>NC_045759.1:23988631-24637381 GCF_009193385.2 Nasonia vitripennis | reverse complement strand
GCGGCCTGAAGGGGGTCTCGACGTACTCGTTGGCGACGCGCTCGCCGTCGGGTCGGGGCGCCTGGAGACTGACCTCGCCTGCGGTGGCCTGGCCGGCAGCCGCGATCGCCGCGGCGGACGGGGACGCCGGCGGCTGGACCAGCCTGGCGGAGCCTAGGACGAGCGAGTCCGGGGCGAGGGGCGTCCTGCTGGCGCTGCGGAAGCTCGTGGAGGTGGTGGCGGTGGTGGCGGTGGTGGCGGTGCCGGGGCTGCTCGCCGCCGGCGGTGGGGGCGGGGGCAGGATCCTGGGCGGCGGCAGCGGCCGGCTGTGGTCGTGGACGCGGGCCACCGGCGCCGGGCTGCCGAGCGAGCCGAGGCTCAGCGAGGAGGAGGCCGTGGACGAGGCCGAGGAGGGCGGCCGCGACGGCGGCGACGCCACTGCATGTTGCGACATGGGACTGTCGTTGTCTGCGGGTACGGGGGGCGCTAGTACTGTGGGCGCCGCGTGCCACTGCCACTGGTTCTGCAGCCGGTGCGCGTCCGCGGCGGCCGTTGGTGTCGCTGTGGCTGTGTTGCGCTGTGGTTGCTGCTGCTGGTGCTGCTGGTGCTGCTGGTGCTGCTGGTGCTGCTGGTGCAGGTGATGGCTAGCCCATTGCGACGAGGGCGTGCGCAGACCGAGGGATGCTGATGCTGGCGGCGTGGCTGACGGGGCGTGCGACAGGCTCCAGCAGTTGACTGCGGCTCCTGGCTTGGCTGTGCTGTGGCTGCTGCTGCTTGCTGCGGCGCGAGGTGGTAGCGCTCGCGGCATAGGCGTTCCATGAGCGAGGGTGCAGCAGGATGCTCCACGACCGCTTCCTCCCGCCCTCGCGACGCGCGCTTCATCCCCACCTGCAATGCAAAATAATGTTGCTCGTTAGATTTCATCTCCGCTAAACGGGTGTCGCGGGCTCGCGGGGGTCTCCCGAGGGAGGGAAAGAGGCGCGACAGTCGACAAAGGACCGCGCCGAGAAGGCCCGCAGCGTCGGGCCCAGGTAAAGTCAGCGAGCGAAGGGGCAGGGGGAGAGATAGAGAGAGAGAGAGAGAGAGAGAGAGAGACGGCTTGAATGGGACTTCTCGGGAATCCGGACAGATGCGCGGCGGCTTGAGTTTCTTCGCGCGCACGCCATTTCTCCCCACTCGTTCATCCTCTTCCGAATCAGAGAATGCCATGCACGAGATTAGAACGTGACGGACAGATGGTGCTCGGCGCTCCTTTCTCTTTCTTTCTATGCGGAGCGGCCGCGTACCTGCGCGTCGGCAGGGACTAGGGTGCGGATTCGTCGTCGCGCGTCGGGAAAACTCGGTTCGCGGCGCGACTCTCGAGCAAGCGGCGCACGCGGACGAGCGTTGGGAGGCCTAGGCGCAGGCGACTCACCGAAAATTCACCAGAGAGATCCGCCGGTGCCTCCCGCTGCGGATGGGCCGCGGAGACAGCTGCTCGCGCGCACTGGAAACTCGGCCGCCGCTCGTTGCACAACACTCGCAGCGCACTTTTCCGAGAGAGCCGACGGCATCGTCGGGCGGCAGCGTACGCTGGAAGTCTTCGCCTTCATTGAGCTCGGCGAGGGAGCGCGGGAGGGGGGCAGGAACTCGGCGGCGCAGCACGCTCACGCGACAGCGCCCTACTACGGCGCGCTCCCATTCAAATATAGCGCATGAATGGATCGGGAGCGAGAGAGAGACGGACGGAGGGCTCTCTCTCTCCCTCGCGTATTTCAAGATTTCCGCTGCGGCCGGCGAATCGAATTTTCCCGACAGCGCGACGAGCGCTCCGCGCCGCTGCAACCGGACGCCGGAAATCCCGTGTGCGAGCGAGAGGGAGCCCCGCTAGCGTGAACGGGCGCCGGGAGGGGACTGCGGCTTGCCTGCCTGTGCGTGTGCCTGTGCGTGTGCCTGTGCGTGTGCCTGTGCGTGTGCCTGTGCGATGCGCGCGCATCGAGCGCCGAGGGACGACTAAAGCGGGAGCGAGAGAGACGGACGGAGAGCCGCCGAGCCGAGTGGGCGGCCGGCCGGAAGCGAGCCGGAGGGAGGGAGAGAGGGGAGCCTGCCCCTATACACAGTGCACACACCGGCAGCGTCTCTCTCTCTCTCTCTCTCTCTCGCTCTCTCTCGCTCACTCTCGAGACCATAGACTAGAGCGGCGGCACACATGGGCGCATTGTGCGGGTCTGGCTCGGCGGCAGCGCGAGGAAAAAGAGGGGATAGCGCTGCGCTGCGGTGTCCGTGTCGTCGCGGGCCGGGGACCTATCGCCATCTGGCGACGTCGCGACGAGGCGTGGCGCGGAGCGCGAGAGACAGGGAGGGAGCCGACTTTTTATGAATGAACGGAAGCTATCATTGAAGTTTCGAGATGAATGAAAACATTACTAGCCTCGGCTCTCCCAGCGTGCGTGTGCATGTGCTTCCGCGCACTTGCAGAGGTGCGCGCGAGGATTTCGGCTCGACTGCCGGAGCCCGAGCTTTCCTCCGTCGCTCCGTGCGCTACGCGAGCGCCAGCCCCCGAGACTGCTCCCGAGCGGGATCGACACGCTCAGGGCAGAGGAGGCCAGAGGAGGGCAGAGGAGCGCAGAGGAGCGCAGAGGAGCAGTAGCTGCACTATCTTGGCGCAGCAGGCGCGCCTGCACACGCGCTTCTATATTTATCTCGCTCATTAAGTCTGTCCTCGTCGTGCCAACTGCCAACGTCCATTCATGACTACCTTCGTCTCGCTCGCTCGCGTACGCGCGCGTTTCATTCATATGACGCGGATCCTCTCGCTCGCTCCCTCGCTGCCGTCCTCCTTTTCTTGCGCGCTGCAATGTTGCCGGTTCGTACGCTCCGAGCCGGGCTTCTCGCGCGCACTCACACAACTGCATTCTTTCTCATCTCGGCGAGGCGTGAACGGCGCAGCTCCGCTCGACAAGCGACTAGCGAGCAGCCTCGATGTTCGGGAATGCATATTCTACGCGGCCCGCAGCTTCCGTTTTCCGCGCGCGCGCGCGCGCGAGTGTCTCGAACTCTCCCCCTTTCTATCTTTATCTCCTCGCCGATCTATCTGGCCCGAGTCTCTGCCGCTGCCGCCGCTGCCGCCTCCTCCTTTTGCTCGCGCGCGAATACGGCCGTTGCAGGGGTGCATCCGCAAAGTGCCAGACGGAGTTTCGAGATGCTTGCAGCGCGCATTCCTCCTTCCCCCTCCCCTCCGTCTCGCTCCGCCAGGCAGCTCGCCATCTTTTTCTCCTTTTCCGGCTCTCGCGCGCCTCCCGCTTCCGAACTGCCGTGCGTAAGTGCGGCCGCCCGAAATAATTTCGCCGGCGTAAACGGCGAGACGCGAGGCGATGTGCGTACGCGAGCGTGCACGCGCCGTAGGCGTCATCGACTCCTGCCTAATGAGCTCGCGCAGGAGACGAGATCGGTCGAGGAGCGAGACAGAAATGGCGCGGAGGATGCGGTGCCTCGAGCGCACCAGTAGGTAGGCATATGAGCGAGGGAATGAGGACGAGGGGGAGAGCCGGAAAAAGAGAGGAGGATGCCGCCGCAGCCGCCGCGAGCACAGCCGAGCAAAAAGAAGAAGCGGCTCTGGCCGCGCGCTCGGAGGATGAAACGTAAAAAAGGGAGGAAAGACGAAGACAACAGCGCGGCCAGGCCGCGGTGCAGCCGAGGAGCGCGCGCGAGAGAGAGAGAGAGAGAGAGAGAGAGAGAGAGAGAGAGAAGCGAGTCTCTCCGCAGCCTCCGCAGCGTCGGAGAAAGACGAGAGGGGGGGGGGGGGGGGGCTCGCTGCTGCAGCAATGGGCAAGACGTAACGCTTCGGCGCGCGGCGATCGCGATCCGAGAGCCGACGCTCAGGGCTGCAGCCCGCAGGGAAACTCGAATACTTGGAGCGCTGGAAAAGCCGCGTAGCGAGATGGGAGCCAGCCGAGCGAGCCGCGGACTCCTGCGCAGCGCATAATACGAGAGGAGACTCAAGCGAGAGCGTGCTCCCGAGTGCGGAGACCCGTTGGCGTTGTTAGCTCCCGCGCTTACGCGTTTGTACGCACGCGCTCTCTCCCCCCTCGCCTCGGCTTTTTTGTCTCTTTCTCTCGCGGCGCGGCGCGAGGGCCCGTCTCTTCGTCTCCCCGAAGGCCTCTCTCGCCGCCGCGCAGGCGAAGGAGCGAGAGAGCGAGAGAGCGAGACACGCGAATCGTGCTCTCTGCCTCTATGCGCCTTTCTCTCTCTCTCTCTCTCTCTCTCTCTCGCTCCCGAGACGAGAGGTCCGGTTATCCGCCGCTACGCCGGTCCAGCACGAGCGCGCCCTAAGCCGCGGCGCGCGCGCGAGAGAGCCGAGGGATAAGCACGAATACGCAGATGCTTAAGGGGCCTTCACAATGCGACGAGGTTTCACCTTGGCCGCCAGCAACTTACTCGCAAGCTTAAAAATTTACATCGCGGCGAAGGCCGGCCCACGACTCACGAGCGCGTTACGAAAAATACGTTGGAAAACTTGGCTGCGTAGCGAGCGAGAAGAGCGGATCTCGGAGCGTACGAGGCAGTCGAGCAGGGCCGTATCCAGTGGCTCTCGGGACACCGGTTCTCCGCGCCGCTCGCACCTCTTCGCTCGACGCGATTTACCGCGATTTATCGCGATTTATCGCGGTTTATCGCGGTTTATCGCTTGCGCAATTTCTCCGGAGAAATAGGCTCGACCGATTGCGAGCGGTTGCGCTCAATGAGATCATAAAAAAGCCCGCACGCGCGCACTCTGTTTACTAATAGCGATCGTCCATAGCGGCTGTCGATTAACAAAGCTCTTACATAAAATCATCCTCGTCATCCCGAGCGCGCGGCAGATAATCGCTCTTTTCCTTTATCAATGAAACGACACTAGCGCACAAATGTGTACGCTCGCGACGACGCGTAATTCTGCATTCGTCGGCGAGCGGCCGATGGAGATTCCAATGGTCCTGCGTAGCAGTGACTTCGACGCCGCAAGTCGATCTCCGCCCGCAGCTCCGGCAGTGCACTCCGTGCAGAAGAATGTGCACAGCGCCATATGGCTCGGTCGCCGATGCAGTCACCCACACCCATAGCCGCGCACTGCGCAGTCGATCGTCGTAGCGGCGTGAGAATCGCTCGTCCCTTCTCGATACGGCCGCAAAAAATTCCGACGTCCCCGCAGTCCATTCGTTGCCCACTCGTTGCAGAGCCCAAGTGCGCTCCTAGGTGTAGCTGCTGCTGCGAGCGACTAGACGAGCCGACGAAACGCTGTGCGGGAATGCGAGTAGCGAGAGGCAGAGAGAGAGAGAGAGAGAGAGAGAGAGCGAGAGAGACACGCGCGGCGCTAGATTGAGAAACCGGCGGCGATATCTACGTTCCGAAGAGTAACGCGCTCTCGAGGAGAGATAGTCGCGCGCGGCGAGGCGCGAGGCTGGAGAAGAAAGATAAGTGCTGCTGCTGTACGTACTGTACGTGAATCGAAGCGAGCGATAGCCGCTCTTTCGTCCAACTAGAAAGACGAAGCAGACGCTGCCGAGCCGGAGGAAGAGCGAAAATTGAGGAGATCGGCCATATGCTTCTCCGAGTTGCGGACGCGCATCGCTGGAATGAATGAACTCTTTTCTCTCTTTCTCTCGTCATCCGCCGTGTTACATCATCGAACGCCGCGGCGATAAGAGCGCGCGCTGCAGCGCTGCTTGCGATTCCGCTCGTAACAATGCGAGATAATCGATCCGCACATTTTTAGGCGCCGGTCGATACCGCACGAGAACCGAAATACGTCGCGCGCCCGAGGCTGGCAGGGCCAGAGGCCCGTCCCTCGCCTGCTGGCTCGCACTGTACGCGACGCCCGAATGTGTGCAGATTACGCGTATACGCGGACAGCAGGCCTGATCGGCAGAGAGCAGGGGAGGCAGGCACGCCACGATAACGGGGTGGGTAAACAGAGATAAGCTGGTGCATGATGTTGCCTTCTTTTTCCGAGCTGCTGCTGCCCGAATACGGCTCGATACGCGAGAGCGAAAAGTCCGAGATTTCGCGAGGCTGCCCGCGCTGGCACCGCTGCGGCAGAGTCGTTAATGAATGAAAAATGCAAATAGCCCACTTCCGCCCACTCGGCAGTCGCCGCTACGCCGCTACGCCGCTACGCCGCCACTGCCCCCTCCGCGCGCCTCCGCGTTTTTCCGCTTGCACAATCGCGCGCCGCGGACGCCGGCCTCGTTCGCCGATTCCTAATCCGTTGCTGCTACATTACAACGACAGCACGCGCAGCAGTGCCCAATGACATCCGATCATCGGCCGTTTCTCCCTGGATTTTCGGATGCAAAGTGCGGAGCCTCGGCACGTAATCCCAGACTTCCAGCAGGCCAACTGGGAGTCTGGGATTGCGCAAGTAAAGCTACGCGTCGCAGCCGCAAGTGTCGCAATATCCGAAAAAGTACAAACCTGCGGCGGCACCGCACGTAGGAGTCGAGCCGAGCCGTGCGGGGGAGGCGGCACACCTAGCCAGGTAGGCGTTTGCCCGCTTTACGCTCGCAGCTCGCACACACGCGCGCGGCGAGAGAGAAACACGAAACGCCGTCGCCGCCGCTTTCATTCATGAAGGAGGCGACGGATTTCACCGCGTGCGTGTATACGCGAGAGCGAGAGAGCGCGAGAGAGAGAGAGAGAGAGAGAGGACGGAGGGGGGCGGAGGGGGGCGGAGGTTTTATGGGCTCCACGGTAGAATGCAGATGGAAACGCGCTCGCGACGTCGCCGTAGCGACTTTCTCGCAAACTTTCTACACGTCCCCCCACCCGGCTTTCATTCACCGCGAGCGGCCGCCGGAGCCGATGTGCCGATTTGGTCTCGCTTCGAGCAAGAAAAAGACGACCAAGTATAGCCCGGAATATTTATGATTTTCCCAATCGATTGGATTTTCGGCTTGAGGCCCGCCAAGGTCAACGGACTCTGGGGCGCAGAAGGAATTCGACTCGCTCGTCCACTTTTGTAAATAACCGTCTACCACCCGCGACTCGTTCGGCGCGATAATCGCTACCTATGGGCGGCAATTAGGATGCGCGACAGGCACCGAGTGGCCTCTTCACTCGATTCGCTTCATTGACCGGCAAGCGCGCTCATGGCTTACGGGCTGGGGCTGTTGGGCTGGGAGAACACGGGATACGAGCGGGTGCACTCACCGTTTCTAGTGGGCGGCCGCGGAGGCGCAGGGTAGCTGGGCGGCGTGAGTACCGGCGGTTGCTGCAGTCGAGTCGCGGCGATCTGGCCGAGCTCGACGAACGACGCGATCGAGGAGTCGTCGCTGCTGCTCCCGGTACTCACGCCGCGAAGTCTGAAGCTGCCGGCGCGGTGGCCGCTTCCGTCGGCTCCGGATGCTGCCGCTGCTGCTGTCGCTGTCGCTGCGGCTGCCGCGAGTGTCGTCGTTTCGCTGGGACCGCTGACGCTGCTGCTGCTGCTGCTGCTGCTGCTGCTGCTGTTGCTGTTGCCGCTGATGAGGCTCGGCCAGGCTTGACGCCGCGGTGGCAGCGCCGGCGCCGGGGTGCAGTCCAAGGTATCCACACTTCCACACTTGTATCAACACCTTGCACCACTAAATTTATTGCTCGCGCTGGCCTCTTGCCGCGCTAGATCCGACGAAGCACTGACGATGCCGATAGCCGGACGAGCTTGTCCTCGCGCAGGACGACTACCGATCGCGACATTCGTTCTCTTGTTTGCTGGGATTAGAGGCAGGCAACAAAACACTTGCGCGGCGATCGACCTCTGCGTGCACCTACACTCGGCCGCCAGTGCCGCCGCTGCTGATGCTGCTGCTGCTGCTGCTGCTGCTGCTGCTGGCGTTGCACACACATGTAGACGGGGCGCTCGAGGCGAGAAAGAAGAGGACGGAGAAGAAGAAGAAGGCACGGACACACGCGTACACGTATACGTATGCGACTGCTGCTGTTACTGCTTGCCCGGCGAGTCAGCCTCGCTCCGTCTCTGTTGCTCTCTCGCTCACGCTCTCGCTCTCCCTCGTACTCGCGCGGCTCGAGGAACGGGCGAGTATAGTCGTCGGCGGGGAGAGCAGATAGAAGATCCGCGCGCGCGCGAGAGAGAGAGAGAGAGAGACAAGTCGCTCGCGTTCGTGGAAAGTACAAAAATATATATCTGGCCGTCGCCGCCGCTGCTGCTGCTGCCGACGCTGCCGACGCTGCTGCTGCTGCTGCTTGTTTATTATCTGCGCCTTTCTTCGCTGCAGTTGCGGAGGCGAGAAGCCAGAAGCTAGAAGCGAGAAGGCGATACGTCGACGTCGAAGGCGGCGACGAGGTATGCGGAGCGAAAACACTGCTCACGAGTAGGAGAGGCACACTGCGGGGCACTTGGTCGCGATCGCACTAGTTCCGCTCGTTCCGGGAAACCGATCGCGAGATCTCGCGCGAACTGAACTCGTAGCGTAGAAAAGTGGCGTAGACTCCGCTCCGGGAACCGGACGTGTGCAGCTGCCTCGCGCGTTGCAGAGGAGAGAGAGAAAGAGAGCTCACGAGCCGAGCCCTACGCTGGCTGCTCCGCTACTGCCTCTCTCTCGGCTTCCGCCGCTCTCTCGCCCCTCCACGGCGGCCCCGTCGCCGCGCCGCCGACGCCGCCGCCACTCGGTCGCGCTCCGCAGCAGCATCGCGCGAGAGAGCGAGCGAGAGAGCGAGCGAGAGCGCGCGTCTCCCCGTCTCTGTTTAGGTTGACCGCCAGTAAACGGGCTTCATTCACTGCTTATTTTATACGTCCGCAGAAATAGCTGCGCCGGGACGGGATGCGGTGGCGGCGGCGGCGGCGGCGGCGGCGGCAGCGACGGCGACCATCGTGCGGAGCGCGCGGCGGGCGGAGGGGACTGGCGTGTACGCTGATGCCGCGTTTTTTCGAGCTCCCGAGCTTTTTGCCGGCGCGCCGATGTTGTCTACATAATACTCGCGCGCGCGCGCGCGCGCCGAGTGTACATACGCTCTTGCCCCCGATTCGACTGCGTGCTCGCCGCGGTGCGGAGCATGGATAGCGCGTATTGTCAACCGACGAGCCAATGCAGTGGCCCATTCAGCATTTCGCCTCGGCCCATTGAGCTATCGGAATTCAGCGAAAAAGAACGTTGCGAGCGCGCGCGAGTTTTCTTCAGCTCTCTCTCTCTCTCTCTCTCTCTCTCTCTCTCTCTCTGCAGCTGCTGGCTCGGCTGATTGAAAAGCCAGAGAGCCGCGAAGGAGGCGGCCGAGCGAGCGAGAGTTTTTCCGATACCGCTCGTGGCCTCGGCAGTCGTGAGTCGGCTCTCGGCTGCTGCTGCGCTGATGCAGCCATGTCGCGCGTTTTCGAGAGGGGCCGCGCTCGCAGGGCCGTAGCCGCGCGGTCGCGGGACCCCGCGCGCCTCTCGCTCTGCCATCTCGGCCGGCGGAGCCGTTCCTGCTGTTCCCTGCTGGCTGCTGGAGAAATCGAAGGCGCGGTGCGCTCTGTCCCGAGCGTTGCAGGGCTCGGCCGCGCCGCTTCATTCATGCTCGCATCGCAGCCGCGCAGTGGCGTAGCACCGGCATCCCGGGCCCCGTTCCCCGTCCTCTGCTTATTCAGAGAGCTTTCATGCCGAGCTTAAGCTAGATATAATGATGCACGCGTTCTCTCTCGCTCTCTTCTCCTGCAACATCCTATTCCTCGAGCCAGCAGCAGGAGTGTGCGAGCGCTGGCGAGCGGAATTCGCATTTCCACCTTCTGCCGGGCCTCATGGCCTGTCTTGCGCTAGCCAGGCTGCGTTACGTTTGTGCGCCGGCGTGCCCTTGACGGACGGGCGCAGGATATACAAGCTGCCTGCAGCCAATTGCCGCGTTAATTGCTTAATCAACTCGGCGTATACTTGTGCGCGCGCGCGAGCGGGCCATGTATAGCGGCCTCTTTTTTCTTTCCTGGAAAGCGAGCATCGCGCACCGGAAGCGTGGAATCTAAATTCTACGACCTTCGGCCGCCGCGCAGTTGATTAGAGCCGATGATTGCTGCGCGCGTGCCTCCGCCGCGCGGAGAGAGCCGAGAGTGAGAGAGAGAGAGAGAGAGGGACTCTCGTTTCTTCGATCGTTATACACGTGTGTGTGTGTGTGTGTGTGTGTGTGTGTGTGCCGGCTGAATAATGGATCCGATTTATGAGAAAACCAGCTCCGATGCTTCGAACCTCATTTAGGGGAGATGCATCGGGGCTCGACTGGGCCCACTTTCGTGCACAAATATCAAGTGTGTATCCTCCTGCGGCTGCTTTTTATTATTTTTTTATTATCCGTATCGGGCCGCAGCGATCTCGCTTATCGCGGGGCTGCGATGAATTCCGCCGGGCCCGGGCGGGTGATCGACCGCCGGACAGAAAAACTGGAAGAGCGCATACAGCTAGCCTATACGCCAAAGCCACGCTCGTGCGCCCGCGCTAAGCGCTCTCGAGGAGACCGAATGAGCGAATGAATGAATGAGCGAACGAATGACGAGCGCGACAGGAACGGGTTACGGCCAGAAAGCAGCATTCTGCAGCTCTTGGGCTTGGAAAATTTCGACTCGTTCCCCCAGTTTGAAAAATATGCGGCCAGGAGGCTGCTGGCTGCACAGAGCTCGCACGCAGCGATAGGACGCTGCCTTGGTCTGGCCGAATATTGGAGGAGAAAGAAGTCGCTTCCTGTCTCCGCTCAAACGAGATTGGCGCACCTACGCGCTCCCACGAAATCTCTATTTCTTCTGCTCGTTCCGAGCGGCGCGCTGAAATAACAACGACGCCAACTTGAACAAATGACAAAGCCAAAATCACGTTTTTATCAATAAACAATATTTATTAATAGTCTTCTTTTCAAAACTATTAAGCCACATATGTAAAAAGTAATTCGAAAACGTTCGAGGTACTCTAAAAAAAGAAGTATCAGCCTCGAAAGCGCGTCCGAGCGCACTTTGGACTTATGCGCTACCGATCAGCGGAATTACGCTGAATAAGCCGACGGATATATACGTAATAATATTAATATATCACTCTTTAACTCTTTATTTGCCGCTCGTCTAATGACCGTCGCTCATGTAAAATGTTTATAAAACGTCCTCCGATTCTATCTGTTTTCAGTTCTCTTCTTCGTCCTACTCTGTTGCCTCCCCCTGCCCCTCTCGCTTATGAGTCGTATCGAAAAACAACGTTTGATTAGGTTAAAAATGAGTCGCTCGAATTATAGCATAGGTTGGTCAAAAAGCGTGGACGGTCCGAGGTGCTATGCTATTTACCTTATTGTATATGGGAAACTGCCCGCCGCTCGCACGACTTTTTACGTTCGACTGGATGAGAAAAGCGCCAAGAAAATCTTTGAAAATCTTGTGCAGGGTTTATTTCTTAATTCAATGCGCGCTCTCAGAGAGCCAAAGCAATCCGAGAAGAGCCTTTCCGGAAAATCTGGATTATTCGATGCAAGTTGATTTTTCAACGGAAGGAGGGATGGCTGCCGCGTGTTCTCGATCAAGGCGCTGTGCCTACTCCCTCTTCTCAATGTACATAAATAGAATATAAAAAGTCCATCTCGATTCTCTGCAGGACGAGGTGCGCGGCGGAGGAGAAGGCTCGTCGCTGCTGCTGCTGCTGTCGCTATCGGCTGTGCGTCCGTCTCAGCTTCGGCGCCGAGGTTCAGAAATTAGAGGATCTGGAAGAGCTTCTTGAGTTCCATTATGAGCTGCCAGTCGGTCTTGAGGAGGTCGTCCCTGAAGTAGTCCTTGCAGGCATCTATGCTCTGTCGGCTTATCTGCAACAAACGGAGGACGGGCCGGATTAAAAAGCGTAATATCGCCGAACGACGGCTGGAGTTTTGTCGAAAGCGGCCTCGAAAGCAGGCTCGAAGAGCTCGGCTGCGCCGGCTTTTAATAATATACGCGCACGCATATAAGCCTCGGTTCTCGGTTCTCGGCTCTCGGCTCCCCCTCCTTTCGCATAGCTGTACAAGCGCTCTCCGTGGTAACGCGACGCGCCGCTGCTCTGCTCCCCTCGACCGGAAGTCCCGCTTCATTCATGAATCGGCCATACAATGGCAGATTGTCTGTGCGCCGGGAATGCTTTTCCCTTTCCTCGCCTTCTCGCCGCTCCTCCGTCGTTCTTTCTCGGGTCAATTCAGCGACGCGCGCTTCGCGATTTTTCGCGCGGGAAAAGAGCCTGCGTGCCTTCTACTCCGGCGGCACACGTCTAGCGCGTGGAAAGACAGCGCGCCGCACGCGCCGCATCGGTAGCGGTGCGGCGGTGCGGCGGTGCTGCGGTGCGCGCACGAAAGCGAGACGAGGCGAGCGGCGGCACGGGATAACCGTGGGAACGCGCGCGGCGCTTCCGGCAAGTGCCGAGTGCGAGCCCCGCGCTCTGCGACCCTTCGGCGGCCAGCCTCGTCGGCTCGCTCGTGCAAATCGTTCGGAAGCAGGCGGCGCAACGAAGTGGAGGAGAGGCTCGCTCGCTTTCCCGCATTTTTCCGCGCGCGAAAGCCCATTGTTCGCGGCTGCCGGCTGCGGCGTTGTTATGCGCGGCCTCGTCCGGAAAAGGAAGATGCACATCCGGCGACCACCTGCCGGCGCTTCCGGCCTTCGCGGAAAGCCTATCCGCGCGCGCATCGCGAGCTTCTCCTCGACCTCCTTCGAGGTGTTTCAGCCCCGCGGAGCCAGCGGCTCGTATCCCTGGCAACCGATGCTCGCGGGGGCTGACCCTATTTACCGCGAGATGAATACTTGCTTACTTACTTACTTACTTACTTACTTACTTACTATCAGCCGAGTCTCGACGAAGCCAGTTCGGCCCGCGGGGAGCGACCTTGGCCGACGACTCGAGCTAACGCGGGCATTTGTCCGACGGACACAGCGAGCTGCCGTAATCGAGCCTCGCGGCGTTTCCTCGCCGTTTTCAGTTTCTTCTTTCCCTCTCGCTCGTTTTACGGGGTCGGCTTTAATACTGTCGCCTCAGCTCGCGGTCACCCGATCGCGCTCGTTGCGGGAATCGTATTTCGAGGCCGAGTCGCGCGGCACTTTTGCGCCGCGCCTCGGCGGAGGGTCGCATAATTCCGATCGACTCGAGACTCGTAGGCTCGTCGCGTCTCCCGCTTCCGTTATCGTTCGGATACGTGGCGCGGATGACGATCGTCGGGGGAACCGTTAGACGCGGGTTAGACGCGGGGCGGTCGCCGCTAATTCGGCCGCCAAGCTGCGAGCAGCTCGCGCGTTTCGAGAGGCGGCCGGGCATCGGCATTTCGGATGCACGCTGCGAGCCGCATCGACGCCCGAGTCTTGATTGTCGACGTTTCTGTTTGTTTTGGTTCTCTTGTTATGTCACGCGAGATTTTAATAGTTCAACGATTCGAGTCAGGCCGCCGCAGCGACGTGGGGAAATTCCGTAATGCTGAGGAAAATTAATCGATTAATCGGGAAACAGAGAGAGAGAGAGAGAGAGAGAGACCGAGCAATGACAAAGTTTTTTCTTCTCAACTCGATGAGTCAGGCCAGAGGTGTACAGCGACTGTTGTGCGCAGGCTGCTCGAAAGTCCAGGAATTTCATAATGACCCTCGTGGATAGTCATAGCTCCGATTACGCACGCGCGTACGTCATTCTATCGAGCTCCCGCGGCCGATCGGACGAATGCTCGTTGCTCTCCGTCGCAGGTGAGCTGTTCATTCATTATTTCATTGTGCGCGAAGGGGTCAAAAAACCGGTTCTTGCTCTCGCTCCAGCTCATTTGCGCGCAGCTGTTCCAAGCCGCGGACGAGCAGGAGCAGCGAAAAGGAAGAGGAGCCGAGGACTGCTGCTGCAGGATGAAGCAACGTGCTGGAGTAAAAAAGTGCGCAGTCGGGAGACTCTGGCGCGTAGCGTACCTTGCTGACGAGCATGTCCTTCTCGTCAAAGTGTCGACCGAACATCTTGGGCGCCTCGCCGGGTATGGGCTCGATCTTTATGCAGACCTCTTGGCCCTTGCGCGCCGTCTCCACCGTCTTGTGGTTGAACTCTATGCTCGACACGATGCCCAGGTCGAGGAACTGCAACAGAGAAGTTCAAAAGATGCCATGTACACGACTTTTTCCTCGAGCATTATTTATTATCGAATAAATCGGCAGCCGCATTCTAGCTGCGGGCCCACGCGCGGCTACGCGGCTGCACCTTAGCCCGCCGCCTACGCGTTCGTTCGCCGCGAGCGACTAGCCGGCGATGCATAATATTCAGGATATTCGATGGTCCTGAAAGACGCGCCAATCGAAATTCGTAACAAGTCCCGGCCTCCTCCGAGAGAGCGTGAATAATTGGAAACTGGAGCGGAAGCCGCGACTCGACGAGCGTCGATCGTACCTCGTACCAGCTCGTTTATGCAAATCAATTTCGGAGCTGGCACTCAAAGTCGAAAAATATATCGACGGGATTTCCGGTCGCAGAGGTAGAAAGAATCAATCATTCGAGACTCGATGGAAAAATGGAAGAAAAAAGCCTCCCGGCCGCAGCTTTCTCTCCGCCTCCTACTGCATTCATAAAGTCGACGATTCGGGTCGAAAAAAGCAAGATCGCGCTCGTGTGCAGCGAGCAGAAAGTGGAAAAGTAGATGATGGCTCTCGCTCCTTTACTGTTTTGCACTTGAGCGCAGGTGCAGGACAAGGGAGCGCGACTCGACTTTTTTTTCTCTCTCTCTCTCTCTCTCTCCCCCACTGCACCTGGAGGCAGCAGCGCTCCATTCATAAATTTAAGGCGCTGCGCGAGCCAGCGAGGAAGGAGAACATTGCCAGCTATCCTGCAGCACTCCGACGCGCGACTTTTTCTCCCTTTTTTTCCGTTGCTACCGGGCCGATTGCATCGTAAATTCGTAACCGAGTGCGGGACCGGCTCTCTGGCCTATTAGATTCAGACTCTATTCTCGCTTATGCTCGAGAGCCTTCACGATGGGCCGCGGCTCTGCAATTCCGAGCTTATCAGTTTTTCTAATTTTTCTATAATTTTCGCAAAACCGTGAATCCCTTGAAAGCGCTGCATCTGTGCGCGTGGAAGAACAAACGCAAGGTAAAGGCGCGGAGAGAAGGTGGATGAAGAGGACGAGGATAGCGGCGGCGTGGGCACTAAATATGCTTGTAGCTCTCTCGGGGCGAGACGGAGACCGAGAGGGAACTTGAAAATTCTTCGTGTTTTTGTATATCGACCCAGAGGAAACTCGGGAGCTCGAGAGGGCGGCGACCGCGCGCTCACGCGCGAAACGCTGGCAGCTGTGCAAACGAGCCGCAAAATTGACGACGACGAAGAAGACGTAGAGAGGCCGAAGAAGTTGCATTAGATCGCGGCGTCGCGAAAAAATTCATCCTAACCGACGCTCCGGAAGCGAGCGGCCAAGTATCGGAAGCGCGGAGCCGGAAAAAATTTGTCGGCAGCTGCTCGGCAGAAGCGAGCCGCGTCCAGAGTTTTTAGTTTGCCCGCCCAGCTCATGAATGGGCCTATGTTTAGTAAATGGCGCGAGAGCTGCTGAACTCGGTTATTTCTTTCTCTCTCTCTCTCTCTCTCTCATCTCGGATGAACGGGCCGAGAGCGAGAGAGTCAGACGTGGCTTTGGCATAGCCGCGAGGCAGACGGCGCGCGAGACGGGAACCGGAAGTCTATTTTCGTAGTCATCACCGTTTTAGAATCCTTTATAGTTCATAGCGCTCGCCGCGAAGCCGAGAGCACGAGGCAGCCCCATCTCTTTTCATCGGCTGCGATCTTTCCTCGCTGCGCGAGCGCAATAATTCAGCGCCGCGGACGCAGGCAGATGAACCGATAAGCGGGAGTGCAGTAGTCAGCGAGCCCCTGCGAGCAAGTAAGATCGATCGATGCTCAAACGGCGACCAAGTCGAGAGATTGAGAGCCACGGAGGCAGGACAGGATGCGGTCGCGCGGAGAGCTTGGCTTCCTTCCTGCCTCGTTTATCGCGCGCGGACGAGCAATCGCGAGTAGATCGCGCGCTTTCTGCCCAGAAGAAAGGACCATCTGTCGGAGCGCCGCCGCTCGAGATGGCTGGCTTCCTTCCGGCTTCGCCGAAAACGGAAAAAGGGGAGCTAAAAAGCTGCAGTGTTTCCAATAGTCGAATAGAGACGATAGGCAGGCCGTGCGCAGCCGAGAAGTTTTCAAAATAAGCGCCGCTCGGCCCGCCGGGGGTTGCGGGTTTATTTGAGAAGCGAGCGCGCGCACTGAAGAGAAAGCAGCGCGCAGGCGGAGAGGCCGGAAGTGACGCGAGAGGCAAATTCGCGCGGTACTTGCGAGGTCACGTACACACAGCCAAGTGGAACGCGACGCGAGCGAGCTGCAGGGCGACGCCATTATAATGCCCCATATGTTATAATCCCTTTCCGAAATTCATCACTGGAAAAATGAATTTTTCAACGAGCGCGGCATCGCTCGATGACATCCCCATCCCTCTTGGCCTCTCCCTTTCGCGGCGATTCCCGTCGTGAATGGGATTCTTCGAGGGTTCCGGTCTCATCAAGCGCCGCCTAGTTCGCCGCACGCTGCATAGCGAGTCGAGTCGAGTCAATGGGTTCGAGTGAGTTATTCTCGGATCGCGATAACGAGAGAGCCTCGGCCGGAAGAGAGAGAGAGAGAGAGAGAGGGGGGGGGGAGGGGGGAAGAGCGGACGACGCAGCCGATAACGAATATCGATTTCCTTTTCCTCTTCCTCGTCTGCGACTTCTCCTTCTGTTCTCGCTTCTCGCCCACTATGCATGCGAAGCGGATTCTCTTGGAACGCCGAGAGACGCTCCGATTGCTCAGGCTCGACAACGAAAGCGACGTTCCGACGAATTTCAGACTTTTTCGGAATGCTCCGTCTTGTTTTTTCAGCGCGTAAACAGACACGCAGCACCGCACATCGGGGTATAAATAGGAGGAGAGGAGGAACGCCTACGCTGCGCGTGTACGCGCATACGTATTATATGCCCACGTTAACGCGCACACGAGCGCGCGCTCGTGAAAAAGGAGCCAGAGAATAAGGAAAAACCCGGTCCTCCTACGGCGCTCGCGTAAGCTGCCGCCAAGGGAAGCCCGTATCGAGAGACGGAGATCGGCCAATCCGATATGTTCTCTCGTCGTCTCTCTCTCTCTCGCCCTCGGACCGGCGAACAGGCGAACAGGCGAACAGGTTCACCTACACGCCCCGCCGAGCGAGCTGCAGCGCGCATTTAAAGCTGCGCCTTTTTCTCCCGATGCTCTATAGGTATAGCTGTGGGCACGCAGCTAGCTGCCTCTCGCTCGCTCTTTCCTTTCCACCTTTTTCCCCCGCAGCTAGCGCCCGACTTTTTGCTTCCACAGGCACTTTCCCTCTGCAAGCATCGAATTTACGAAATTTCTCTGCGAAATGCTACTTACGTCTCTGCTCGGTACGCAAATTGGAGTTCCCTCCTTGATGATGCCGGCTTCGACCATGACGCCTACAATGATGGGATCTCTCGATTTGAACACACACTGGAACGAAAACAAAAATGACCAATTAAACGCATCATTCCGACATTAATATGCGCATTTCCGCAGGCGATCGCCGGTAAATCTATCGTTTCCGGTGCGAGTCGAGAAGCTTCTTCCTCCCTCCCTCCCTCCCTCTATTTGGTCTCTCCCTCGCATTCTCGGCGGGCATTTTTTACGCTTCTTTTTGCCAATCAGCTTCTTCTTTCGCGACTCGGCAGCCCCAGAGGCTTCTTCTTGCTCGCTCGCTCTCGATTTCCTGGCAGAGCCAGAGCAGCAGCAGCAGCCGCTCGTCCTCGTCTTTCCCCGTCTCTCGTTAGTCCGTTCGCTCGGTCTCGCTCGTACTCTTCTTCTTCTCCCTCCTCTTTTTCTTTTGCTCGAGCTGCTGCTGCCGCTGCTCGCCACATCCGGCGATAAATGCACTCGCATATATATACGCAACTAAGCTATCTCGCGTACGTTGGGAGTTTTAAAGAAAGCCGATCTCGAATTGCCCGTTTTGGCGGATGTGTGCGCTGTCGGAAAGCACCTTCAGCGCTTTTCCTCGCGCCTACGGAGAAATAGCGCGCACGGAAGGCAAGTGGGTGCGCGCAATGTGCATGCAGAGGCGATAAGTTGCACGGGCGCGGAGAGACGGATTTTCCGCTTCTCAAAATTTCTCGCTCACGCCTCGCGTCGCGCAGTAATACGCAGCAGTAGGCGCGAGCCTTACGACATGCATTGAACGTTAAACATTGGTTGCGTTGGAGCGTACCGTCGGCAGGATTTTGAGCTTGCAGGGGAAGACGGCTATGTGCTTGTGCTCGTCGCGCTTGCGCTGCCTCAGCTGCTCCTTGTACTCGATGAACCTGTCGAAGAGGTGGTAGATGATGTCGGCTTGGAAGATCTTGACGCCCAGGCTATCGGCGAGCTCTTGCGCGTCACGCTCGATCTTGACGTCGAAGGCCAGAATCGTTGCGTACCTGCAAGGAGAAATTGCGAAATTTCATCGGCACTCGCTTGCGATCCTCCCGTCGCTCGGCGATACTCACTGGCTGTCGTGCTCCAACATGATGGAGGCCTTCATCACGTCCTTCTTGACAACAGGACCAATACGTATGCCCGCATACTGCAACAGAGAAAATCGAGAAAGGATATATAAAGAGGAGGACTTTAATTGAAGGGAGAAAAAGATGCCGCTCTTATCGTGACGCATCCTTCCTCAATCGAAATGCGGCTCACAGCTCCATTCACGAGCCGGAAGTTGCGCGCGCTGGAAAAGTTGCCGCTCGCGTACGCAACACGCGGAAAGGAGCGCGCGCTTGACGAATCAGGCCGAGAGAGCGGGATGATTGGCCCCCGCATGCCCGCATACGCGCGCAAGGAAACGTCGAGAGGAAGCGGATCCGGCCGCGTCGCCGGATGCTCATTGCTCGCGCTTCCAGCGGATGCTGCGCCGCCGCTGCTATTTGTTGCCCAGATTTTTTTTCCGCGAAATCCAAAAACTCGAGAGAGAGAGAGAGAGAGAGAGAGAGAGTGAGAGAGAGAGAGAGAGAGAGACAGAGACGCGGGGAGACGTGGAGCGAAAGGGGGGCGCCGGTGCGTCGTGCCGCGGCGGAGAGAGGGGGCCCGAACCAGCGACTTGCAGCCGAGCTCCCTCAACTGGATAATCACGCGCGCCGGTGATTTAACAATGAAGGAAAAAGTGCGTAATTTCCGAGTTTGACAACGAAGCTTTTCCCGTCAAAGCCCCGACCTCCTCTCTTCCCACGCGAGCGCGCGCGCGCGCGTACGGATGCTCCGACATTCGCGCACTAATCCGAGGATCGGCGCCGAATATCATAGGCGTATCGGCGCGTTTTTCGCGACAGGTTCCCTCTCGGCGAGCCGTAATTCTCCGATCCGTATCTCCATCCGCTTCCTGCGCGCAGATGTGAGAAATCCCGACATGCCTTCAACGCACACATCGCGCGAACACGTGTTTTCCCATACTGCGCGCGGCGACTGGCTGGCTGCGTGTGCCTGTCGTCCGAGAATAAAGCACTTTTCCGACGCTTCCGACTTCCGAGTCCATTTCGAAATTCCGCCGCGTTATCCGTGCGCTGCTCGCTGCCTCGTTCTCTGACGGAGAGCTGGAAGAGGCCCGATAAGCCTAATCTCCCGGCAATCGACGAGCGAGACAACTCCCTCCTCCGGATCTCGCTGTCCGCTTGTGATACATCGCTCGATAGCGCTTTCCGTTCTGTGCGCGCTGCGTGCTCCGTTTTTCGAAATAAATGAAGAAAGCTGGTGATAATAAAATTAGCGCCGCACCGCCTCGGCGACGTGGCTCCTGCAGCGGAATCGGAGCCAAAGTAAAAACGAGTTGACGAAAATTGAGAATCAGTCCCCTGCAGCCGAGCGGAAATTGGCGCGGCGTTTTACGAGCTGCCGCCGATTTGCCGGCAGCGGCCGTGCCGTGAGGCCGGACGCGTAGAAAAATCCGGAGAAAGAGAAAAGGATTCGCGTAGGTGTATCAGTCGCGCGCGCGGAGGAGACTCGAAAAAAGCCTAGTATATCTTGGTGAATGGAGCTCTTGGATCTGCCCACAGGTTCCCGAGCCGAGAGCGTGGGCGCCGATTTCCGGTTCGAGCGCAGCCGGCCTTTTTTCACTGCACTTATCCCCCGGCTTCTCGCGAGCCCATAGCCTCTCTCTCTCTCTCTCTCTCTCTCTCTCTCTCGCCCTCTTGCGTCCACGCCGCGGGCCCGAACTCGCTGCTCTCTTATCTCGCGTAATGTCCGCTTATACCTACACGCATAGGTATAATAAAATACGCGTGCGTGAGCGGGCGCTGTGACGTCAGCGCGAGCGCGCCGACCACGTGATCGGAATGCCCCTGCCTGTATACCTATGTATGCATGCGCTGTCTCGCTCTCCTTGGGCCGCCGCCACCGCCGCAGCAGCGTCAGCCGCCAGCGGAAGGGGAGATCCCATTCATGAGCCGAGCAAGGACGAGCCGCGTACTATAGAGGCCGTTTCGTGGCACTTGCGCTCCGCTGCAGCTTCGACTGGCTCGGCTCTCGTACATTTTTCTTCTCGTTTCCAAGTACTTTGTCTACACAAGAGTCGCCGACTGCGAGCTATGGCCTTGCTTGACTCGGATTGCGCGAGGAGACGCTAAAGCCGCAAGTGATCCGCATTAGAACTCGTTCGGCCAATTCTCGCTGCAATCGCAGCTTCTCGTCAACGTTCAGCCCCGCGACGCTTGCGGATACTCGAAATCCACGTAAAATCCGCTTACAAATAGCCGAGACCGCTGTGCCGCGCACATATCGGGTCACGATAGATTATGGGCCCTTTGGCGAGTCGCCTCCAGCGAGCGCGGAGAGTACAGCCAGTGTGCGGCAATGAAGCACTTCCTTCTTAACAGTTTAGCAGGATACGGCTCATTGGTCGCTGGAGCGCTTGCTGGCGGCAAGAGCTCGCGCTTGTGATCCACTGGTGCTACTCGTGCGTGCGCCCGCGTTATCGGTCGTTCTTCCGCTCTCTCTCTCTCTCTCTCTCTCTCTCTCTCTCTCTCTCTCTCTCTCTCTCTCTCTCTCTCTCTCTCTCTCTCTCTCTCTCTCTCTCTCCGCCTCCGATACGCGATAGGCCCTTTTTACCCGCGTGCTCTCCATACGCCCCTCCTTCGCTACTCCACTGACTTGTGATTCGAATTTGCTAAAATCCAATATACTTACCGGAATTTTGCTGGATTTCAAGAAGTCGAGAAGCGCCTCAAGAGCACCAAGAGTTGAAGCTTGCACGAAGACACCTCGCTCGGCGAGCTTTATTTTGCCTAAGGCGTGAGTCAGTTCCTTAGCGATTTCCTCCTTCAAAATCTCCACCTCGTCTGGCTTTTGAGCCACCATCAGATTCAGTCCTGCCAGTTGAAACTTGGTTATCCACATGTTGAATAGTAAAATTGTAAAAATATTTAAGTGACTCCACCTGCTATGGCTTTTTCAAGCTCTTTTGCAGCAATTTTGACTCCCTGAGCGGCTTTTACTTGACGATGCTCTACATATGCGCCCTACAAAGAAAGATTCAAGTCAAATTCGTCTTGACAAATTTGTTTTCGTGTGTGTGGGTGTTCTTATTCGTCGTTTAATTTCAACATGACCGGTACCTTGACTCGCAGTTCCTTCAAAGGCTGGGGCATAAGAAGTGAACGAATTTGCGTGACGATTGGTCCTTCCGTACCCGCCACAATCATCGTTTCACCCTCCCGAAGAATACCGTTGACTAGAATACAGTCTATCGTTGTACCAAGGCCGGGAAGAGCTTTGACTTCTAGCACCGTAGCTTGCAACTCCTCACTAAACATAAGTCGCTTGGCCAGTGGTCCCTGACAGGCATCAACTATTAGCGCCAACAGGTTACCCATTCCTTCTCCTGCAATCAATTGAACGATTTAGCTTTGGTATTACAAATTGAATTTGTACCAAATTACTTGTTCATGACTTACCTGTTATGGCACTCGTTGGAACCAAAGACACGTAACTTCGAGGATCAGGATTTTCATAAAATACGGCAGCATTAAGACCTTGCTCAGCAAATTGAACAATAATGTCCTTGGAGCGTTTTTGAAACTCCTGTTGAGTAATGATCGCTTGACTTTTTATGATGTCTTGTACGTCTTTTCGATTCATAGTCTGCCAGTCGTACAATCTAGAAAAGCAAAAAATAAATAAATAAATTCAGATATCGCCCTTGTTCTTGCTAAAGAATTTACAATGGCACACGCTTCTGGTTACCTGTCAATTTTGTTGAGAGCTACAACAAATGGGCATTTCTTGGATTTTAAAAGTTGGATACTTTCAATTGTTTGAGGTTCCAAACCGTGCATAATGTCTACAACTAGAATCGATATATCGCAAAGAGACGATCCTCTATTTCTGAGATTACTGAATGATTCGTGACCAGGTGTGTCAATGATTAACAGTCCAGGAATTTTGAACTGTTTGTCTGCAAACTAGAATACAAAGTAACCCTTGAGTAAAAATTGAATATAAAGTATAACCTTTAGTAAAGGCTTGAAACTTACTCCTTTAACGTGCTTCGTCGACTCCTGAATGGCTTCGATTGGAACGTTGGTGGCACCAATTTGTTGAGTAATACCACCAGCTTCACCGTCTTGCACATTGGTTCGTCTCAGTTTGTCAAGGATCTTGGTCTTGCCTGTATCGACGTGGCCCAGTACACAAACCACAGCGGCTCGCAAGTTATCAACGGTTCGTTTCTTTTCTGCCTCGATTCTTCGATTCTGAATTCTTTGACGGACTTGCTCTTTTTTACGCTCGGCGTCGGTTCTCTTATCATCAACGTCGCTTTCGTTTTCTGATTCGCTTTCAGATTCGGACTCGGAACCTTGGCTCTCCGAATCAGATTCGTTCTCGGAAGACTCGTTATCGTCCTCAGGAGTCGACTCTTTCTCAGCACTTTTCTGTGTTTTTACGGCCCCTTGGCTAATGGGTTCCTTGGTACCATCAGACTTATCTATTTAAGTAATCACTAGTTATTTGTCTACTCGGCCTTATCTTGATTTTGAATAATATAAAATAATAAATGCATACCTTCTTCTGGTTCTTCTTCACTACTCTCTGCATCCCAAGCATCTTTCACGCCATCTTCTTCATCTTGCTTTTTCTCTTGAACTTTCTCTTGCTTGTCAATGATCTCTACCTGTACTTGGTCAGATTTTATATCATCAGACGTTTTAACCTCGTCTTGACCTTCGGTACTTGACTGTTGTTTCACTTGCTTGGGTCGTATTCTTGTTCCTGGATTAAAAAATCAAAATAAATAAATAAACCCAAGACATTTGTGATAGTATATTCTGAACCAAGGGTGAAGTTGCAGGACAAGTCGAGGTGAGCTAGCTATTTGGGGGCTACAAATGAGTGCAACCACACGACGACGTGTGGATGTATTTTCGATTTTAACGTACATGGTAAACGAATATCATGCGCGTGTTCCATAAACAAATTCATCCCTAGACAACTTGAAAAAAAAATACCTGGTCTTGGTTTCTTTTCGCCTGCCTCGGGCATTTCTAATCCTTGAGCTTTAAGTGCTTCAAGCATAGCTTGTGCCCTAGCTTGCGCTTGCTTTTGTTTGGTTGTTAAAAATTTTCCTTCAGCCTTGAGTTTCTCTTTTCTTTGTTTTTCTTTCAACTTCTTCTTTTCCTTTTTCTCTTGCTCTTTTTGGAGTTTTTCCAAACGAGCTCTCTCTCTTTCTTCTTCTAAGCGTATTTTTTCTTCTTCTTCTCGTTTGAGTCGTTCCTCTTCTTCTTTAGCTTTTTTCAAAGCTTCTTGCATAGCAGCAATCATCTTCTTTCCAGGTCCTTTAGCTAGAAGAAAAAATTGATGTTAATTGGAATTATTCACTTTTCTATAAATCTTGATGAATAACTAACTTATAATTACTTTTCTCTGCTTTTGTTTCTTCCTTTCCTCCCTTCTTCTTCTTCTTGGTTCCTTCATCTTGTTCTTCACCTTCTCCATCGCTGGCATCTTTTTCAACTTGCGCAGGTTTTCCAGTTGCTTTTTCAACCTCTTGAGGAATTCCAGTATCACCAGCTTTTTTCGTAGATTCCTAAAATACAGAAAATCCATTTAAATTGAAATGCTGCTAAAGAATTGATTGTGTGTGTGTGTGTGTCAATTTATTGTGTGTACTAGACATACTGCCTTCTTTTGAGCAAGCTTTTTCTGCTTCTCTCTTTCTTTCTTCTCCTTTTTCTTTTGAGCCGCGGTTTTTACAGTACTACCCTCTTCACCCTCTGCTGGCGCATCTGCCTTTTCTTTTTCCGGTTCTTGGTCAGCTTCCTTGGACTTGTTTTTCTTTTTGTCATCTTGTTCAATTTTTTGCGCATTTGTCACTTGCTCTTGAACAGATTTCTTTCCCGAATATTCCATTTCCAATTCTGCTAGAACTTTATCAATATCTTCGTCACTGTCGTTACGTTTTTTCTTGGCTGCAATAAAAATATGGTTTCAATAATATACGCCTTTCAATAAAAAAGATCAAATATTTTTTTGGCGAAATTAATTTTTTACCCTTCTTTCCCTTTTTGGACTCTTTTTGAGATTCTCGAGGTTCTAGCTTTTGAGGCTTAGAAGATTTACCGCGGTCTTTACTTTCTGTTTTTTCCGATTCGTCGTCGGATGGAGGAGGTGATACTACATCTTTTTGATCATCATCACCATCATCATCATCCATGTTTAGCAAAGCAAAACTAGCTTTTGGTACTGTGAAATGTACATAAATCACGTTATTACATTGTGTCGTGATCTCAAGCTCATTAAAAGAATATCACGATGCCAATTTTTTAAATCAATAGAACCTACATAAAATATAATAGAATTGAATAAAAACAATACAACCAACCCTTTTTAGCTGATACAGGTTTAATCGCTTTAGTTGGAACGATGTTGAATTCATCGTCTGATTCTGAGGCTGCCTTGTTGCTCTTCTTGTCTTTCGTTTTCCCTTTGGGTTTCGGAACTTGATCGTCTGATTCATCATCAGATTCTTGCTTCTTATTCTTTTTCGCATTGGACTTATTTTTAGCTTGGACCTTGAGTTCTTCATCTTGAGAAGCATCAGAATCGGCAGCCTTTTTGCCCTTCTTCCCTTTTCCCTTGGCTTTTTGCACTTGATGGTCAGACTCATCGTCTGATTCTGCCTGCTTTTTACCCTTTTTCTTATTTTTACTTTTAGGCTTCTTTTCTTCACCCTCATCCTCGGATTCTAAATCCAAGTCTTTTTTGCCTTTTTTTGCTTTAGATTTAGATTTTGGCTTTTCATTTTCCGATTCATTATCAGATTCAATAGATAAGGCAGCAAACCCTTTCTTGACAGGCTGATTTTTACGAGTTTTTTGTTTACCACGTGAAATTTCAGCTTCAGAGTCTGATCCTGAATCAGCCTTATCCTTAGATATAGGCAGATCATTGTCAGAATCATCTCCACCACGCTTTTTATTTTTCTTATCCTTTTTGGAGGCTTTAGTTTTCTCTACTTTTAGTTCTTGGAGATCATCAGCCAAATCATCGACATCATCGGCCTTCTTCTTCTTATCTTTGGACTTTTTGGACTTGACAGGTTCATCATTGACAGTAGTACTTGCTACCTCCGCATCGCTGTCGCTAAAAAATGATACAATAAATCATTAGAATCAGAGAATTCAAGTGCAAGACCAATGCCAAACCAGCTCAAGCTAATATCATCCAAATGTCGAATCCAATGACAAAATTGCCAGAAAATTTCCACCGAGTCGAGTCCGCAAGAGGCGCATCCAGCACTGGTAGGCACTGCATACGCATATGCTCGTGTGTATGCTAACAGCACTGGATCAGCCTCCAACCTAACCTAAACTAGGCAGCTGGCACAAGATAGCCCGACTAAGCCGCGCATGCAATTTCATACCTATGTATATAGGAACGTGGACTTGGAGATTTCGAGAATTTCTTGGCGAAAAGTGGGTACCTACACACGCATGCACCTATAGGTATGTGAATACCTACATACAACATGGACAGGGTGAAAGAGAACGAGCGAAAAGAGTTGCATCTTAAGTTGATAATCTCCGATGGGTATACATGGCATGGAGCTGATCAAGCCAAAAAGAAAGGAAGGAAAAAAATGATGATCGACTCACAAGTCGTCGTCCTTGTCGGCGCGCTTGCCCTTCTTGGCCTTGCCCATGTCTGGTAGTTATATTTTCACAACTTTTTTCGCGTCAAGTGTCCGACCAGCAGCGGTGGCTTCTGCAACATGGGAGGCGGAAAATTTTGCGGATTTTTCGGCGCGTGGCAAGGCAGCAGCCCGATGGTCTCTGCGGTAACGCCGACGCTGCAGGGCTCCTTTCAATCCCAAGTTCCAACTCCAAGTACTCGAATGGCACGAGCACACACATACACACGCACACACACAACACGAGCTTGCGCGCGCGTATGTAGGTATAGACGCACACTGTCGCGCGTCTCGCACCGGTTTCGTTTCGTTATTATATAGCCTCCGCCGAAATGCCAGACTATCGCTGCACTTGACTTGATCTGCTCTTACACTCGCTCGAGCGAGAGTAAATGCTGCTGGTGCTGCTGACTCGAGACAGTCGAGAGTCTCGATAGAGTCGCGCTCGGCGGCGCGAGAGGCTGGGGATCTGAGTATAGACTACTTATCTGACCACCTGAAGTGCGCTGCACTGTTGTTGTTTATAGATCGATTTATCGACCGACGGGCCGTTTTATTTTTATACCCGCGAAATTCAAATAGGTTATTATTTCAAAAAAACATTATTGAAATTACAGCCCATCAGATGCATAGAATATTGAGATTTGAAACTGCGTTTTAGAAAAGCTGCATGCCGGAACTCTATAAATAAAACTTAACGGTTTGAAAAAAATTAAGTTTTGCGCGCGTTCTCCGCGCCCTCTTCCCGAAATTACATATAGGTCTGTAATCAAAAAACAAGTCTACCAATATTAATCTCTTCTTATAACTGGTCGAAAGAATGCGCCGAAGTTATGGCGACTCCTAATTTTCATGCCCGAATGAATGACATCTATAAAAGCAAGTCATATCGTGGGCATTTTCGCAATATGCATGACTGGAATGAATTTACAATTGCCTTACCATATGTATACATAAAGTACCTATCAACAAACCTCTCGTTGACGCACATGCCATGTTTGTCTATACATATAAGTAGTGTAAACTGATTCTTTTCATTGGCACCGCTGCTCGAGCGTCAGTCTCACCATCAAGACACCAGACAGAGCAAATAAAATATATAGCCGCCGCAAGCACGTGGTATAACAACGCAAGGTGGCACAATATTATGGCCCAGCAGCAGAAATGCTCGGCCCAGTCAAGTCATTCCCAATGAGTTCACAGGTTGCCACTTTTCACGGACGAGTCTGCTAATTATCGCGTTAAACAAGTTGCGAGCATGCGGGGCTCCGAGTAGCTGTCAGTCGCACAATAGCGAGAAAAAGAAATGCCGCCGATTTTGAACAACAAACAGGTTATGTCAAAACAACTCGTCTGACATGCTTTCATAATTAACACTTGTAACAGTTGTAACTCGCAAGAATAGATTCGGCATTAGCTTGTATATGTGAATCTAATGAAAATGACAAGCATCAAGACGAGTGACATTGACTTGGACGATCCAAGGTTCAGGATTAAGCCGTATCAGCAGATGATTGCTTCCTGCACTGGTGCACTTGTAACTTCGTTTATTGGTGAGATTCATCGAGATTAGAAATTAGATTGTTGTTATTGATTAAATTTAATAAACTCGAGATATTTTTTCGTAATTCTTCCAGTTACCCCGCTGGATGTTGTCAAGATTCGCTTGCAAGCTCAGCAAAAGGCTATGCTGTCAAACAAATGCTACTTGTATTGTAATGGATTAATGGATCATATCTGCTCTTGTGGGAATGGACAGGGTGGAATGAGTCAAGCTGCCTGGCTCAAAGCTAATGGAAAATTTACTGGCACATTGGTACAGCTATTGCACAATATACACTCGTGATATTGATGATGCTTGATTGTTTCTTAAAATTTGCGTGCTACATTTTTATAGGATGCTCTAGTTAAAATTAGTCAAAAAGAAGGTATTCGATCATTGTGGAGTGGATTGAGTCCAACCTTGGTTTTAGCTGTACCAGCTACAATTGTATACTTTGTTTCCTATGAACAACTGAGGCTGTACATCAAAGTAATCAACTGTTTTTTTTTTTTCATCAATTTTACTTGCATGACGGGACAAATTTCACTCTACAATATTTTTATTTATGTGTAAAAGGATAGTTATAATACAAGTGCCAGGAATATAAGTCATATGGAGCAGCCGTTTTGGATACCGATGGTAGCTGGTGGCACAGCAAGAATATGGGCTGCTACTCTAGTCAGTCCACTAGAATTGATACGAACCAAGATGCAGTCCCAGAGATTAAGTTATGCTGGTCAGTTTTCATATGATATTTCACAAACAACTTGGTCATATCTATTGGTAATATCTATTCATACGAAATCATTGTAGAAATGCAGCAAGCTTTGAAAACTGTTGTCCAGCAAAATGGTGTACGGGGATTATGGATGGGCTTGAGTGCTACACTATTGAGAGATGTGCCATTCAGTGCAATTTATTGGTTCAACTATGAAGGCATCAAGAAGAAATTTCCTAGTTCTCAACAAACTTTTGCATTCAGCTTTGTAGCAGGTGCTTTAGCTGGTTCTGTAAGTTACTTGAATGAATTGATTGTATGCTTGCACCACTCGCATGTCGAGTCTTCATTTGGATTGGTATATTTACAGATAGCAGCCTTTGTAACAATTCCATTTGATGTTGTGAAAACTCATAGGCAGATAGAAATGGGAGAAAAACAAATTTATTCTGGTAATTCTCGCGCATAAGTTTCTCAAAAACTTGTGTTATCTCTCATGAAAATTGACAAACCATCTACTTTTCTCAGATCATCCAAGACAATCCGGTAGTACATGGCACACAATCAAGAAAATATACTCCACAAGTGGAATCAAAGGATTGTTTACAGGATTGACACCCAGACTTGTTAAAGTTGCACCAGCTTGTGCTCTTATGATTTCAACATTTGAGTATGGAAAACGATTCTTCCAAAACTACAATGCAAATCGTGCTCTTCTAGAAATGAATGATGACATTCATTGGCTTGATCAAAAGCAAAATCGCGTTTAATATCATTTGTAATAATACTTGTGTAAATAGATGGGGAATTTTTCTGACTTGTGTATATGTGTTTCAATTGTATTATGAACATTCATTTCATCTAGACTATTATTTAATCATGGCTACCAATTGATCTAGAGATTACTTTTGAAAGCAAGAACCAAATATTCAATAAAATATATTTTGTTTAAAAATGATTCAATATTTTCATGTGCTAGAATAATTATTCATAAAAGCAAGTTGAATATTGCAATAAATACACACAAGATTGCTCCAAATTGAATCAGTTAACTTCAAGAAACGATATGATATATATGTTTATGTATACCATTGCATTATACATATATCTCCCTGATTTAAGAAACGCGTACAATGTGTTTGTGTGTGTGTGTGTGTGTGTGTGTATAATAAGTATAGTGTGTTTCAGGTTGGTCATGTTACCACACCTGGTGCCAAAGCGCGCAACAGGCGCGCAAGTTTAGACTTTAGAGGTCTTGATATTTGTTGCGTGCGTGACCGAGTGCATGTTCTGAATTGAATTTCGTTTTCTATCGATATAGATATAATTAAATAACTTGAAGCACTAGATATTCTCGATTCCAAGAAATACACTTGCTAGTTCACTTTCATTGTTCTCATTCGTCTGGATTTTTCACAGAATAACGTGAAAATAGCTTGAATTCGAGGTTATGCCGGCATAGTTTTGCTTGTCGAGCCTGTATTGTAACTAGAGGTAATTAATTGATTAATTGACAATAGCTTCCCGAATAACACCATAGATGTAATTTGATGATAACTTGATTTAAATCTGCAGTCATTTAGTATATTTGAAATATTGTATACAACATCTTCATGTTATTGTAAATGTTATTGTGTTCTATACACCACACATGATTTAGGTAAAAGGATTGCCGTAAAGATCAAGAAAAATGGAGGAAGCAATGACAACTCAACCAACTTTCAAGTTGAATTTTGCCAAGCAAATCCAGTGTGTGGAATGGTCTCCATATGAGTGGTCCCAGCATCTGATTTGCATCGCCTTGGGAGAAGAAATCATTGTTGCAACCATCAAATTTCAGGTATGATACATTTTGTGTAGCAAGCTTTTCAAGGCAAGCATTCTCTAATTTGTTACTTAAGAATTGTAATATATTTATATAGGAAGATGATGATGTTGTAGAAGATATTATTTATAATGCTCTTCGTACTTTTCACCATGAAACAAGAGTACATGCAATCACTTGGAGTCCTGAGACATCACTCAGCGTTGTACCTAAAATAGTATCCTTCTGTGTGGCTGGTGCTGACTTTAAAATAAGATTGTATAATAGTGATTTGAGCGAGAGTAATATATTTGAGGTATTGTTTTAAATACAATTTATTATATTATGTTGATATTATGATTACTTTGAGCTGATTATAAAATTTGTTTATTTTTGTAGGTATTGGAAGGTCATAAAGATTATACAAATGATATTTGTTATGATCCTGATGGTGAATTACTTGCCTCTGTTTCTGATGATCATACATGTAAACTTTGGGCTATTAAAGAGGATCAAAAATGCATTTTAACATTTCCACTAACTGCTCCAGGAATGACTGTGCGATGGCACACTGAAGAAACTGGAAAACTTTTGGTTGCTGAAAAAAATGGCATTATTCGCATGTACAATGTCAGAAGTCAGCAAGCAATTATGTCAGTAGATGCTGGTACTATTCCATTATTGACTGCTGATTGGAGTCCAAATCCTTTGAAAGTTGCTTGCATTTCTTCAGGAGAGCTTATTTTATGGGATATGTCAAGGCCAAGGTAAATGAAATATTTTCTTTTTGTTTTCTATGTGTATTGTGAATTTAAATCTTTGTTCATTATTTTAGCCGGCCACTGGAAAAACGGACTCTTCACGTCGAAGGTGGTCTGATCATGAAGTTTTCTCCTTCGAATGAGAACCTTGTAGCAAGTATAGGACGACCTGATAATATTTTAAAAGTTGTAAATTTAAAATCTAAACCACTAGTTTTGTGTGGACGTGTTAGATTACTTGGTGGATTGACCTGGCATCAAAGAATTCAAATTGTTTGCGCAGGCAGTGATAGACAACTATTATTTTGGAAAGTTAATAATAAATAAGTAGTTTATTAATAAAAAGTAACAAAATTATAAAAATAAATTTTATTATTTGATAAGTGTAACAAATATCCATATTTCAAGCAAACAGCGTTTTTGAAGTAGCCATAACAAGTTGCGTGATTTTCTGACACGCTTGTTTATCCGGAACTTGACTAAGGAATTCCATTATGTCGTGGTGACTAGATAACGGATTTGGTGCCGAAATGCGTTCGTCGAGAAATTTGTTTTTCGCCTTTTTCAGTTGATCCAATTGTTCTATCAATGTCGCACTGCTTGGTACTTGCCCTGAAAAGAATAGATTGAAAAATATACAACAGATCATGTTACCTGTTGAGCAAGACTTGGGTTCAAACAATTCAACTTACCAACTTCTAAAGATAATTGAGCCTCTAGTTTATTGATTTCGTTAGTTGTATTCCAAAATTCAACAGCTTGCTTGCTCAAAAGATCTTGCACGCAATTCTCTAAAATTGATACAATCAGGTTTGCGGACTCGCAAATCTGCTCGTCTTTTAATTTTAATGAATTCTCATTAAACCATTTTATAATGGCATGACACAAGTATGCACGCAAACTTGATGAAACACCGTTTTCACTAGTATTCAAGATACTAGACGAATCTGTCCAATTTTTCTTTTCCAATGAAACAAGATACTTTGCAAGTAGTGATTTGCTTGAACTGGATTTTTCATACTGGGATATCACGTCGCACGCCTTGACAATGTGTTGTAACTGTTGCTTTTGATTATCGGATAATATTGCAAGTGCTATTTGATGACTCGCCCTAATTTGTACCTGTTGAAATGCAAGCAATGAAAAGAAATGATTTTATAATGAAAATTATCAACGTACCATTTTCTCGTTCTGCGAATCCGTCAGAGGATAGACGTCTTTTTCAAGTAAAAATAAATACTTGTTCGGACATTTAGCAAAGCGATTTTCAAGAGTTTCCAGTAAAGCACTACTGGATAAACCTTTCAACCAATCAAAAATAATTTCATCACTAGTACTCGCTAAAATTTCACTCAACACAGTGAATACTTGTACTTCAATTTCACGAAACTGCATTTGAGGATGATTTTCTATAATAGATTTAGCAGTTGCAAATTCAGAATTAAATAAAGCTTCTAGTATTGCTTTATCCGCTACTGATGTGATTAAATCAACGTCTCTCGCTATTTCGGCGAGTTCTATCGCTAAAATCAAACTGTCAATGTCCCTTCGTCGTTCTAAAGTCTTGGCAGCTTTTACATATTCTCCTAGCATTATGTAACATTCCGCTGCACTTTCAAAATTTCCGTTTTTTACAGCATTATTTGCCCATTCCTCAAGAATACTGTTAATCAGAGGATCATTTGCCTCCAGTTTCAAAGTTGCAAGAGCGTACGCTTCTTTGTATATTTTCGATGCCATTAGAACGTCGACAGCCTCGTGAACTTTATTTATACATAGGAGATAAGATACTGCTTTGTGTGGATTATCTTGGAAAATTAATTGATTAACATAAGCTTGGATCACTTTTTCTCGCGTCCTAAACATAAATGCATTAATCTTACCAAAATATTATTCCATTAACTTGGATTTTGTGTATCAATAAATTACTTACTCGATCGTTATGCTAGGCTCAATGAATGCCAATGATACCAAGTAATCATTCAAACGATTACTTTTCATAGCTTCTTCCAAATTTTCCTTTAAATTCCCACTCCAAAGATTGATCTCAGTAACAGCATTATATTGTCCATTTGACTCAAGAATTTTTTCTGCAACATATTAAACTCGACATTTATTAACTGTCCATTCATTCATACATTACGTAATAATAATAGTAATAACAACAACAACAATAATAATATAATAATAATAATAATAATAATAATAATAATAATAATAATAATAATAATAAAATAATAAATTCACAAGACCTACTTTCATGATTTAAAGCTTCTTCGAGATTTGTTTTGCTGCCAAGTAACACAGGGACTTGTACATCTTGTGTGCATCTTGTAAATTTTAAAATATGTAAAAGCTTTCTAACTGACTGGTACCAAAGATTACTGTCGTTTAAAATTTCAGAATAACCAGGAAAATGCGTAATTTTTTTTTGTTTTTTCTTTTTGATAGGCTCTGGATTCACTGTTTCTTGTTTATTTTCGGCTATAACGATAGATTCGCCATTGACTTGTTTTGATTCTGATTCATTGGCATTGTTAGTAATGATTGCTTCCTTAGTTTTTTTCTTTTTTGTGCGTTTACCTCTTGCAGGTTTTATTACCGAAGACGCTGGAATTGCTACGGTTTGATTAGAAATACTCCATATGCGTAGAGTAGAATCAGCTGAACCAGTGATTATCAAATCTTGATTAAATGGACTCCACATGCAACATTGAATTGGTCTTAAATGAGATGCATAAGTAGCAATAACTTGTTGCGTTTCGATTTTCCAAACCTATGATAAAATGAAAAGCATTATTCAAATTCAAGAATCGTGTACCTAGTAGAATACAACTCGAAAATCGATCTAACGTACTTTAGCAGTATTATCATAACTTCCAGATACCAAATACCCACTAATATGAGGACTCCAAGATAAACACACCACTTTTTCACTATGGCCATTTAATGTAGCAACAGTTCTATAAAAAGATGATTGATCTGATTTGTTTTCTTCAGGATCACATGTCAAAATATCAAAAATATTAATTGCACTACCATTTATTGCTACTGCTAGATAGTTTTGCATAGCTGAAATGTTTAAATCTGATGAGGTACTTTCTGGATGCCAAGTTAAACATTGGATTGCCTTGTGTAGTAAATTAATTGTACTGCCATACTCTTTCAAGTCGCGATTTAAAAATGAGATTGATCTAGAAAAAAATAGGTAATAAATTATATTTCTGTAAAACATTTATTACCATCATTGCTTTTTAATAATTCATACCCATCTCCAAAACCCAATGCCAACAATGAATAATCTGGTTTCCAGCAAAATTCTGTGCAGTCCTTTTTCTTGACGACTGGTACTGGATCTTGAATTAATAATTCAATAAAATAATTAATACGAAACTGGGAAATATATAATCCCAGCCTAATTTAGAATTATAACTTACTGTCATTGAGCTTTTCAAGGTTGTAGTAAACCAATTCGCCATCGCCACATGTGTAGAGAGCATATTCCTTGACATTTGGAGCTGGACCCCAACCGATAGAATAAATAATGCGTCTGTGATATTGTCTTAATAAAATAGGAGGCTTCCTGGAATTCGTGTCAAACGTACCGACCCGTCCTTCATTTGTCGCAAATGCTAATAAATTTTCTTTTTCAGGATGCCAAGATAACTATAAACATTTAATCATTAAATAAAACTAAAATTTTGACTAATTCAAGATAATAAAACCAGTCAACTTACTGCTCTGACTTTTCCCATGATCTTTTCCCATAACATTTGGACTTGTATTGTGGTTTCATGAGGCTCTGACAAATTCCACAAACGTATCATGGCATCACCAACTCCAAAAGCAATCTGAGATGTATCCACAGGGCAAGCTGACATACAGTATACAAAGCCACCCTGAGTTGGTATTGTATATTCTATGCAAGTTTCACTGTCTAAAATACTGCAACAAACTACTTGTCTGTCTTGTGCTAGAGTCCAAATTGCTTGGCTGGATTGCAAAAGAACACGCATAAAACATAGTCAACTTATTATGTAACATTTATAATAAATAAAATAACGAGTAATATACACACATATTAGTTTTGGATCTCCAATTTTCACTTTCCTTGTCTTGAGGTGGTTCAACAGCTAAACCAGTAATGGAAAATAATCCTCTGCCATGCTTGGCATGGATTAATTTTGGAGTGAATTTTTTCTTGGTACTTGCATTTAAATCCCACATTAGCAGCTCTCCCCATGGTGAACTTGTGAGAAGAACAGTTGGCTCCAACCAACATACTGCAGTATGACTTGCTGCTGAGGCACTGACTTTACATTTATGACTACTTGAATCTAAAGGTGCTACTGGCAATGTTATCTGTGTTTGATAACGTCCATCAGTCTTCCATAAAAATATATCTCTGTGAAAACGCAAACCAAATGTATGATGTATTAAAAAGAAAAAAAGTTAAAAAAAGTATTTTTATATTTGATCTTTTGAATACCTATCTTTAGCACCAGATGCTAATAGAAACTCTTTGGTTTCTTTACTTTCAAAAATGTTGACAGGTGCAGGACACCAGGACAAGCTTGTAATCTCTACATTATGACCCCTCATTTGCCAAGTTACAGAACCCGATCCTCGCAAGTCAACTAGATATACTAGGCCACTTTTAAATCCAAGTGCCACCAGATTAGAATCATGTGGACAACAAGCTAGACATGTAGCGGCAAGTTTTCCTCCAAGAGTTATCGTTTGGCTGGCATCATAACTTATATTCCACGTTACCAATAAGCCATCTTCACTCACAAAGCATACTAGATTTGGATTATGTTTAGACCAATCTACTCCAATTACTTTTTGACTAGTCAGTGTGGAGTTTTTCATTTCCAGGTTCAAGTCTTGTAAGCTCCATATTTTAACGATATTGTCATCTCCACTAGAAACTAGACGATGAAAACCAGCTTCATTATGCTTGGGAGAAAATGACAGGCACGTAACCCTGTCCGTGTGAGCTCTGTCTATGATGGAAAATTCTAAGCTTTTACTACAAGTTTCTTTTGCTTTAGCTACCACTATGGAATTCCTAGCCCCCCAAGCAACAGTGCCATCACTTGCACAAGCAAGAATATTACTCAAGTACCAATTTGGAGACGGTGGAAGTACAAGTTCATTCATTGCAAATTCTCCTATTGATAAGGAATTGAATTTGTTATAATTAAAAAAATTGATAAAATGGTTGTGAATCTAACAGCACTGTACTGTCACTGTATATCGCAAATATCAGTCACTTGTGTGCTCGAAATGAATGGAAATAATTTCAATAAAATTCTAGGTTAACCGGTTTGCGTTTTTCAACTTGAAAATGATTCCAAGTTGACACCTATACTCTACTATAGGCTTTAATAAATGGTATCTAGAATCTAGTCTTGGCGTGAAACAATGGATACAGAAACTTGCTTTTCAAGAGGACATTCACTATACTCGTTGAATTATTTCTCGAGAAATTCAAGAGATTCTCGGCGACATGTGCGATGTGCCTCCTGTTTATACCGCATCAAGTTCAAGGTCCAATAAGCTGATTGGGATATAATCTATGCATCAAGGCCGCGTGGCGCAAATCCATCGCGAACTATTCAAATAAATAATAATTTTAATTTTCAAATACTTGAAATACATAAGTTCACACATCGAATATTCTGTTTAATTAATGAATTGAAAATTAATAAATAAGGCATATACGTGCATGAATGAACGCGCATGCAGGTCGTAAGCTTTTTCACAAATATGCGATTAAAAAGGGAGTTTAAAATAAAACGTCAACGAAATTTCCCGCTCAAGATCAACTGGATTTAATTATTTTTATATACAATTATCCTACTAGTGCATCCTACTCTATGCGGTTCTAATCTCCCGCGCTGCGCTGCCATCGGCCTTTCTGATTCGAGATTCGCCATTCGCCATTCCCATTCGGAGAAGTCGAACATTAGTTCTGATTCTGGCCACTCACATAGGTATGGCGCTGGCAATCACATGGTTTATCCCTTCTTCTCCGCAAGTTCCAAATGTAAGCAGCGAAGTGAAGTCTGTGAAGCGAATTGTATATTTGTATGTCAGTGCGCGTGCAATCGTACTATCTTATAAGCATATCTACGTCGTATATATCTATATTTGTATATATTTAACTCTCACAAGTGCGCCGCGATACGCCTGCGAGTACGCGCAGTCGAACGAACGCTTTTATTTTTTCTTTCAACATTTTCTCCTTGTCTCTCTCATACGCTGCAGTGCAGTCTCACACGACAAATGGAGCACTGCTCCAGCAGCAGTCGCAACGACGAGTAGCACTGTAGCAGCAGCAGTGTGTTTGTTTTCTGTGGAGCGCGCAAGAGTCTCTCTCTCTCTCTCTCTCTCTCTCTCTCTCTGCGTACTGCAACAGCGCATGATCCAAGTGCATCGTTGTGAAAAACAGCAGTGCAGTTTGGGACGCGACGAGTGCGACGACGGACGGACAGACGGACAAGTGCTTGCGTGCGCGTTTAACGATAACGGAGCGAGAGACATACAATAATACAAATTCTCAGGATGGACGTCGACGAGTTGGATCAGCACTTGTTGCAGCAGTTCAGCTGCCTTGGGACAACCGACAAGGATGACCTCGTCAAGCAGATGCAGAAGGTCCTGGTTGGGAATCAACTCAACGAAGCCGCCGCTGCCTTCCTCCTGGACATGAACAACTGGTCAGTCTTCATATGCCCCCCCCCCCCCATATTCTGTGTATACATGCGCTTTGTTTTCGTTTCTCCTTGCCCAGCAGCCTTTTTCTCTGTCTCTATCTCTCTCGCTCTCGTGTTTTATAGCCAGTCAATCTTCAATCTGTCTTATGGCTTTGTTACTTTGTTGGTGTGCGTGCGCGCTGCGAGCTCAGCTCCATCAGCTACTTAGCTAGCGAATGCTGCGATTCTCCGAGAAATTTACTCGCGTCAGGGGCGATCTGTACCTACGTGCCTGTTTATCATGTCTATGTGGCGCACATAACCTACATCCTATATGACGATGCTCGACGAGTCGTACTTGATGGACAGCCGCGAGTTTTTTCAATGCCTTTCTGCCGAGACGAGATCGCTGCGAAAATCATGATCAAGCTTTCTATAAGTAACACAACGACGAGAGCTCGGCACGCTTGCTTCCCCGCAGCGAATTCTCATTATTCTTTTCGTGGCGCTAAGGATTGTTTTTTTCTTATTCTTTTACTTTCAAGGCCAATGGACATCCAAGAAATGGCTCGCGTTAAACAATCTTTTGGGAAATAGATATAGCCTGACACTTGTCTTATTTTCATTCTTTGTCCAGAGCTTTCGATTTGACTCTCTCATGCACCTATTACTCACCATGCCAGTTGCTTTGTTTATCAGTTCAGCTGTTTTTAATCAAGCTTCAAATGCATTGTTCTTGCTTTCAGCTAGAGGCAACAAAAATTCGCTGACTTTCTCACGTTACTTTTATCTATTCCTTATCCCGTAACACTGCTTTTTTTGTTTTCTATTTTCATACAGTAAATATAATTTCCTTACATGGCTCTCAAATTCATTATATTTCTATTTGTATTAATTGTTAAAATTAGTTGACAGCTAATTTTTTATTTCACCAAGATATTGTCAAAATTCAATTTTTACTTGTTCAACATGTCATACTGCACTTGGACTATCTAATAACCCTTTTATTGCTTTTTCGAGGAGAGATTTTTTAGTAGCTGAAAATGACTGATAACTTTGTTTATGTTGTGAATCGGACACATAAATAATAATCTTTCCCTTTCCAGGAATCTGCAAGCAGCAATTTGCAGTTACTTTGATTTTGAGACAACACGAAATTTACCAATGATGACGCTAATATGCGATTCCACGATTGGTGAAGGAGAATCTGTTCCACCTAACACCAAGTTCAGAAAATCATGGCATGTACAAAACAGTGGAGCAGAACCTTGGCCTGAGGGTATTTTTTTGAACTATACAGGTGGTGCACAAATGGGAGAATGCACAAGAGTACCAGTACCATGTTTACCTCCTAGACAAACCGTAGAACTTGGTGTTGATTTAACGAGTCCTTCGGATACAGGTGTTTTCCAAAGTAAATGGAGGATGATGACGTCAAATGGTTCCTACTTTGGGGGTAAATATTATTACATATTCTTGAAATCGTATCTCAAATACAATGATCGATATTCTTACTGACTCTGTAAAAAAATCATAATTTTTTCTACTAATTTTCAGATATAATATGGGTGATAATAACAGTTAGCGAAAGTGGTACCTTGGCAGTCACTCAACAACTCCACCAACTTAGTACTTCACAATCGAATGACGAGCAAATGTGGTAGCCCTAGATTTTACAACTTGTTGCGCGATGATAAGATCCTTATTATGATTTTTTTTTTAAATACCAAGTAACAAAAAAATCTGTTATCCCGTAGATTCGAACTTTTATTAATTTCTTATCTTGATTGTCATTTTATGCAAACAAATTTTAATTCTCTTTAAGTGTAATAATCCAAAATATAAATATCCTTTTCTTAAATTATGATGAGAGTTTATAAATAATCTAAATAATGATTAAGTAATAGATTATATTTATAACTAATGATAATAAGCAGAGATAAAATCATATTTGTTTTTTGAATGTCTAAAATAATAACTATTACCAAGTTCAGTCGAATTTATAGTTTTTAAGGATTCAAGTTTGGCCTACAAGCAGTTTTTAAACTTGTCCAATATTCTTGAATACCTATTTGATTCTTTTGAACAATTATAGATGGAGCTATCTCTATCACTAATTGTGTTCGTATCAGCCATAGTTGACGCGGGATTTAAGCTAATTGTGGTCAAAATGCAACTTTATTGTGAATGGAATTTGACGAGAAATTTCTTCTATTGAATTTAAGAAAAAAACTCTCATGTTATGTTTTGAATGCTAATTTGTAAACGATATTTACACAAGTCAAATTTAACATGATATCAAGGTATGAGTTTATTTATTAAGAATATAATTTTATTAGAAAATAAAATCTAGTTATTGCTAAAAAAAAACGTTGCAGTACTTGAGCCTCCTTTTTTATAGAATACTATTAAACAGCCATAGGCATATAAATTTTTGCATGTGGTTTATAATTATTTAATTCGAAATCGGTTGATTTGAAATCATCGATATTCTCAACTTTTCTCGTTATCTTGAGAGTCGGGAACGGTTTTGGCTTTCGTGCGATTTGTTCTTTTAGTGCTGGTACGTGGTTACGATATACATGACAGTCACCCATTGTATGTACAAAATCTCCTGGCTGTGAACAAATTAACATTTATGAGAAAAGAAAGTTGTCTAGCAAAAAAAAAATATATATATATATATTTAATCTTCAATCAAGAATATACCGAGAATATATTACAATATTTCTTGATTATTGCAGGAAATATTATTTTCAACGCTCGAGACCACAAGTCTCGCAAGTATCGATTCTGTGTAATAATTTAAAAAAGTATGAGTTTTAAAATAAATTTTTTCACTAGTAACTCTTAGAGTGTTTCCTGCAATACTCCTTTTAAACGTGATCATTTCCAAACATAATGTCCATAGTTGCATTATACCTTCAAATTCGTTATATGGGCAATCATGCATGTGAGCAAAGAATAAGAGGCAATGTTGAATGGGACTCCAAGTCCCATATCAGCACTTCTTTGATACAGCTGACAAGATAACTCTCCATCAGCTACACAAAATTGCACCAGAGCATGACAAGGAGGAAGAGCCATTATAGGAATATCTACTGGATTCCAGGCGCACATTATTATTCGTCGGTCATCCGGTTTGTTTTTTATTTTGTTAATCACATCCTGCAACTGGTCGACTCCTAAAACCGTAAAACACGCAATTTCCAGATTTTTAAGAAATCAAGAATGAATGTGTAAAAAATAATATTTACCCTGTCCAGTGTAATCCGTATGCATATTGACATATTTGGCTCCGAAATGCCTCCACTGGAAGCCATATACAGGGCCCAAGTCGCCCTCTTCTCTATCGGTGAACCCGCAGGAATCCAAAAATTCACGCGAACTATTGGCGTTCCAGATTTTTACGCCTTTGTCGGCAAGCTCTTTTGCGTTAGTGGATCCCTTTATGAACCAGAGCAACTCCTCGACCACAGCACGCCAAAGAACGTTCTTGGTTGTCAGCAGAGGAAAGATGCCTAGTTGAATGATTAATAAAAATGAGATTTCATTCGAGAGGATTGACGGGTTTTCGACAAGGCGCAACATAGTCTTGTTTATTATTCTTGAATATTCGAAAAAGCAAGAATTGATTAATTTTAATTGTCTCACATTGTGCCACAGGTCTAGTGCATGTAATATTTATAGAATCGCCGAATGTAGTTTTAGTTGTACCCAAGATTGAAAAAAAAACGCGACTTTAACGTTCGTGCTGATTTGCAAGATCGGAGCTAAAGAAATGAGTCGCGACAATTTAGTAGTTCGATCAGCTATCTAAAGGCGTATCAAAGATCGTCGAGGTACCCCGAAATTTGTTTTGTTTTTTGGGAATCCTAGCAAAGACTTCGAGTATAGAGAGCGATTTTTCCGAGAACAGCGGACTTGGGCGCACACTTTAAAAAATGTGTTTACGTTGATTTTTCACTATCTTTGACTTTGATTCTTGCCAAAAAGCATGAGAGTCATATACGTATACAATGTGATTATCGATAAATATAGCAGAAAAACGAAAATCGAGCGTAGGACATTTTTTATTCTAAATATAATTGGACTTATAAGCGGTTTTTCCGGGTATGGTTTTATTACGGGAGTATTATTGGCCCTTGGTATATGTCCCGACTTTTTTACATGAAAAATACTTATTTTATGATATGAAATCTTGTACATGTATGTACATTAAGCAAGCGATACTTGGAATACGTCGAGATACACAGCTTGGAAAGTAAGTATGTACTTGCATTAATTGTATATTTTCTGCTTCTTACGTATTTGTTATGGGAAGTGTCATGGGCATTGCTAACGTTGCAATAAACATATTGTGCTATACTAAAGCTGTAGGTATAAGTATACCATATATATATATATATATATATATATATATATATATATATATGAGTAGGGTGCATTGTTTGAATCGCAGGAACCGCATACCGCGAGTTTCTAGGTTATATTTGCGCGCGCCAACATTTCTCCGAACGGCAATACTGGTGAAATAAGCATCGTGACAGAACAAGTTAAAAGAAAGCTGATTTCTAGTTGAAATTTTAAAAATCCCTCACCGTCTCTCAAGCTGAATCTCATTTGCGTGCCAAAAATGAAGTGAGTTCCGACGCCGGTCCGGTCGGTCTTGACGGCACCCTTCGCGATGATTCGCTCGATTAGCTTGAGGTACTGATACTCTTCGTGATCCTCGTCCACGTCTCCATCACCCTGGGCCTTTCCATTATTCTGCTCTACAACGTTCTTTTCTTCTATCTCCGTCATCTTTTTGTTGACGTATTTTCAGAGCAATTACCCGCCAAAAATAATTGAATGGCTGATTAACGGACGCGACAATCTGCAGACTGCAGAGCAGGGAGACTATACGTATAGGTATAAGTACGGAAACGGTCAAGTGCCAAAACCGTAATGGGAAATAGCGATTAGTCGAATTGAAGCTTAGAGTCAACTTCAGACTCAATTTTAACAGATAATATACTAAAGGGCCGTATCGTCATTCGTAATCTTTCTTGTAACAGTATATAAAGAATTCAGACTGATCAAACGGATCGATGAATCAAGAGTGCGTATACTTTATAATTATGATCGACACACCCATTGATTCCTATACATAAGTATACTTATTATAATATCTAAATATTATAGTTATAATACGCGTGCGGCCGAAATGCCGAATTCCTGCAGCCGCGCACGCGCCGAGATTAAGTTCGGCGTCTGCGCAATGCATGTATATTATTACTATATAGATATATAGGTATATAAGGACTTGACGACGCGCGATATAGTACTAAGCTTCTAAGTAGAGGGCAGCGAGGCAGCAGCTATCTATATGTATACCTATACGCTATATGTACATATTGACGCTTTGATGCTGTCAACGTTGCCTCGGACGATGTCGTCGCGGAGTACGTGAGGACAAATCTGGTAAGAACAGCAACGCCAGGACCGCCCGAGCAAGAGCATGCTTGCGTCGCAGAGCTAGGAGGTTTCGCTGCAGCTGCGTTCTCCCGCTTTATTGCTGCAGGGGTCAAGGTAAGAAACGAGAATGCTTTTGTAGGTTAGGTGCTGTCTGCAGAGTCTCCAGTGTCTGGGTGTCGAAATCTCACGGAGCTATTACTTATATACAATTCTAAGCAATCATGGTCTCCTTACGAGACGAACTTGCTCATCCATCAAACCTAAAATTGCGCTTTTATCACTCTGCAGGTTCTAGTTCTGAACTGGACAACAATCATTACTTTCGTCAAATTGGTCTGGGTTCATTGCTCTAAAGACTGACTTCTTTTTGTTCCAGTCTGCGTCAATATCCTTCCTTTCTGCTTTGGTATAAGTGCAATGAAATAAGGCCTCACAATGATGGGAGATCAGTTTCGCACCAAAGTGGAGCAGTACTCGCCAAAATCCTCTCCAAGGGGTGCTCGTTCTCCTGTTGTTTCCAGACAGGATTCAACGGGGACTTTGAAGACAACTATTTCACTTGGAAAAAATCCATCCATTGTTCATAGTGGACCATTTTATTTGATGAAAGAACCACCTGGTCTGTACTCTTATTCCAGTTAAATAAATTCTAAATTTGACCAGTGATTGGAAAAGAAAGTATAATAATTTGTTTGTTTTTTTTTATCAACAGGGGAAAGCGAATTAACAGGAGCCAGGAATTTAATGACCTATTATGGTCTGGAGCATTCCTATAGCAAATTTAGCGGAAAAAAACTTAAAGAGCAATTGTCTTCATTTTTGCCAAATTTACCAGGTATCATTGATACACCTGGTGACCAAGATAATAGTTCTTTAAGATCTGTGATTGAGAAGCCTCCAATTGGAGGGAAAGAACTTGTTCCATTGACAAGTGTTCAGTTGGCTGGCTTTAGGCTACACCCAGGCCCGGTATGCACATCAATATCAGTTTCATTTTGCATTTCATTAAAATTAAAATTATAACCCATATTTATTTTCTCTTCCAGTTACCCGAGCAGTACAGATACATTAACCAAGCCCCTCAAAGAAAGCACAAGAATAAACACAAGAAGCACAAGCACAAACCTGGTGAAATTCCTAGTGGGCAGGAGACAACAGTAACAGATATTGGGGGCGTCGATACGCATGAGAAGAAGCACAAGAAACAAAAGCGGCATGACGAAGAAAAAGAAGCGCGGAAAAAGCGTAAAAAGGAGAAGAAACGAAAAAAGCAAAAGCACAGCCCTGAACATTCTGGAGGGCTGACGCCATCGCAACATTCGAATTCGTGATCTTCAAGTGACCATTTTATTTCGACTGTTATTTGTGAAGAGTCTTCCTCTTTATCGAACATGGCTTTTGAATAAGTAGTTTATTTTAAGAAGAAAATTATTTTTCGGTTCTACGTAAGGATATCATTTATTCGTAAATTTTATAGTTCTGTAATCGACGATTCATGATTTTGGTCTGTCATTTTTGACTTCGAAAAGTGATGCTATTATTTTTTCCATCAAGTTCTGTCAAGATGTCACACGTCACGTTTTCATTTAATTTCCTCAAGCGTAATCCTTGTAAATAAATAGTATAATTAAATATATTTTCCATCTTGTTCTTCTAGTACAGATAATTTGTTGAATGAATTGTGACCAGTTTGTGAAATTCGCAAATGAAACGGAAGCCAACATAAACAACGTTTGTAAATACAAGTAAAAGCATTACTTGGCATAATTAAGAATAATTTAGCAAGTATTTGTACATAATTGGTTAACCAAGTACAACCAATTATTATGTCTAATATCTTGGAAATAAATTGTAATATTTATAATGGTAATTAATCAAGGAAAAGGGTTTTGTCTTGAATAAAAAGAAAACCACTTGATTCTTAACTCTAGGGACTGTTTTTATTAAAACCTAGCTTGATACTTGATCGTGTCAAGCACGTAATTCGTAATTTAATTTTAATTACACAAAAGCATTACCCAGTCTTGAGAAAAATTCAATACATTTCGTCTCGAAAACCAAGAATGCGATGTTCCATTCGTTAGTTGTGATCATTCGGACGCTTTCAGTAATCGGGCAAGCTCGGGAAAACATCCATCTTGTTCCACGAGTAGTGTAAAAAATAAGAACTTGAACATGACACGTCAAAAACGGGTGCATACTTATTTTAACATTTTGGAAAAATGTACATGCTCGTTGCTTGGGCGCAAGCCTGTCGTCAGCGCTTGGGATCGCTTCTTTTCATTTGCAACGAAAAATTTTAATATGGTCGTTGACGGTCACGGTCGCGGTCTCCACGCCTGCAAATCAGAAGTGAAAATCGTTAGTTTCACGCATTAATATGTTTGCCGCTGTATCAAGATATTTAATAGAATGTCAAGTCAACTGACCCTCCACCGCCTCGCATAGGTCCGCCTCGGCCACCGCCACGACCACCACCCCTATCTCCACCTCGGAATCCTCCTCTGCTTCCTCTGTCTCCTCCCCGGCCACCTCCGCGATCGCCTCTGAATCCGCCTCCGCCACCGCGACCACCACCTCCTCGACCTCCGCCACCACCTCCGCGGCCGCCACCGCCACCGCCACCTCCTCCGCCCATGCCTTCAGGCTTGGAACTTTTGCACAAATTACATTGATCACGCCAGGCGAAGTTGGTATTTCCGCAACTGGGATTGGGGCACCTTGACACATGACAAAAACAAACAATTTTAAAACTGGGTAAAATCATGTTAAGAGACAATTGGAAACTTATGAATGCAAGAATCTACCTCCAGTCTCCTCCACGAGAGCCAGCTCCACCGCCACCGCCGCCTCCGTCTCGGCGGTGATCGCTGTCGCCTCCTCGGTGATGGTCATTTCTGTCTCGGTCGCTACTGCGATCGCCACGGTCACGTCCGCCGCCGCCGCCGCCGCCGCCACCCCCTCCATAACCACCGCTGCCTCCGCGGCCACCTCCACGACCACCGCCGCCACCACCTCGGCCGCCACCGCCGCCGCCGCCGCCACCACCGCCACCACCGCCGCCTCGACTGCCCTGCCAGTTACTCTTGTGCTGGGCGATCTGGACTTTGATGGTGCAGCCCTTGAACTCTTTGCCGTCGAACCAGTCAATGGCCGAGCGAGCAGCATTCTGGTCGTCGTACGTAACCGTCGCTTCGCCCTTATTCTTTCCCGTGCTCTTGTCCTTGTACATCCAGATCTTGGGCTTGCCAGTGCGCTTGTCATTCTGAAATTGTCAGCAAATAATGAGCGAACATCAATCTTGTGCTCGTTTATAATTTTGGACGAGACGTGACTATAATTACCTTTATGAGACCAATAGCGCCAAAGTGCTGGCAGATTTCCTCTTCAGTAATGGTAGCGTCCATGCCGGACACGAAAATGGTGTCTTCTTGTGTGACCATCCCATCACCACCCCCGCGATCACCGTATCCTCCTGCAATAGAGTCAATCATTAGAGACAGATCAACTTGCATATTCAGAAGAGTAAAATATCCTACGACTAGTATTCTTGAACTAAACTATTTCTCTCAACAACTTGAATGGAATTTCATCAACACCCGAGTTTTACTGTTCAAGTAATATAGAAATATCTCTCTAGTTACACAAGTTTTATATCATTATATGATTGACAACACAGTAAGGTAAGGACTTGACGACCGACTGTGTTGTACATATTTGTCCAATTTTTATTCTTTTGTTATTTTTCTGTTCGTCTTTGCGGGAATGCGACGCTTGGCTTGGCGTTTATAAATATGCATAACTTGTACATCTTGTACCGATGGAATCATTCTTATATGTCAAGTATAACCATTGATGCTGCGTTTTAGCTTGGTGCTACTTGCTGTCTTTTTTCTTGATTACCAGTTTCTGTACCCCAGCTTAACTTATTAACTCCCAACAACTTTTAAACTCAATATATAAAACGGTGATGAATTTTCACTTAAAGCAGTGTTGCATTTTCTGTCATTTTATACTCAAACTCAATCGCAAAACATTTCCAGTGTATCCTACTGTCACGTAGACTCTCTCTTGGAACATTAAACCCGCCGGCCAAACTCTAGCTGTTGTTGCAGTGAGAAAAGCCCAATATACGATGACAAGTTATTCAACATATCAGATAGCAGCTTCACATACAAAAGGGCTCCAGTATATCCTCAGGCATACCTCGTTTTCTGGGTTACACGCAAATGCTATATTATTTACTTATATTTTCCACCAGTTGCCTTTTTTTTTTGACATATTCAAACTTGACTGGAACCATGCTTGGTTCTTGGTACCAAATATTTATCACTAATTAATTTGACTTGCATTATTTTCAATTTGACGTTAAAACGTAATCTATAGTTGCTTGATTCATTCAAATGAAAATATAAATAAAAATAAATAAAATAAATAAAAATGAAGATGCAATAAACTTGAAGCTTATACAGAACATATTCAAGGTAATCACTCACAGCAGATTGTTAAAAGGGAAAAAGCAATTGGTGATCAAAATATAATTTTGTTTATGCCAATACTGTCAAGTTCACAAGTACTTGAGCGAGGGTAATTGTCATGAGGGATGCACTTTTTTGGCAGCCCTTTCATATAATCAGAGCGACCGGGTATTTTATCAAGTCATAAATATTAGAGTGAATGCATGAATAGCACCAGACTTGTACAGAGAGTCTGGTGCATTTACCTTTGTTATAACCACCACGGCCACCGCCACTGCTAAAACACAGAAGCAGATATACCAATGAGTCGACTCATGGACAGACTGAATTCATATGATGTGTGGCTACTCATAAGCTGCTTCGCCACCACTTGTCATTCTTCTTGATGTACCTACTGTCTCAAGTCTTGAATACCATATTACATAGTCTAGATTGTTGGATAAAATTTATTCGTCTCGTCACGGTCCTTACAAGTCTCAATCATGCGAGATACTTGAATAAAATAATTAATAAATGTTACTTGACAAAAATTAAAAAAAAAAAAAAAAAGAATTAACACCAAACTTGATTTGTAATCCATCTGTTCTTCGTTCATTCAATTTCTCGACAGACACTCTCTCGTGAAAGTCTTATTCATACAGTCACTCATATCATATAAACGCATTACAAATAACAGGTATGTTGAAAGTTTTATAATTGAATTCCAAGAAATCTATTAAAGACAATGAAAACAAGTTCAACATTAAATTTATAAAAAATTTCACCATAAAATATGTGGTCTAAAATTGGCAAAGAAAAAAGCCAGGTGAAAAATTAAAAAAAAAAAACTTGAACATGTTCAAGTTTGCCTTCACATATTTCGACATTCTTTCATTAAATAATTAACTTGGAACAATAAACTGGCCATGCAATAATCACATTACAAGACACAACTTGTCTTTTCTTGAAAATATAAATGCAGCATTGGTATGTAGAGACATGTGTCTAATAAACCTCTTTCAAGTCAAATTGTCATACACAACCTGTCTATTATTTTACCTGCATTACTCAGAGTATATGTGTGTTAAACCTGTAGACACACTTGAAATATATTAAGGCTGCACAGGGCATGGTATATAAACTAAATGTACTTGATTTTGAAAACCTCTATAATTCCAGTTACCTTCAATCTTATCCAATTACCATTATCCACTTGGATAATGAAATATACATTCCATGTACATGTTATCAAGAGTATTTCATTGCTGCTACCCATCTCAAGCATATATTTGTGAGATAATTTGCAACTTACTTGTAACTGCCGCCACCTGAACGATCACCGTATCCCCTTCGATCGTCTCCACCGCCATATCGGCCACCTCCACCTCCACTGCCTCCTAATACCCCCCAAAATGAAGAAAATTGTCAAGTACGGAATGATATTTTCAATACTTGGTAACCCTTTGATCACCTTGTTCACCCTGTTTGATCCAAGCGATAATCAATAATCAATAAATAATAATTACTGGAAAACAATGGAAAAGAAACAAGCATACGGGGTATGCGTACCAACTAGACTGTGTGTGTGTGTGTGTGTGTAGCATCTAACATTTTTTTCTAGTTCTGCAGGTGTTCAAAGGATTACTTTTAGATGATTTTTTCCAAACCAAACAAAGTCCTTACCACTACCATATCCTCCACCTCCTCCGGAGCTACTCCTGTTGTATCCACCTCCGCCACCTCCGCCACCACCGCCGCCTCCGCTGCCTCCAGTGTTTCCACCTCCGTAACTACTACCTCCGTAGTTATTGCCACTGCTGCTGCCGTTGTTGGCTCCACCAGAGCCTCCGTAGCTGCTCTGGTTGTAGCCACCCTGGCTTGGAGCTTGACTATAATCCTGGCTAGACTCGGTGTCCTGATAGCCCTGGTAACTCGGGTAGTTTGGCGGAGGCTGGCTGTACTGATTGTAAGTGGTAGAACCTCCCGTGCTCGGGGGCGGATAGCTAGTGTCAGTTGGGCCGGCCGACGGGGGAGGCTGGCTGTACTGGTTGTAGCCCTGCTGCTGGTAGTTTGCGTATTCTGAAAAAAAGGCGTTCAATCAACCACTGGACATCATCGCCGTTTCTCGGATCGTTGGTGTCAAGCGTTTGTCGATGATGGAAATGGTCGGCGGCGGCGGCGGCGGCGGCGGCGGCGTCTCGTACGTACGGGGCACGCTCGCGCTGGGACGCTCCGTTTTCTTGCTTCCCGGCCAGTCTCGCATTTCTATTATTTTACCACAACGAGTTTCAAGAATGAATATTCTACTTACGATTGTCCGTCATCTTGACTGATGCTCGGCTCTCCGGTTGCAAAGTGTACGAGCAGGAAAATCAATTGAAGGCTAGACGCGCGTAATGGCGCGCGCTAGGGTGAAGCGTACACGCACGACAGGGGCGACGCTGCAGCCTATACAAGTTATACACTTATACTTAGGTAGGTCAACTTGCCGCGACGAGCACGAGACGAACGGCACTGCACTGCTCTGTTAGCCTAGCCGCCGCTTAGTCAAGCTTGTTGTATCCGCCACTGCCTCAGCGGTCAGCCTCAGCGAGGGAGAGAGCGAGATAGTCGGTACACTCGGTACCCGCCGGAGCGGATGTTACGTAGGAGAGCCGAGAGGAGCATAGCGACGCCGGAAACGCGTGGCGCCAGCCAGACCCATGTGCACGCGTTTGCGCGGGCGCGCGTCCGCAAGAGTCATCAGCCAATTCTGATTGGTTCAACTTGCAATAGAACTATTGAAGGAACTATTGAAGTAGTACGGCATGCACATGTCGGCGGCGGCCTGCCTCGCACACAGCTTGCACCATCTCCTCTTTTCGATCGCTCATATGCAAACTTTCCAGCGGCACTTATTCTTCCAAAATCCAAATGCCATATATCCCTTACTCAGCTTTTGGGGGATATTTGATTTAATCGGGGAATGTAAAGGGGGCGCTGCGTAAGGACGTTTTCAAAATTAAATAATAAGTATGTATGGTACACACATTTATGGAAGCTAATGAAAATACCCGAATTTTCCCCGGTGTAAATACGATTGTTTACAAAGGTAAACTTGTTATTATGGAAGGAGGAGGGCGATGCGAGGGCGTGTAAGCATGGCGGGGTGGCATGTTGGAAGGATGCGCAAAATAACAAAGCACGCGCAGCGCGTTGCGGCGTTGTTGACAATTCATATCCATGAATCCAATTCCCGGTGCGCAGGCGCAGACGGAACACGGAACTGCTCTGCTCTATAGTCTATACCTATGTAGTATATGTACCTCAGTAATCAGTATATACTATACTGAGCTCATTGTCTGTGTGTATGTGTCATGTTGTGACACTGCAACGCGCGCGCGAGCTAGTTTTGCACTCGTCAGTCGTCGTTCGACTTTCGCAGCTATATATACAGTATACATCCACCGTTTATCTCTCTTTTTCGTCGCTCCGCGCCTGCATTATATTATAGGTATATATGTATAGGTATAGCGATAGGCTCAGCGTCGGCGAGCAGTTCCAGCAGTTCCAGCTAGTGTGCAGTTGTACAAGAGAGGGAGAAGGACGCGCGCGCGCGCCCGCGAAGAAGGTGTCGCGTGTGTTTTTCGCTTGCCAGCACTACAGCCACTACAGGCCCAGCAGCATCTGATCTGGATCCACTGCCTATATAGTTGCTCCATTCTCCAACCAGGTAGACTGCGTGTGCGTGTGTGCGCAGTCTGCAAGCGGGAATCCGTCCGCTGCCCCCAGCTGACTGATTCTATACACTCGCGACTTTTATCTCGCGACTGAGTAGCTGGCTCTTCCCCCGCAACGTATCTATACATATAGTATACACACACCAGGCTGTGAAAATGAGGTGAGTCCCATCTTGCTGTCTCTCTCCAACAAGCGCCTTCCTAGGGCTGCCCCCGCATCCTGCTTTTCAGGAAAACGTAGCGAGCAAAGGCCAAGCGGGGCTCCTGCGCGGGATTGTTTGAGGGGGGTGGGTGGGGGGGGGGGCTATTAGCGAGGTGTAGTGTGTACGGGCGCCCAATGCCCATACCTATACGCATCGATAACAGTAGCAGCACACGTGAGCGTTTGACATTTCGAGCGTGCAGTCTGTACGTGGGACGCGACTACTCATTATCGTGATATTCGTGCGGTGCGAGAGCGAGTAGTGCCGATCCATTGTTATTGTGTTGATCTATCACGCAGAGGGACGCGCTGCAATATCGCCAAAATCTGGAAAAAGTAGAGCGGATATACCTACACCCACTTTTACACGCTACCTATAGCCACTTGCATGCGTTTTGCGCTGGCCGACATTTTGCCTATATTTATCACTCTTTCTCTCACTCGCGGGGTTGACGTTCTGTGGCGGTTGTCGTCGCGCCAGATATCAAGTATGATGGATTCGTGCGTACGGCCTGATCAAGACGCGAATTCGACACTTGCATCGTCGACGTGTTTGTCTTGGGGGTCTTATCGACGTGGTAGGTGAGCTGGTGGATACTTGTGAGATTGTCAAACTGCTTATACTGATACAAGGCTGGCTCTTTGCACTTCTCAGCAGCGTTATCCTCCCTCCCTCTCTCTCTCTCTCTCTCTCTCACTCGCTTCCAAGTGCAATAAGTTACTGCCTGATACCAGCACAGAGGTGAATCAAAGGTTTTTTTTTCCAGTGCGAGACCACAGATGACCACAATGAACGGAAAGAGGCCAGCAACGATACCCCCCAGGCATCTTCAACAGAATGAAGCCACCTCACAGCATTTTGATTTAATCAAATACATATTTGAATGTAAGATTTATTCACCTCAGCGTGTCGTTTAATTTTGATTAATTTGGCTAATTTATGAACTTGAAATTGCAGCCTGGAGTTCAGTATCAAAAGAGTTGGATAGCTATCATAATCAGCAGCATGGAAATTCAGCAAACTACAGGAATACTGCTTTGGTAACATACTATCAAGAGCATGAACCCAATCCACAGCTCAAAGGTAAGCTCTAGACAGCTGTTTGTCAAGTATCTCGACTGTCTCCATTTGCCAAAACTAATGCAATTTCAAATTTTCAGACTTTGAACCATTTGATCTGGAAGCATACTGGAATCAACGAGGAGCACAGAGTATTGCAAGGAATGCGAGTTCATAGTCTTGGATTGCAATTGTGAAATACAATCTTATATTCTTAAATAGTTCCAAGATTCAGAAAGAAGGAGAAAAAATAAATTATTTCAACTATCTGACAAACACCATTAAACTTTTGTTAATCAATTTTTATAGTTTGTCAAGAATTAAATTCAACGTTAAAGTCGTGTCAAATTGCAATGTGAAATAGAAAACCAGATGTCAAGATGGGAAAGCAATGCTGAGACATTCCATTTACAAGTTGATAAAGCATTTATACAACGATTCCTCTTTTCACAGAGTTTGGCAATTGGTTCAATTGACAGTACCTGTCCTATTCTTTCTCGAGTTCATTTTGCGAATTTTCGTACAAGAGATATTGACTTATTTATTTTACAACGCCCGAGTTGTAGAGAATCGTAATTTTTTACTAAGAGATAAGGCAAATGTAAAATTTATATAATATATTATAAATAACGACTGTAGTAAAATTAAGTGAAGATCTTGTGCATTATTAGTGCATGTTTATAACATTAGAACACGCGTTTCATCAATTGTTAAAAAGAAGAAGAAGATATGTCATTTTTCGTTAATTTTTCAGAATTAAATCTAGATCCTTACTATATTTGCGTTTTTTATTCTCGAATGAATCTTGCACGCTCACACACACACACACACACATACATTTAATCAATTAATGTAGACATTATTCATAGGTAACTTAATCCAACTCGGAAGATGAGCAAGTATTTTCAAACAGCGAAACGATAGTTTAAAATTGTACAGATTTTAAAGTAATTATTCTGAGCTTACTGAATTGAGTGGCCAAGATGATGGGCATTCAACTAAAGGGTGCAATGGCTTCTCTATTCGCCGCGATTTTCTTTCGAAACTACTTGTGATTAATGTATAAGCTATAAATACTAGAAAATTCAACACATTCTTCTCATAATCCAAGGAATACTTGGATATTTTTCCTCTGCGGCCGGACTCCCAGCTTGAGAGTAGTGCGAGTTGCTACTTTACCGACAGGGTTCATAATCTCGAGTTGATAATTTTGTACTTGGGCAAACAAAATTTTGCAAAAAAAGTAGTACAAGTCGGCATAATAAATTTACGTAATTTATTGATATAAATGTATAATAATAGCATATGTATATATACAATATACATTCAAGTCCAAGCGGTGCGTTGAGTAGAACAAGTCACTAGATATGACAAGGTCACTATTTCCCGTGTGTTCCCTTTGTAACGAGGGATAATGCAAAAATTAGATGCATCATTTAGAGACGATCGTCAGAGTTGGGTAGAACTAAAAATACTAAAAATCTCGAGCTGCGCAGAAATAAAATGCGCAGAAGTACTGATTTGAGCTTTGCAAGAGTGTTATTGCCTCGTATATGTATAGGTACGGTGCACATGTGCAATATTCTTGCGGGGGATTGTGTATGTATAGAGAGCTGAGTTGGATCAAGCCGAGAGAGCAGGACCAAAGGGGAGAGAGTGATTCTGCGGAGCATAATATAGGAGCTCCCGAAATGGAAAAGAAGAAAAGGGGCGCGGCCGGCAATTCGCTCCGGACGCGAGAGATCACTGCACGCATCGCAGACGCATCCGCACGGAGAGACTAAATAGGCTTGTATGATCGACTAACGACGCGCGCGTCCAACAAAGTCGAATTAGCACCAGCAGCTCTCAAAAAATTCGACGCCGTGAGTGGAGGCGTCGCACTCTGGCGACGAGACGAGATGAGTCATATGAGAGTGTGGAGAGTATGAGACACGATCGTAGTGTGCGTGCGGGTGTGTGTAGCAACGGGAGGGCGCGCGGGGGCGCGGTCAAGGAGATGCGCTCCTGCCTCCCTCTCTGGCTCTGCTCTCGCACAGGGGTTATACCTAGCCTATAGGGCCTCGACGAGACTCGCGCGCGCGGCAGTCGGTCCGCGAAGCCCGTCGCTGCAGGTTCGCGCGGTCTCTGCGCGCGTCTCCGTGTGTGCCGGCGCGCTACACCCAAACAGCCAGCCAGCCAGCCAGCTATAGCCATATATTTATCTCGCGAGGGAGGAACGCCCGCGACGGCGGCTGTTGATTCTCGGAGCTGACTCCTGCGCGTTCTCTTTGCAGTAGAGACTGGTGAGTAAGTATAGCGTTGCTTTGTTCGCGCGCGCGCGGAAATTGGGCGGTGCACGCAGTTTCCGTCCTCGTCATGTCGCTCGATCAGCTCTCTCTCTCTCTCTCTCTGTTTATTCTGACGCTGCGGCCGGATTTTCTCTTGTCGTTAGTGAGCGTGCGTGCTCCTTCAGGCCCGTCACTCGCGCCTCTATTGAAGCCTTTCGATTGCCGCGGGGGCAATCCGGCCCGACTCTGCGTGTGTTTACCGCTGCTGTACCTGCGTGCAACGTTACGTAACTTTCTTCTATGACGCTGCAGGACATCCAGCTCGACTTTCTCAATATACTTATATTGAACGTCGCGCAGTCCCTTGCGGTTTACATCGACCGTTATCTCTGCGAAGATCCAGCGAGTCGGGCACACAGGGCACACTATTACGAGCTCTTTCTTCGGCAAAGAGGCCGAGGTCGGGAGGTGAGCCAGTCTCCTGCTGACGGACACAATATACGTATATCTGCTCTTCCGGATTGGAAATCTAATTAAAAGCGCTGCTGCGAGATAGGGAGGGAATCGATGATCGATTTGGCGACGGGATTGGAAATTCCCGGCGATGTATTTCAATTTTTACGTGCAAGCAGCGCACAATTCGTTTTTTGAGGTTTTTCGCTTTTCCTCTTCCTTCGAATCTCGTCGAAGCTCCTCGTGCTTGTTAGTTGTTAACTTCGAAAGTCCATTCGCCGCGCAACATCAATTATCCATCCTCGCGCTCTGTGTGTGTGTGTGTGTGTTGTGTGTGCGTGTTTCACGGAATCCCGAATGCGAACGAGGAGCGGCCTGCAAATATGAAAAGGGCTAATTACTGGCATCGCGGCTTTGCGGCTAGAATATGCGGGAGCGAGTAGTAAGAGTCGCGCTCCCGTCGGACGTCGGCGCTCCCGCACTAATGCACGCTTCCCGCTTCTCTGCCCATTGTGCCACAGGTGCTGCAGCAGAGACAGGCTCGTCGAGCAGCAGCAGCAGCAGCAGTCCGCCATTTTAGGATGACAGTGACGAGGAAGCCGCAGCGGCCCCAGCTCTTTCGTCGCCACCAGGGTCCGGCGCCAGCGTCAGCTTCCGATACGGTGAGTACTTGGACCCCCCTTTGTCAGGGTCCACAAAGGTACTCCGTTCTCGGGCCCGCCGCCGGCCGCGAGTTCGCGCGATGCGGGAGGCCGATTTGACGCGTCCTTCGCATTTAGGGAGTAAGACGAGCTATAGATTTACTCTTTCGCCGCCGAATCCAATTTGCCCCGCTTACATCGACAGGTTCGTTCGTTAGATCGCGCGTCACGTATACGTTTCGAAAATCGTCCCTCCGCATACAGCTTTCGGTTTCCGATGCTCCATATATTGATTGTGTCGAATCCCTTTGGGCTCTGGGCGCGCAGCATGTGTGCGTATATTTATTCTTTTCAAAGGGGGGGATATTGAAATGTCTTTCTTCAAATCGCTTGAATTTCGTACAGGCTTTCTGTTTAGCCAGCCGCCTCGAGTTGCACCGCTCCGATATTATCTCCTCTGTGTGCGTGCACGTAGCAAAGAATCCAATGAGCTCAGAGAGTGTCATAGATTTCGACGATTGCTTTTTGACGACCGAATTACAGCCGGAGCAATATGGCTAATAAACTTAATGCAGCGCTGCAGGGAACAATTCCTCGCACAACTTTATCTCGACCGATCGAGCGCATCTGCACTGATCGGATGAATGTGCTTTTCCAAGTCGTGGCGGTGTTCCAAGCTCTCTCGCATCTTTCGCCGCTCGAAGTCACGACATCACGTCCAGATACATATAGTTAGAAGCCGACGTTATCGGAGCAGCTGGCGCTCCCGAGTCCCGCAGCGGCCGGCAAGAAGCGCAGTTGTCGCGTTACACGCGTTCGGTCAGTTCGGTGCATGCATAACCTCAAAATGATCGAATTCGAAGACGTCGAACGGGTGGTGGAGCGGGCGGTCGGGCCCAAGGCCAGGCTCCTCGCTCACCGGGTGGAGCCGTTCACGAAAAGCCGGCAGTTCGGGATCATGGGCGAGCACTACGAGCTCGCCGTCGAGGTGAACGTCGGTGACGAGGAGGAGGAGGAGGAGGGGCAGGGGGACGGCAGCGGGAGGCCGGTTCGCAGCCTCAAGTTTTTCCTCAAGACCCCACCCGAGTCCGCGGCCTTGCGCGACACGCTGGTGGACGACTGGGTGAGCCACGAGGAGGTGCACTTCTTCGCGCAGATCCATCCGCTCCTGGTGCAAGAGTGCCGCGAGCGAGGCATCGAGCGCTGGTCGCCCGCGTGTTACCTGGCCAGGCCGGAGGCCCTGGTTCTCGAGGACCTGCGCTCGCAGGGCTACGCCGTCAGGCGGAACCGGATCTTCGGGGGGGACGAGCTGAAGGCGGTGCTCGCGAGCCTGGCGAGGTTCCACGCCTCGAGCCTGCTGCTGCAGAGGAGGCTCGGCAGGCCGCTGAACGAGCTCTTCCCCGCGGCCTTTCGCGAGAAGACCTTCACGGAGCTGGGCAAGGGCGGCCGCAGCAACAGGCTGGGCTTCGAGACCATGCGCTGTCTGGCCGAGAGACTCGGACTGACGGACGGCGCCCGCATGCTGCCGAGGATTCTGGCCAGGCTCTGCGAGCTCGTCGAGCCTCGAGCGGGTACGTATACGGGTACGTATAGGCGCGCGGAGATGCGGATACAGGAGGGTCAGGTACAGGAAAATGCGCGTTTCCACAGGCGAGTGCAACGTCATCTGCCACGGCGACCTCTGGCGCAGCAACATCATGCTCCGCGACGAGCCCTCCTCCTCCTCCTCCTCCTCCTCCTCCTCCTCCTCCTCCTCGATCTCCTGCCGCCTGGTGGACTACCAGATGCTGCGCTACGGCTCGCCGACGAGCGACCTGGCGATGCTCATCTACGTTCGCACGACGCCCGAGTTCCGCCGCTCCTCCGAGCTCGAGATGCTCGAGCACTATTACTCGATTCTCCGGGGCTCGCTCGGCGACGCGCCTGCTCCGAGCTACCAGGCCATCCTCGAGGAGTACCGGCGGCGCAAGTTGCTCGGCATGGCCTACTCGGCGCTCCGGTGGCCGCCCGTCGTCTTCGCCGAGGTCCTCGGCGATCCGCTCGCTCTGGAGAGCTGGTACTTTCACGACAGGCTCGCGGTCTACCGCAAGGCCATGGACGAGGAGCCCGCCTACGAGGCGCAGCTGCGGGCCTACTTGCTCGAGCTGTTCGCCGAGGCCGAACGCGTTCTGTAGTCTGCGCACCGCTGCAATAAAGTTGATGCTAAGTAGCGCCAAGGGGGCTGTCGTTCGTTCGTTCATTCCACCCGATTTTCCGCCCGACACACACTTTAACGATAAGACCGCGATGATGTATTGTATTGTACATGTAACTAGAGCGGAGGCGCGCCTCTGTTTTACCGTGCGGCAGGCCTGCGGCGGGCGCTAGGAGCGGCCGAGGCGATGGTCCGGCTGCAGGGGCCGCTCTGGCTGTGGCTGCTGCTGCCGGCCGTGAGCCTGGGCGGCGGTGGCGGCGGCGGCGGCGGCGGCGGCGGCGGAGTCCAGCGCGTCGGCAGCAGCATCAAGATCGGCAAGTCCGAGCGCAGCAGCTCCACGCTCACCGGCCGCGGCAGCTCGAGCATCAAGATCGGCGAGGCCGCCAAGTTCCTCAACAGCACCAGGGTCCTCAGGCCCGCGCTCAGCACCTCCATGACCAGCACGAGCATTCCCCTGGCGTACGCCTCGCCCCAGCCGGAGAGCGCCAGCAGCGAGTACGGAAATAGCAACGTTACCAAGATGCTCAAGGTAAGTCAGAGTATCCGGTTGCATCGGACCTTGGATGCAACCGATGCGCAAACGAGCAGTCTCTTCGTCTCTCGAACAGGTGGGCCTGGCGGTGCCGTACAAGTCCTTCGGCTACCGGGAGTACACGCGCGCGGTCAGCCGCGTGGTCACGGCCCTGCAGAAGAGCACCAAGCGGCCGAACCTCGGCCTCTTCCAGCACTACGACATCTTCGTGAAGGTGGCCATGCAGGAGCTCACGCCCAGCCCCATGAGTGAGTTCTCTCCCGACAGACGCTAGGCCATAGACGATAGAGGGACGAATGATCAGAGGCTTGCTTGCTTGCTTGCTTGCTTCACGCAGACATACTGAACTCGCTGTGCAAGGAGTTCCTCTCGCTCAACGTCTCGGCGATACTCTACCTGATGAACTACGAGCAGTACGGCCGGAGCACCGCCAGCGCCCAGTACTTCCTCCAGCTGGCCGGCTACCTGGGCATACCCGTCATCGCCTGGAACGCCGACAACTCGGGCCTCGAGCGAGTAAGTATCAGCCCCGCGAAAGAATCGTCGAATCGTCGAATCGTCGAGTTGCCACGTAAGTGTGCCGCGGCCCCGCAGAGCAGCCTGCACCTGCAGCTGGCGCCGTCGATCGAGCACCAGACGGCCGCCATGCTGAGCATCCTCGAGCGCTACAAGTGGCACCAGTTCAGCGTCGTCACCTCCCAGATAGCCGGGCACGACGACTTCGTCCAGGCGGTGCGCGAGCGCGTCTCCGAGACCCAGGAGCGCTTCAAGTTCACGCTCCTCAACGCCGTGCTCTGGACCAAGACCAAGGACCTCATGGAGCTGATAAACAGCGAGTCCAGGGTGATGCTGCTCTACTCGACGCGCGAGGAGGCCAACAGCATCCTCAGGGACGCGCACGAGCTCAAGATCACCGGGGAGAACTACGTGTGGGTCGTCACGCAGAGCGTCGTCGAGAACCTCCAGCCCAGACACCACTTCCCCGTCGGCATGATTGGTCGGTATAGACTGCGCGGACCTTTGCGCACCTCTTGCGAGCGCCGCAAGCGCGCCGATCTGAGGCTCGCCTCGACTTATTGCAGGGGTCCACTTCGACACGAGCAGCTCGAGCCTCGTCAACGAAATAGCCACGGCGATCAAGGTCTACGCGTACGGCGTCGAGGACTTTGTCAACGACCCCTCCAACTACGGCATCAGCCTCAACACGCAGCTCAGCTGCGACGACCTCGAGGGCGAGTCGCGCTGGAGCACCGGCGAGCACTTCTTCAAGTGAGCGCATCCTCGTATTCTTTTGCCTTCGTGCTTTGAGCCCGCGCAGCTCACGAGAGAGAGAGGGATAACGCGTGTCCGCAGGTACCTGAAGAACGTGTCGGTCGAGGCGGAGTACGGCAAGCCGCACGTCCAGTTCACGCAGGACGGCCTCCTCAAGTCCGCCGAGCTCAAGATCATGAACCTGCGGCCCGGGGCCAGCATGCAATTGGTCTGGGAGGAGGTAATTTCAGCCGCTGCTCTCGCCTACTTCTTGTTTGCAAATCTGCACTCGACTCTACACGTTCTTCTTTCCGATCGCGCGCGCGCGCGCGAACCTGCAGATCGGCACCTGGAAATCCTGGGAGAAGGACGGCCTGGACATCAAGGATATCGTGTGGCCGGGCAACATGCACACGCCGCCCCAGGGCGTGCCCGAGAAGTTCCACGTGAAGATCACCTTCCTCGAGGAGCCGCCCTACATCAACCTCGCGCCCCCGGACCCCGTGAGCGGCAAGTGCCTCATGGAGCGGGGCGTCCACTGCCGCGTCGCCAAGGAATCCGACCTCCAGGAGTAAGCATCCGAGCCTCCTCAGCCCCGCACCTGCTCTCTAACTCTCTCTCTCTCTCTCTCTCTCTCTCCCTCCGCTTGTCGCGCAGGGCGGACCTCCAGACGGCCCAGCGTAATGGGAGCTCGTACCAGTGCTGCAGCGGCTTCTGCATAGACCTGCTACAAAAGTTCTCCGAAGAGATGGGATTCACTTACGAACTCGTCAGGGTCGAGGACGGCAAGTGGGGCACGCTCGAGGTGAGTTTGTCAACGTGTCGAAAGTCGAAACTTGCCTATTAAGTGTATAGGATGCGCCCTGCTGCTGACGTTTTTCAATTACATACGCTTATCTCGCCCGACTACTTAGCCCCCCTCGAGCGCGCTGCTCCGCCGACAATGTCATTAGTCAGGGCTTATTAACTATTAACTATATTAGTCAATACCACGCTGTGACTCTTAACTTTCGGTGACTCTTCGGATATTCGAAAAAAAAGCCCTGCAACCGCGCAATCGGACGCAACGAACGAACAACGCCTGTATAAATCCACTCCGATATAAAATTTAACGCCCTCGAAAGCGGAGAGATTTATATACGAAGGCTGACCCGTGGAGAGATGCCTTCGAACTCGCGCGCGCGTGTGTGTGCGGCTTTGACAAAAGAAGCGAGCTGCAAAGCTTTTGATGGATATTTTTATGGGTCGCGGCACATTCCGGCTGGGATGCCGCTCTCTCTCTCTCTCTCTCTCTCTCTCTCTCTTATATCACTTTACCGGTGTCTACTTCATTATGGTTTAGCCAGGAAATTGTGTATACCTTGCGGGACGTGCGCGTTCCTTTCCTCATTTTTTACATATGTGTATCTGGCTCAATCGCTCATGGCACGATAAGCATTTTACAGAACGGCAAATGGAACGGACTGATAGCGGATTTGGTTAACCGGAAGACCGACATGGTGATGACGTCGTTGAAGATTAATTCCGAGCGGGAGGCAGTAGTTGACTTTACGGTGCCGTTCATGGAGACCGGAACTGCCATTGTCGTCGCCAAGCGGACCGGAATCATTTCGCCGACGGCGTTTTTGGGTTAGTCTGAATTCGCAAAGCCCTCCATCAGTCTCCCTCTCTTTCGCTCTATTGCATCCTTCTATACTGACAATGCATTCATAGCAAATTTCAGTTTTATAAATAAAGAGTAGAGATTAAAAGTGTACATTTAAAATATGGGCCGCGAACAAGTCCAGAGCTCTGGATCGTTAAAAGTGCAGCTTATTTATCGAGTTTGCCATCCCGCGCCAACTTTTCGAAAAGTCGTTAAAGCAATTCGCGCGAAATTGTTGAAAAAAAGGCATGTTTGCGAAACCCTTGGAAACGGGGAAACTCGAAAAATATTGCTGTTTAAAATTGGACCACATAAAGGCGGCTGCCGCGCACGAGAGAGTAGTCAGTAGACGGCTCTGTGTACTCTCTCTCTCTCTCTCTCTCTCTCTCTCTCTCTCTCTCTCTTGCAGTTGGTGCAATTGTATTACATCGTACGCGCCTAGGGCGACAGAAGTATATGCATAGAGCGACGTTGCGGCTCGAGACGTGCTAAACGCTGTGCAGAGTTGTTTCGCGCATACTGCATACACCTCTATGATGTACGAATGCCGCTCAGCCGCATTTTTTCTCGTAACTTTTTCTCTTTTCAGAACCGTTCGACACAGCTTCCTGGATGCTCGTTGGCTTTGTGGCTATACACTCGGCTACCTTCATGATTTTCCTCTTCGAGTGGCTCTCGCCATCTGGCTTTGGCATTAACGATTCCTCGGGCTACTCGAACCGGAAGCCGGTATCTCTCTTATCACATTTACCCTGCGTTTACTGTATACAGCTCTTTGTGTGCGCGTGCGTGTAAAATTACTCTTATATGTACTTGTACAACCTCGGGCATTCTCGCTCTCTCTCTCTCTCTGTACGTTTTTGCCGAATCGAGCCGCTCGACAGCCTACATAACGCAAATCGAGAATGTTGCCTCGCTGTGCACGAGTGTTGCGATGCAGGCTTGAACCGTAGCTGCTAGTTTAGAAAAAAATTCATATACAGATCCGGTCCAGTGCGAGGCTGAAACTGTAGCGGCTGGTGGGACTGGTAACGTATTTACCCTACTGCACAACTCATGGGCCGAGGCGCGAGCACGAGAACTTTTTTGACTCCCTTTGACTCTCTCTCGCTCTTCCCTCTTCCTCCCTTTGCTGCGGCGCCGCGTTTATTCGATTTTTCGTCAAATTCGAGGACTTTCACTTCCTGCTGCATGCTTCTGGTTTTATTCAGGAGCGTCTGAGGAATGTAATGTATGTAGCGCGAAGGAAAATGCAAAATAACGCGGCGGCGAAGAAGGGAGAGGGAGAGGCATCGTATCGTTAATCATGCAGCCGTGGACGCGGTGCATCTTGAGCAGGAGATTGATTTTCGCAGGCCGGCAGGTCGCTGAGACACCGCTTCTCCCTCTGCCGGGTCTACTGGCTGGTCTGGGCGGTCCTCTTCCAGGCTGCCGTCCACGTTGACTCGCCGAGAGGATTTACGGCGAGGTGTGCAGAGCCGCCGTGTATAGAGGCGGTGAGGCGAGCGCGCTGAATCGATACGGCCTACTATACTATACTAGTTGATAGATTGCCGTATTGATTCGAATGCGTGCGGCGAATCGATTCAGCGCGCGCCGGTTGCGTCGAGCAGCTCGGATTCGAGGCAGTTCTCGCATTGACTCCACAGATTCATGACGAACGTGTGGGCGATGTTCGCCGTGGTGTTCCTGGCCATCTACACGGCGAACCTCGCGGCCTTCATGATAACGCGCGAAGAGTTCTTCGACTTCAGCGGCGTCGACGACCACCGACTGGCCAGGCCCACCTCCCACAAGCCCATGATCAAGTTCGGCACGGTGCCCTGGACTCACACCGACAGCACCCTCGGCAAGTACTTCAGGGAGATGTACGCCTACATGAAGAATTACAACAAGAACAGCGTCGCCGAGGGCATCGAGGCCGTTATCAACGGGTCAGTCGAATAATTCCTCTTGGCGACTCGTCATTATTTTTCTCTCTATCGAGCCTCTCCCCGTCTCTGCAGAGACCTGGACGCCTTCATCTACGACGGCACGGTCCTCGACTACCTGGTGTCCCAGGACGAGGACTGCAGATTGCTGACGGTCGGCTCGTGGTACGCCATGACGGGCTACGGACTGGCCTTTCCGCGCAACTCGAGATTCCTGAAGATGTTCAACCAGCGCCTGCTCGACTACCGGGACAACGGTAGGTACAGGCCGCTCGCTTCGCCGCCGCTCGCATCGCGCCTTTGCGAATAACGATTGCTGGGTCCCAGGTGACTTGGAGAGGCTGCGCCGCTACTGGATGACGGGCACCTGCAGGCCGGACAAGGAGGTCCAGAAGAGCAGCGACCCCCTCGCGCTCGAGCAGTTCTTAAGCGCTTTCCTAATGCTCATGGTCGGGATCCTGATAGCGGCCATTCTCCTGCTGCTCGAGCACATCTACTTCAAGTACATCAGGCAGCACCTCGCCAAGGACAGCCGGGCCAGCAAGTGCTGCGCGCTCCTCAGCGTTGTGAGTATATGGAGTATATACAATACAAATGCGCGCGCGCCGAGCGGGAAAACTTGTTGTCAAATAACTCCGGAACTTGCTTTCAGCGCGAGATGCTGAACCCGGAGATGGATGTTAAAACTTGATATGTTGTTAGGCGGGGAGGCGACGAGAGCGATAACGAATCTCTGCCTTCCTCGCGCGATTACTTCCACGCCATCGTCGACAGCAATGAGAGAAACCTCTCCACGCTACTGTGAGCCGGACGACTGCGTAAATCAAAATATAACGAACTGTCGTACTCGTGCCGCGGAATAAGAGGCCGGTATGAAGGAAGCTGAAAACAATGGCCGTTTATACGTATATATTATGCATAAGTGTTTGAGCATTTGTATTGAAAACGCGATGTTGTTAACCGTATATGAATACACGTTAATTTAATATGTCTCCGAATGTTCAATATAATAAAGTCATGCTCGTGTGTCGCAAGCCTCGCCCAGCTCTCACTTGTCAGCCTCGTACACGACTCCAATTTGTCGGCGCAGCTCGTCTTCTATTTCGGCGATGTAGATGGAATTGGCGTGCGTCACCTTCGGACTTTCCAGCAGACCTGCGAACACCGGTCGGATTTTATCGTGAAACTCACCGACGGCACGGAGCGCGCCCTCCTACCTTTCTTCAGGCAATCGCGAACCTCCGCAGCTTCGTACACGAAGCCACTGCTGTTGATGAAGTTGAGCCTGCCATTGATCTTTGGCAACTCGACCGTGTGCAGGCCACTGGGCGTCTCGATGCTCGGCGGGCACCAAAAGCTCGGCAAGCTGATCGTGCCCTCGGTGCCAATGACGTGAGCTCGGTTGGGCAGCTCGACTTGGCTGTGAGTGTAGATCGTGGCGGTCCGAGCGTTCGAGTAGGTGATCGAAGCCGACATGGACTCGTCGACTCCTTCCTTGTTCACGTGTCCGACAGCTCTGATGGCCGTGGGCTTGTCGTGCTCGAAGACCAGGCTGGCCAGCTGGATGACGTAGACTCCGAGATCGAGAATGGTGCCGCCGCCGAGTTCCTTCGAGCTGCAGTTATACGTAATTTCATGAGGTTTTCTCTGTTAAACATTAGTATAGGTACGCGCTGCTCGATGGACGTACTTCAGACGCTCGATTTCGGAGAGTCCGGCGAAGCCGAATCCAACGGTGAGCTGCTTCACTTCGCCGATGCTCTTGTTGGCGAGCTCTCGCCTGAGAGTGTCGTAGGCGGGGAAGCACCTGCTCCAAATGCCCTCCATGAGGAAGAGCTTCTTACTCTCGGCCAGCTCGATCAGCTCCCTCGTTTGCTTCGCGTTCATCGTCAGCGGCTTCTCGCACAGCACGTGCTTGCCCGCGTTCAGCATCAGCTTGCCGAGCTCGAAGTGCGACGGATTGAGCGTGCCGATGTAGACCACCTCTGCGCGGCACATTGGAAGGTAAAAATAATAATTTTTGCGAATAGTCGAGCCATTCGGCTGCGTCCTTACCGACGTTCCCGTCATTGGCGAGCTCCGAGTAACTGCCGTAGGCACTGGGGATGTCGTGGAGCTTGGCGAAATCCTTGGCGCGCTGGGCATCCCGCGCCGCCACCGCCAGCAGCTGGTGCTCCGATTTCGGCAGCGAGCTTACGGCGCTCACAAAGTCGTGCGAAATCTTGCCCGCGCCCGCGATTCCCCAGCGAGTTGCCATCTCTGTATCTGTTATACATCAAATCACGACTCTTTTCGACTTTTTGCGCGGCCTCGATGATAACCGCCGATGACAATTCTCACGAGCAATATCGATACTTTGCGCTGCGTTATCGTTTTTACACTACCTACTCTAAAATAAATTAGTGCTTTGGGGTTTGCCGGGGGGCGGTGAAGCGGTACTTGAGCATTTTCGCTGATGCAGCTGTCGATAAAACTATTTTCCGCGCTTTTTACGCTCAAAGTAGCCGAAAGTTGCGGGTACGTATGTCCATAATTTTAGAGAGAGAGAGAGAGAGAGAGAGAATGAACGTCCTGCCGCGTGTTGTACTCGTATACGACGCGCGGCAATGAAAACGCGCTCGACCACTCAAGGATGAATCGATGTGCGGCGGTACGTAGAAAAGTTATTGCTATACAGCGGAATTCGAGATGAAAAAGTTTTCAATGGAAATATTTGTTCTCGCGTCAATGTGGGCTTTCGCTTGTTCCGCGAATACATTTTCTCTTGTTCAAATCAAATCAGCGCAAACGCGTTATCGTCCCGAACCTTTTACACGCGTTATGTATTTTATCAGCTGTCGCCGGCCAGTTATGTAACGTAAACTTTTCCAGCTACTATAGTAGCTGCACTGTTACAGTATACGCGTGTCGAATGGTTTTTCTTACCTTGAACGAGAGGAAGGATCTTCGGGGAGAACGAGTCGAACGTTTTTGCTGAACTGTACAGTATAGTTGCGAGTGCCGACGACAACGAGACGATGCTTATCTTTGGGGGAACTGCGTCGAGTGTCGAGGAGCGCGCCAATCGACCAACTGAGCGTTCGCTGCGCAAATCGCTATTATATACACGCTCCAGCTAGTGCGTACCCACTCGACGTAGCTGAGTACAGAAGGGAGATTGGTTAATCTACTGCGTACGCGCGTAATTTTTCGATTCCAATTCTAAAAGCGCCTAGTCACTGGAATTATTGCGAGATATCGTAGTCAGCTGAGCTAGACACAATCGATCGTGCGCTTTGTTTATAATTCTTTATTGTAAATAAGGTACAAGGCTCGACCTTGAAAATGATCCTCCTCGGCGTACGCGCATCGTCATACGTACTATAGACGCATTGGACATAATATACTATAAATATCTACTGGATTTACATCGGAGTAGGCGGTGACGAGCGCACGAGCATGCTGTGCGCGCAAACAATGAGGGTGCAGAGAAGCGCGGAGACGGAGACGGAGAGGGGCTGCTGGCCGCTTCTCGAGAGTCCCTGCTGGTTGGGCTCGTCGACGTTGCTCCCGCCGAAGCTGCCCGCGGCCGGGTAGATCTCTTCCGTCGTCAGGTCCTGCGGCACGGGAGAATCGAGTTGGCCATCAGAGCAATTATGTATAATGCAGTGGAGGGGGGGGGGGGAAACGACGAATGATCTGCAGAGGGCAGCTGCGTACCTGGCCGTGGGTCAGCCAGGTGTTGGTCGCCCAATCCGGGATCTCGGAGGTGGCAGGCGTCGCAGGCGTCGCAGGCGTGGTCGGCGTCGTCGGCGTCGTCCAGGAAATGGCCCTGCCGTAGCTCGAGGGTCTCTGCGTGGCCGGCGCGAGCGGGACTGGAAGAGAAAAGCAGCGGCAGTGTTAGCGATGGCCGTTCGCCGTGCGATGAGAGGCGCAGCGCTTCGGGCACGCATACCGGAGCCTTCGACAATGGGTGCGCGGTGCGTGGCTTCCGGCTTGGCCGCGCGGCGGTCCTCGCTGGGCTGCTGGCTACTGCCGAGCTGGGTTCTGACGGAGCTGAGGCGAGGAAGGAGTGTAGTGTTGTTGGCGAGCGTGCCGAGGAGCTCGAGGCTGACGCTGCGGCCCTCGCCCAGCCGGCTGGACCTCGTCATCGCGCTGCACCTGCCCGGCTCGTGGCTGGAAGGAAAGCAAGAGCCGCTCGTTAAATATCTCTAGGCTCGCTCTCTAGGCTGGCTTCGTCGCTCACGTGTAGTTGAGGCACTGCTCCTGGCTGATGCGCAGGGCCTTGTCCAGCACCTGGCGCGCGAACTTGGCGGCGCTGCCGTCCGGCCGGTTAGCGTCGCAGCGCAGCCGCGTCTTCGAGATGACGCACGAGCGGAGGCTGTGGTAGGCGCTGCGGGACAGGTCACTCGCTACAAACTCTCTCTCTCTCTCGCTATCTCTCTCGCTATCTCTCTAACTCGTGGCGCGCATACTCACCAGCAGAGGTTCGGCTTGCGCGAGGGCTCCCGCGAGACCTCCCCCAGGAGCACGGAGTACTGGCCGCCGCAGTGCTCCGCCTCGACGACCGTCGACTTCATGCAGCCGGCGTACTGCAGGTACTCGGCTTGGTAGGCCGGGTCCGAGCACATGTGGTGCACGGACGAGATCGGAGGCTCCACCGCCGAGTTGAACTGCTCCTTGCCGAGCTTCGAGAGGCACTTGTCTATGTAGCGCCGAATGCAGTCGACGAAGTTGGACCACTTCCTGCTCCCCGACAATTGCGCAGATCGTTGTAATTTACGTTAGCGGCTCACGCGATGCGATTGGCTTACCTGCACACGCTGTTTATGTCGTTCAAGTTGTCGGGGAATATCTGATTCGGGTCCTTCATCATGGGCTCGCCCACGGCTATGCATTTCCGGATCTTGTCCCCCGAGCAGATCTGCCCGCTCGCCAGCCCGAGCGCCAGGCCTGACAATGCGCAGTAATCCGATTAGTATATATACCTACTGTCAGCAGTGCGGCTGGCTGACAAAAGCCGACAAAGGACGACAAAAAAACGCTGCGAGAGAGAGAGAGAGAAAAAACAAACGTTTGTTGCGTACCCAGGCACAAAGCTCCGGAAATCCAGATCCGGCACATGATATCTGAAAATTGCGAAAAGTTTTCGATTAACGCTCTGTCGCGGCAATTTTCATAATGGGTGGAAAGGACGAGAGGGGGAGAGACAAAGCTGCCGGATGCGCACTTTTCAGCCTATATTACGGCGCGTCACGGCCAGCTGCTTTTCCGCATAAATCGGTGAGCTGGAACGCGAGTGAGCGAGTCGCTGCGACAATTAATCCCAGAAACGAGGTTAACGCGTCCAAGCCGATAACTTACTCCCCAACCTGCCAGCTCTGCCGTACACGCCTAACTTATTGCTATTCTGCTTTAATTTTCCGCAAAGCGCGACAATCGGTCGCTACGTGTATTACCTATTCGCTTACCTCGACTCTGATGATGCAGCGCTGAGCTTGCGAAAGCTTCTTAGACGAGGAGCGGGGCTTGAGTCTTCGCTTTCGGAAGCCGACTGCCCATCGGCATGACGGCTCGAGCAACGCTTTATAACTATTTTTCGACTCCTCTAGGAAGCGTCAACGCAAAGAGTTGAGAAAACCACTAAAAACCAACTGCGCTCGGCTAACGATCCTTCAAACTCCCAACTCATAGTACGAGAACACAAGCAAGTTGCGGTATGCGGTTCGGCCGGCGAGTCTCGAAGAGCAGGAGAGCAGGTGCGAGTTGCGCTCGCGGTCCGGTAGGCCTGACTCGCCTGACTCTACTGGCTCTACCCGCTAGTCCGCTCCTACTCCTACGAGTTCCAGCCGTGGCAGACGGGATCTACACCCCGTGATTCCCGTCCTGCACCTACGCTACTCGTTCTTTGAACCCGCCGCGCCGGCAGCGGCGGCGTATGCGCACCACTGACCACCGCGCCGGCGCGCCGCCTCTCTTATACACGCATACCAGTCCACTGCATAAGTATGCCCACACATGCATATAGCGGCGGCTTATTATTCCAATGGCCGCGACACCTGCCACTGGCGCTCGTTTTCTTTCATCGCGCCACTGCGGACTTTTGAGCTTTTTGCTCGACGCTCGCGCGCCGCTTGTCGGAAGAAGTGATCGATGAATATTCACGCGCTGCTCAATGAGAGGAGGCGCTTTTTCCGAGCTCTGCCCTTTCTGCCCCGCGCAACACAAGCTGTAATCTGCCTTATTGGCCTTTTCTTCGTACTCGTTTTAGCGCTCTCGAGCTCTATCTGTGAATCTATTTTTCTCATTCGCTCATTTTGCAATCTCTCAATCTCCTTCCAGTTGTTCGCCCGCTCGAGCGCTGCAGAGCGGCCGTGGCTATCTGAAATTGCATCTGTCGCATGTAGGGCAGAGCCGCCGCCGCCGCCGCCGCCGCATAATCGAGTTCAACAAACTTGCCAATGAAAGATTTCAAGCCGAACGGCAAAGCGTCGCGGCGGTTCGGGACAATTTATCGCGCGCAATTAGACAGGCGGAAAAATATATCTACGATGCGGATGCAAATTGCGAAAGAAGAAAACGCCGCCGCCGTCGCACGGCTATAATGGACATCGTCCGGCGGCAAACCTCGGCTTGCTCGCGCACCCGCTATCTCGGGAGTATACTGACCTTAGGTCAAGAGTCCTTCTCCGCGCTGCCTTCCGACCCCCTCGACTCCCTATAGTCGATATACTCGCGTGCGTGCTTAAGTTCGCGTGAGAACGGGCTATTGCCGACATCGCTGTCGAGGAGCTGGACGCTCGGTGTCCGTGAGAGTGTGCGCGAGTCTGTGTACGCGCTCGAGAAGAAGAGGAAGAAGAAGAAGAAGAAGAAAAGATGCGTGCTAGATTGCTAATCCGCGCCTTTAAAACTATGTGGGTCAGGCCGATCGGCCAAAAACCCTCGCTCATTCCCCAAGGAGCGATGTGTTCTTTCGAGATGCTTATCCGCGGACAACGGATCCCTATCTCCCACTGATTGCCTCTTATGCAAATGATTATGTAAAAATATTCGGTCTGCCCGATAATTCTACACTCTGTCGTACAAGAGATAGCGCTTCGGAGCTCAGTACAAGTGACACTCGAGTTATATTTTTCCCTTTTTTTTCGTTAATTTATTTTCAACTTATTTACATTATTTACTTTTTTTTTATCGGAGAGAACAATGGTTGTACAGAGTCGATCTGTATCGACGCTACACAAAATCTCGTGACTCGATCTATTTTGTTTTCTTGCAATTTTTTATTATTCATGCTGTTAGGAATATACTTTTGACCTGCTTCCTTTGCATTAATTTTCACAAACACGTTACAGTTTAACATCACAAAAATGACCATTGCGTAAAATATCCATTGTATATAAATGATAAAGCTTTGTAAAGATTCCTTATGTTTCAAACGCAAGGCTCTACTTAACTCGCGTCGACTTCTTTGAGAATTTTCAAAAATTATAAACATTATCGAAATTTAAATAATATCACGTTAAGCTAAAATGATATAGAATATAGAATATAAATAACGTCGATGAGACGAGAGGAGTCGACGCGTCTCTTTTCGCGCGCCTAACCAGGTTCTTAAGCCTGGGGGTTTCGGAATTTCTCGCCGGCGAACTTGGCGGCAGCTCCCAGCTCCTCCTCGATACGGAGGATCTGGTTGTACTTGGCCAAACGCTCGGAGCGGCAAGGCGCGCCGGTCTTGATCTGGCCTGTGGACAGGCCGACGACCAAATCGGCAATGAACGTGTCCTCGGTTTCACCGGAACGATGCGATACCATCGTGCCCCAGCCAGCGCTCTTGGCGAGCTTGTGTGCATTGATGGATTCGGTCACACTGCCAATCTGGTTGACCTTGAGCAGCAGGCAATTGCAAGCCTTCTTCTCAATAGCGGTCTTAATCCTGAAAAACGATTGATCAGTCGTTTAATTTTATAAACAAGTACTTCGAATTCATGATATATAATGATAATAATATGTAAAAATAACCCAATTTACCTCTCCGGGTTGGTTACGGTAAGATCGTCACCGACAATCTGGATTGGAGTGGCAGCGGTGATGGACGCCCACGAGTCCCAGCCGTCCTGGTCGAAGGGATCTTCGATGGAGACGATGGGGAAGTCCTTGACCCATCCCAGGTACAAGTCTTGCAGAGCGGAGGGTTCCAAGTAAGTCGCAGGGTCGGACTTCTCGTTCTTGAAGTCCAGATCGTATTTGCCATTCTTGTGGAACTCGGACGCTGCGACGTCCATACCAATCTTGACTTTGCCTTCATATCCGGCAACCTATGAATTGCCGTTGATAGTAATTTCACGAAATCGTCTATAATCTAATAGTTTTCTCGTGGCCAAGTTCATACCTTGATGGCGTCCAGAATAAGGTTCAAAGCTTCCTTGTTCTCCAAAATGTTAGGAGCAAAGCCACCCTCATCACCAACAGCGGTGGCATCAAGGCCAAACTTCTTCTTGATTCCATTCTTCAAGTGGTGGTACACTTCACTGCCGATTTTCATGGCCTCAGTGAAGTTCTTAGCGCCAGTAGGAAGAATCATAAACTCTTGCATGGCAAGCTTGTTACCAGCATGGGAGCCACCGTTGATGACATTGAAAGCTGGAGTTGGCAGAATGATTTCGTTGTTTCCAGCCAATTCAGCAATGTACCTAAGAGTAAAATAATAAATCGTAATGCAGGTGATTTTAATTTTAATTATTCCATGTCATTCCAAAATGATCCGCTTACTTGTAGAGGGGAATTCCCTTCTTGGCAGCTCCAGCTTTGCAGACAGCCAGAGAAACGCCAAGAATGGCATTAGCTCCCAGCTTGGACTTGTTGGGTGTTCCATCGAGTTTCAACAAAAAATTGTCAATGTCTGTTTGTTGAGTCGCATCGATTCCAGCCTGATGAAAAATGCACAGTTATGATGAACGATTTCCAATCTTTTAGTCGTGAATATTTACTTGAAATTGCAAACATACCTTCAGCAGTTCAGGGGCAATGATCTTGTTGATGTTGTCAATAGCCTTGAAGACTGACTTTCCATGGTACTGCGATTTGTCATTGTCCCTGAGCTCAAGAGCCTCGTGTACTCCAGTGGAAGCTCCTGAGGGAACGGCAGCACGGAAGAGTCCATTCTCAGTCACGAGGTCGACCTAAGTTCACATATGATAGAGAAAATTGCATCATCTTGAATGTAAAAAGACGTTTTAATTCAATGACTAGTGGTTTTATAACTGGCAAAGAGGCGAGTCTCGAAATAGAAAACGTCAGTAGCGCATCAGGAGTAAGTACAGAGATAGCGAAAGCAAAACATTTTACCTCGACGGTCGGGTTTCCACGAGAGTCGAAGATCTGGCGAGCCTTGATGCTTTGGATCGGCATGCTGCTTTGTATGCTCCGCTTGAAGATTAACGTCAAAGTCCTGCAATACAGAGAGAGAGGTAGAGAAAGAGCGGTAAGTACCTATAGTTGGGCGTCCGAATTAAATCGTCGCCGCGATTTAAAGAACAATGCCAAGGTCAGTTCTTTTCTCGTCACGGCCCGTAAATCTGCGAATCGCTCTGTAAGCAATACCCCTCTCCGCCTATACGCGCACCCTGGGCCTGATGTCACATTCTTATGTAACTAATCGATGAGAATCTCGCAACAATCACCACAGGCCGAGCTTCAACGAGCACTCGTCAACAATCGCGAATAATCCAAGTGGTTGTGGATGTGTTCCCGAGTGCTGGGAGATTACGCTGCTGTGCGTGCGTGTGACATTTCGGAGTCGAGGCGAGAATTCAGCGGTTTGTGAACTTACGCTCGCGCTGATAAGAGTGACCTTGCCAAGGTCATCGGAGTCGCGGCGCTCGTCAATAGAAATTTCTCGCCCTCCTATAGAGACACACCTCCCGTCGATCGATCTTGACAGAGACACCTCGAGACAGCCGCGGGTAATGCCACTGAAATAGGGACACGCGAATGGATTGCAATTTTCGGCTCGCGCGGCTTCGTCGTCACTCGTCGTGGTGTTACGCGTTTTCGCCAACGCCGCACGTGTAAATGTCGGACGGAATACGGCGTTGAAGCGAGGCCGCAGAACCCGGGAAAATTAGACGCTCGGACGTGCTCCAGATTGTTGGGATTGACAAGGGTGGCGAGAAGTTAACGGAAGAGGAACCGTTAACACAGCGACAGCGACAGTTCAGACTTACCTGCTTCGGTCGGGATGAGCCGGGTGCGAATGTTCAAAATGGACTGCGAATTCTGCGGACGACGAAACGGGTTTGGCCGACTCGAGCGCGTGCTGGCGGCACCAGACGAAACTCGCGCGCTTACATATAGCCAGACCCAGACCCAATCCATATAGCATATAGGGACTTTCAGTCTTTCGGAAATTCAGAGCAGCCGCACGAGATTTATTGATTCGCTTGACAAAGCTCGGCTAAACTATTATATATAATTTTTCGCTTTTCTCTATTGCGAAAGACGTTGGTTGGCGCATGGATTTCCGGCAAACTTTCAGCTGCTTTCCTGCTCTTCAAATGGATTCTATTTACATAATTTAATTTGGATAATCGTAAACGCGGGGGAGCGTCACAGTAGTGGTTTGATAAAAAAAACCCTACGCTCGCTAAAATGTAAAAAGAGTTTTCGATTTATGTGCGTATATAGGTCGTATATGTACAATCATGTCGCTATTGACAAATACAATTTCAATATGAAAAAATAGCTCAATTCTTAATCACTTAATACTGCCTAAGGAAACGCTAATAATACGCTAATGTTTGAGTGTAAAAAATTGAAGATTCCGATTTGTACTCTTGTTTTGATTGGTATCTGCTTTCACCACTGAGGAATCCCAAACTTCTCGATTCGCTTTGCCTGTGTATCCAGATCCATTTGCACTTTCTTTCTCATGTAAAAGATTGGACAATCTCGACTGGGGAAAAAAATGTTTTGAAATTTGAGTTGAAGCTCGTGAAAGCTCGATCGCTGTAATATTTTTCCAAGCCAACTTTTCAGTATAAATTACCTCGTGCAAATGACTTCTTGATGAAGACTACCCTGACAACGCTGACACTCAGCCCACAGTCTGCAAAACTTCTCCTCCAGTTTCCGTCCGTTGTAAATTTCATTCTGTAGAATTTGGCCTTCCTTTTCCTCGCAATACTGACAGAGTGCTTTCCCCTCCCTATCGGCCGCTAAGACAGCTTTGCATCCCAGACATGCCTCCTTTTTACGCGTGAAAGCCACGAGTGCACCTACTTTGGATGTGGCCACAGACTTCGTTCGCGTGTGTTCTCCCTTCAGCAATAGAGATTCCGCCTTGTCCCCGAGTATAGGCTCGAAAATTCTAACGAGCGGCTTCGACAACTGATTTTCGAGATAGTAATTCGTGTCGATGGGTATATTGTTCTCCAAGACGTAGATGGGATCTTCGGCTTTTTGGTAAGCTGGAACACCTTTAGGTCCGCTTATGAACACGTAAGGGATTCGGTCACCTAGTTTCGGAGCTGTACCAGCGTCACGCTTCTTCATTTTCGCAGCCAACTCTACGTGAGCTTGTTTCGCCGTGTAATCGGTTTTTGTCAATTCTTTCGTGACAACCAGTTGAGAGATGTCGATGCGATTGCACAGGAGATCGCTGATTATTTGTTTTGCATAGTCCATCGCGTCATCTGGGTTCCTTTCAACATGTTCGTCCGTTTAAATGAAAATTTAGCAAACCAACAAATATTGTTAAAAAGACAATAAATAATACCTGTCAATGAGTAATTTTTGAAGGCAGGTGTTCATCATGTTCGCAACCAACGGACAGTTATCTCTTCTCACAGTCTCCAAACCTTTGCAATCCATTTTGTCGTATTTGTCCGGCTTAGTAAAGTACAAACCAGCATAACGTTTTTTGTTGATGAGAAGATATGGGAAATACACCTTTTCAAACTCTAATTTGATAGGTTTGATGAATTTCGATGTTACGTATTCAGCGGCTTCCTTTCCAAGCTTCATAGCATCTTCGATTTTTTTGACTCCAAATTTAACCATGACCGAATCAGTATCACCGTAAATTACAACTGCGTCATGATCGTAGCCGTTTTCTTTTCTATAATGCGTTTCGACTTCTTGTTTTGTTTTTTCGATCATTGTACGACCGTAAGCAGTGACACTCTGAAATCATAAGAACTAGTTTTGGAATATGATTTTAAACAATGTTATGTTTTTTTTTTTTTTTTATACACACTCCGGATATTTCGAGACAAGGCAATTTTCCTTGCTGGGCGCCAGTAAAACCATAAACGGAATTGGCAGAAACTTTTAAAGCGTACTGACGGCCATCGAGCACTTTTTGCTTCAAAGGATCCGTTTCCTTTTTCAAGTCCGCTTTTGCTGCTTTTCTAGCGGAAAGCAATTGCTCCAAAATTTCCGGCAGTATGCCTTTTCTGACACTGCCTTTAACGAAATTAGAGTTTGCAGGAGTTCTGGTTATATCGTCATTTGAGAGATTGTAGTGATTTTGGGCACTTGGACTCAAGAGAGTTGTATAACAGATGTTGTGGGCCATTATGATACTGGGGTATAGAGAACTGAAATCCAATGTGGCAATGGGATCATTATAGTACCCACGGAGCGGCTCGATGACTGTAGCTCCTTCGTATTGTTCATCTGATCCTTGACCATGATGAACAGGTATGAGGTAGCCCCTCTCGATCGTCTTAACAGAAAAAAAAAGAACAAAAATTAAACAATATTATAAAAATCCCTTATTGGCAAATGCTTTTTTTACAATATATGAAATTCATTGTATTACCTTTCGTAACAGTTGTGAAACTACCTTAATCTGTTGACCTCTTGTAAGTAGACTAGAGAGGGATACACCTGTCACTCTGGCCATTTCCATATAAATAATAATACACATAAGTTTGTCTAACAATCTAAGAGGTAGGTATGCATCTTTTAAGCAGTATACAGCGAGACGCCGCCTCGTTTGAGCATTCCCATTTTGCAAATCAGAGATGATGCTATGGTGAACATCTTCCTTTTGTTCTTGAAGGAAATGGTAACTCACGGCGTTTAAAGTATAAGACCGCAGTTTGTAATCTCTAACTAAGACCAGTAACAGATCAAAAGGCACACGTCCTTCAAAGTTAACAAATTTGTTTTCTCTCCTGCCCATCTGTTTGCTCTGAAGTACTTGATTTTTTATCACAGATCTTATATTTTTTATTCGACCTAAATAATTGAAGTCCCTAACGTGTAAGTGTTGCGCGCGATTGATCAAGTACGGGAAATCGAAATTATTGATGTTGTATCCGGTAAATATGTCGGGATCCAGTTGACGTATGAAATCAGCCCATTTCTTAAAATGATATTTAAAAATGCATAAATACTTGTATTACTAGAAAAGTAGCGAGTAAATAAATAATTTTCAATAGGTACCTCTAACATTGAACTTTCTTTTTCGAAACTTAATACTTGACATCCAACTATTGGTGCACATGTGTCCAAGGTGAAGATATTTCTTAAAAATGGTTCACTTTCTCCTTGCAAAATTACCATATTAGCTATTTGAATAACGGGATCATGCTCAGGTTCCGGGAAAATTCCTATGTAAAATTTAAATTCCAATATACCAATATAATGTCACTGAAAGCTTAAATATCTTCACTTCTCTAATTTTTATAAAACTCATACCTTTGCGACCAGCGCATTCAATATCAAAACTAAGAATTCTAAATGGTGCGACCTTAGACCATTCTCCTTCAGGAGCATGAGCAACAAATTGATCCCAAGCTACATCACATTCCAATTGACATCTAGTGATCTGGGCCATGTTATGATTATGCTTTCCTCTTAACTTCCATTTTCCTGGCTTTAGTTCTATCCATGAACATCCTACCATATGAGTATCAGCCATGAATCTGTAGTGCATTGTAAAAGAAGATTTAATACGGAATAAGATTGAAACTATTAAAATAAAAAATATACACATCATTTTCTACCTTATATCAAAATCAATATTACTTTCATAAGCTGTATATTTATGATCAAGAGTAGGAAACACAACCTGAGTTTCTAGTAATCTTTTACAAGGAGCAATTAATCTTGGCAAAGCAACTGTTATTTTCAAAAATTGAGACTTTTTCTCTCCGGTATAACCATACACTGTTTGACGTTCAACTATTTCAACTGCCAAAATAAAGTCTTGAATATTGTCATTGTTGTTCTTCATATCATTTTTTACCGCAGCGTTTAGTGCTTCCTGTGATTTAATTTAATTTAATTTAATTTAATTTAATTTAATGAAAAAAAAATAATATACACTTCATGTAATTGTATCTTAATTTTTTTGTCTTGTACTGTACGTGCCTTGAATGATTTACAATGCGAATTATTAAATGATGGATGTGCTGATACAAAGAAGTACGGACTGAAACCATGTACATGACAACAAACAGAATTTCCCTGCTCCGTGACTCCATACATTCTCATTACTGGTACTGGTCCTATTCGACTTCCAGGCATGCCTGGCATTGGCTTGTCTGGGATAAGGAGAACACTTTTGTTAATCTAATGGGAAACCAGTTTATCAATCTATATTGTTTAACAATAGCCATATTTTACCTGTGTAATGATCAACATCAATCTGTTGAAAACACAAAGTATCCTTTGATGGGTCCAAAGCAGGTGGATCCGGTCTGCTCCATTTCGAAGATGTGTTTTCTTGCTCTGGGCCCTATGATAATAGAAAGAAATAAATTCATACTTTGATTTGAAATTAATCATAAAATACATCTTACTCTTCTTGCTACTCACTTGTCCAAAAATTTGCGTCCCTTCGTTGAAAAATTCATCTTCAATGTCATCCATCGCAGCGAGCTCAGACTCGAATGTGGATGGTTCCTCATCGTTTCTAAGACAAAATTGAAAAGTCACTCTTTTTTACTGATTCGCATAATTTTTTATTCATCAACTTGAAGGTTACAAGAAATTCCTAGTAGTAGTTCTGCTGAAAACATAAAACCATAAGAATCAGCATAATCGAAAATACTCACTTGGTTTTTTTGTTGACTGCTGGGGACGAGTACGATCGTTTACTCATTTTGCTTCAATTGAAAACAATGCAAATACGAAGCTCCAAAATTATTGGCGATACAAACTATACGCGCATGTCGTAAGTATGGTCGAATAGATGATCATATCAGGCACACAGTACGAAATCCCGCGCAATTCGTTTCTACGGTTCTCAAACTCATCAGTCCCGCATATCGCGATAGTTTCGGCGGTTTCTTGAAAAACTGATGCCCATCAATTTCGTTTCGAACATTTGTTCGAACAATTTGAATTTAGTTATTAAAAATACATTGAAGAGTTGTTCTATTTTATAAAAGAGAATGGATAAACTCGATAAATTCGATACCTGCCTAAGTACTGATAAACCAAACCAACACTTCAATTAAGGAACAAACAGAAACGGAGATGTGGGATATATTGCGATAGGTATACAGTGTGGATCACTCGTTACCCGTGCGGGCTTTCCGCCGCAAGAGGACAGCAGCAGGCAAGCGCCGCAATCGCGAAATAGTTCCAATTTCCAATCCAGCGTATACACTGCACACTACTTGCAATGTAAGTATACACGCAGCCAACGGGGAGCTGAGACCCGAGACAGTCCCGAGGGCCGAGAGGTGAGAGCCAAGCCAAGCAGTGCTGCGGCGGACAGGTTCATCGCTGTGGGTGTGCGCGCGCGTCGCCTGAGAATGTTGTCGCTTTGACGTATGCGGATCATGAGTAGATTTAAGTCGACTGACATTAAACCACGTAACCAGTCGACTTCCGCGCACTATTCGTAAGTACAGACTTGTTCGTATTTGTTCAACAACAGCCGATCCTGCGCCCTGGTGCATTGGCTCTTTCTCCTACATTTTTCCAACCGAGCACCTTCCCTTCGTGGCCATCCGCGTAGAGAAAAGTGAGCGGCTGCGCTTGTGATCTGCACGGCCAGGCAGGCGTCGGTCGCAGCAATGGTCGACCCATTTTCCACGTCGGCTGTAGTTTTTTCCCTGCGCGCCATAACTCGACACGCTACTGACATCTCCTCTGCTATCGCTCCTCGAGTTCGGGCGATCGCTGAATCTATTTCCCGAGTCCGACTTTCAATAAGGCGTAACATCTGGCTGTAAGCTGGCGGCAGCCAGCAGTATAGCAGCGATCTCTCTGTCTATACAAGCATCTTATACCTACCTTATGATATCGTCGGATTGAGCAAAAAGTTTCAACCTTTTCGCGCGGTAGCCCTGCAGAAGGAAAACTGTTAATTTTGATCCTTCGCAGCGACTGAAAAATTACATCTGTTAATGATGCGCTCAGAGCCGTTGATTTGCGCGCTTCAAAAAAACGTCATTTCGGACGATGGCTTCAAAAAAGTAACACCGTAAAAACTTCAAAAGTATACTTGGACAGTTGGACCGTTCATCGTTCACTGTTATCTGTTTTTTTTTTCTTTCTTTCACTATTTTACGTCAAGTTTAATTTCGTTTCTTTTTTTTTTTATATGCGGAGCTCACTTTTTGCGCGCTCAACTTATCAATTTTAGTATCCTCCGTTTTAAAGGCCGCTTATCACCGCGCATGTATATGTAGATAAAATTTATTATCCACGCTCGAATTTCCGGACTGCACAGTGCAACTTGCTAGAACGTTCGTCAATGTTTTTAATATCTCCATCGATCTAATTTACGCTTTGAACTTTGACGAAAAATTTACACGAAATTTCCAAACATATAAGAACACGTACGATTTTCTTTTTCAGTTTGTTTCATGGTATATAGTTGAAATCCAAGCGGAACCATGGGTGACGGCGGCGAGGAATTCGATCCATGCGCCTGCATGTGGAACCACGATTTGGCAATGCGGCGACTTTTATCCATTGTAAGCATACGTTTTTATAAAATTTTTCATTTTTTCTGTTCAGTGTTTACAGTTGTGTGATACAACAATTAACTTGAGACAGAGCTGCAATTTCGTAATGCTTTTGTCATTTTTTCCCCTTACTTCCTATTACTCAATGTTTACTACGTTAAATGCTCCGAGTATTTTTCGCTGACAAGTAGTTTTTTGTTTGTAATCGCAGCAGTGGACTGTGAAATCAATAAAACGTCTCTTAACACGCATACAAGTCTGATGATTCTTCTTAAATTTAATTGTACTATAATTTTACTGTTTCAGCTTCGACAATCGCAATCCTACTGTACAGATAACGAGTGTCTTACGCTATCCAGACGTACGTTACTTTTTACTTCCATAACTACTGTCTTAAAAACTTTTTTTAACAATGTTTATTAACGTATGAATATGTACTTGTGACAAATCACTAGTGCCTGGTCCAGGAAATACACCGAATGAGGTAAACGACTTCCGAATGATGATTTTCTTGTTTGCAATTGTTGGCATGTTGCTGTACGCTCTGAGACCTAATTCACTTCGGCAATCTGAGAACGGCTCGAAGACTAGGGATAGTGGCCCAGTGAGTACGATTTAATTTGAATGTCTTCTAAAAAATTTCGCCCTTACTATCAAATAATTCATGATTTTGTAAAATAATCGTTACAGGGTTCTGATGGCGAGCCACCTCTGCCTCCTCCAGCCGTTAATTAAAAATTCATGGAAGACATAGCTTGTGGCTGGCTCTGTCAAGCTATAACATTTTTTAAAAACCCTTATAGAAGAAATATAACTTCGCCAAGTTTTTGGAATTCTGCATTTGAAATGCTTTCAAGTGCATTATTGTAACAGACAGGGGCCAAAATATTTTATTTTAGTAGAATCTCATGTATAAAACGAGTGGATTTGTGGTAGAAAAAAACTAATGTTGCAATTAATTATTTAATTAGATAAAAAAAAAATTGCAACCATTATACCTTAAAACTTTATTATCTACTGTTTGTACAACATTCTATTTGTATAGCGAAATATGAATTAAAGTAGAGGGATGATTATAAATTAAGGAAGGAATTTGACTGTTTGAAAGCAATTGTGATTGCAAGCTAAGGAAGTATTAAAATATCAATAAGATCTGCATTTGTATGTGAAATCGTGTTTCTAGTGAAAATCATTGATATTACGAAATGAATTTGTTTTTGAAAATATTTATGTTTGTACATACAAAAATGAATTAAAATATAAATTAATGAAACGATCAATGCAAAAAATTATTTATACATTTTTCCCAATGTTTGTCGTCTAAAACACGAATAACAATTAATATTCAATCTTGAAGAATTAAGTCATATAAACATGGTATTATAATAATACAAGCTCAAAAAGTATACATTGACCAAGGCTTTTTTTGCAGACATCTTCCATCCTATTTTATTAACCTTACAATATAAGAACTACATAATGTACTTCATACGTAAAGAATTTTTTTTTTACGAATAGTGACTAACCTTAATTAGTATTTTTCATTCATCATTATAAAAAAAAAGATAACACTTATTTACAGGAATCAAAGGATTCTCCTTTATGTTTTTTGGCAACCTGCTTATCCTCGGGATTGTCGGAGGATTTCTGTAACCTTGGTATTCTTTTGTTCTTTAAGAATGCCATAGTATCGGTAGATGATCTGAAATTGAAAAATTCGTGTTAAAAGCATTAGCATTGACATATTTTCGATGGCGATAGTACTTATAGTATTGAATGATCGATAATTTACTTTGTGGTTGTCGTCGTTGTCGTCACCGCCGCTGCTTCTTTCTGCTCAAGTAAGTTGCCGTCCGTTGTGCATAAGGTCTGGTTTGACGGTTGAGGAATAGTGGTTTGAGAGACTCCACTTTTGCTCGGATCACTATTGATCTCGGGACTTTGCGTCGTAGAGCAAGCAACGGTTGATTTTTGTTCTGCTGCTTCTAAAGTTTTTTTCTTATTTTCAGCTTCTGCTTTCGCTGTTTTCGGTTCTACCTCAGGTTCGGGTTTCTGTTTTAACTGTCCATCTTGCGTGGGAAAAACCAATTTCGGAAGATTAATTGTCTTATCTCCTTTGGTATTGTTTACCAGGTTTGTCAATAGTTTTGCTATTTCTTCTCTTTTTCGTGTAACAATTATTTCTTCGAACCATGTTTTGAGGGTTTTAATTGGTAATGTGTAGTCCGTGATAGGAGTCTAAAAGTATATTTAGTTAAGCATAAAATTGTTTATTATAAAAGTAATTTAATTACAAGTGACTCATACCTTAAAGAAACTTTCGACATATTGCAAAACGTACAAGCCGCAATCAGTAAAATTCGACTGCTGGGGAACTCTGGGGCAGGCTCCTTTAATAGTGTCCTTTGAAAAAAGCTTTTCTGAACCCATCTTTGCTAGATATTCACAACTTAAATAATCTCTTAGCGTTGCTACAACTCGACATCTGCTAGCTCCAGCCAGCGAATCAAATATCAATATGCAAGGACTAAGAAAAAAAAAACATTATTATAGAATTCATATTTATCATCTTTGCTTTTTGCGTAAAAATACACCATTTATGAAATGAATGATACATACACTTTATTGACTTCTTTGACTGGTGGTGTCTGGCAGTTTGTCTTCTCTGCTTGGTCGACATCTGCTTTGGACTCAGCTTCATCCTATCAGAAAATATATTCATATCTCATGAATAAAAAAACTTTGAAAATTGCAGTAGAAGTGTCAAATGATCAAGAGTACAAACTCACCTCTTCATCGCTATCAGTTTCCATTTCTTCATCATCTCCTTCAGCCTCATCTCTTTCTGATCCGTCGTCATTCGTATCTAATAGTATAGTATTTACTGGTGTGATAGTTGTTTCGCCGATCATTCTGACATTTTTAGCTTTCACATCTTTTTTCTTTTTTTCAGCCACTTTTTCATTGGTAGATTTTTGTTCAGTTTTCAATGCAACAGTGCCAACTAAACCAGGATAACATATAATAGCTAAGAACCAATGTGCACTGGAAATTAAAATGATTTTGTGATTTGGAAATACAATAGTAAAAATAATACCTTTCGTTGCAGCGATAACTTACTGTTCATTAATAGGAATAACAATAAAATCTTTTTCAAAAATATTAACATTTTTAGTCCACTTTTGAACTCTTGCGTGACGTTTAGCAGCTGCTGATAGATTTTCGGTATTTTCTGCCGCTTGTGTATGCGGACTTGTCAGTCGTTTATAAAAATACGAACTAAATACATGAGTCCTATTATGGTCAGTTGTCGAAAGTATTTCTAGCGTTAAATATTTTAGATAAAAGTCTATAATAACATCATTTAAAAATTGATCTTCGCCCAAACAAATAAAATCTTCAGTGTTAATAGCAATTCCACCTTTGGCAGGCGGAGGTGGATATACCGTTATACTGAAAAAATAAATAATTCACATTATTACAATGTTTCACTTTTCTTAGTATTTTTAATAAATCAATCAATAAATATAATTACGTTTGTATAACTCCATTGGAACTCGCGCTGATAGAAGATGTTGTACAAGTTTGCTTTTTCGCAGAATTTTGTACAGTGATGAATTGTTGTGTACTCTTCTAAAAGATTGAATATTTGTTTACTATAAAAATGTAAAAACAATTGAGAGTCATCGATATTACTAAACTTACTGTTTTCGGTGATGCTTGTACAAGAATATCGTTAGCTTCTTTTGCATTTAATTCTTCATGTTTGTGTTTGTATATTTCTTTGAGTGTAGCTTTAGGTTCGTCCAAGATTTTATCAGGTAAGAGTGTTATTCTCCTGTGCGTCTGGTCTAAAAATTATGTGAAACAAATTCGTAAAAATTTCGTCACTTTTTAGTGTTTCTGGGGCGACAATACATACCCTTGCCAGCAGGATCAAAATATGGGCCTATTGGGTCTTGCATTCCTAATAACTCTCTTATTCTTAATGCAGATTGTGGAGTTATGTAGAAAAATAGAACGGGCATTGATTTAGAAAAATGTAACAAAGCTTTAATCAAATCGTTAGGCCCAATATCAACAGTAATAAAAGAATTATCTGCAAAATGGCAATGACAAATATTTAAGTATTTTTTTATTGAAATTATCAATTATTAAACGGCTTACTATATATTTACCATCTTCTAAAAGCGGTACTTCTAGTTTCAAGCCTGCAGACGATATGAGAACGGGATCAGTCGGAGCATATTTATAAGATCCTATTCTTACAGTTCGGCACGGCAAATGCGTAGTTAAATTACTCGTTATAGGGTCTGGTAGATTTTCTTCTTTTATACTACCTAATATTTGGATGAAACACATATCATAAGGCAAATCACGGATTGTTGCTAAACTATTAATAATTAATTCATTTAAATACGTACTCGTTGGGTTTTGACTATTAATGCATGTATCATTTGTAATTATTGGTTCTTTATCAATAATCCTGTAGGATTCCTCACAATGTGTTGAGCTTAGTGGACTTGATCCATCTTTATTGACTCCTAATCGCTTTTTTCTGTTATCATCTTCTTCGTCGGAAGATATGGTTAAGCATTCTGGTTCCTTTACTTGTTTTGGTCGCGATACTCCTCGACCTCTACCTCGGCCCCTTTTTGAAACCGCATCCCGTTCAGGTTTTTGCACTCCAGATTCACCTTTTTTATAAAACGTCTAAGAAAGATTTGTATGATTAATGTGAAATTTTAACATGATAAGAAAAGTGTAAAAACATTGACAAAAATAGCTTACTTCCGGTGGCAGAGTGCTGTCCTTTTTAACCGGTGCACCAGAACAAATCGGTATAGCTTTAACGTCATCTGGCAATCTTCTTTTACACCTTTGGCAGGTATTGAAATCAATCGCACTCATTCCACAATATGGACATACAGCTAGCATCCCCTCAACATATTTTGGTGCCTATTAATTTTCATATAAAAGTTGCATATAATTTGATTTTTACATGTTGCACGTAAAACATAGTTATTAAAATATTTAGAATTAGAACTATGTTATGAAACATAAAATTATTCAAATTAAGTGTATTATGCTGTACAAGAATCAATTATACACAAAAGTTAATTTATAACAGTGCAAAAATATTTCATGTACTTAAAACGTGTGATGGAGCAAATACTATTAGAATGTAAATAAATGGTTTCCATGTAATAATAGAGTTTCTCGGTCTTAATTTTAGAGAAAAATGTTAACTAAAATAACTAATATCACAAAAAAAATTAAGAGTGAAGTTGATCAAGTCAAAATAATGATATTTATATATACATCCCGAAGACAACCATTGCTATTTCTGCTATGATGGTAAATAATAAAAGATGATCCATAATTAAAAGAAATAGAAGCTTTAATGTTATCGCTATTATATAAATGTAAAAGTTCATCAATCAAAAAACTTACCGTTTTACTTGGTGGTGGGTGCGTCAAAGTTGATGGACTGCTATTATTACTTTTACCCCTTGAAAAAAAATATAAGCCTTTATGGTTATACCGAAAAACAAGTGATTTATTTATTATATCATAATGAAGATCTTACGGTGATTTTGTCTCCACAACATTGGTAACAACTGTTGTTGTTTCCACAGTCGTAGTAGTAACATGCTGTTCTTCTTCAAGGCTTGCTGTTCTAGGTGTAACATCCACTATGTAGTTTATACCAAGAGTTGGATCCGATACCAAAGACACATGAGGATCTTGAGTGGAATATATATTTGCCTGTAAAAATAGAACTAATTACTTTCAATTCTTTCAATGGTAAGTAGAAGGTAGAACTCTCAAAAATAAAAAACGACGAGAAAGAAAATAAAATAAGCAAAAATTATAACCGTTACTTGTTCAAGAAGATCTTGGACGGTACAGTCTTCTTTAGGGACTTCAAAAGTAATCAACCTTTGCTGCCCATCCGCTAAAATAACAAGCATTTTTGCTTCATTCCCAGTAATTTGATGTTGCACTATTGTTGTGTGAGGGTCGCTTATTTCTTGCTGTAAATAAGCAACACTCTCACTAGAGTTCTCTTCTGGATCTGATTTTGCAGTACAATTCAGTCTCTCCAATTGCACCATATTATCACTTGAATCAACTTCCATTAGCTGCTCTGCACTTTCATCAACTACAGCTGCTTGAATTTGCCGATTCTGTTGTGCCACTTGTGGTTGTTGCTGTTGTTGAAGCATCTGCAGCTGCAACTGTTGCTGCTGCTGCTGCTGCTGCTGCTGATGCGGGTTTTGCTGTCGTTGCAATAATTGCCCCATGGCTCTCTGTCTTTGAACAGGTCCTTGCGCTGACTGAACAGATCGTTGAGCAGAATTAACAGCAACTACGGGTTGCTGTTGTTTTTGCAATTGACGCTGCTCGTTGTTTTGTTGTCTCTGTTTCAAATTGGCTTGTTTTATTCGTTCGCTCAAATGGCCCATTTCCGGGATATTTGGAGATAGTGCATTTTTCGACAGTGGTGCTGAATTTCTCTGAGACGCAGTCGCGTGAATGGGTGGTCGTGCCTGAGGTGCTCGTGGAGGTGTTGTCAACAAATTCGCGTTTATTCCACCTGTTGATGCCCTCGAACGTACGGGTAAAGATATAGTCGAATTGCTTGCAGCAGTTGAATTACGTTTCATCTTTCCAACTTTGACAGTGTGAGGGTTTACACCTTGTAAGGTGGTTCTCAAAATTCCAACAGGTTGACCTCCTAACGAATTTCGTTTTGTAAGAGGAACCAAACGTGTTGTTTTTTTGTCGGGTCCAGCTTGTAATACAACGTTGGGCGCTGATACCTGAGCCTATTTACAAACATAATTAGAAATTTCGATTAGAAACATTAAATTATTAATTTTACTTTGTGCGCAAAAACAAAAATTCAAATAGTACTGACAGTAGTAATTTGCTGTTGGGTCCTTACAGTATTTGGGACAAAACTTTTTACAGGCAAAGGCTCTTTTTTAATCACCAGTTCAAACTGTTCATTATTTTCCCTTGTGCTTAACCAATTTCCTTGATTCACTGGATAACAAAAATAGCATTTGAAGTTATTTAAATTTTAGTAGATAAAAAAAAGCCTTAAAAATAATCAGTCATATTTTCTTTTACCTTTAAGACTATTGTCACCTTGAAACCTTGAGTTTTCAGAGTCTATTTTATTGTATATGGTTTGCTGTATTGGTGGGTCATTTGATTTAATTATGTACACACTTTGCCTGAAAACAGAGATCATTGGATATGCAATATTAATAAATAATTAAAATATAAGTTTGATTGGAAGAATAAAAATAGATGAAAATCAGAGAAAATTTGACAATGAATGGATAATGGAAGCTAGATCCATACTGAACAGTTTCAGTATTTGAAATAAAAAAAAAACATTGTCATGCAGCAATGTGAAGAATTTTTCACATATTTTATAATATTCGATTAATCTTATTATTTAAAGAAGAAAGAAAAGAAATGGATTACAGTTGATCATGCTTTATGAAATTACCGTTGTTCCGACTGAGCATTAGCATCTTGCGCTCCTACATTAATTGTTGGTTGTGAAAAAATTGTTTGCTCAGTGCTCTCGGGTGAAGTAGCGTAAGCTACTATTGGTTGGGATATTTGCACATTTGCACCATTATGAATATCCTCAACTACAAACTGAACTCTCTGTCCATCAATAGAGCATATTTGCACATCCTCAATACTATACGTACCATTTGAATTGGTCACCAAATTATAGTATTGTGCCATAGTATTTAATGCACACGCGATTAATAGTCCACTTCTCACTTGTGTTTAGGTCAATAGGAAATTGTTGCTGCTGAGAAAATGTTGAAATGCAGGAGTCCATTTAAATCATCACCTCCTGCTCTGGATATCTGCACTATCAACCTATTAACAAAAATTCAAATTACTCAATGTATAAAAGATGACTTTAGCAATATTGGTATTTAATCGTGAATTTTCTAAGAAAGAGATACTAATTAATCAGCAACAATATCCTAATGCTCCTATGATGCTCAACTATTTATACTTTAACATTAATAATTAATCAACCAGAAACACAATGTTTTACAGCTTTTCAATTCACACTGTATCTCCAACTTTCCAAAAAGCTTAGTAGAGACATCAGTGAACCCTGACAGCAACCATACATTTTTAAACAGCAGAGTATCGAGATGGTATGCAATTCTGCATTTCCATAGCAAAAGAAAAGAGTCCGTGCAATCTCAAGAATGCGCACATTTTTCAATCCACTAACTGAATAAGCTGCAGGTGGCTGTTATGTAGACTACGATGAGTTGAAAAAAGTTTCAAAGCAAAGAGAAAATATCCAAGAACCATGGTTTACTAAAAGAAAATCACAGACAGCTTGTTGCACAACCTGACTGAAATCCTCCACTTGGAGGCCAAACCTATAATTCGAATTTCATCCACAATGCGTTAGAGCAACGGATCCTGGGCACCTAATCGTAGCCCTGCATGACGGAATGTCTAGCATACGCGCGGGAGCTATCCCGTAAACCCATTCCGAAGAGAGCATAACCTCTCAATGGCAACGAGCGCGCGGGTCCCTTTCCTGCATCCCGCAGCGCAGTTGTACCAGGTGCAATAATGCTGCTGATTTAAACATCGCATGCACCGTGTATCGATGTATATACTTACACCGAGACGCTTGTTTGGCATCGGAGGAGCCAAGCGACGACGGCTCCGGAGGAGAAGGAGAATAAGACACTGTGCTGGGCTCGCAAATTGCGCGCACGAGGTGATCGGTCGCTCGGCAACGAGGAACTCCCGCGACCCGCGCTACGTATTCGCGAGGCAATACCTACTTTTAGAGCTACATTACAACAACAACAACAACAACAACAACCTGCGGAGAAGAGTGCTTGTGCACGAGGTAAGGGAGGCAGCTCTAGCTGGCAGGAGGGGAAGTTATCGAGAGTTAAGATTTTGCAGACTGAGGCGAAACTTACTGTCCCTCTATCACTCGGCTGGCTGCCACCGCTTACTGCTGGCCGCTGGGTGCTGCTTCGCGTGTGAACACTGTACACACAACAAGAACTATCGATGCTGGAGTGCGAGGGAGAGAATCGCATTGAGGTACTTGAATCTGTAACTCAGACGATCCGAGGAGAAGGATGCAGAGGCACCAGCAGCGATGGTACTATAGTATCACGGACCAGCGGCCGATCAGCAGGCGACATCGCGGGAGCCCGCACCTTGTTCTTCTCTTCTCCTCTTTCACTGCGCGATTAGCGATTGACGAGATTCCGTCTCTGGTTATGAGCAGTCGACGAAGACGCGATTCCGATCGTTAATTCTTTATACTTTCTCGAATCTCTCGTCGTATAAATTGTGCGAACGGAGGCAGGCGGCAGGTGAGATGCGGCACGAACTCAATGGATCTCTCTTTTCGTGCACGCTGCAGCACTCGCCAGTTCGTTCCTTCTCGTCGCGCTACACTACCGACTATAAGCAGCTATACCGACTGACTCTCTCGCACTCGCCAGTCAATGCATTCGCATCACTCGTCGCCGCCTCTCCGTCGAGGTTTGGCTACAAGTATATATACACCTATAGGTAGGTTATATATTTTACAAGGAGCAGCACCGGTTGCGCGCGCGCTCTTGCTCTTTCTGTGACAATATTCCTTTGACTCGATGGCTTGTAACTTGTAATGGCAGCTGTGCGTTTGCGGCTTGGGCATAGTCGTTAATGGGCCCCTGATCCAGCCGCGGTAATGTCACACACGATGCACTTTGGGTATTGCCGTATTGGTGATATGGTTGATCGTTACGTGCGCGGCGCGCGCAGTCTTTTTTAGCCGCAAGTTGAACAACTAAGCAAATTACATCTTCTTTTACAATTAAAAAATAATATAGTTGTGTTTCACAGACGTCACGGACGTCAGTCCTATTGTATATTTAATTTACTTGCTCCGATTTTAACGGAGCACAATTTTAACAGACGATTTGAAATAAAAAAATAACAGGACTGGAATTGTAAATTAACAGAAACGTTTACTTGACAGTGCCACACGCATGCTATAGCAAAACTATAGGTGTACTTCATATTTGTAATTTGCATTTTATTCGCATGAAAATGATCGATGCGCCCTTCTTTGAAGACGCGCCCTAAAGTTTTTACTATTATGAAGCAAATTTTATGCAACGATAGCAATTGTTAGTAATAATCGCGGATAAAGAGGAAAAAAACCAACATTTCGCTCTCCGCAGAAAATATATCACAATATGTAAACGAGCATACCTAATTTATTGCATGCTGACGCTATATTGCTTATTCAAAAAAGCAATGGCGACCAGTTCAAAAGCAGCGTATAGGATAGCCTGCGTACCACGTGATGGAAAACTCCTCGGCGATTGGCCGCCAAGCGAGACACGCCGAAACTTGTAAGAGAATTCAAAATCCTAACGCTTCTTTCAGACTGCCGTGCGTCAACTGTCGTTTTTGCCGACGAGAAGAGAGGCACACGCTGCACGGCCTAGGAAGCGCACTCGGAGCTGCAAGTGTCCTCCGATTTTGCCAAAATATACCCGATGAAGTATAACCGAGGGCCGAAGATAGAAACATGAGCACGAGCGATTCACGGAGTTCAAATTAAGAATCAGTTCGGGGAATTATTTGTGAAAGTGAAGGGAGTTTGACGTATTGTGCGCGAGGAGTGATCTCTGCGTGGTGAAGTTCAAGGGGAGACGAGCTGCATAAGTACAAAGTTCTTTTCTCGAGGTTCGAAAGCTTTTCGTTTATTCTGCACTTTTTCCTAAAGTTAACTCAATTGTAATGACTTCGGAACTCGATGATTGAGAAATATTTGGCCGAGTTTATGGGTTACGTAGGCATGTAAACAAACGTTTGTAGTGGCTGCTTATACTTTTTATCCATCTATTAATTGCTTTTTTCTCGAGTTTCTTGTGCGATTTATATGCGACATAGTTATTAATAATTATTGATGTACTGATTATTATTAATTTACGAAAATGTGGTTTCAGATCATAAGTACATTATTAAAAGACTCAGCTGCAGCTTCATTGCAGGGTAAGTGTATAATAGCCGAATGCGCTGTGTTTGATGCAGATTATAGAATCAAGGGCATACTAACTTATGTATTAAATTTTTTTTGTTAGATGGAATCTCGCCTTCCAAAGCTGAATTTTCAATTCAAAGTACCTGCTAGAACTGTGACTGGTAGCGCAACAATCAATTCCATTAAGTCAACAACTGCATCAAATGGAACTGATGCAGCAGAGAGTGTGACTAACAAAACATCACAGACTTTAACAAAAACTATGAGTACAACAAGCATTAATTCGAAATCGACAACAGATGAAAATAAAGCGCCATTAACACGTGCCAAAACCATGACTACATTATCAAGGACAAATACTGCAACAGTGGCCAGGGGAGTGCAGAAGCGGCCAGGACTTGCCAATAATACTATCGAATCTAAAAGAGCTAATTTGAGAACTACAATGAAGGCATCAGTAGCTAGGCCTGTTAGGCCTGCAACAGTTTCTGGTGTTTTGCCAAGGGCTGCAGCTACAGCAGCAACATCAGCAGCAGCAGCAGCAGCAAAAACAGCTGGTCCTAAACCAAACAAATGGGACTTTAAAGGACGATTGGAATATACTAGTAATGAGTTGACGGCGTTAAAGCAGAAACATAGGGAAATAACTACGGAATACAACAATATGCAAGATGAAATTACAAGTCTTAGAGAGAGTGAGAGCAGTAATAGATTTAAAGCTGAAAAGTTGGAAAAGGCTGCTGATATATTGAAAAAAGAAATAGAAGCTTTAAAAATGGAGATAGATACCCTGCAAAAAGAAAATAGTAGTTTAGTTAAACAATTACAAGACACTAAAGATTTATGCGACCAGAATGCTGCATCTCTAGATAAGTGTAAGGATGAGCTGAAAGTTAAAACAAATCTATTAACTGAGCAAGTTGATGTAATTACAGAATTGAAAAGTCAGTTAGAGCAGGAAAAGAAATCTAATGAGAAAAAAGAAACAAAAATTGAAAATTTAACAGAAATAGTTCAAACTATGGATAAAGATAGAAGAGCTCTACATAATTATATTCAAGAACTTAAAGGAAACATCAGAGTATTTTGTAGAGTAAGACCAAAGATCCCCAAAGAAGCAGGAAAAAAGTATGTATATACAAAGTTTACTATCTACATATATGATGCATTATCACCATAGATTGCAATTTAAACTAATTCTTTCAGTACCTGTACCATCAATTATCTTGATGAATGTACCCTTGAAGTAGGAAAATTAGAAGGAGAAGCTGGTAACAAAATGAAAACCCAGCGCCAAGAATTCAGCTTTGATAAAGTATTCCCACCAAATACATCTCAAGAAGACGTTTTCCAGGAATTATCAATGCTTGTGCAATCTGCCATCGAAGGCTACAATGTTTGTGTGTTTGCATACGGTCAAACTGGTTCAGGTAAAACTTATACAATGGAAGGATTTCCTGGCACAGATAATGAGGGCATGATTCCTAGGACGGTATGAACGACTTCTGACTACTTTACATTTCTCTAACTTATTATAGCACACGGGAGTTAACTTGGTGAGCTTTGTTTTCTAGGTCAAGCATATATTCAATGAAATGAAGCAATTCGAAATGCTGGGCTGGGAGTACAAGATTGAAGCAAGCTTTCTCGAAATTTACAATGAACAGATAGTTGATCTTCTCGACTATACGCGAAAGTCACACGAAATTAGGATGGCAGATAGTAAAGGAAGTGATCTTTACGTTAGTAATCTTCTAGTTCAAGAAATTAACAGTCCTGAAGAATTAAATCAATGTCTATTGATTGCTCAGGAAAACCGAGCAATGGCAGCGACACAATCCAACGAACGGTAAAATTATCGACGTATAAGTCAAGCGTTTGTACAATTTGAGAAATGAAACTAATAAAGAAAATATTTTATTTATAGATCATCACGGTCCCACTCTGTTGCGAGAATACGGTTGATAGGTACTCACAAGACTAAACAAGAAGTTTCCATTGGAAATTTGAATTTAGTCGACTTAGCTGGCTCTGAGCGGTTGAAGAACGAGGAAGCAGCGAGGGTCGCTGAGACAAAAAATATCAACAAGTCTTTGGCCAATTTAGGGCATGTCATTTTAGCGTTACTTCAAAAGCAAGACCACATACCTTACCGAAATTCAAAGCTAACTCATTTGCTCATGCCTTCTCTAGGAGGCAATTCCAAAACTCTTATGCTTTTAAATATCTCCCCTCTAGAAGAGTCATATAATGAAACGCTGAATTCATTGAGGTTTGGCAGCAATGTTAATAATTGTAAAACAGGTACTATTAAAAAGGTAAAGACTGTTTTATAAAAATCTTATCCAATTTGCATTTGATTACATTCAACGCCGAAACTGTACAAATTATACTACCAAAGTTGGCAAGAATGGAGTCTTCTTTGAGACTGATTCTGACATAAATATTTGGAGTAATCAACAAAAATACGAATATAATTTGGTCGAAAGAAAAAACAAATATGATTGACACGTTTCGCATTCAAAGTCATTGAATTATAAATATTGTTTTTAATGTGTACCATGATTATAGGAGATACGGCTATATACTGTCGGTATTCATTACGATTTCTCATTTTTATAATTTGACTTAGAAAATTGCTTATGATACATCTATTATCAATAAAGTTATAAGCTTTTTGCCTGTATAAGTTGTACAAGATGATTAATAATTTTTTACAGCAGAATTAAAAATTGTGTCTTTATATAAGATTCTATCAATTTAATATTATTTGACAATCATAACAAGTAGTTGTAACTTTTAAAAATTATTCCATATGAAAATAAAATAAAAGTATTGCAGAAAATTATTCTGCATGCTACAACGTTATTAAATCATTTGTGAATTATTATTATATTGTACAGATAATATTATAAATATATACACTTAACAAAAAGATGTCAATTGAGGTTTTAAAAGTTGTTTTTTAATCCATAGTAAATTGAGTAAAGTTTTTTTCAGGGTCTATGAGATTATGATATAATACCTTTTGAAACGATTTTAGTTGACTTTAGACTGCTAACTTAGAGTACAAAAACTTTTTTTATTAAAATTAAAAAATTACTTTGTAAAAAAAAGTTCTACATTCTTTTTTTAATTTGTAAATCGCAGCATTGATGCATTTTTGCTGCAATTTGAAAGGAAAATGTAACTTGACATACAATGTCGTACAAGCAGCTGACAATTGCAAATTCTATTTCTGTTTTATTCCTTTTGAAATTCTGCTACTGCGCTTCGAACTTTTTGCAACAATTCCGACATTTGATCATATTTACCAGTAGCGTCTGGTAAGTTTTCGAAGTTAATAACGTCACAAATGTCTTTCGAAAACTTTTCGGAAGATGGTAGTTTTCGGAAAGGCGAGGCACTTTTTAATATTGGCGTACCCAGATGTATAGACTTGACGATTTTGATAGTTTGCGTTTTCGATCCATTTTTTGGAGTAGAATTATTTACATTCATTTTATTTGAATCGGACTCCTTAGCATTTGCCGATTCTACTTCAGGTACTTCCGTCTCCACTGAGCCTGGATTAGATAATTTAGTTTTAGTGGAATCCGGATTCGAGTGAGAACTGGATTCGTCTAATTCAGCAAGCAATTGTTTGTGTTTAGTTTCTAGATCAACTAATGATGGGGAATCGTTTCTGGGTGATGGTGCTGTGCTTTCGTCCTAGAAAAAGACCCCAAACAAATTATTTGCGATCTTACGTTTTTCATTATTCTGTTAAGTAAAAGATAATATACATTTGAGTGATTGGAAAGGTCCTCTTGTGATGGGCTTTCAGAATCTTCCACTCCTGGGGGAGGTGGTGGTAGTTCTGGTCCGTTATCTTTTGGCAGTGGAGGTATAAATAAGTTTTTAACTGGCACACATTCGACTGGTGTATCTGAAAGAATCAGCGTCATTTACTTTAAGAGTATATACTTAAATTTTGCAAAGACAAATCTACCTTCAACTTCATCAATCTCCATTTCTCCTGGATTAACATCTGTCCTCACTATGGCATTAGCAGCATTCGGCATTTTTTTACGTTTGTACCCGTCGTCAACTTGTTTGTGACTTAAATAAGATATCATAGCATTTTTACTGGATTGTATTTGTACAGAAGATCCCCAGTACTCCATACCTTCCTATAAAATTAGGTTTGATGAAATTTCTTAGATTAAGAAAATGGTTGTCATTTTAAGTGCTTTCTTACGTCATGCACTCCTTCAGGATTTTCAACATTGAATCCAGGAAAGTTAATAATTTTCTTTATGTCATATTTATCTCTGTCCCCTGGACATATAATTTCGCCTTCTTCATCTGAGTTTACTTCCGCTTTTCCAGCATCATCAAATAGTGATAAACCTGAATGTTGCTGACGTGCTTCCTCTAACCAACCTGGTGGATAACCAAGTGATCTCATCCTAAAACATCATTAAAAGAATATGTAAATGCTGAATATATGATATGATTTTCAAGCATATATTAAGTTTACCTATAAATATGTCTTGGAAGTTCGTCATCCATTAGGCCCAGAGCTCTGCGCAAATTTGAACTTATTTGGCCGGGGACAAAGTGGCCATACTTTTGGTCATCCTCCAAGTGATACCTGGAATTTGTAGGCCCCCTCTTTGCAGCATGTTCTTTGCGATTTTTGTTTATGTTTGCATAATTACGGGGTTGATCACAATCGCGTAGACTATGATTGCCCATACAATTGAAACAAGTCATTTTTGGAGCAAAATCTTCTTTGATTTCTTTGTCTTCTTTAGGCTTCTCAAGACCTGTAAATTTCTAAAATAAGAATTCAGTTAAACACCTCACATGGCTATATAAATAAACTTTATATTAAAAAAATATGATCCACATACCTTGCCATACATAGGGATGTCGAGGTCATCTTGCATTTTAGGTTCATTCTCAATGGTAAACAGTAGATCATTGGGATGTTTATCTTCAATTATGCTTATGGATGAATCAAGTTCTGATGGATCTCCGTGCTCATCTTTGGCGTCAAATATCTGAAGCACCAAGTCTTCTATTGAAGTCGCAACTTTTCTCTTGCTGCTCTTTGACGATACGAGCTCTTTTAGAAAACACTCAATTCTTTTATGGTAGCTCCTGGAAAACCCCAATTCGTTTCGAAAATCAACGTTTTGACAGCCACAAAGGCGGTTTTCAAAAATAATAATCTCACCGAAAGGACGCAGGGTCTCTGAATACGACCTTAAGAATCGGCTCAGTCTTCTTCTTCCTCTTGGGCATTGGCGTAGGTGGCTCGCGCTCCTCGTCGATCACGACGAAACCAGGAGGCGCTGCACCCGGGGCCAAGGTCCCGTCGAAGATGACATCCGTCGTGTCCAGGATGATCTCGGAGAGGTTAGTTTCGTCGATGCAGTCGTTCTGGCTGACGCTCTCCTCCAGGCTCGTGTCCAGAGTTATCACCTCTGTCGGCGAGGCTGGGCTGCTCTGCGGAGAAGTCATTTTGCGCCGTTCCCCCGGGATGTCCCACGCAATTTCGTCAGGTCGATCTCCCGCCGGCAAACATCGGGTTGCCCCGTGTGTTTATTTTTCGAACAAACTGCTGATGCAGACGCAATAATGCTGAGGGACTACCTATATCTTATTGTTATGGCGAGATTCGCGTGGACACTTTTGGACTTTAAGGGTATGTTCTCATACATCGTCAAACTTGCCAATTCAATGCTTTCCATCTACTATAATTAAGCGATTATTCCGATTTATGCTACTTTTTATACTTTCGGTTCGGAACAGAAAAATTGTTTCATTCATTGTCTGCAAATTGACCTGCGGTATGGCATAATGTAGGTGTACCCATTTTCTCTGCGGAATTCATTTCGAAGCAGACTGCATTAGAACGCACCTTTATACGCGCGCGTCGAATGTCGGCTATCGCATATACCTATTATACCTGCGTATAGATATGCGCCTTGTATAGAACACTGATAGATAAAACAAGATAGCAGGTTGTTTACGGTAAATTTTTTCTTCCTTTTTCAAGACTATTGTTTGGGTTGTTCCATAAATGTACATATAATCAACGACGATCAGCTGATGCCAATAAGTTGAAAATATACTAAAACTCAGTCCTATAAGACAGGTACTTAGGTAGGTGTGCACATACACTGCTCGATTTTTTTCATCATTTTTGAGTCTTATCTCTTAACGGCATAACCTCAGCATCTTGCTCCGAAATTTCTCGATAACAGCATAGGAGCGGTCGGTACCTATACAGAGACACACACGGCTTCTCGCATCGAAGATGTCAAACGCGGAAAGCTTGCCGAATCTCCAGAAGGAGATCTTTGAGAAGATCAGCAACAATAAAACCGACGAACTGAAGGCTCTGCTGGCCGCTCATAAAATTAAAATCGACTTTATTGACGAGAATGGAATGAGCCCATTGCAGCATGCCTGCTATAAGGGTAACAAGGAAATTGTACAGATGCTTCTTGACCACGTAAGATTTCTTCTTGTTTTCCAAATTTTCGTACGATTTGTTAAGGTTTCAAATTCTTAGTTTTATGTCAGGATTCTTGTGATTTTTGCAAATTGCTGAACCAATTTCTTCTCACAGGGTGCCGATCCAAACCAGTGTAAACACGAACATCAATACACAGCCTTGCACTTTGCTGCTCTGAGCGGCAATGCAGACCTTTGTCAGCTTTTGATGTCATATGGTGCAAAAATGAGTGCAACCAACAGTGTCGGTAGGACTGCTGCCCAAATGGCAGCTTTTGTTGGAAATCACAATTGCGTAGCAACAATCAACAATTTTATTCCCAAAGCAGACATAGATTATTACATAAAACCGCAAGGTCTGCAAACAGAGCCAATGCTGCAACCACATTTAGCTGATTCCTTCCATTCATTTATAACACAGGTCAATGTTCACCCAGTTCGCGTCATTATGAATTTACAGAAGTTTCCAGGACTATTGGATAATTTGCCTATGGTGGGTGTCTTTTAGTAGTTTAATAAAATAATAATGCTATAAGCTTTTTTTTCATTTTTCCTTAATGCAGATGATTTATATTTTTTTAGATTCAAAAAGTTCTTGAAGCAATGCGACAAAGAGAAATGACCAGAGCAGAAGCTAATGAAGTGATGGCTTTCAAATATCATTACTTGAGTTGCGTGGTGGCTGAAGTTATCAAATGCCAAAAACGTCAAGAAGCTATGAAAGCTGATAAAATTGACAAAGAGAAGGGGCCTGATGAAAAAGTTGAAGAAAAGAGTGACGAGAAGAGGTCGGATGTCATAGAACTACTTGCTAAGAAATTTTTGAAATGCAAAAGTGATGGAACACTCGAGTATCAAGAATTATTTTTGAGAGAAACAGTAAGAGAGTTTCATTACAGAGAAAGTGCTATTTTTCGTCAGATGGTCGCTACTTTGGCTAGCTCAGATCCACCCAGTGCCATATCTGTCATTGCAGCAGCTATCAATGGACAGCGTGCTTTCACTGATAACGCACAAGATTGTGTCACTTGTGGAGAAGAAAAAGCCACAAAGAAATGCAGTAAATGTAAACAGGTCCAGTATTGTGATAGAGAGTGTCAGAGGCTACACTGGTTTATCCATAAAAAGACTTGTTCTCGTTTGATACAATTAAATACGTCAAATGCCAAAGTACCTGATCCAAATAGTGAACAAATAAGCAATGCAGTGACATCAAGACTTAAAAATTTAGATATCAATTAAATCTTATTTATTTGTATTTACATGTATAGTTACTACTTTATCATACGCATACACAAAATGTTTTACATATTCATTAATTTTATGTCTGTATTGATCTCGTGATTCTAAAACCTAAATCTAAAATTTAAATAACGGTGCTGTTTAAAAAATGGGAGCCATATTTTTTAATTGATTCATGACAAATTTTACTTTCTTTACACAAGTTCATCATCTTTTGGTGTGACCAATTCATATTATGCCAAAGAATTTTGTTGAACCTTTGCAAGTTAAGAACAATTTTTGTAAATTACTGTAGTTCCAGCAAAGCTAATCATGTGAAAAGTAAGGCATTTGGAATTTGTTTTATTGTAATTTTATAGCTTCAAGTGCATAACTTTGGTTTTGTAATGTAATTTTATTAACAACGCTTAATATTCTAATAGTAAGAGTACAGATTTTACATTCTATTTATCAAAGCAATATATAAAAACAAGGAATTATTTTGCTGTAAATTTAGAGAGGCCTTCCAGTAGACCAATGTATGCTGTGTGTTCATAGCTCGTACTTAATTCAACGAGTTTCTCTGCAAATTCATTTGAAATACCTTTTTCTTCCAAGTAGTTCATGAGGAGATCATACAAATACTGTAACAAAAATATGTGGTTGGTTAATGATCATGATAATCGACAGAATCAACCTTAAAAAAGAACAATCAACAAAACTTACCCCGTCAATAACTTCTCCACCAACAGCATATACATTCTCTGTGTGTTCTCCATCGTAAAGAGTGATTTCATCAATACCAAATATGTCGTCTGTAAAAAAGTAAATCATAATTTGTAAAGAGCGCTAAAGAAAACAAGATTATGTAAGCTTTTGCACAATGGCAATGTAACATTTCCATAGTTTTGCTTTTATTTTGTGGAGAAAATAAAAACTTGTCATGGAAAAATGTGTTGCTGTACCAAAGGTAAATTATCAGAAAGATTATTCAAAGGATCATCCTGTACTCAACGCTTTGGAAGAATAATCAAACGGGAGCAATGAAAGATGCGTACTGTAAGCGTCATCGGCTCCGGATGCTCCCGGTTCACTGTTGAACGAGCAGGAGAAAGAAAGATGCTGATTCCCTCGCTTGAAGTCGATTTCAAAGTTGGGTTTACTCTTCATCTCTCCGATGTCGGGCTTGTCCTCTCTGGGGTCGATCTCTGGCTCCGACTCTGTGTCGACGGTGTGGTTGACGTTGAAAGAGATTGTGATTCTGAAAGGAAGCGCAATCGGCGGTAAGAATCGTCGAGCCAACGTAGCTGGGTATGTAATATGCATAAGCAAAGATTTCAGCCGTCGCTTCTCACGTTTCATCAGCCTGTTGTTTGGTGAGCTTGACTTCGGCTCCGTTGAGCGACACCTTGAAGCCCTCGAGCTCGGTGGGAATAGTCTTGAGCTTGAGCGCCTTCTTCTCGGCGACGATTTCCTCCGCGAGGAACTCGACCAGCTCCTTCTCGGCTGCAAAGGGCAAAAGCCAATGTCGTGAAAATTGCGCGGAGCGGTCACGTGTTTTCCCGCAAATCGAGTATTAGCAGGCGGACGATGTTGCTCGAGAGGGCATCGTCAGAAAGCCGAGTATCGGAATACCTTTGGTGTGGGCGAACCTGCAGGAGACGCAGCCGCAGGGGTGCCTGTGGCTGCTTTTGGCGAAGCTGGCGGAGGCGCCGGACACGAGGCGGCCGTTGCTCAGTGCGCCGCTGAAGAGCCTCTGCTGGCCGGGCAAACGAGCTGCCGTCGCCGGGACTACGACGAGATTCCTGAGGCCCGGGAGCCTCAGCACGCTCCTGGCGATTCCGTTCATCCTGACTGACTGAGAGCTGAGGCCTGTCGCGTTCGTAATCTAGAGATGTAGACTATAGTATAGCGGAGGCTCGACCGCGTGGTGCCGGCTCGTACTCGGGAACTTGCGAGAATGCAAAGATGGTGGCCGGCGGGATGGCTATATATCATATCCTCTATACACGTTCGCCTGTATCGCGATTCGCGGCGCGGTTATCGCCTTTGGACTGTGCTGCTCCCTCTCGCTACACGACTATACTTGTAAGTATATAAGTACTGGAAAGGCCAATGGGAGACGGGAGAGAGGTGAAGAATTGGACAGTCGTCGCCGAGAGACCAGTGAGCTTGGAGATGGCGGACAAGAGGTTAGGCGTTGCCAGGAAATCGCGAAAAGGGTTCGTAAAGCTCGGAGTAGATTGGCGATGCGGTTATATACAATGCAGGATGAAGACACATTCACATATTCTGCGGGTATTTTCGAAACGCACGGCGAGCTGCATTTGAGAGCGCACTTTTTCTCGCAGCTCTCGTTCTATATAGCGAAACTCGCGCGCTGTACTTCTGGATCGACTTGTAAACACCATCGATTACGGCGCTGTCGTTGTACCTACGCTTGCAATTTCGCTGTCTTAACGTATCGAAAACTGTTTACGTAAAGATCCATTTTCAGCATTTTTTCGTTTGTTAACGAAGAATCAGTATGCGTGGCATACATCTCTCTTTCTTATTGCTTTCTCTTGTATGAAAATGATCCTATTAAAAAGTCACGAGCTTTGTATCGAGGCTCCCTGTTCTATAAATCGAATTAATTTCGATTCCTCCGTGAAAAAACACAACGTGTTTCTATGCCGCGGGTATAGGTCTGCAAATTACAGGGCACAAAAGCTCAAAATGCAGTCTAGATCGTCCGAGTCTGTAACTGCTACGCATAATTGAATCATTTTGATACGAACAAGAGTTGTGTAGTTAGAAGTAACGCAGGGCAAGCTGTCGTTATTTCCCCTCGAACCTTGAGCCTCCAAAGCCAAAGGCTTCATCGCATAACGGTGGCCTGCACAATACGATGGACGCACTGTACAATGTATCTGCATATAAGTATATGCCGGAACACAAGAAGAAAGCGGAGCTTCACGTGCAGAGCCACGCGAGGTGCAGCTGAAATCCAGGAAAATTGGATTTGGCCAATCGAATTAGCTCGCCGCCTCGGCAGTCGGTCTGCTCGGGCAGGCTCGGGCTGGCTCAGGCTGGCTCAGTCCGCGAGTCGGCGAGGATGACGAAAAAGTTCGAGTTCAACTGGCAGCGCGAGGTGCCCGCGCTGCTGCTCAACGGCACCGTCTGCGATCGCTGGGTCGAGACGAAGGAGAACACCGAGTTCGAAGCCAACTGCCTCTTCAAGGTCGACAAGTACGGCTTCTTCTTGTACTGGAAGAGCGATGGCAAGGTACGCGTGTCTCCGGCGGTAGGAACTGCGCCGCAGGAAGCTTAGGTATATAGATCAAAGTTCGCGCAAATTCACCGCTCTCGCTTTTCTCCTCCGCAGGACGGGGACGTCATCGAGCTCGCGCAGGTCAGCGATATCCGCTACGGCGGCGTGCCCGTGGTACGCGACTCTCTCTCTCTCTCTCTCTCTCTCTCTCTCTCTCTCTCTCTCATGCCCCTGAATTTTGCGATTGGCGCCCTGGCCAAACTCATTTGAACTCTCTGCTTGTCGCAGGAGCCCAAGCTGATGAACAAGATGAGCAAGCACGGAACGGCCGAGCAGATCGACGAGAAGAGCATCACGGTCTGCTCAGGCATCGACTACACCAACATCTTCTACCAGCATCTCATCTGCCCGGACGCCAAGACCGCGAAGGTGCTGCCTCGCTCCAAACGAGTAGTACCTACAATAACCGAGCGACGTTTTACCTCTTTCAGGACTGGCAGGCCGGGCTGCGCTACATCACGCACAACACCAAGGCGAGCAACGTGTGCCCGACGACGCAGCTGATGAAGCAGTAAGTTGCTCCTGGTGCGTTGTAATATGTATCTACGTGTGATCCAACTGCAGGCGAACCATTCGCTTTTCGCAGCTGGATGAAGCTGAGCTTCCAAGTCGATCCGAAGGGCAAGGTCCCCGTCAAGGTCATCACCAAAACCTTCGCTTCTGGCAAAACGGAGAAGCTCGTCTTCCAGGGCCTCAAGGAGCTGGGACTCCCGGACGGAAAAGTATTTATTTATGTATATTCGCATCTACGTACAGCTAATCTATATCCGCTTTTCTCCTTTCAGAACGACAAGATCGAGCCCGAAGCCTTCACGTTCGAAAAGTTCTACGCCCTCTACCACAAGATCTGCCCCCGAAACGACATCGAGGAGCTCTTCGGATCCATGTAAGTTGTTGAGTTTGCCGCTGTGCGCGTCAACTCTCGAATGCTAATGAAGCGCGCGGGCGACGTTTTCTGATTTTCAGAACGAAAGGCAGGGCCGAGCACATAACGCTGGAGCAGCTGGTGCAGTTCATGAACGAGAAGCAGAGGGATCCCAGGCTCAACGAAATCTTGTACCCCCTCTACACCGACAAAAGATGCACGGAAATCATCAACGATTACGAGCGCGACGAGGCGGCCAGGAACGCAAGTACGCCAATGCCAGTCGAGTGCGCTGCATCGTGTACTATCTCACACTCCATAGATAGATGAGCTCGTTGATCGTTCGCAGAGAAACTGTCAAAGGACGGATTCATCAGATACCTCATGTCGGACGAAAACGCGCCGGTCTTCCTGGAGAAGCTCGACGAGTGGATGGAGATGGACCAGCCCTTGTCCCACTACTACATAAACTCGAGTCACAACACCTACCTCAGCGGCAAGCAAATCGGCGCCAAGAGCAGCGTCGAGATGTACCGGCAAACGCTACTGGCCGGCTGCAGGTAAGCTCGGAGCTGCGCCGAAGAGCCTCTCTGCAGCTCCTACCTCTCAAAAACCCCCTCTCGGTCTCGCAGATGCGTCGAGCTCGATTGCTGGGACGGCAAGACGCCGGACGACGAGATCATCATCACTCACGGCAAAGCCATGTGCACGGACATTCTGTTCAAGGACGCGCTGATGGCCATCCGCGACTGCGCCTTCGTCACCTCCGAGTACCCCGTGATCCTCAGCATAGAGAACCACCTCTGCATGTCGAACCAGTACAAGATGGCCAAGTACTTTGACGAGATATTCGGCGAGCTTCTGCTGAAGGAGGCTCTTCCGGATTACCCGGTATAGTAGTAGTAGCCAGTTATATTCTCGTCACATTGCGGCAACTGACGTAGACCTTTCAAATGCGCGCGCTCTGCGCAGCTGTACGTCGAGGGACATCCGCTGCCACCTCCCTGCGCCATGAAGCGCAAGATTCTGATCAAGAACAAGCGCTTGAAACCAGAGGTGGAGAAGGTCGAGCTTGAGCTTTTCCTCTCGGGCAAGTTCGAGGCCAAGGACGAGGTGGTCGAGGACGCGACCGCCGCAGCCCCGCCGACCGCGGAGGCACCACCGGCTCCTCCAGCGGATGCCCCACCCGGAGATCCTGCAGCCGCCGGAGGCGAGGCAGCCGCGGCGCCGGCTTACACCGGCAGCGCGACGTCCTGCCATCCCCTTCTGTCGTCCATGATCAACTACGCGCAGCCCGTCAAGTTCCAGAGCTGGGAGCACGCCGAGAGTGAGGATTTGCTAACGTTTCGCTTTTTTATTTTTAATCGAAAATAGCTGCGTAACGGCATCGTTGTACCCGCAGAAAAGAATATCCACCACAACATGTCATCGTTTGAAGAGACCAAGGCTCTGAATTATCTGAAAACGTCGGGCGTTGAATTCGTCAATTACAACAAGCGTCAGATGAGCAGAATTTACCCAAAGGGTACCCGAGTGGATTCCTCCAATTACATGCCCCAGGTGACACGCTCAACTCGGCTTTATTCCATCATCGCCGCGCGCTTTCGTAATATTGCGACGTGACGGCCCACTGAAATATTCAGCCGCTCGATATGAATTAATTTACGTACTTTTATCATCGCGTGTATACGTATATAGGTTGAATATAAGGCGACGCGCAGCGCAGCTCGCTCCAGTCTTTATTATTAATTATCGGGGTTCGACGTCCTCGGGGTCGTTGGGACAGCCCGTCCCGACGACGACGACAACGACGACGACGACGACGACGACGACGATAACCAGTAACTCGATTATGTGCTGCGCAGTTATATAGCGAGAACCGGGAATAGATTTTGCCAGCGCGCGTTTGAGCGTTTTTACGTGAGATGCATTATCGCATTAATGCGATGTATTTTCTGTTCGGGATATAGGTGTTCTGGAACGCCGGCTGTCAGATGGTGGCTCTCAACTTTCAGACTCCGGATTTGCCCATGCAGCTCAATCAGGGCAAATTCGAGTACAACAACACGACGGGCTATCTGCTCAAGCCGGATTTCATGCGCAGGCCCGATCGAAGCTTCGACCCCTTCTCGGAAGGTGTGGACGGCGTTATCACTGCGACTTGCTCCGTCAGGGTGAGCATCGCGCCTTTTACTTTTATCCGCGCAAGATTTTTCATTTTCATTTTCGAATTTCGCCTGATGCTCCTCCTAGGTGATTGCCGGCCAATTTTTGTCCGATAAGAAAGTCGGAACATACGTCGAAGTGGACATGTACGGCCTGCCCGCAGACACCATAAAAAAAGAGTTCAGAACGCGCATGATCCCGGCCAACGGCTTGAATCCGGTCTACAACGAGGAGCCGTTCGTATTCCGCAAAGTCGTACTGCCGGATTTGGCTGTATTGAGAATCGGTAATTATATCAAAGTATCGAAATAGTTATGCGCAAGTGCCGATTTATGCAACGTAAACAAGCCGCACCGTGTAACTATTCTCAAACTAGTTTGATATATGCAGTGTTTGTAAATAATCGTAAACTTCACACTCGATGTGTGCATAATCATCACGTAACATCGAAAAAGGAAGTGCCTGCCTGAAACTGGTTTACATACTTTGCTCGCAGGTGTTTATGAAGAAAGCGGAAAACTACTCGGGCAGAGAATTCTGCCTCTCGACGGTTTGCAGGCGGGCTACAGGCACATCTCCCTAAAAACTGAAGCCAACTTCCCCATGGCTCTACCGATGTTGTTCTGTAACATCGAACTGTCGATCTATGTGCCTGATGGCTTTGGAGGTACGGTGAGGATGACTTGCTCGCTCTTCGCTGTTTTTATTATTTTTTATTATTCACTTGAATCGGAAATTTGAAAATTTTCGCGCAAATTACGTATAGTCTTTATTAAGCGCGGAGCGCCAAGCGCGCGAGCGAGAGAGAAGGAGAGAAAGAGAGAACGCTGACATGTCAAGGTGTTCGTGCTTTCAGATTTCATGGCGATGCTGTCGGATCCGGGAGCATTCACTAAGGGAGCAGAAAAACGAGATGAGGCCATGAAGGGGCTCGGTATCGAGCAGACCGACGCGAAGACCGAGGAAAAAAAGAAGAAGGAGGAAGAGGAGAGAAAAAAGAGAGGTTCGCCTCCTCCCTTCTATACGCCCATATCTATATACTTTTAGCAGACGCGAGCCAGCGCTGGGTTTTTTGTTTCTCTCATCAAGTACTCATTATCGGGGAGTATATTGTTAATTAAGCCACAGCGGGGCTCTGCGGGAGACAAAGAGAGGACATATGTACGGGGAAATTTAATGCAAGCTCCGTAATGGTATACTTTAGAAAATAAGAAAATTGCTAGTCTTGCGCGAGTTATTAAGTTTAACGGCGTTTATATTCCCGTGCGGATAGAGTGTTTTTTGTTTTGTCTAAGCGGAATGGACTTTTTTACCGATATGTTTTCATTTCGCAATTTTCGTTCATAGCGAGTACTTATTTGAATGCGTGCAAAAGTCGCTGGCTAATACGAAATGAATTTGCAGAGGAATTCAAATTGCCGCCTTGCACCTATGAAAATCTTCGCCGAGAGAAGTTCTTTAAACTGGGAAAGAAGATGAACAAAGAATTCGACACGATGAAGAAGAGGCATCTGAAGGAGCAGCAAACGATGCAGAAGAATCACTGCACCGCTATCGAGAAGCTGACAAAGGGAAAAGAGTAAGTTCAGAGCAAGATGTTCGGCGTGATGCAACTAAAGCGGCCAATCGCAATAAAAATAAACCGTGCGTTTCCTTCTCCGCAGTAAGAGCGCGCTTATTAACGATGCTAGCATTAAGAAACTCATTAGCGAGCAAACGACTCAATGGACGCAGATGATGGAGAAACAGCGAAAGGAAGAGTGGGAACTTCAGAAAGTTCAACTGGAAGCTTCGAAAGAGGAGATTAAAGCCTGCATTCCGGCTGTGCAAGCCAACCAGGTTAAGCTGTTAGAGGCGAAGCTTGCCAAGTAGGCATTTTTCCTCTCATACACTTTTCAGTATTATCTGGAGCGTAAATATTTGAGAAAAAGCCCTCTTGTGCGGGACTTTGAGATTTTGAACTTTGTAGGGACATCAAGGAAATGAATGCCAATCAAGCGAAAGTATCGGCCGAAACGGTCAAAGAAGTTATGAATGACAAAGCTTTGAAGACAAAGGGCGACAAGGACAGAAGGCTTAAGGAGAAGAAGGCGAACAACATAAAGAAATTCATGGACGAGCGGAAAAACATCGCCATAAAGCAGGGCCGGGAGAAGGAAAAGCTAACGAAAACCCACGAGAAGCAGGCTAAGGAGATCGATATGGATCTCGCAGGGGTAAGTAAATCGATGAGCTTGATTGTTCTCTGCTTTCAGTGCGGACTGCTGCAACTTGAAATTATTCTTTCAGTGTCTGGACATGTGGTCGAACGAGGCGGCTCAGATGGAGATTTCTGCAAAGACCGAGTTCTATGTGTGAGATCCAACGAGACAAAGGCAACGCCATTTCAATTTAGAAGATTTTACAATTTTCAGACACGTATTTTGCTATGCATATTAAGCTCTTGTACTTTGTTTAAATTGTTGAAATTTTCTCGTATTCCATATATTGTATACCTCGCCGCTACTCGAATTTCTACGAACGGGATGCGGAGAAAGATTTTCCTGCAGCGCGACGCGTTTATAATATAAACACGTCGCTTTGATTTCCTTGTGTGTGCATTGCGGATGAGAATCGACGACTGTACAGTCGACGAGATAATCGGCCCGCGCCTGGAGCGGCTTTCGGACGTGTGCGCAGTGCAGCAACAGTCGGGGCGATATATTTTGCAATCGCATCGCTCCGTCGACTGGCACCCGCGCGTGCATCTCGATAAGCGCAGAGGCGAAGAATAAACGAAGAAGCAGAGGCGAGAGACGCGAACCGATAGCGTGCCGGCGCATCGCATGCGTGCTCCCGGGGAGAAAACGGAAGCGTAAGGCCGCCGCGATTGAATAGTCATTGAACAGGTGAAACAGTTATAAGGCTTCCGCTTGTGCGGCGCAAGAGATCGCCTTTGTGCGCAAGGCTGCGTATGTGTGCGTGTGTGTGTGTCTGTGAGTGCGCGCGGAGAAACGAGTTTAGAAAGCTTTTGCGTACGCTCCTGATAAGCTGCAGACAGCGATACACTTTTGTGCATTGCTTTTTGTTGTTACGAGCGCGCGAGAGAGGAGCGGGGAGACAAGAATTTATTTTTCGAAAGCATTCTTCGAGTGTTCGTCCAACGTATACTCACTGCAATGTATATTACTTTTGGACAAAGTACGTTTGAAAGACTCGCTGATGTTAACTATCGAGTTGATCTCGGACGGTGATAAATGTTTATTTTGAAAATAAAAGATGCAGTCACATATACCTGTATCTTGTTGGGAGCTATTATTTTTAAAAATTTGGTTCGACCGCGCGGTTAGTCGGTGACACATATTACATATGCGCGTGTAGTCTGTTACATGCGTATATAGGTTAAACTTCCGGTTGCGCAAAAGTTGTGTAAAAACGATTAATTCGTTATGGCATACCAGTTTTACTAGCCTGTCCGTTTAGTGCGGCAGTAAAAAGTAATGCGAGGCAGTGCATGGTTATGCGCGCTCGGACTGACTTTTAAATTTGGCGGCATTTTTGTGTCGAGTCGACCTCCCGCGATGTTGCGGGTTGTTGTATACGCACAACAACACAATCCATCCCATCGTTGGCTAGAAGCAAAGGTAAGGGATTATACGTATGCTTACGTAAGCGAAGCGATGAGGAGACGTGTCGGTATACTATTATATTGTTTTTCTGAAAATGCACGTGACCGCAGAGTTAGGTCGCGCAGTTCCGGAAGGGCGCAGCAGCGCCCCCCGAAAAACGGACATCATCAGAGTGAACGAGAGGCGTGATCAGACGTGCTTTCATCGCAGCCGAGAGTAAGTATAGCGAGCAGAACTGCAGTAATCTACGATCTACTCGTCGAGAGGCAGGAGACAGAAGTGGAAGAGGATAAAAGGTGAGTTGCCGTGCTGTAGCTCCCCGCGACCGTTGCTCGAGTTGCTCGGCCCACACTCGGCGAGTCGGCGGCGCTTCCTCGTTCCCTTCCGTTCGGTACTTGCGGATAGCGTATAGTCTATCCAGGCATAGCCATCGGATGACGCGATAGAAGCATATAGGGGGCAGTAACCGGCTGCAGCGGCAGCAAGTGGGCCAAATCCGCGCGCGGGGATAACGGTGTGCTCTTCCTCGTTCCCGAGAATCTCTCTCGAGTACGGGCGACAGCGGAGGCGCGTACAAGTATCAACGTGCAGTTGAGGCAGGCACATACCGTTGGAGGAGGAGGAGGAGGAGGAGGAGGAGGAGGAGGCTCGGTTCACCAGGTCGCCGGAGCAAAGGCCCGCGCAGCCTCGTCGGCAGACTTCCTGCTCCCACTCGCTCGGCCTCTACTCTCGACGCTCGCGCGCGCACTGGGTCTCCATGCAGGAGAGCGTCGGAGAGTTCCCGTGACCTATCGTCCCCCCGCGATCCGCGATGCGGCACTCTGTGCAGTCGCCGCGTGGCTGTACCGTTGCTCGCTGCGACTCGCGCGCTGCAGGTGTGCGGCTGTGCGCGTCGTGTCTAGCCGCGGCGCCGGGGGGGCTGCATCTTCCGCGAAAAGAGCGGGAGAGTATCTGCATACAAAGCGCGCGGGCTCGTCACAACTCTTGCTAGTTGCTGTTGCGCAAGACGCCGATGCGCGCTCGTTCCGGTTAACGAGGGGACTTTTATGTATTTCGCGTGTATCGAGTCGCTAGCGCGTTTTTCAGCGCCGGCAACAATGAGCACTTTTCCACTGCAGGCGTATCGGATGCTCCCCGGCAGCGTACGTAACCGCGATTGTTCCTTCTCCGGATAATGCCTCGCTCCCTCGGCGTCTGCCAAGATTTCTCACGATTATTATTCATGCGGAGGCGCCTGCACCTATGAATATGCCCGGCCCTAGTCCCCGCATATTTGTGCGGAGCCTGAGGAGCTCATTGTTGCGCGCTGCGCACTTTGGCGCATCGTAATTTCTGAGATGACCCGAGAAAATCCAAAGGCCCGACGCTGCTCCCCTCTCTCTCTCTCTCTCTCTCTTTTATCTGCGATATGCACGGCCTAGAGTGTAGACTCGCGCGCGTAACGCAGTCCTTTGCTTCTTTGTGCGGGCGGTTCTCTTTGCGGCGGCGGCGGCGGCGGCCACTCTCCGTGATGAGATCTGTCGCGAGCTAGCATTAAAGTATTGCGCTCTCTCTCTCTCTCTCTCTGTCTCTCTTCGCTTTCTCTGCCGCGTACGCGCGTTCTCGCCCCCGAACAATGCCGCCCCCCGGGGGAAAAAAAATTCTCCGCAAGACGGCGACAGTCACTCGCCTCTGATTACACGGGCCATTATGCAAGCACAACCGACAGTGCAGAGTGCACATGCGAAAGGAGGATTACATCGCTCGCCTTTGTGACTCGCGGCTTCTGCCTCGGGAGGAATCCAAAGGGATTCGGCGTGACGCAATTCATCGGCGAATTACGGGCGAGGGTAACCGATTCAGCCAGCTTGGACCATCTGCGGGCAGTCGAATAAGCATTCTCTCGTGTCCGGGCTGGCTTTTTTTGGGGTGGGGGGGGGGGGGCGTCGAAGCCGATCCGTCGGAAAAAAATCACGCCCTTCCGCGGGGCGCAGCTTTGTAATTACCCGGCGATGCTCCGGCGCAACGAGCAGCACGCGACGCACGTGCAGTAGGGCTGCTTCGGAAGCTGCAGGAGAAAGGGGGACTTTCACACGCCCGCGGCCCCACCAGCCGCACTGCAGCTTCCAGCGTCGCACGTGTATAGGGAAACCGATTAAACGCGGGAGAGACGAAAGTCTGCTCGTGATCTCGTATTATCGCTGCTGCGGCGAGTCCGGAGTCCCCCTCGTTGGCCTCGTCGTCATTTAAATGGCCCGTGCAGGCTGCTGGTAGGATTGTCTTCGAGGAGGGTGCGGACTCGGCCGGTCGGGCCAGGATATTGCACGGCCGGGCACTTGTCGAGCGAGAGCGCCGGACAAACGATCCTCCTTCGTGGAATTGCGGGGGCCCGAAAATCCCGGCGCGTTTCCACCGTGTGACTTTCCTGAAAAAAGGAGAAGAAAGGAAGGAGCGCGTGCGCGCAGGGAAAATAAAGCCCCGCTCGCGCGCGTGTTATTTATCCCCCCGGAGAGAGGGGGAGAGCCTGAAAGAGCAGGTCCCTCGCTGCAGCGACGCAGGTGCAAACAAAGCCGGCGGAGGGAAGCCTCTCACGCGCTGCAGCGGTGGTCCCTTGGCCAGTTCGAGAGAGAGAGAGAGAGAGAGAGAGAGACCACGGTCGGCCCCTCCCGACACCGGATACTTTTGAATTCCATCGGATCGCGCTCGCGAGAGTCATCCCTACACCCTCGGAGGATGGATTTCGGATGGATTTCGCCCTCGTCGCCGGCGGAGGATGTGCGTGCGACTGCCTCGTTTCCAGTAATCGAGAACGGAGGAATCCGTACCGCACGCGCATAGCCTCTCGGCCAGCCTGTCGCATAGTGTATTACAAATAAGCGCAGCCTGCATTTTCCGGAGGGCCTCGCTCCGTTCGCCGTAATCGTCCGCTCGCATCGGCCAACAAATAACAAAGAGAGAGAGAGAGAGAGAGGGGGGGGGGAGAGGCTCTGGGTCAAAAGTTGCGGCGCATAACGAGGAGCCGGTGACAAATGATGCAGCCAGCGCGCTCAAAGGGGATACGAAGCACGCACAGGTCACTCTGTCAAGTTCCGCTCCTCCGCACTGTACCCATACGCCCCTCTGCCGGGAGGACCTGCGTTCAAAATCGATCTCCCGACGTGATTAGTCCCGCAGGTTGCTCCTTTCTTCTCCGCGCCGGTAACGTACGAGCTCTTTCCTCGAACGGCCTAATCGCGCGCGCTCCTTTTTTTAGCTCCTCGGGAAAGCGCGCGAATCGTCCCGAAAGAGGACCACCCGGAAAAGCGAGTGTCGCGTTACGAGCACCGACGCTCGAGAGGCACGTTGTCGGGAATTTTACGCCTCTTGCATCGGCCGCTCAATTGCGTCAATTCCGAACGTCGTGGAAACAAATGCGGGTTATGACGGGCTCGCTTATTAACGCGGCTTCGATTTACTGACGGAGAGAACTTTTTGTGCGTTGAAAGAAAGCAGCAGCAGCAGCAGCAGCAGCAGCAGCAGCAGGCCGAGTCCCGAGAGAGCGGAAAAAGACGAGGCAGCGCTCGTCACCCGACACCCCGTGAAACGGAGAGAGATGGGGAGAGAGAGAGAGAGAGAGAGAGAAATCTCCATGGGGGCGTCCGCTTCCCGTTAGCCTATTTTCCCATATCAGCCCCGCTCGCGTATATGCGCCATCTGTGCACGCCGCGGCGAGCCCCGGGAGGTCGGCGTGTTTTGGTCGCGCGCGCACGTGTTTCGGAAAAGAAGAGCCTCTCGAGATCCGGCGATCGAGTCAAGGTTCCAACTGAAATCAGAGGAATTCCGCCTGCCCCCGACCCCGCCGTTGCACGCGCACGAGCAGCAGGCTCACGATTGCGCTCACACATCTCCCGAGGCGTGCGAAGCGACGACGGTTTTACTCGAGACAATTGCCGCTGCGCTGCTCCGCTCCATCAAGCCTCATCAGGGCTGATTAGCGGCGCTCGCTCGCTCGCTCGCCTCTAGATTAGCCATTGACCCGCTTACCCTTCTCTCTCTCTCTCTCTTGCTCGCTCTTGCTCGCTCTTTATTCACGCGTCCGCGCCAATATGAAACGCCGCCGTCTTGCGCGCGGGTCAACGACACGCTCGCCAAAGACAAAAGTCTCCTCTGTAGAAAGTTTTGCCTGTGAAAACGGCCTGGCCCCCGGCGACGCTTCAAAGCGGCCAGCCAGCCGCGAACCCTGCCAATCGGGCCATGAAATCTCTCGGCCTTCTCCCCCCGTAATCAATATCGAGGCCGAGAGTCGCAGCGAGAGCATACGGCTATCCGCATGCGGATGCGCAGGGGCTGCCGGCCGCAGGGTGCAGATGAAAGGGGCTCGGAAGCGCCGGGGTTGTTCCGCTCTCCTCGGCAGCGCGCTAATGCCCTGGTTAGCGGCGCGAGCTTGCTTTGCTGCTGCTGCTGCTGCTGCTGCTGCGATCCGACCCCCCGATTCTCTTTTTATCCGCCGCCCGGCGGCTAACGACGTCGCTGCCCCTGTGCGCTGCTATAATACGATGAGGCGAATGACGAGTGAGACACGCGACACCGGTCCGCCGGGGCAGAGACGGGGGCAGCGTTCCGGGATTAGCGGTTCAATGCGCTTTTTGTCCTCGCCGGCTCTCGCAGGGGGACACGAGCGAGCGCTGCCCCCCATTAATCGCGCGGCTCCAAAAGTTGACGCGTTCGTCCTCTCTCTCTCTCTCTCTCTCTCTCTCTCTTCCCGAGCACTGCACCGATCTTGCCCTTTGTTCCGTATCAGAGCTGGAAAATCCATCGTCGACGGCAATTTACGACAATTGAGACTCGTCGCTTTACGTAACGCCGGAGAAAGGCTGATGCTGCTTTAAAACGTGTGTAACGTCTGATTCATGCGCGCGCCGCGAGAGCTCTTGTATAACATGCTGGTACACGAGGCACAATCATGAAATCGGGTCCGTCGCGGGCTTTCTACGGAAGCCAAAGCAGAAGCAGCAGAAGCGAGGAGGGAAAGCGGAACCGAGGGAGCGAGGGCTCGAGCGCGGCGCCGGAAGTCGCCGAGGAAATGAAAGCCGCCCCCTCGGCCCCTCGGCCCCGCAGCCTTCTACGACTCGAGTGCACAGCCAGCGAGCGCGTTTACGATCTGGAAAAGGCCGACACGAAGAGAGCATTGCGAGGCAGCGGGCTTTGCTCATTCCTCGAAAAAGCCAGGCGACATCGATCCGCAGCACTGTCAGCCTCGAGCTTTTTCGCACGGGATGCAGTGCGGCCGTGTGAGCTGCGCGCGGCTAATGACGGAATCCGCTACAGCGATACTTATACGGTACCGTTCGTCGCCCGACACGATAGAAGGACTGCGCGTACGCAGGCGAAAGAGCCTTTCTCGTTTCGAGCAGGTCGATCGAAATCGAGAAAGTCGACTATTGGGATTTTCGGTGCAAGTTTAACGCCGGCTATTCGTATGCCCACTCGCCGTTCATACACTTCGTTTTGAAGATTCAACGAGCACCGCGCGCCCGTCCACGGCGACGCCGTATAACACGTGTTCGATGTGTAACTCCTCGATCGCGCGTGGCGACCGGAATAATAACGATCGGTCGCGCGGCTCGCATCGGCAATGGCAGATTTTCGATTGGAAGGCACGGCGCCGCTGAACCCCCGCCCCGCTGAATCCCAGCGGCGTCGAAATGCCAGGCGCGCACCTGGATCAATCCCGACCTTTTGCGCAATGCAGCTGAAGAAGCTAATCACGACTGCGCGCACAAAGGCACCTGTGCCATCGCGTGTGCGAGTATCCGTCCGATGCGTGTTCCCAGCTCGTCTGCGATCAAATTGTGGCTCGCGTAGCCGCGCGCGACAATACGCCGTGCGCGGGACGACAAGGCACGTCCCATCGGGCCCGTTACCCGTTCGCTTCGGGGCCCGATGCCTCGCTCTCGCGCTTTGGGATTCGACTCACGGCCCCGTCGCATACGCCGTGCCGAGCTGGGGCTCTTTCCCCATTCTCGATTACCAACTGCACGATATCGGATCTTCTCGCTGCTATGTGCCGGCCGATGTTTACACGGCTCGCGGGGGCAGCCGATTTCGAGCAACTTTTGGAAAGCCGAGCCCGATCGATGCCTCGATGCATATACGCCCTTCTGGTAATGCTATCGGCTTTCGCGCGCGAACCGGCGACGGTACCCTTGAGCCAGCTGCCTGCCTGCATGCCTGCATTCCGATGAAAAATATCGTTTTCTCTCATCGTTCTCCGCTCACTGCAGGTGCAGTGTACAGCGGGAGCTGCCTCCGAGATGAAGCAACAAGAGCAGTGAGTATATAGAACTTTTCTCAAATGTCTACGGGCGACGATAACGAGGCGATCTCTCTTATTGTTCTCTCTCATTGTTGTGCAGCTATCGAAGCTATAGGGCCGTGCAGACTGTATACTCCCCGAGCAGGTGAAGCTGGATGCCGGAAGGAGTTGGAGAACTGCACGAGAGAGCTGCTCGCGCCTGTGAAAATTCTGCACATCTCCCGATCTCCGTATGAATAAACAGGCGTGAACAGACAGCTTCAGTCCTGAAAAGCCCCGCGCGCGGCACGCTCGCTCGCGCAGGAAAGCTCGATCGAGCGACGGCTGCTTTTTCAGTCGGGGACTCGAAGTGACGCGTAATTCGAGCCGAGCTGAATACGAGAGAGCGAAAGAGAGCCTCGCCGCCGATTCTACGGAAAAATATTTTGATCCGCCGCTTCTTTGAAAGGCCCGCTCTGGAGCCGGGCTTTTTGTTCGGCAGGCCCTGCGCGACTCTCCCTCGATTCGAATTCCTCGGCCTAGAGGATGACTGGACGGGGAGGAATTTCCGCGAGCTGCCTGCGCGTAACTTCTCGTCGCAGGCAGCACGCGTCCGTCGTACATAGAACAACTCCTCTCGCCGACTGGGAGGGAATATTAATAGCGCGACTCGGGCGACTGGAAGCCGGAACTGAGGGAGGTCGGCTTATTTATAAGCAGAATAACGCGCCGGACGAACGGGCTCCCACGCCTCCCGCCGGCGGCCCTTGCGCTCCAGCATTCCTCCTCTCCCGCGCCTACGACGCGATCCGCAGCTTCCGCCAAGTACCTGTGACCCAGTGTGCAATGCAATCGAACTCCGGCCGCCACTCCTAAGCGCGCGCACCTTCACTCTCTCGCGCGGGTCGCGCAATTAGCGCCGGCGCGGATTTACCTGCGCGCCGAGCAGCACAAAGACTCGCTGCGCTGCAGCGCGGCGGGTAAAAGTGGCTGTCCTCGCGCCACTGCGAGCGGCTCACTCGTCTCTTTCTCTCGCGGCTGCATGCACGCGCCGATGATAAATCAAGCGCGTGTTGCAAGCCGCAGATGCCTATCGCTTATAGCTCCGCTGCAGGCACGCCTGACCTATGACTCCCGCGCCTTGGAAGCGCGGATCCCATTTTGTCGGATGCGCGGCCCACGGGTGTGTCAAATACGGTCCTTGGCATACCTCGCGCCCGGCCGTGCTCCTTGAGATCTTTATGAGCGACGGTGTGCTGACCGCTGCAGGACAAAGAGTCCAAAGAGTCCGAAGAGTCTTTCCTGCACTGCGCCAGAAGCTCGCTGCGCCGAGTCGATTTGTACGAGCTCGGGATCCCGGAGTCGCGCGTAATTTATGCCCGAGCGTTCGCTATTGTTGCGTGTCCAGCGCGGCGGTCCGTTATGCACGTCCGTCGCGCGCCGCGCTGGCTTGCAGGAGCGCGCGGGAATCGAAAAATCGTGGCCCGAGTACCGCGCGCCGATGTGCATCTACAGCTCCGAGCTGCGGGCTGACACGTGTCATTATTTTCGGAGCCGCGCGGTCCCGCGTAAATAAAGCAGCGCCCTGAATTATTGAGCCCGCGTATCTGCTGCAGGGGACGAATATAGCTCTACTTATATAACGCGATTGACGCGCGCAGTCGCCGATCAAGAATTCAGTTCTCCGCCGCGGCTGTGTGACGTGTCGTTATATCGTTAACGTTTCATCTCGGGCTCAATTCTAATATGGGCTAAATCCGAAGCGGCGCTTCGACGTTCGGCGTCGCGCGCGCTGCTTTTTCAATTATGGAATCTCCTATTGTAATTTCGTTATGCGATACAAGTTGATCGCCGGGAATCGATGGATCGAGCGCGCTAATTGATTTCGGCGTAAACCCGTTAGTCGGCCGACTGTTGGGTTCTTCAAACTTTTACAGGGGCGTCGCAGACTTGCAAAGCCGATTAGAGCGTCTGCGTTCGTGAATTATTCTCGAGGCGGCGAGACCGAGTGGCCGGAGATCCATCCATCCGATGATCCGGCTGACCGCCTTCGCGCGTTGCAGTGCTCTCGGCTCTCGGTTAGGCAATAGCAGGAAGCCGGCGGCTGCGTTGCATAATACGCCGCTGAGAGCGAGAGTCTGTGCAATCGGTATAAGCGCCGAGAGACAGAGCTCGGAGATGGAATTCCACCTGCGGGACCCCTTTCGATTAGAAGGGCTCGTTCGCGCGTGAAAGTTCGGATCGTCGGAGGATTCGGGGGCGTGCGCGTAGCTCGAAAAAGCCAGAGTTCACGGGGCCGCGATCCGACTGGCTTTTACTCCGGCCTTTTACGCTTTTGCGCAGCTCGGCGTCGTGCCGTCGGAGTCGCGGGCTCACGAAGGAAATCGACGACGAGAGAGAGAGCGGATGCCTACGCTACTTAGGCTTGCTACGAGCGCGGAGAAAAGAATCGGATAGGAAGACGAGAACGAGCGGAACTGAGGTTCGCGGAGCTGCTTCCTTTCCTTTCGGACATGCCTCGCTGACTCCTCGCGTCCTCTTCCCACAGATCGCCGCCGCTCGTCCTCTACTTGCGCGCCTTTGTGCGGCTCGCCTCGCTACGGGACACTTTACTCCCGCTCGATCGAGCCTCGTTCGCGTCTTTGCGCGCCTGGCCCCTACTGATCCCAACGGCTTTTCCCATCGGGGGAAGAAATCAAACTAAAATCAAAGTAAAAACTGGCGGCACCTTTCTACACACGCGTTATCGCCGGCGCGAGCGGCGGGGGCCACTTACGAGCTACTAAAAGAAACCGTTCCCATGAAAATCGGAGCATCGGCGGCCGACAAGTGCGCGCTCGGTGGAAATTACATTGCCAGCACATGTGGCGGCGCGCAAGGAGGGACGAACCCGGAAGTAGGTGCGACCCACGCGTTCGCGTCTCGGCGCCGCGCTGATTTACGCGAACCCGTGACTGCGCCGCAAGTCGATCCCGCTGCACCCCCTACCTGCTTGCGCGCCTTGTTTTTTTTTAGATGACTCGCCGCCCGAGGGATTCGAACGTCTCTCCCCCCTGCTATTGTGCTGTTGGACTGGTGGAACTCGTTTCGAGAGGTTTCCCCAAAATATTCTTCGGGCTCGAGCCTTTGTCGTCGTCGCGCATCCCTCTGTGTCGAGCGATTACCCGAGGACGACGGAAGCGGCCACGCTCGGGTGTCTCCGCTCGCACGCGAGCGTGATACTTCTGTCACGGTGTCTTGCCCGCCGACGCGCCGACGCGGCCACTCACTGTGGGAAATTCACGAGTGCGGCCTTGGGCTCGCGCTCCAGTCGCTGCGGACGTTTTCGGAGACACACGCGAGACGCTGAGCCGAGCTTCTCGCCGTTAATATTTATGCAAATACGCATCTTGCGTCATGAGCGCGCTCGACTTCCGACTAGCCGCTCTTTTTGCGCGGATCTCTTCCTCTTGCCTCAGGTGCGTCAGGTTTTGCGGTGTATTCTGCAGAAAGCCGCGCGTCTTTGTCAATTGACTTTTTCCCCGAAGCGAGCTGCAATATAACGATCTACAATTCAAAGTTCATCATTTTTTGATCATTTTTCAGCGATGAAAAGTGAAAAGTCGCTCCGGGCTAGTGCTGCTCTCGCGAATCGACGCTTTTTGACAAGTCGCAATGAGCAGTGGCCCATCGTTGGCCCACAAGCGCGGGTAAACTAAAGACGGAGGAGAAAGTGTCCCTTGCGCGCGCGCACAGGTTACATGCTCGCGGCTTATGTAACGGATTACGGGAATACAGCCGAGGCGCCGCGAGCAGATGACCCAATTTCACACGATTAATTTCGCTGAAAAAAGGACGGCGCGCATCGATCGATTAAGCCGCGATTGTGAGACGCGCGGGGTTATTTTCGCCGGCACTTCAATTCGAGAATGCGCGGCTGGATAGTCCATTAAGCGCATTATACATCGACGCTCCTAAATTTAAAGCGCCGTGTGGCGCACTAAATGTACAGCGAGGAGCTGCGAGTGGCATCGACGCCGAGATCGTTAGAGCAGTGCGAGGGATTGATTAAATAGCCGCCGACGTTATTAAAAATTGTCCCGATTGTTGATTATTCAGCCGGACAGGTGCAGGCCCGAATGATCGCAGTCGTGTATTCTGCAGGATCGCTAATGGAATTCCGATAAATCGGGCTCCCCACGGATTAACGGATTAACGGAAAAAGAAACGAGCCGGCGGTTATTCCGAGGCGCGAGCGCAGCCCGAAGACAATGCGCTTCCAGTGCGCGCGCGCGCGCGCGCGAGCGACTTTCCGGTTAATGTTTGCCGGCTCTACTTCCTGGAAGCGCGTATTATTGTCAATAACGATCGATCGCCGGCGGCCGACTGGAGCTATACCGCCGCGATGAATAGTCAATCGGCGCGATCGTGCCGCGGGCCAGACTTTGCAATTCTGCCCCGCTTCCTGTCTGCGGCGACGAGGTGAGGGGTCAGCCGCCTTGAAATTTCGATTATGCGTTTCCGGATGATTCGAGCGCGCCGGGTCGGACAGTAATCAGCGCAGATAAGTCACGCAGCGCTGTTTACGCTCGTCGGGCGCTCGCGCAGATAAATCGGCGGGCAATCTCTTTTGGAAATTCGATAGTGCGCGAGGCCATCTGCGAGAGCGAGTGTACGCGGCTATCGGCCGCTTTCGACAAATTTCGCGACAATTTTCCCCAACGAATTCAAAGCAATGACTCGGCCGCGCGCGCGCCTCTGCCTGCAAAGCTGGGAGATGCGAGATAAGAGTGAGCGAGACGCCCGCAATATTCCGGCGATGTCGTCAGCGTGTTCGTATTCCGTCCGGCTCTTCCTTCCTCCATTCCGCGCGCGTGACTAACTCTCGGCTCGATTCGTAGATCCCTTTCGGCTTTAGTCGCGAGGCTTATGCGTCCCATTGCGCAAGGCCCTAGCGTTATTAACGAGAGGTATCGGAAAATTTTCCTCGACTCGCGGCTCCTCGTATTTTTATCACGTCTTTATCCGCCGCCGTCGCCGCCGCTGCGCTCGCTCCTCTGCTTCTCCCCTTCTACTCCGGCTTACATAAGTTTAATGACCAAATACAGCTATCAACTCGTCGCGAATTTCGCAACGGCGCATCTCCGCGCGGCGAAAAGCGCCTCCGTACTTTTATCGCCGGGGGGCAATTAGAGTTGCAGATTGGGCCCTCGATCGAGCGCTCCTCGGCTTATCGCGCATAGCTCTCCCATTAGCGGCAATAAAGCCTGCGGACAAGCCGGGGGATACGCGAGGTACGAGAGGATAGGAGGCCGGAAGCGGTCGCGCATTCTTCGCGGTGAGAACGACCTTAAGACTCGCTGACTCATCGGACGAGCGAAGGCTGTGTGTTTCTCTTGGAATTATCGTCCCAATTACGCTTTCATTAACCCAATTCTTATATTCGTATCGGCTAATCGGCCGATAAATAATCCATCTTTTCGAAATCCCGGCGCGCGCGGTGCATAAAAAGCAGCTCCTCTTCCGCAGCTAACTCGCTCGATATCTCCGCTTGCTTTCGCGTCTGCCGAAATACGCGTGCAGGAGCGCGTGCAGGAGGAAATTCGAAAGCACTGCAGGCGCGGGCAAAAAGGCTTGCTCGCAACGAGCGGATAATGACTCTTACGGGATTGCGTGCGGTGAAAAAGTCGTCGCGCCGCCGCAACGCCAGCAGCATCGCAGAAGGAAGAAGGGCCGACTTGTCCGGTCGGGGATTCTCACACTTGTCGAGAGAGAGAGAGAGAGAGAGAGAGAGAGATCCGTCATCTCCCCTCGCCTGCGGTCGCAGCTCCCTGTATACAGCGAGAGATTGGGAGGAAGGGAGAGAAAGCGCACCTGTGCGTCTCCGGGAGGGCTATACTTTTTTCGCCCGCCTCCGAGCGAAGCACTGTGATTACGAGCCCGATGCCTCGACTCGAGCTTCGGCTCGTCCGGAAAATCGAGCGAGCGACGTCGCTGCAGGCAGCTTGCGTCAGGCAGATCGAGAGAGAGAGAGAGAGAGAGAGAGAGAGAGAGAGAGCGCGAGTCGCGCAGCCTTATTCGAAGCCGGTTTCGCGGTGGAGGCTGCGGTGTACGCACGTAACCGCTCGCTGCTCTCGCAACTCGGGGAAAGATAATACGAAGCGGCGGCGCGCTCGATCCGTCGATGCTATGGGCTATGGGCGAGGATGGGGCCGCGGTTGCATCAGGCGATTCGCGCCGTTGCGACAGACGGATAGAGGAGAGGCCAGCGCGGGTCGAAAATCCAGCTGCACCGCGGCCTATTTATATATTAGCTTGCCTATATAATATCGATCGATTATCGCTACCGAGCGCTTCGATTCGGCCTTGGATCGCGAGCGCGCTGTTGTATTTTCGGCGAGAGCGGGTATCGGGCCCACGCGCGGATCACGCGCGCGCGCGCGCGCGATAAGCCTGCCTGCGCGGATAGCTTCCTCCTTGGATTTCGAGCGCGGCATCCCGCGTCAGAAGCGTTGAACTCGCGAGCCGCGCCTCTGGGCCCGGCCGACAAGTGCACCGCGCGAGTAAAAGGCGCGCTCGCGAACACGTGAGTGAAAAGGGCCGCGGGAGAGCGTATGCACATGCAGTTGCGACAGCCGCCTCGCGAGTTACGCCACCGGCCCCCCATCCGGGACCGTGCGCCGCTTCTTCTACCTATATATGCGCCGAGGCTCCTTTCTGTTGGTTGTGCAATCGTCGCGCGCGAAAATTCCCGCTCGCAACTCTCCGATGAGCCGCAGCCGTCAGCTGGGAACGCGGGCCTCCGGAATGGATTTTTAATTGCCCGGCGGATGCAGGCTCCATTCGAATTCCGTCGAAGAGGATGCAAGGAAACGGCCGATCCTTTTTCATACGCGCGCCGGAGCGGGCTTTCGCAACCCGAGCCCATCTCGCCGAGTCCCGAATTACGAAAGCGCGCTCGCTCGCTCGCACAATGGATTCCATTATCCCGCTGAAAAGCTGCACATATAACGCGCGCGCGCGCGCGCACGCGAGATGTAATCCCTCGCCTCCCTCTCCTTCGCTCGGCTTGCTGGTCGCTTTGCAATAATGATAATGACGATCGGGTAAGGAGGCGACGCCGGCGGTGCAAGAGTTCAAAAGTTCAGGTATATTCCGGGACGCGCCGCTCCCCGAAGAGGAGCAGCTCTCTACGGCGATTTCAATTTACAATGTCGATAAAACGATCTCGGTCCGCGCCCGAAACGCCTGATATTCCGCGCGAAAGTAGCTGCACGGGAGTGCCGCTGCGAGCCCTTTAGAAAGGAAGAGTCGAACTGCACTGCCGCGAATCACTGAAGCACGCTTTTCCATTTCTATCGGGCCGCGAGATGCACGCGACGAGAGAGAGAGAGAGAGAGAGAGAGAGTGAGAGAGCTTAGGAAAAGTTGCCACATCGCTTGCGAAAGCCTGCGCACTCCGCCGCGGAGCTCTCGACGGTAAGGATCCGCGTACCTGCGCAGGACGCCCATGCGTTGCGTAAAGGTGAGTTTTCAAAGTACACTGACTTCTCGGAATAGGTATACATCATTTCGAGCTCGTCGAGTAGAAAATGAAATGGTGCGCAACGATACATCGACGATATTTTCGCGCGGCGCCGACACCTGTGCACATATATACCAGTTGTTGGCTCTGGAGCGCAACGCACGTGGAGAGTTGGAATTTTTTCTTCTGTTCGCCTGGAAAAAGCTCGGAATCCCAGCATTCTCGCGGTTCTTATCTCCCGTATCATGGCTCCGGTGATGGCTGTGCCGCCTAGTCCACGTCTGCCTGTCGGAAATCGAGCCGGGCAATTAAAAAAGGGGCCGCGCGCCTCATTTTTTAAAGAGCTCGTACGCGCTCGAAGAAAGAAAGAGAAAAAGAAAAAGAAGAAGAAAAAGAAAAAGAGGAATAAAGGAAGAGAGCTGCGCCGACCTAAACTGGTTTTTTAACATTCCACCGCGGCAGGAGAGCCCCAACCCTCGCGGAGAGCTTTCCATTGACACACGTGCGCGTCTCTCTCTCTCTCTCTTCGCTCTCGGAATCTCAAGAAGCGCGTGTAACGTCATATCTATTCAGCCGCGCGCCCTCGGTCTCGGGCCAACTTTTTCCAGAGGAAAAATCGCCTCGTTTTGCTTCGACTTGCGCGCGACAGGTGAAAAGATATAAATTATCGGAAGACTTTAATTTTAGCTAGCCTTTATTTTTTCGGCCGAGCCGAACGGGCCTAGGGGTCAGGAAACTTGGATTCGAGCGAACCGGTTGTCCGAAAAATTCGCAGGCTCTGGCTGTAGGCAGAGGATCGTTAAGCCGATCGGAAGCTCGCGAGTACGCGGCTGGATTTCGAGAGTGATTGAATTCCCGAGAAGCGCTGCACGCGAGGAAACATTGCCCGCGGGCTCGCGCGGCGGAATTGCTATGCGGGAAAGGCCCTTGGGAGTATCATCGATGCCGAGCTGCTGCTGCGCGAATACGTGAAAAAATGTTGCGCTTCCTCCGCTCCCCGGCCTCGGAGCGCCGCGCGAATCCTCGCGAATTCTCGCGAATTGCGCAACGACTATTTCTGCGATTAATCACGCACGAAATTTCTCGTTCCTCGCTCTCGCGTACGAGACCGAGGGCCGCTTGCATAACTCGCCGTGAATTACGATGCACGATTCATTATCGTAATTCATCATCGGCGCGCTGTCGTCGCGCAAGACCTCGTTATAGGTAGAGAGAGAGAGAGAGAGAGAGAGAGAGAGAGAAAGTCGCCGGAAACAGTGGGAATCGAACGACGAACAACGGGCTGACGTAACCGGGCGGCCGGGAAAACGTCCAGGGAAGATCGGGCTCGGCGCGACATTAATCATGCGCGCAGGTAGTGTGCCGACGCCCACCGGAATTTTTCACGCGGACACAATGCGGCCCGAGCGGCCGATCTCTTTTCCGTGCGCGGGGCACGCATCCAGAAAGCGATGAGGCGGTCTCCTTTCATATTATGCTCGGCAGCGGCGACCTTTTTTCGAGCTGGCTCCGCGTTCTTTCTTCTTCCTCTCGCTGCCTTCCGCAGGAATCGAGCGAGGAGGGGGATGAAGCGGGACAGGTAGTAGCAGCTCCGCTCCGGGACGCCCACAAACCTGTTTTACCTGTTGTGTGTCCTCTTGCTCCATCCCCGTCTCTCTCTCTCTCTCTCTCGCAGCAGCAGCGCGGACAGAGCACTGCATCGCTCTGGGTTACCTGTTGAAAACTCTCCTCCGGATTATTCCACCCCGCGCGCGCATCACGTGCGCCGAGAGCGGAGCGAGGGCGCTTTCTTCGAGCGGCCCGTCTTGAGGGATCGATTCCTTTCCATTGAGTTCCTTGGGAAAATCCCGAGAGCAGAGTCTTTGGGACGGGGGTTGAAAGGCGCGGATGAAGAAAATATTATGGGCCGCGATGCCGGCGTTAGATACAATTTCTCCAGCATCGGCCAAGGAGCCATGGGAAAAAGCTGACGAGGACGCCGACCGTTATTGAGCTCCTTCTACCGAGATCCCCGCGCTCGTCCGTGTGGCTTTGGCCCTACTGACGGCCGGTGCAGCGCGATCCCCCTCTCGCATTCGTACGCCTCTTACTATATAAATAGCGACTTTCGTGCATCCGCGCGGCTAGCTCGCTCTCGAGCACTTAACCCGGAGGTTAATGGACGACCGCGCGCGCCAGTCTTTAAACTGATTAAAGGCGCAGCCCGCTCGCTCGCGCACCTAGATATGAATCGATAGCCGGCTCCGAGCGGTTTCGTCAGTCCCGCGCTCCCGCGCATGCATACCTGCAGCATATACGTGCATGTCGTTGACAACGGGCAGCACGCGAGCGACTGTCATGCGAGCCGTTCTCTTACAGCCGTAACGAGACACTCGGATCGATTAAAGGGCGACTGCAGTGCGGGGCCATTGTCGCGGCGGCCGGGAAAAAGAATTCGAAATACGCGAAGGAGAAAATAGAAAAGCGCTCGCGCGCCCGATCGTAGGCGAAGGCCAGTAACATTCTCCCGCGACGCACAAAGCGCCGAGGGTGCGGTTATTCGCTCTCTCTCTCTATAAATCTCGCGCGCCGCAGTTCGTCAAAACAGCTCGAGATTCGCATTGGTGTAGTATATAGGCAGGCTGCGCCCGGGCCAAGGTCGTCGTTGCCATGTTTCAGCGCGATCGGCCTGAGGAGATTAGTGATAAGATAAAAAAGTTTTTTGGTAAAACAGCTGCTACCGCTGCCGCCGAGGAGCGCGTTAGTCGGAGGCGCTCGGGAAAGGCCTGTTTTAATCGCGATATGGTGCTCCACTGCTCAATTGCTCATGCGACGTAGCTGCAGTAACTGCAGAGGTTGTTGTTGTTGTTGTTTGGCTGACGAGCTATCGTTCGGGCGAGATTAGCGCAGATTAGCCGATTATACAGCTCGGATTCGCCACGTCAACGCCGCTCGGAGATTATGCTCCGAAAAGTGTCATAGCCCCGTCGTTAGAAGCGATGAGAGTGCAGAATGCCCCGCCGGCCAGCGAGTAAACTGTGTCGCCGGAAACGCATCAATCTCCCGCGAGAGCTTTTGCCCTGGGTTTCAACTTGGACTCGACAACGTCCCTCTCTCGCACATAACGACGCTCCAAACAGCCGCGTATTTTTTATATTACTACGAGCGGCTCCGGTGCGCGGCTCGGATAACGTTTATCGCCGCAGCCGCCGCCGCCGCCGCCGCCGCGGATAAAAATTGAGTAACCGCGGCGGTTCTCTCTATTCGCGAAGGCGATTGAATTTTCGGATCAGAGGCTTCAACCGCGCCGCGGCTGCCTTATCTGCGCCAGCTGACTTTCTGTCGCGCACAATGGAGATCGGAGAAATCGCGGACTATTTGGATTAGGGATTGACGCATTGTGCCGGCTGAGGGCAAACATCGGCGCGTCAGCCGGTATCTCGGCCCGATAATGTAACGCCGGCTTATCCTATACAAAACACCTGTTTTGCTGTCGATCGTTTTCCGAAAATCGTCGAGCAAGAGCCTCGAGGAGAGACTCGACGACTTGACGAGCCGCCGCCGCCGCCGCCGCCGCCGCCGCCGCCCCCCCCCCCTCTCGGCGCGGATTCATGCGAGCCTCGAGAGAAGGAGAGAAAGAGAGAAAATCAGCGGCAGCTTCCTCGTACAGCGTACACACACACGATACAGCACACGAGGAAGTGAGTTAGCCCCCCACCCTGGACGCTCGCGCGGCGGGTAGAGCGATAGCGAGTGTCGTCTCCCCCGCCGGCCGATGCTGCAGAGAGCTCGGCTCTTCGACTATTTCCGTCGGTGCCGGGTGCGGGCCCTGATTCGCCGGCCGGGCCGCGCCAATGGCAGCGCGCCCCTCTCCGCCCGCGCGCGCAGCCCGACCGTGTGCCAGTGTGTGCGTGCGTGTCTCGCTAGCGCTGCGCGAGCGATGTGTACGTAGCCGCGCCGAGCCGACGGAGCGCCAGTCGCTCGGCAGACCTCGAGACGGACGGAGCGCGCCTTCCTCTCCTCTCACTTCACTTTTCTACTCTTCTCTTCTCTCTGCCTCGCCTGCAGCGCAGCCGAGCGATACGCCGAGTATAGAGCAGCAGCAGCAGCAGCAGCAGCAGCAGCAGCAAGGGGAGAAGGAGAGCAATAACGCGAGTGTGTGCCACTGCGACGAGCGGACTTGCGTCGGACTCCTGCTGTATAACTTAACCCGCGGCGCAGTGCTCTGTGTGCAGCGGATCTCTCTCTCTCTTCCTCTCTCTGGATTTTCCGTAGCCGCGTTCTTGTGTGCGTGCGCGCTGCTACGTATACGACTGTTCGAGATAAGGTGCAATTGCGCGAGGCTCACGTGCTCTAGGCGCCTCGCCCGCAAGAGTGGGAGAGAGGGACAGCATCTCTCTCTCTCTCTGCGCCTCAGCTGACACTTGTTTTTCCGCCGCAGCAGCCGCGCAGCGCTATCGCCGTCGATGTGCGGGTGTCGCTGTGACCGATGAACTCTGGGGACGCGCAGCGGCAGCGTTGCTGAGGAGCGCCGATCAAGTTCAAAGGTGAGCAATCGAGGATAAGTTTCGCAGTGCAAAGCCCCTATCTCCCGCGGCTTCTCCCCCGGCCCGATAACATCTGCAGCGCCGGAAACGCGCCGCTCGAGAACGTGTTTACTCATCGCTCGCTCGGCTCTGCTCCGCAGTCTCTAGTCTGTGTACAACGTACTTATACATGTGTCGACAGGCGACGTCTTATCGCGCGCGGCGCTCGTCGCTCTCCGGAAGCTCCTGCACTGCGCGATGTGTGTACACACGCGCGCGACTCTGGCCTAGCGGTCGAACTCGTCGAAAACAATGACACACGCGCGCCGCGCTGCTTGGAATTCGCGACTGCTCGGGTCTTTTGGGTGATTCGAAAAAAGGCTTCGCTCGCCGCTGACCCATCAATTGGCCGATTGAGCCGTCGAAGAGCTGAGCGCGAGCTCGCGCATGAGTAATTACGCGCATGCATAAGCGATGAGCCGCGAGTCTCGTCTGCTCCGTGATGGATCGTCGCGGCGTAGCCGGCTGACGTATCACCCCGGAACCTGCCACTTCCGCGTCTGACTTTTCTGGCCGCCGCCGCCGCCGCCGCCGCCGCCGCCACCGCGAGCGCGCGGTTATTTCTGGCCTGCATTGTTCCTCCAGAGCCGTCCTCGCTACACACGCACGGAGACGAGATAAAGCAAAAAGAGCGCCGGAGCCTCCCCCTCGGCCGTCGTCAGCTGCAGCCAAAGCCAGCAGTAGCCGAGAGTCGAGACTCGAGAGACGAGAGCATAGAGAGCAGCGTCCCTTTGTGCGCTGCCCGCACGAAAGTCGCGCAGTTGCTGCCATCTCTCGACCTCTTTTTCCCGCTCGCTCTGTGTCGCTTTGCAACTACGCTGCACAGAGAGCGAGCCGAGTCTACGCGAACTTTGTGTGCCGCCGCAGCGCGAATCCGGAAGCAAAAGACCCTTTGTAGTCGCGCGCAAGCGTGTATATATAGAGCGAGCCCGGGATAGAGTGAGAGAGAGAGAGAGAAAGCTTTGCTCAAACAGCTAAGCTTCCTCGGCGCTTTCCCGCTAATGGACAGACTCCCTTTCTCTCCATTAAACGGCCTTTTTTCCCGAAGGCCTCGGCGATGCGTCGATGCGTCGATCGATCAATCAATTGGCGCGCGCGTACGCGAAGGACGGGCCGAGCTTGCAGCGCGTTTGATCCACGCTTGTGCGGCGGTTTGTTTGCTTGCGCAACGGACGGAGAGGCCTCGGCGGACTCGGCGGACTCACGCTGGGCCCGAAAAACTTTTCCCAGGGAACCTGTCGCGCCGCGGGCGGCCCGAAAACCAGAGAAAATTCACGGAAAAGCCCCGACGACGCGGCTCCGAGATAAAGCGCGCGGGGGCGTAGGGGAGCGCTTCCCGGGCACTTCCGCGCGCGCGAGCATAATTCTGCCGAGCTGGCAGCGCGGAGCTAGCGCAACCCGGAAGCCCGGAAGCCGGAAGCGCGCGGGGTGAGGCGGAAGCGACGACGGCGGCGGCGGCGGCGGCGGCGGCGGCGACAGCGAGGGGAGAACGGATTTTCTACCCTGCCGGAGGGTTGCCGGCTCGAGGAGGAGGCGGGGGATTGATCGTTAAGGTCGCGATAAGCCGTCTCTCTCCCTCGCTCGCAGCTATAGAGCTTCGCAGAGGCGCCATTTATCTCGATAAGAGTCGTCCTCGCAGTTTCTTCTTTCTCCCGCCGTACGGTGTACAGACTGCCTATAGCTATATACGCGGCGGGAGAGGAAGATGAAGCTGCCTCGGGCAGCGCCAGTTTCCGGGAGGCGACGGGCATAATTCGCGCGGCTTCGCTTCCTGTTCTGCTGCTTCGCGGCAGCTATTCGCGCGGCGTTCGAAACGTCGAAAAATCAATGAGCGCGATGCAGATTCGAAGGGGACATCTCGCGCGCCCTCGCTCCTATTCGTTAACTCGCTCGCTCGGGCAGCGGTGCTCAACGCGTCGGCCGACGAGCTCGGGGCAAAAAGACGCTAACGGTATCGCGCGCTGCGCAATATTCGTCGCTGCAGCGATGTATAAGCTGCTCCTCGAGAGCAGCGAGACAGAGACGGCGAATAACCGGTCCGCATCCGGACCGGAAGCGCGGATCCTCCTCTCTCTCTCTCTCTCTCTCTCTCTCTCTCTCTCTCTCGCTCGCTCTTTCTCCGGCATCGCCGTCCTTCGCTCAACTGCCCCCCCCCCCGCACCTCTGCGGCCGGCGATCATCGTGTCCTCGGACGCTGGCTCTTTCTCTCCGCGGGAGAGGCGATCGTCTCCCGCTGCTCGGCTCTCGCGGAGGCGAGGCTGCGAAAAACGGAGCAAAAGGACGGACGCGCAGCTCTCCTCTCTTTCTCTCTCGCTCTCTGCCTGCCTGGCTTCTTAGCGGATGCGATGGATGGCATCCGGGGAAGGGAAGAATGCGCCGCCGCTTCTTGCGAGTGTGCATACTGTGTGTTTGCCTCCTTTTTGCTCCTCCATTCGCGCTTCTTCCTCTCATCCTCCTTTCTTGTCGCGGCGGCCGGCATCTCCTAATGGCCCTGCGGATGACTGTTATTACTAATCGAATCCGGGACGACGGGAGCTGCTGCCGTAAGTTGGGTTTTTGCCGGCTCTTCCTCGGACCAGTTATTCGCATCTTCGCCCGCCGAGTTTCCGCAAATCTCGCGCACCAAATTCGGCCGCCGGGAAATTGGCGAGCCGTTCGTTGGCCCGAGGAGCTGCTTCCCAAATCGGGACTCGCGTCCGGCTCCCCCCGAGACGGAAGTAACGGCCCGTTTGGCAGGTGTACAAATAATACCGCCGCCGCTCAAGCTCCCGGTCCGAAGCCGTGTAATAATAGAGTCCGACGACGACGAGCAGTGGACGCGGCGCGAAAGCGCGAGAAATAGAACGCCGCGCCGAAATAGTCTGCGCTGACGCGCTCTGTCTGCCCGTTCTCCCCCGTATGCTATATGTATGCTCGCTCATTAACAGGTGGCTTATCGATATTTTTCCTCTCCTATCTGCGCGCTCGAGTGTTTAATTTGCTTTTGCGCGCGGCTTATCGGATTTCGCCCGATCGAATCTGCTCCGCGAGAGAGAGACAGAGATAATTATTATTCAACTCTCGAGCTAAAAATATTGTCGCCGGAATATTCGAGGAAAGAACTCGGCCCGGCTCGCTCTATCGAGTCTATTGGCATCGGACACATCCGCAGCGCGGCTAAATCGAGAGAGAGAGAGAGAGCCGCCCGCGGAAGAGGAACGCGGAACGCGAAACGTCAGCCGCCCGGATAAATATAAATACGCGCGCCGACGCCGCTTTATTTTTGTCGGAAGCGAGAATTCCGAGAGAGAGAGAGAGACTGCAATTCGGGCCCCGACGAGAGATGATGGCCGAACCGCGGACACAATGAGCCCTGTAATTTAGGGCCCCTCGGGGTCAAACGTCACTGGCTTTGGCACGGATCGCTCTCGGTAATCCCGAGGCAGTTAAGCAGAGCTGGCGCTTTGAGCTGATCCAATAGAGGCGGCCCCGTACCGAGATTCGGAAATTCGTGCGCGCACTTGCCCGACGCTCGACCTCCCAACAGTCCCAACGACGACAGGTTCACGAGGAGCGGCCTCCCCCTCGCAGGAGCGTTTTCTTTTTCTCACGCTCCGAGCGCCTGAATTATCCCGCATTTCCTGCTCTCCCGGCGCGCATGTGCGCGACATGCCGCAGGTTGCGGTGATGCATCGCTCCTTCTCGTTCGGGCAACACGAGATGGGCGCGCATGGAAAACATCGCCGGGATCCTCTTACACTCTTACAGGGGGGCGTCCGGTGGCCGTCTCTGTATTTTTTTTTTTTCCTCTGCCGCGTTCGAGAGGGGCCGCACTTTTTCCTTGTTTTCATCGCGAGATTGACTTTGCCGGAAATAACGGCTGAAAAAGAGCGCGGCTCCGTATTAGCATGATGAATTTTTTGCCTCCCGAGCGACTATACGAGAGCTGGCTTTTTGCGCGCGTGTGTCGCGACTCGCGCGCCAACTCGTTGCCGCGATGTGTTTTTAACGCGACGGAGAATAGGCGCGTTACGTAAGCGCTTCCGCATCGGCGGCGGCGCGTGCGTTATTGAAAGCGCATAAACAGTCTGGGCTGATTTTTTCGAAAAAACGCGCGCGGTTCCAACGAAGCCGATTCTGAGAAGCGGCTCTCGAGCATAATCCTGTGGGTCCAGCGGCGGCGTCCCGCGTCGCGGACTTCCGCGTTCCTCTCGAACTGCGCGCGCGCGCGCGCGCTTTGTGCTCGGCTCCGACTTTCGAGAGGAGAACACGAGTAGGTGTGGGGGCGGAGCTCCTTTTCTCTCTCTCTCTCTCTCTCTCTCTCTCTCTCTCTTCTCGCGCGCGCAGCAAGCGTTAACAATGTTTTCGCCGCCGCGAACAAAGCCGTGACATTAATCGAGAGGGGCCCCGAAAAGGGCCGGCACTTTGGCCCGGAGGGAGCTTTTTGTCCGTTTTTCTTCGTTTTCGTCCGTTTTTGTCCCGTCTTCTTGGAGTGCAGCGAGTGACGGGGCACATCGCATTGTGCCGCGGCTTATTGTGCGCGCGATTATTTATTTCTCGCACCTCGGGATTTCCGAAGGCTCTGGCGGAGAGCGAGATTATCGTCGGTTGACGCAGGTGCCGCGGCTGCCGACGCGTGAGAGTAAAAACCGGCGCGCCGGAATCCGGGGAAAAAATCGGCGTCTCGGAAGAGTCATAGGCGAGCGAGCAACAAGTGCGACTGCGTCGTTTTTTCCTCCTCCGCGCTCCAGCGTCCTTCGCGACTTCTTCCTGCCGCCGTCGCCGTCGCTTTTTGCATCGGCGAGCGAACGACTCAATTATAGAGGCGCGGGCGATAACGAAATCCAACAGGTGGCCGCAGCGCTACTCGATTTCTGCGACGAGCCACGACGACAACAAAGATCGGGAGAAAGGGAGAGGGAGCGGGGACTGCAGGCAGGTCATCTCGGGCTTTCTTTCTTTCTCTGCCGGGCGCGCCGCCGAGGAGAGAAGCGGAGAGAGAGAGAGAGAGAGAGAGAGAGAGAGGAGAGCGGCGCGTATAGAAAGGGAGTCAAAACCTCTCCTCCGCAGCGAGCCGCTGTGTGTGCGTGCGTGTGCGTGTGTGTGTACGCATGCAACGCGAAGAAGGCGGCGGCGGCGGCGACGGAGGAGAGGGAGAGCCACTTAAGTCCCGGGGCTTTAAGGTCCGCCGCGTGGACCGATGGGCCGTTCCCATGACGAGGCAGCAGCCAGAGGCGCTCCAGCGCAGCCTTTCTCCTCTCTCTCTCTCTCTCTCGAGTGACGAGGGTGAAGCGGGGCCTTTTTATCGACTTCCGGCCGAGCCGCTGCCGCTGCTGCACGTGCAGCCGAGCTGCTCTCTTTTGCGCCGAGAGCGCGGCCAGGGGTTCTCAGCCGGGACGAGTAACAGGTGACTCTGAATCGGAGCAGTCCGCGTCGTCTGCGGAGGAAAATCGAAGGCGCATCGTGCGCGCGGAGAGGAATCCGAGGCGCTAGCGAGGTTTACAGACAGTACCGCTAGAGAACCTTTTACAGGTCGCGCTTTGTACGGCCGCCGCCGCGGAAGGCGCGCCAGAGACAAGGCAAGGAGGAGGAGGAGGAGGAGGAGGAGGAGGAGGCCGGGGTGTAAATATCGCCGCCGGCTATGTAAACGCGTTTCCGCGTGTCGCTTTTTACCCGCGAGAGACCGAGAGAGGAGCGCCTCTCCATACATGCATAAAACCTCTTCCATAATTATTTCCGTTTTCGCTCGTCGCCCGAAAGAGAATATCGCTCCCGCCGATAATGTATTCCTCGGCCGATCGAAATCGCTTCCCTCTGGCTCGTCGGCAGGTGATGTCGACGACGCCCCGGGCTACATACTCGTTATGCGAGCCGTACTCCCATCTCTCTCTCTCTCTCTCTCTCTCTCCGGCTCTCCGGTCACTGACACGGCGCGTCGTCGTCAAAGGCGTTTATCAGCTCGCAGCGCCTACACGCTGCGCACACGCGCTTGTAATTGGTCCTGGAGGTTGAGGGACGATAAGGCGAATTGAATTTGCGCCTCGATTAGGCCTCGCGCTGCCGGATTCGAAAAAGCATCTCGCGGTTCGAGGGGGCAAGGCTGCAGCGGACTGCAGAGGGAGCCTTGGCGCAACGCGGAAGCGGATTTCTCGCGGAATCCGCAATTTCACGCGCGTTTTTCCCTATTAATAGCCGCGCTCGAGGACGGCCGCACAATAAGATTGGTGCATAGGCGGCGGCGGCGGCGGCGGCGGCGGCGGCGGCGCAGATAAGCGGGCCGAAATCAATCAATAACACTCGAGCGCGCCGAGGCATCCCGGGCAAACAAAATGCCCAGCGGCAGATAAGTCGCGAGCGGCTCTAATCTGCGAGCTCTCGAAAATCCTCGCTGCAGACTGCTGCTCCACAGAGCGAGAGAGCGCGATAAGATCGCCGCGAGCACAAACACGGAGCGCGCAGAGTTCCGGAAAGAGCTCGAGCTGGAGATAAGGCTGCGCGCGCGTGCGCGAGCGTCTTTTCTCGAGGAACGTCGACGTGTCGAAATCCGCGCGAGATAAGAGTTCTCGGCCTTAATTATCGCCTCTACAGCACTGATTGACTCTCCTCGCGCGGCAGCTCTTCCGCGCGCCATTGTTCGCTTGTTTACTCCTCGGGATCACGTTCCCCGCTCGTTTATTTTTTACCGGCGGCGGCCAGAAAAGTCACGCGTGTGTGCCTGTACTGTTATCGAAAAAAGCGACGCCGGTCCAGAGAGCGCGGAAGACCTTGGCTTGGTCGGCGAACTCGCTCGGGCCCCGTGAGCGAGAGCGAGAGCGCCCGAGGGGATCCTATATACCTGCGCGTCCGATGTGGATTCCGTTGCTTGCGTCACCAGAAGCTCGCGCGCGACTTATCTGTCGGCCGAATTTTCCGTCGGGCGCCGATATCACGAAACTCCACTTTCACAGACGCGTTTGCAAGCGACGCGATGCTCCGTGCATTATACACGCGCGACTCGCGTAACTCGCTCGACCAGCCTGTTATGTGTTATGTCTATTCACGTAACGAGCCCGAGGCGCGCGTAATCGAGCGCCGCTTTGTAACACTCGTATTCTCTCTCGCGCCGCTCGCCAGTCGACGGAAATTTTGTGCGCGAGAATCGAGATGAGAATCGAGATGAGACGGCGGATCGTTATATTTATACACCGCGCCGAGCGAGCTGATTGGCCTCTAATATTACACGCTCGGCGGCGGCGAATCGATACTATCCGCGCGCATCATTCTCTATTCAACAGGTGAACTCTGGTAAATACCAGAAAAACTGGTCGAAACAGAGCGCGTTCGTCAACCTCTTTTTCCGCGCGCCCTTGGCTGGCCGAAAAAACAACTTTTCGCGGCGGATACAATACAACCCGGAAGGGCGCAGCGTTATATGGCGAGTCGCAGACGGCGGCGATTGGGAAAGAGCGGCGTGGCGGGGCGGGGGGGGGGAGAGGGACGGGTTGCGCGAGCCGCGTTACGATACAGAGAGTGAGAGAGAGAGAGAGACGCGGCGGAGAAAGGATCTCAGCCCCATTATACAATCCTCTCCGGCTTCCATATGATAAATCTCCGGTTCGCTCGCGCCAAGGTGCTTCCTCTTTTTGCGGAGCGCGTCATCGCCCGGTTTTTCTCTATCGCGAATTTCCTCCTTCCGAGAAGGCGCTCTCCTCAGGCGAGCGCCGCGGAGGATGTGCGCCTTGCGTGCCTCGCGACGGAGAAATCTTACGCAACGACTCGAGCGAGCCTTTTCGCGGAAAAGTATCGATTGTACGTTGACGAATAAATAATACGGCCGATAAGAGAGTCACGCGCGAGCGCACCGCCGCTGGTGGTACTTTTGGCCACCTGTTACAACATTCCCGAGCACGCACGCACGCAAGTATCCCATGCCGCAGCCGCGGGCCGTTGCGCAACGCGCTTCCTTCTATACTTCCTTCGCGCGGCGGGCTATTTTCGGGCCGCAGGATACGCTGCATCAGGGCCGTAATGGCAGCTAATTACAGGCGCGTCTCCAGGATTCGGCGATGGCCCGCGATTGGATAACCCCCTGACGCAACGACTTTTTTTCTTCCGATATACCTTCGATTAGATCACGGCGTCGGATGACGTAACGCGGCACGCGAGAACCGGTCGTCTCTCTCAGTCGCGAGAGAGAGATAGAGTGAGAGAGAGAGAGAGAACAATGAGCAGTGCGAGCGTCGCCGAGGTCGCGATCGGACTTCCGGCTAGCGTTTCCCTCTTTCGAAAGACGCCGCGGCCTCGCAGCGCGCCGTTTCCTACTCTTTCTTCTACGCGCACACACACACACTCCCACACGCAGCAGCCGAGCGCGCTGCGTAATCGGGCGGCGGGAAAATCGGGGAAAGAGAGAACAGCGAAAAGTCGGGCACGGCTAGAGCCCCGCGCGGCGGCGCGTGTTGCAATAGCTGCAAGGCGTGTGCACGGATTACTCAACCCGCGCGCACCACCTGACTTGGCCTGGGTCGCCGCAGGAATTTTCGCTTTCTCGCGGCCTGCGCTCTTTGCTATCGTACGCTTCGACCGGCTGTCTTTTTGTAAGTACTTGCCCGAGCGCGGAGACACAAAAGCGAGATGACAAAGGCGCGGTGGGGGGTGGGGGGGGGGGTGGAAGGGGAGACGGAAGCGAGGCGCGAGAAGGAGGCGAAGAAAATTCGCAGCACGCGAAGGTCGATGTGCCGTTGCGCGCCGGCACCAGGAAATCCTCCTCCCTCTTCTCTCCTCCTTCCCGTTCTCCGCGCAGTTTCTTCTCCCGCGCTCCGCTGACGGCGGCAGCAGCCTCCAGCTTGCGTCAGATCGGCCATTATCTCATTGAGCGCCGCGGACTACTGCGCGGGCCGCGCAATGAGCGCCTGCGGTACGGGAAAAGCTGGGATGCTTCTTGCGAGGAAGGACAAAAAGCCGGCCCCCCTGCTGGCTCTTGCGTCAGCGCCTCGGATTAGGATTACGCGCCTCTCTGTACCCTCGACTCGGACTTTCACACGGCGGCTCTGTGGAAATGGGAGTTCGTTGGAAATTGACGCCTCTTGCGAAATCGCAGCGCCGCCGCGTGAAAGCGCGCGCGATTTTCCGTAATTCCGCTGATAAGGCCCGCCGGGCGGCTTTTTTCGACGATCCCGCTATAGGGGTGGGGGCAAAAATGAATTTCGACTCGCGACCGATGCAAACGTCCCGCGCTCTCCCCTCGCGACTGTATACTCGCTCAATTCGACTAACCGAAGGCTTTCGATCTTTGCAGAAACAGCGGCAGCAGCTCGTTCCACGCAGAGCCCAAGGAGCAGCGCCGAGAGCAGCCTGGAGATTAACTAAATTAATGAAATTGCTGCCCAACATCCAGCTGCCGCAGCTTCCGCCGGTCTCCGGGGCCAGCAGCGGCATGACGGGCATGGACTCGCGCCTGCCCCCGGGCATCTCGCTGCCCTTCAGCCCGACCGACCTGCTCTGGCGCTACGGGCCCGCCATGAGCTTCTCGCCCACGGCCCACCCGCCGCCCAGTCCCCTGCTCGACTTCAAGACCCACCTGCCCACGAGTCTCGGTAAGCTTCCCCCCGCCTGTGGCCTGTGCCTCCCACCGGCGACCGGGCGCCCACCGATCGGCCTTCTAACCCGACTAACTCCGCTTCCTTGCAGCCTCCGACCCGCGACTCTGGTCGCGCGAGGACGTGGCCGCCTTCCTGCGCTGGGCCGAGCGCGAGTTCGACCTGCCGCAGTTCGACATGGACATGTTCCAGATGAACGGCAAGGCGCTCTGCCTGCTGACCAAGGCCGACCTCGGCGAGCGCTGCCCCGGCGCCGGCGACGTGCTCCACAACGTCCTGGGCATGCTGGCCCGCGACTTCAACCAGCTGCAGCGCTGCCTGCCCGGCTCGCCCGTCACGCCGACCCGGCCCTCGGCCGCCACCGCCTACCCGCTCAGCCCGCACTCGCACCCGCCGACGCCCACCTGGGCCGACAGCCCCTACGCGGCCAACCTCGCCTCGCTCATGTCGGCCAACTCGGTCACGCTCTCGCCGGCGCCCTCGCTCGACAGCCAGGCCGGCTCGCCCGGCCACGCGAGCAGCGCCGACGGCAGCGGCCACCAGGCCGGACACCCCTACAAGAGCGACTCCGACGAGGACAACCAGCAGCTCGGCAGCGCCAGCCCGCCCGCCACGCCCACGGCCCTCGCGGCCCAGCGGCTCAGCGAGGTCTGCGTCAAGGACCAGCCCAGCCCCACGCTGCCGCCCCAGATGATGCCCCTGACGCCCGGCGCCTTCAGGCCCGCCAGCGCCAGCAGCGCCAGCAGCGCCAGCAGCGCCGCCCGCGAGTTCTTCCCGAGCGACTCGCCCGAGCCCAACACCAGTGAGTCTCGCCGCTTACTATGCGCTTGCGATCGCGCCCAATGCCCATCTCACGGCCGCCCTTCTCTCTTCTCCCCCAGACGGCAGGCTGCTCTGGGACTTCCTGCAGCAGCTGCTCAACGACCCGTCGCAGCGCTACACGCACTACATCGCCTGGAAGAGCAGGGAGACCGGCGTCTTCAAGATCGTCGACCCGCCCGGCCTCGCCCGGCTCTGGGGCATCCAGAAGAACCACCTCTCGATGAACTACGACAAGATGAGCCGCGCTCTGCGCTACTACTACCGCGTCAACATCCTGCGGAAGGTCCAGGGCGAGCGCCACTGCTACCAGTAAGTTGGCCGCCTCCTCCACCTCATTCCTATTGCCACTTCCATTCTTTTTCCACCGCCGCTAACGCTCCGCGCCCTTGCAGGTTCCTGCGCAACCCCACGGAGCTCAAGAACATCAAGAACATCTCGCTCTTACGCCAGCAGATGCGGATCAAGTCCGAGCCCGAGGAGGAGGGCTCGCTCTCCGGCGGCAGCATGGAGCCCGAGATGGACATGCCCACGGATCTCTCGATGTCGAGCATGAACCCGCCCTCGAGTCCGCACCAGCAGCACCAGATGCAGCAGCAGCAGCACCACCACCACCAACCGCCGCCGCCGCCGTCGCCGCACCCCCAGCCTCTCTCGCTGCACGACCCCCCGGCCAAGTACAGGAGTCACGCGTACAGCCTCGTCAAGCAGGAGCAGCAGCAGCAGCAGCAGCAGCAGCAGCAGCAGCAACACTCGGAGGACAGGAAGTGACGCGACGTCTGATACTCGTCGCCTGCAGCGATCCGGAATCCAGAGCCGAGCGAGGAAACCGCTCGAGCCTCCCACGTGTGATCATCGCGATATGTTGAAAACGAAGCGGGGAGAAGAATTTAGAGAGAAAGACAGCGCCGAGTTCTGTTCCGTTTCTTTGTTTGCTTATACCTTTGTTGTGGATTTTCGTGTTTACGAGACAGACCGAAAGAGAGGGGGAGACTCTTCCTCGGAGAGGAGTACCAAAGTGCAATGGACTCGTTTTCCCGAGAATCACGATTTCTTCCGTATTTAAGTACAACAGCGTTATATATGTTATAACTCATCACAAGAATATAGCTATACATGCAAATATATACACACACCTTCGTGCGAGACGAGACTGGAAGACTACACTGCCGCTGCCGACGCCACACGTCTTCTACGGGGAAGCTCCAAAAGCTGTTCCTCCCACGCCTCCGCAGCGACAGCCCGCCATCCTTGGATTTGAATACATCCACGCGTCGAAGACACACGCATCTAGATGATATATACTCTTCGTTACAACGAACCTCGAGTCAAGATTATACACGTTAAAAACGCGCAACTCTGCGCTCGACGACACATGGTTCTTTTTTGTTCTTCGGAGAGAGTTGAGACTTTGGTTTAACTTTTTCTTACTTACGATTTTCTTTATTTTTTACCTCCTATTACTGCTACTACTTCTTCTACATTACATTTTTTTGTTGACATACTCGTAATAACTGCGATGCCACGATATGTTATTAGAGAGATTCAGCCATTGTTCGCGTTCGCGACGTTATAAATTATTAATCACTGTGAAATCGGTTCGACGATTTGCCTACGCGCATTTCGCAAATGCACGAGAGTGACAGAGAGAGAGAGAGAGAGAGAGAGAGAGAACGTTTGCGTGAACAGTAAGACTGTATGGATGTGCGTGTAAATGGCGATATTGAAGTAGAGTTTACTGTTATGAATGACGCGAGAAAAAAAACGTTATAAAAAATCATCCGTGTGCCAAGAACAATAATTTGTTGCTATGTAACCTACGTATAATGACGAGTAGGAGAAATGTGTGGAATCGCTAGCTGTACGGTCTTCGATCAATGGTGCGGATTTTTAACGGTCGAGACACACCACGTGCGTGTTGTAATTGTAATCGATTATACTCTAGTAAGTGCATAAGTTTGTAAATAAGTTGCTTGCTATAAAGCAAATTAAAGAAATGAGCGAAAAAGTATATCTACCGTGTGGAAAAAACATAGAAGGAATTTATGGAAATTTGGGGCCAGAGTTATATACATGAATTTATACATAAAAAAGTATAGATATATATATATAGATATACATAAATACATGATATATTTTACTACCAAAATTTATATTCGAAATTTCTACGTCGTTGCTGGGTGTGTGATTTACATTCCACGACCAGGCTTGCACTGGCTCGACCAACTACTTCGGTGCAGAAAATTTATAGATGACGCGTGCTAGTGGCAATCCAGAGTAATACATTTCGAATGTAATTGTGTATTGTATTTTTTCACGAATCCTTACTGATTTTCGCGAGAAAACTACTTATAAAGTTCAACTGTGAAAGTTTGTACAAAGGAAGCAATTCCTTTAATAAGCATGTAAAAGAGGTCTGCGAAATTCCGTTGTCATAGAAAATTTCTCAAGACTAAAAACGTTGAATTCTTCCAATGCTGAAGATCAACACACTTTAGGGAAAAGATTATGAAATAATGAAATTATTTTTTTTACTCAACGGAAAATTTGTTGCTATAAGTATGTGATAAAAAATATCTTTTATTTTTATTTACTCATGCTGATAAGTTTTCTATGCCAACTGATAGGAAATTCTTATTAAAGAACCTCGAGTGATTACCGTAGATTTGAAATTTGTATCTGGCTACTTGTATACTGTGATCTCTGTAAGGTTTAAAGGAGCGAATATGTATATAATTAAATTGAAAGATTAAGGATGTTAATTGAGAAGACAAATGTATACCCTTTCTAGAGAAGATTAATTATCAATATTAAGAGTATACATGTATTCGTATGTGTAATATACATACATACATGTATTTATATATACATTACATTTAGTTTTTGTTTACAAAGTGTAAATAATTTATACTCGAAAATTGGTGTACAAGAAGAAAAAGCACCACTGGCATATATTATAGATCTTAGGGATGATAAAAACGACCCCGGCGCGGTAAAACATGGTGAAAAGAGTTTATATTGCGTAAAAATAAGTGAGAGATAAAACTTGTATAAAAATTATAACGTCTGTAAAATTTTAGATTTAGAATCATTTTATTATATTATATAAATTGTTACTGAAAAATGATAGATACGAATGTTGTAAATATAGACCTATTTACTTATTAAGAAGGAACATATGTGATTTATTTATTTTTCCTTCCTAACCATTTCATTGTTATTAGACTGGAAAAAACTTGAAGCCCGACGATTTGCGGTATTTATAAAAAAAGTTTATTAAAAACTGCCTAATAGTATATACGAATATATATATATATATACATTTACTGGAAAAATATAATATCGTCAGCTATAATGGATGTTGCAGTCCTCATATTACCATCTTCATCTTTGACTTCTCCATAGCTCAGCCTACCATTTACCATGACACGCTGACCTTTTCTCATATAATTATATACATTTTCCCTTAAGTTTGGCTTGAACACAGCTATTCTGTGCCAATCAGTTTTTTGCATAAGGTCACCTGGAATTTTTCATATAATTATATCATTTAGTTTTAATAGTACGCTGTAACATTAGTATTTGTTTAGCAAAAACGTTACCTCCTTCGTATTTATAATTAATATGGGTAGCAAGAGAAAATGTAACAACTGGATGTTCTTCATTTCCACGCTTCTGTGGTTCACCACCAACTCTTCCAAGAAGTGTGACTTGATTCAAACCTGTAAAAAGAATACAAGTGTTCAAGTAAACTTACTTTACCAAAGTTCAAGTCGAAAATTCGAATCAAACAAAGAGAATAAGGTTTCATTGCGCGTGACTCTACGCATTCCCTGTATGCACATATACAGTGTTAAAAGCCCATAAATAACGCAACGTTTATCCGTCATTTAACTTACTTTTTTCAATCTTGTTCGAGTCGTTCGCCGTAAATGCACGTGCGGAAACATAATTAATTCCACGAATTTGTTTGCACGTGTTGACAAAGATCTGAAAGCAGTAAACACAAAGATAACCTATGAAGTCGCTCAAAATCCCAATCTCAATTTCTCGTTTTTAACGGAAGACCTCTTCAATAAAGCCTTACCTTGTTCAGCATCATCTGGAAGAGCTCCTTGGTTCCAAGTTGTCAACAAATAAGTAATTTCGAATAAAGAACAAAAAGGCAGCAGCGCGCGGGAACACCGGGTCGTTATATTTGATCGTTCACGAGGTCTACCATATATATATATCTATATATACATATCTATATGGTACTTACTCCGTCGATAAAAGAGGAATATCACACATGCGCGCGATTACCGCACCAAGCGCTTGCAGCGTTGCACCCTAGCTTGTCGATTTCGCCGTTCTTGCGGGCCGGCTTGTACCGGCGCTGCTTATTCGGTGGTGAACCTCCTCAAAACGCATTCTTAGCGCAAAAACAATGAATAAGAAAGAGGAAAAAGATGAGCCCCAGCAGGCCGCCGAGGAGGATTCGCGAGACGCCTGCAAGTACGGTGTCAATTGTTATCAAAAGAATCCGGAACATCACAAGAAATACAAGCATCCACCGCGTAACACGAAGGTACTTTTATTCCTAACCTGAAGCACGGTGGATTTCACCACTTCATCGCGGTTCTTCGTTATCAGGCCTATTTGTTTGTTCATACGCGAATGTAAAGTTATCAATACTTATAGCTATTTTCTTATGTTTGTTCTAGAAGGCTAACAATGCAAAGGAGGCCGATAATAGTAAAAAACGAAAGACGCCCGATGAGCAAGAAACGACTTCCACCGATGAATCAAAGACTAAAAAGCAAAATGTAACTGCAGATTCAGAGGAGTTACAAACTTCTCCCTCCAAAGAGGATAATAATTCCGAAGAAGAAGAAGATGCCCAAACGGATGAGAACTCAAAGGTAGACAAAGAGTCAAATGAAGAGAACATTGCGAATGAGGCAAAAAGTTCCAGTGATGAAAATCAGTGTGAAATGGAAGTTACAGAGATCGAGGAGAAGAAAGAAGAATCTAATTCGATACAAAACAGCAGCCCACCAGAAACTAAAGGTAATGAGAAAACCAATAAACCTGAAGAAATTCAAGAATCATTACCCGTAACAAAATTACCAGAAGTAAAGGCACCTGAGAAGGAAAACACAGAAGATAAATCAAAAAATGCTGATCCCTATAGTGAAGCAAAACTGTTGATTTCCGAACTGTTTCTAGTCTCTATGCCTAACGACTTTTACAAGTTTTATGATTTCTGCAACGATTTGAAACCCAGTGATCCAGCAACTGCATTCAAGATTGCAGATATTAAATTGGTTGGTCCTTATGATGTACTGTGTGGTCTCATCACTTCGAAAACACCAGGGGGTGATGTTTTGTTGACACATTGGCGTTACTACTATGATCCCCCAGAATTTCAAACAGTATTAAAGGGAAACGACAAGGAAGGATTGCACTTTGGTTATTGGAGAGATAGGCCTAGTTCAAACCCAGTGTTTGTCGCTACAAATTGTTCTAATGTCAGTCATAAAATTAAACCTGTGGCTGAGAATATCTTTGGGGCAGTAGCGTAAGTTTCTCATTGCAAAATATAATACATCTATTCAAAGATACAGTATATAACACATATTTTATAAAATGCTTGCAGAAATTATTTAGAAGAAAAAGCAAAGAAAGCAAATCCTTTTGAAAAAACTGGTTACTTCAATTTGCTGGGAAAACTGAAGCTGTATGCTAAAACACACAACATTACTTTGGAGACACAAACAGCAAAAATGAAACAAAGGGAGAAGAATGTGGTAGCTAGGACGATTCATGGTGCTGGCATAGTTTGTCCCTACAATAAAAAAACGCAACTTGGATATCGAGAATTATCCGTGACAGATAGTAAGTCTCAGCGAAATCGTTACTAATATTAAAAAATAAATTTTAATCCTTACAAAAGTGATAAAAAACAAGCATGTTTTTGTTTCCACAGACCAACTATTAAAAATCGTTAAGAAAATTAATGATGCTGTAAACGACGAAGACCGCGAAAAGGCTCGTGCAGAACTAGGAGAAGTCGTGAGGCTGGCAACTATTGCTGGTGATGAATGTGATTTTGGTACTTGCCTTGAGTTAGGGCATGACCTTTTAAGCACTGGTTGTGTGTATGTGCAAAACGCGGCGTTAGCAGTATTGAACATAGCTTACAGTCAGTTGGAGCGTCAAGCATTTTTGAAAATCGTGGACGCACACATGAAAAATCGAAAGAAGGGAACGAACATAGCGTTTTCTGCCACAAGAGATTGTAGTAAACCTTTTTAAATAAATCAACTTTTTAACTTTAGATAGATTAGACTTGTTTCAATAAGAACATGTATTTTATTTATTTAAATAAAAATTGAATTTTTGTATACAAACTTTATACAATAAGTTCATTGTTTTCTTTCTAAATTTCGGTAATATTATCAATTTCAATATTAAATTTTTAAAACATCAGTTAATTTTGTCTTTCTGTACAGTGTAATTTATTGTTTTTCTATATTATAAAAACTATAATTATATGATTTGAAATTTTATATTGTAACAATATAAATACAGTAGTCTATCGTCTATCAGTTTTGCCAGTTCCTCGTTTGCCAGAGAACAAATGTTTAGGCATTTTGTTTCCAATGAATCTGTCAGCTTCACCTTTGAGACCCTTCTTGGCAACCTTCTTCCTGATTGCTTTGTGAGCAATGTTCTTGAGTTTGGTCTTCATCTGAAATGAAAAGGTTTTTATTTAATAAATTGACACTTTTCATCAAAAAATTGGCCAAAGAATTTCTTAAACATTTTACCTTATTATCTTTAATTCCCATTTCATCCCTAGCAGGCCTTGAACTACTGCGAGCTCTCGAGGTCGACTCAAGACGTTGCCGTTTGCGATCCACGTTTTGCGATACTGATCTGCTTCGTTTCCTTGTTTTCGTGAAATGAGCCTGAAATACATTAACAGTTTAATAAATAATATATTTTAGATGATGGAAATCTTATTGGACTAGTTTCTCGATGTATAGAAATTGGTAACTGACGTTTTCTGTGTCCTCCATATCGACTCCCAAATCTTCCATTTCGTTACGCAGTCTTGATACTGAACGGTCGCGGCCCCTAGCTACGGCCGTACGAGGCATGACTGGTTTAGTCGATTGTTTGTTGACTCTAGATTCGTCCTTCATAATAATCTTTTTCTCACGAATTTGTTTAGCAAGCTCTTGAATTTCTTTCATAGTCTCAGTCAACTCTGGCACCTTGTAATCGTAGACGCCAGCCTCGATTCGCATATCTTCTTCCTTTTCCAGAGCATTAAGTTTCTCAAATATCTCGGGGTCAATGTAATCCGCAACGTTATGACCTTCCCAGAATTCTGGAATTATGTCATACTTTTGATCGCCTTCGATGTCATAGTTCTTCTTGAGATCCAGAACGTAGTCGTCACCCATTTCCTCTTCGATTTCGCGCTCCAGTTTCTTCTTTCTCTCAGCCTTGGCAGCTTGTAACATTCTCTTCTGAAGAACACTTTCTGGTATGCATGGAGCTCGAACTTTGTTGTCTCTTGGTGCTGGTGTAGCGACGTGCAGGCGATTTAATAATCCCTCAACCTGAATAATTTAAGTATTTGATAAATAAAAGGCAAATATATATAAATTTAATCGTTTTTCAACAACGAATCAAAAGCAAATAACCATTTTTTTACCTTCTTTGTCTTTATCTTTTGATCAACGCGGAATTCCAACAATTTTTCGCAAGCTTGAGTCTTAACGTCCATTACTCCAAAGTCTGTGACGGTGCTCATTTCAATCAAAGGGATCTTTTCATCGTTCTCTAATTCTTTTAAGATGCTTCTTTTTTCTTCTGGCAGTTCTTCTAAACGTAAAACATCGACTTTGTTGACAACAATGAGTAGTGGTTTGTTTTGGAAAAGAGGTTTGATGGATTCATAAAGTTTCATCTATAAAAATCAGTAAGTCAGTTAAATTAGTGGTGGCCCCTTAAGTTTGAATCTGGAATTTTCTAGGAAAAAAATATTTCACCTGTTCATCTAGAGAATGTCCGCATTGCTCCGAAATATCAAAGAAATAGAGTACAGCAGCTCTCAAGTGGGCTAAAGCAGTGACAGCTTGCATTTCAATGGTATTTCTTTCTTCTAATGGATGATCCAAAATTCCAGGCGTGTCAATCACTTGCCATCTCAAATATTTGTAATCCGTGTGACCAACGTACAGTGATTTTGTTGTGAAAGCATATGGCTGCACCTCAACATCAGCTCTGGTAATCTAAAAATAAAATATAGTATAGTATCCAGCTGTGAGTGATTACAGGTACATGCTCTAATCCAAAATAAATTAGCTGATCCATACCTTGTTAATGAAACTACTTTTTCCAACATTGGGGAAACCACAAATGATGATAGTTCTTGTGTATGGATCAATGCTTGGCAATCTTGCCAGATGCTGTCTAACTTGTTCCAGATATGTTAAATTTGTTGCTTGTCTCTTCATTATAGTGGCCATACGACCAAGAGCAGCCTTTTTCAACTGTTTACATCTGTATAGAGAGTCTCCATATTTCAGCAGACGTACATACTCTTTAGCAACGCTAAAAATAAAAGAGAATCCATTTGAAAAAAACGAACAAGAAATGAACAAGTAAAAGTGGTATAGGGCAACGAACCTGTCTATTAAATGCCTAGCTGTATTTATTTGACCCAGAGCCAATTTGTAGTGATCCTTGTCGTACAGAACGTTCATCAAGTCAGCATAGAATGGATGAACATCATCGAGCTTTGGGAACTCCTGAATAATTTGACTAAGGCGATCGTGGAAAGTCTGTTGTGCAAACTTGACTTTCCTTGTATAAAAAGCACGAATTCGAGAAATGGCATATTGTTTATGGATGACAGTTGGGGTTTTGCGCTGTACTTTTGATAATGTTATATCAATGAATTCCTGAAAGCAAAGCAATCGCTATGAAAAAATGTTCCCTTGTACAGATGCGCGGAGAATTCTTGGCAAGAACTACACAACCTACAAAAACATAACCTCCACTTATTTGCAAATAAGGCTTACCTTAGCCGTAGGAACGACAGCGATCTTCTTGAAATTGTAAAGAGCCATGGTGTGCCTTTAAATCCACGCAACTGGGTCGAAAAACTGACTCTACGATTGCGATGACGCTAGTTTTTTAATAATAATTAGCGAGGTAGGCGGCACATGTTGTTCGTCCACGTGCCCGCAAACTTTGAAGAACGAGCGAGGGGTCGTGTCAAATCTAGTGACCGCACAAACCAAACTTGGAGTTGGTTGGTAGGACTGGAGTCGCGACTATAGCGCCACGACATTTTTCGCTCGGATGGTAAGGTAAGCGATGACAAGCTTTGCCGGTAAGGGTGCAACCCGTGAGTCCAGTAGTGGAGAAAAGGCTTGGAACTGCAGTTGGAGACTAGAGAGCGGCAGCACAGCGACTGTTTCGGTAAGTTTCTGGGAATTGTCGCTATTGTTATTGTACATACGCTTGGGGAAACGAAAATCGTCAATTTTTTGCAACGAAGATGGCTGACCTAACCAGTTACATTCGTGCCGCCGGGCGAGCACGATGTGCATGACGCGGATGATGAAGGTAAACCGTCCATGAAAAGGTAAACCGTTTCTTTATTAACCCGTGTACTAACACAGTTGGAAAAGGATTCCAGTGTGCTGAATTTCGTATTCTGCTGAAAAAAAAATCATGTATAGCGTCAAAAAAATCGGCAAACCCCCGTTGCTCTAGACATGAGAATATAAGGTTAGGTTCGATAAAGGTTCCTAAAACGAACAATCGAAGCACGCATATATGTGGGTCGATCTCGTTGCCACCGGCATTCGAATATAAGCGAGCTCTGTGCTATTTGCAGGAGAAAAATACTGGCTGTAAAGCGATAGCACGCAGTATCCATCGCGTAGGGAGGTCGAGCCCTACGGTTATTGGGCGTTTCATAGGCCATATTCTCGCCAACAGCCCGCTCAAAAGCAATCAGTCGGACAATTTATTATTCTGCCGTTCACCGACGGGGCGAATACTGGAAGTATTTTCGGTTCGGCACTGCAGCTTCAGGGGGACATTTTTTACTTGTCATTTTTTCCAAACCGGGGTTCTATGATCACCGATGTATTCGACGTCGCGAAGAATTCACTCTGCGTTTTGATTCCCTGGGAAATTCGATCCGTCGCGGCTAAAATTCGCTGGAAAATCTCGTCGAGGGTGTCGCCAGTCTCGAAAAGGCCGATCGATTCGTTCAATATTCAGCGCAGCCGCTCGTACGGCATTCCATGCATTTAGCCTGTTTTTTTTTCGTTACAGTTCATTAATTTCCATGGATGGAACGCAGAGTCTCGCACCGACGCCGCCGAGACCGTCAGAGCCAAGGCTACTCGGAAATGCAGGACGATTGCGCGAAAATACGCGGAGGAGTAAAAGTATAGGAAGACAGAAGGACGCAGACGGACGCAGAGGAATGAATAATAAAATTCAAAGCGCACGCCGTTCAAATATGAAAATGCATTAGGTATGCATTGCGGCGCGGCGCGAGGAATAACGCAGCGCAAAGGAGGAGGAGGAGCTGGAGGAAAGAGAGTAGAGTAGAGTAGAGAATAGCTGGCACTGCGCGGCTACTGCGGGAAAATCGGCTGCGCGCAAGTTTGAGAAGCTGAGGTAGGTCGGGACTGAGACACGACTCACGAGTAATGATAGTAATTAATAGCAATTCTTAGTACCTAGTAATTTACGCACTCTTCTGCCTCTTTCAGCAATTGCAACCGAACGAACGTACGTACAGTATAAATAGGAGAATCGGGTTATTTATACCTTCCTCGTGCTTGCGTTGCATTTTTCAAGCTCGCAATCCCAAGAGAAGCGAGCAATTAAAAAACAAATTCGACCTGAAAAGTGCCGAGCGAGTCTCTGTCGCCTCATCAAACCGCACGCGCGTGCAAGCTCTGGAAAAAGCAGAACACGGCACGTAGAGGGAGATAGATAGAGAGTAGAGGGAGAGCAAAGCTCGCAAGCAGCAGCAGCCGCGCGCGCTTGCGCCCGCGTTAGTTACATCTGTTGCGCGGTTGTTTGCAAGGGCAAATCCCCTTCTCGGCCGCGCGCGTCCTGGAGAGGAGGCCCGCTGCTGCTCCGCTGCTGCTCCGCTGCTGCTCCGCTGGCGCGCGCCGCGCAGGTCGCGCGCAGGGGAAGAGGCTAGAGAGGCAGGCAGCCAGGCAGGCGCGGGAGACGCATGCTCGGCGAGCCCCCGAGCGCCAAGTCAGTGAAGCGCGCGACTTTGTGCCGAGAGCACGGGAGCGCGAGCTCGCCGCGCGCCTGTTTACTCATTCGCTCGACTCTCGCTGATGCATCCGAGCGGCCCCCGGGAGTTGCACGCATTTTTTGAATTTTAGAAAGAGCCCAACGGAGCATGTCCGGGCAGTGCGCGCCGTAGATCCATCCGCCGCTCCTGCTGTATGCCGCGCGTACGTGCTGTGCTTCTGCGTAAGTGCGCGTGCATAAGTGTGCGTTGTAATCGTTCTTATCGATGTAGTAGGTAGTCGCTTGTGCGAACTCGATACTCGACGAGTTGATGTTCCCTCGCGTCATCCCGCGAGAGCGACTGTCGGTTGCCAGCCTCACCTCACTGCCAGTGTAGTGCGCGCGCGAGCCTCTTCGACGCGTACCCTTCCGATTTTCCCCCGGCTGCCGATCTCCAGCAGCTCGCACCAGCCTCGGGCTACAGTGAACCTTCGTGTTCCAGATACTCCAGAGCTCGTCGCCAAGCAGCCTCGGCCGGGACTTGGTCAGCTAAGCCGCCGCAGCGGAGCCAGGAAAAAAGTGCACGAGAATGGCCGATTGCGAGGGATGGCGAGGCAAGGATCGATCGGAAGTAGCAGCAGCAGCAGCAGCAGCAGCAGCAGCAGCGCGGCAGAGCACTGTCGACGGGCCGACGAGGGCGAGCCTGGTAGCGCCGGCCTCCTGCCGCTGATCGTCGTCCCGCTCGGCTGGGACACGAGGTCGTCCGCGGACAGGAGACTCGAGCAGCACTAGCGGCGCTGCGCTTCAGGAGAGTTCGCATCAGCGACAGCATGCGCGAGTCTGCGGCGAGGCCCAGGACGCGCCGAGCCCGACGAAAGACTCGCAGAAGACTGGCCGCGAGCTCCTGCAGCAAGTGAGCGAGACAGTGCGTCGGCTGGATTGCAGCTGAGGACGAGAGCTCATATCATACCCGTGCGAACGGAGAGACACTCGCCCCCGTATTCCTATCGTTCACTGCGCTGTGTGATTTTTTCTCGCGAGTGCGCGGGGAGATCCGCTATCCAGCGCGACAGAGTACGAGAAGAGTCTGGTGCGTGCGCGCGAAGAGATGCGGCCTGACTGCTGATAGCGCGCGGCCCGTCTCCGCTCATCCAGACTGCGGGGCCCGAGGGAGCAAGGTCAGTTTCGACGATAATTAGGCCTCTAATTCAACGAATGGCCAGCTATTAATAATCCCCGCGGCGAGTAGGGGAAAAATTGTTCCATTCACTCCCACGCATCGCTAATACCCAGTGCACGTACTACGCTCGGAAGGGGAGAGAGAGAGAGAGAGAGAGAGAGAGGGAGAGATCTATTATTAAACGGAAGGCAAACCGAGCATTTCATTACCCTGCTCGCGCAAACACGAGCTACGTGGCTCGGCTCAAATATTTTTCGCGTTAGAATGAAATACAGCGGCGGTGTTTTAATAATGCGCCCCGCTCGCAAAAACGATGGCTCACAATGGCCCGGCCGCCCACGCGAAGGCCTTTCAAACTTAATAATTACGCCGCCTCTCAAGTTGGCTGAAAGGCTGTGCGGATTTCGCGTAAGTTACACCGAGATACGTTGTCGCCCGAGTTTTCGGACTATCGATCGACAAGAAGAATTTTTTTCGCCGACTGGTTAAAGTAGCTGCGCATGTGTAAGCTCTCGTGGGACACGAGTGCAGGCAGGGGAGTGCGCGACTACTGCGTTATGCCTCTTCTCGCGCGACCGTGAATTAGACTTTAATCTTCCTGATGCGCGGAGCTGGCTGGAAATACTCGCGAGAGGATGCAGCGTGACTGTTTTTGAAGATGGGAAGAACAATTTTTTAGCGTTGAATTCGCGCTCGTTCTCGTTCCACATTGACAGGCGAACTCGAATCGGGATTTTGTGACATGGCAAAGCGAGAAAAGAGTCGAAACGGCGTTCTTAGAAATAATTGTTCGAAAGCGGCATTGTGTATTTCAATTTGGACGCAGATCCGCGCAGTTTGTTTTTCGCGCACAGCGTATTTATCTGAAAAATTCGAGGCGAGCGGAAGCCGCGTTCTCAGCGCGTTATCAAAACAATACTGATAAATTGCACTCCCTGCTACGAGAGCCAGCTATGGATATGAACGAGCGCGGAGAAAATACGTATGCTCGCGCCAGGCCGGAATCAGGAACAAAGTAAACTTGGGATTCGTTGGGCAGCAAAGGCTGAAAAGCATCCATCTCCGCGCTGCTCTACATACTCGTTACACTCTCGGCCCTCGGCGCTCGCAGCAGAGCAGCGATTAATCCCCCTTCGAAAAGGGTACGCCCGTTTTAAAGCCTCAGGCCTGGCAGAGCTAATTCCCCCGATCCTCATCCCCAGTCAAATTATTTATCCATTTGCATAAAGCCCTGGCAGTTTGCATAAAGCGTCAGCGCGCGTCAATCGATGTGGCTCTCTCTCACTCTCTCTCTTCTTGCTCAACCGATCCTCCGCATCGCTGCCCCCTTCAGTGGTCGATGGCCAGGCCATTTTTGCATGATAATTGACGGAGCGCGGGCCGGTCGCAAAACACGCTGATTTTCAATTTTCGTAGAATGCCGCGATTGCTTTTGTAGCAGCGGCCGGCTATTAATCCGTTCGTTTATTTACAGCGAGCCTCTGAATTATCGATGAGCCTCTCGCGAGTCCGGCGAATGCGGCTAATAGGTTTTACTTTTAATCCGCGCGCGCGCGCGCACTTAGAATTCGAGCGAGCGCGACGATAATTTATTGCAGCGGCGGCTCGGGGATCGGCCGGATCAGGCTCGTAGCGCGCGGGGGAGAATTATATTTATTTTTGAAAGCTCGCGGCTTATTTCGCAGAGTGCCAGGAGTTCTTTTGAGCGAGATAAAATGGAAATTGCCAGGGGCGAGTTTATTGCGTAGTTCTGCTCGGCTTGCTAGACGGACGTGAAACGATTAAATCCTTACCTGCCTTATAATTCTCAAGGCCGTTAATCCCTTTTACAGATGAGCAACTGTGCGCGCTCCCTCTCTCGTGTCTCTCGTAATGAGAGGAATCAAATTAAACCCCAGCTAATTTCGAGTAATTCCGAAAAAGCGCGCAATAAGTTCTCTCTCTCTCTCTCTCTCTCTCTCTCTCTCTCTCTCTCTCTCTCTCTCTCTCTCTCTCTCTCTCTCTCTCTCTCTCTCTCTCTCTCTGAATAAGCTATGCGCGCAGCGATCGATTCCATGCAGCGCCGAGTACAATCGCAAAGTGCCTGAATGCGGTGCATACCTCGTGGCTAGCACAGGCACTGTGAGCGGTTTATAATCGCGCAGGACTATCGTAATGGCGTTACGAACGCGACTACTGAATAGTCCGTATAACTTTGCATTGTGGCGCGCGTAACGTGATCTGCGCAGATGCAAATCCATACAACAAACTTGAATTGAGCGACCGGTGTCTGGCGCGTGACGAGCTGCTCGAGATGCAGAGAAATTGCTCGATAGCATCGTGTTCGAGCAAACGTTAGCTCGAGAGGAAGAAGAGCGCCGAGAAAAGAGGCCTCATCGATCACGCGAAGAAATCAGTTGTTTGCCAATGCCGTAATCTCGGGGGCAAAGGTGAAGTGCTTATGGGATTAGCGGAGCGAGTAATACATCGGCTCCGGAGAAGTAGCGGTGGGGCGGCCGTCGGTATTCTCCTATAGCTGCCAGCTAGCGCGTAACTCATGCGGGAGGGCGTCGAGCATGTGCGGCGGAGCCGTGCAGGCTATTATTGGCGCGAGTGTAGTCTTTCCTTCACGCGAGGCTTAACAGTTATATACAGCAGGGGCGCGAGGAAGAAAAGATAAATTCCGCTCGGCGCTGTTTGCTTGTGTAGCCGCGGAAGCTCGTATCATCGACTCGTCATCGCGCGGGAATTTTCCGGAATCGTCCCGATCGCGAAGGAAAACTCCACGCGCGTTCGCGTTTTTTGCATCCAGCGCCGCGCTCGAACTTTCTCCCCCCGCCGACAGACAACTTTCTGATCTAATTGAATTTTTCTTAATTGAGGAACTCGACTTGCGAGCGCAGATCATCATTCCGCCCTTCGCGAAGGAGATTGGAAGAGCAGAAAGACGCGTGACGCGTGCGCTCTAATCGATTTTTCATTCGCCCGCGCGGCTTTTATTTTTACAGCAGTCGCCAGCTAGTCTCCTCAATAATAGACACCTCCATTAGGGCTGCTTCTTTATTCAGGCGAGACGGGGAAAATGTACATTAATGTACCGCGCGCTCGTCCGATCGGCAATAACCCGGCGGACACCCACAGCTCGCGTTACGGGCCGCGCACGTCCCGGGCCTTATTAACGCGTCTATCCAGGGAGCTGCGCCCGATGAAATATGCATGAGTCGCGCCATCGGCGGCCGCTCTCTCGATACGAGGCGCTGAATTTTTTCTCGGCTCGGCCCTCGGCTCGGACCTGACGCGCCGGGGGATGATTCACGGGGCCGATCGAGCTCTTGGCAGACGACTCGTGTTTTTGCGAGCAACTGCGTGTTTTTGAAAGGAGGCCGTCTGGAGCATCCTCCGTTATAAAAACCAGCGTCGGCGCGTCTACGCCGCCTTGCGAGCCTACTCGCGTACTCCGCGATTTCAATCATCCTAAAAAGGAGGGCGTAAAAAAGACATCGACGGGGCTGGAGCGGCGGCTGGGTTACGCGAGTGCCTCCAGCGCGGGGCGATGAAAGCGACACCCGGCATCTACCTAATGGAAGAGGGGCGCTGATCCGCGCGCGTGCGAAATGGAAACGATCCCCTTTGCGCGGGGCGTAGATATTGCTCCCGCTCGGCGGGACGAGGCGGCGCTTTGTCAATTTTTCCAGGTAAATATTTTGCCCGACAAGTCGCCGAGGAGAGGAGAAAGCCGAGTGGCAATTAGCCGCGCCGCATTAACGCTTCAATTGCAGGCCGCAAGATGCGCGACGAAAAACAGCTCGATTTCCGCTCTAATTAACGAGCCAGACCCTGCGGCGCCTTATCGGGGGTCAAAGGTCGCGCGCGAGTCAGACGAAATCGCATCGATCCTCCCTGCATGCACGCGGCGAATCTAGCGTCGCCACATGCCCCGTCCTTACACGACTGCGCGCCGGGAGCTTTTTCCGGAATGAGGCGAGGAAATGTTTGTCCATTAAGGTATTTTATTACGCGCCGCTCATGGAGTGTCGGCCGCGCGTCTCGGGTTCTATCTCGCTCTCTTCTCGGTCCGTCGCGTCGGCGCTTGATTCCGAGTCGAGCGTGCCGTCGGCTCGAGACGGGCTGACAGGCTACGCGCCGGCGGAGCTTTTATCCCTTTTCCAGCGAGATCGATATCGGATGTATTCGCGGGGGCGCTAAAAAAAGTTCGAGGACTCTTTTACGGCTGCTCGCGGTTTCGCGGAAGGGGGAATAAAAATTTTTTTTCCCCGTCTCCCTCGGATTCGGCGCGTCGCGCGCGACTCGGATGATGCATGCGCGCGCCCGACTCCGCGCGGGTGATGCGTCTTCATTTGGTTACTTGAATTCTCCAGCGTGACAGGCTTTCCCCGTTACTGATTGCAGCGCTTGGCCGTTGGACGAATGATGCTGATCGGGCCGTGGTGCTCGCCGCGGAGATGACCGGAAGGTCAGCAGGAGCCGCAGCAGCAGCAGCAGCAGCAGCAGCAGCAGACTTCGAAGCAGCAACAACAGCAGCCGCCGCCGAGGAGGAGGCGGACGAGCTGCCCGAGAGCAGTCATCGAGGTCGTCGCCCGGGCAGAGGCATCGGCGACGTCGAGGACGGGTTGCCGTCGGCCGCTCTGCACTCGCAGCACTGCCATTGATAGAGGGGGAAGGGACCCGCTCCCAGCGGCTCCTCCTCGCTTCAGTTAGCAGCGACATGCCGACCGCCACGTCCATCCAACGAGGTACGCCTCTCTCTCTCTCTCTCTCGCGAGTAGTAAGACGAGCGCCGCATATACGGACTAGGCCGAGTGATGAATAACGGAGCCGAGCTTGATTTTTCCCGCCCAAAAACGCTTATCGTCGATGGAACAAACGCAGTCGGGTCGCGCTGCTGGGACTTGTTGCGCTCGAAAATATTCCGGCCGCGATAATCAAGGCCGCAGGAACAATGCGCAGCGCCCCGAGGCCGGATTTACAATGTAAAGAGCGGGCGAAAAATGCGCGGCTGCGCGGACGCTCACCTACATCCGTGAAATCGTCGAGAAAAAAGGTCTTGATAATGCGAAACTGCCGCGCTCATCTTTCCGCCTTGGCGCGCGCGATAGGCTACTCGCCGGGCCGTGGGTACACAAGCCGGCCGACAGAGAGATAGCGGAGCGACGTGTGCGGCAGCTTTTTTTCGAGAGCCCATTTTTGTTATTGTTCCGAGCGCCCGGCTCTTTCGGCTTTGTGCGTCGCCGGGCTTTTTCGCTCTTCTTTTCTCTCGCTCCCCCGGATTTTCGTAACGGCTCTTTAAACGTCAGGTGAATTTTTTCACCTTCCGCGAGATTTGGGCTTCCTCTTTGAGCGTATAATGCCGTTTCCCTCGGTTCTCGAATATTCATTGCCTCTGCCGGTTGTTTGGGAGCTGGAATTCAGCAGCCGTGTAAATTGCCCTCGTTCATTATTTAGCTTTTTTGGCCGGCGTCGCGCATTAGTTCTGCCGGAGAATGAGATATGCCTGCGCGCGGAATGCGGTTTTAATTTTTTACGGAGCCGGGTAATGGCTGTTTGAAACTGCGGCTGGCAGTCGTTCAGCTTCGCGAATTATTAGCCCGGCTCTGTCGCCTACCAGCTCGTTTCTCGCGTCCGACCAAACTCGGGCGGATCTACTTCACTACTACATCAGGCTGGCATCGAAAGGGAGAGCCGAACCCTTGGAAAGGGCGAGAGGGGATCGGGCGCAATCGCTGGATTCTTCAACAGAGCCGCGCCGCATCTGCATCTCTCTTTCTCGGCAGGCTGCGGCAGATCCGAGCACTCGAGGAACAATAGCCGCCTAAATACCCGCCGAGAGCGGCAAACGCTCGATCCGCCTTGGCATTGGACCTAGATCCCACCCCCGCTTGTTTCCGCAGCAGCAGCGGGCAACAAAGGCTCGAGCTTTAAGCTTCGTTTCGTCTATTGACACGCTCTCCTCGCATCATTTTTCCTCGGCTCCCCGCGCGGGAACCGAGATACGTATAATAAGTTCCAAGTGTCGGCGTCACCGCCGCCGAGGCTATACATACACACACACACAGCTGTCGGCTGTCGGGGAAAGGAGGTCGAGTAACTCTTTCGCCGCCACCGCCGCCATTCGATATCTGAGGAGATATTATCTCCCGCTGCGCCTCGGTTGTTTCTCTCTTCTCTCTCTCTCTCTCTACATCTATATATATGTATCTCCCCCGCGGCCCATTGTAGGCCAGCAGCCGTATAGCACCGGGAGCCGGAGGGAAGGGACGGGATATCGGCTCGGGGCAGGCTAAGCTCGAGTCTGCGGACGGCCTTGCGCCTTTTTCGCTCGGCGCACGTGCGCGATGCAGATTGATTCGCGCAGGCCGACCCCCCCGAGGTCGGTACTGGAATTTTCCAAAATTTTGCCTATCGTTTCTCTCGACGCGAGCGCGGTTTTTCGTACGTTCCAGCCTCGCAATTAGTTTACCGGCCGATCCTCCTCGCGCCGCTCGTGAATGAAACGTATTAATAGCAGGCGCAGCTGTACTCGCGCGTAAAACGACGGCGGCTTTTTATGCGCACAAACGGGGAACGGTATGAATAGGCCGCGCCGGCGGAGCAGCTCTGTAAAAATAGTCGGCGCTATATGGATTTTGCGTTGCGCCGACGCTCCGCCGAGCTCTCGCTCAGTGCGCGCGCTGTGCTATACAGCTTGGAAGGGAAATGCTCTCGGGTTTTCCTCGCGAGACGGCTATACGCGCGTAATTCCTCCGGAAGAAGCTGTTTACTTGAACTGTGGATTCGTCAGTCGCACTTTTTATCGATTAAACCTGCGCGTATCCGGCGAGCCGCTGCGCTCCCGCTCCTTGTATTTTTCGCTCGTGCATTTTGTCACGCTTTCTGCGGTTGACGAAATTTGTCGAGCCGGTTCATCGTCCGATTATTCGACTTTGCGACGGAGAAAAAAGCCGACGCGAGCGCATAGTCTCCTAACGAGATTACGGAGATTGGGCCGGAATTAATTAGAATATCAGGCCGCTAAAAGGCGGGGGAGAGGACGCGCGAGAAGAAAGTCGACGTCTCGCGTGTACCTTCTACCTTTGCCTCTAGCTCTCGGTCTTCCGGCGCAGCAACAGTTTGCAGAGCTCGGCACCCGCTGAAAAGAACTGCGCTCGCTCGCTTCGCGTCCGGGAGGCTCTTTTGTCTCGGCGCCGCGCGGAAAAAGTAGGCTGCGCGATGTGTGACCGCGTTATTAGCACGCTGGCTTCCCGCAGGCCGTTTGCGCGATCGGTCACAGCCGCCGAGGCTGCCTGTTGCACCCCGGAACGCCGGACTATCGAGGAGCTGGTTTTTCGAAAGCATAACCCAAACGGAAGCATCGGCGCGGTCAACGCACGCGTCCGCGCTAACGAGTGAACCGGAGCAGCGGGTCAAAATAAAATCAGCGACTGCGCGCGCGATAAGTGCCAGGCACGGCTGTATTACCTCCTCCTGCCGCCGCCGCCGCTGCTGCTGCTGCTGCGCGGCCCGGCGCTAATCGATAATTCCGCCGTCATTGTAGCTACGTGTTACGAGCCGCCAGCTCCATTTATAATTCACGGCATTAAACTATTTACGCGCGATGCGGGGGAGTGCTCGGCTCTCTCTCTCTCTCTCTCTCTCTCTCTCTATTTTGCGACCCCTCGGAATTCGAAAAGTTCTCGCCGGCGGATGCGCGATGAATAAAACCGATCGCTCCACGATCCCGCCGGCGCGAATGAAGCCGGATTTTTCGCTTCCCTCGAATTTTACGTCTCTCGTCGGCGGCGTAAAAACTTTCCCGAACGGCCATCCGAAAATCCGCGAGCGCGCGAGTAATGTGTCATCAAACAGGAACCAAACTCGCGGCGCACGATAAAGTCTACTCGCTCACTCGTTGGCCCCCTCGACGCGCGACTCGTGTACAGAAAGCCTGCAGGGAGCTTTACGAGGATCGATCCTCGCCTCTTTTGTTGGTACTCGGCCGTATGAACCCGTTCCCCCCCTCTGGAAATGAATATAAACACGCGTAATCGGCAACGGACATGGTCGGTTCCGCTGCTCATTAAATTAGAATCGCTGCGCCCGGCGGGGGCATCGGAAAACAAGCGGGAGAGAGCAACAGTAGCGAGGAGATAGAAAAGGCGGTCAAGAGGCCTGCCTGCTTTTCTGGGGCAGCCGGGCGTCGAGTGCGCGCGCGTCAGAACGGGGCCGAGAGCGCGCGCGCGCGCGCAAGGGCATCGCGATTTGCGAATCGCCAAGCCGGAACGGCTCGCCGGGCGCCTATTCTTCGGCGCATCTCTTCTCCCCGCGGAGCCATCACAAAGGCATCTGCAGCGCCTTGGCGCGTTTAAGCCGATTACGCCGATTACGCCGCGGCTAATCTTCTTACGCGACTCTTTCGTTCCGCCTGTTCCGCCTCCTAATTACGCCCGCGCTGCTTTTACGAGCGCCCAACGAGTTTACGACTGCGCGTGCGAGCTCTTTGGGATTGGTCTCGAAAAATTCAGTCGATACCTGCTCGCCAAGTTTCCATTCTCTCTCGAGCGCTATTGCTCCGGCGACAAAAGCACTCTTGCGCGATAGGGCACACAGCGCTCGGGAATTAGAGAACTTGAATTATAGGAGCAGGAATTACAGTCGGAATGGATGTGTGCATCGCGGCGGACGCTCGAGTGGGCTCGAGGGAGGAGGAGCGCTATATCGAAAGTCGCGCCGTACGAGTTCGCTGCGGATGCGGACGAGAACAGCGCGAGAGCTGCTTCAAAAGCAGTCCAATGTTTTTACTGCGGCGCGCGAGCTTTGAGCGGAGATGCCTTCGAGCTGCCGCGAAAAAATCGGCGAAAAAGCCACTGTTCCCTGCTGCTGTTGTGCTCGCGGCTGTGTATTATTCCGCCGGCCGCGACGCAGCGTCAGCTTAATTGGCAGCTTAATTAGGAAAGTTTGCCGCGCGGGCGGATTACTTGCTCTTTCCCGAGCTGCCGCGGTGTTTCGCATCTTCTGGAAATATTCCGGCGTCGCCGCTCGTTGCCGACGACGAGCGTCGAGTTTTTGCATAACGTCCTCGCGCTTCATCAAACGCACCGGCTCCTAATTACCGGCCGTCAGATTGAATTATTTCTTCTATTAATTCGTTGATCACGATTGGCCATCGTTCGTTCCGAGAGTGGCTCGTTGCTGTGCGCGAGCTGTCCTCTGGTTTCCGACGCGTGAGCCACTTGCCCCCTCAACAGGTGAACAGCGCAATTAACCTTCGCCCGTAGTTTTGCGCGCGAGGAAAGGCCACGGCGGCGAGCAATTGTTTCGCGTTTAATTCGATTTCCAGCGTCCGCCCAGGCGCGCGCACTTACCGTTACTCTCATAGTCGCCGCGATGCTAATTCAATCGAACGCCGCGCACCGATCGGCTGATTATACCGAGCCGTTGTTATCGAGTTTCTGTAAATGGATCAGGCGTCGCGGTCAGTTTGGCCCCGGCTCTTCCGCGTCTTCGTCTCGGAGCTCTCGGTGTAGCGAGCGCCGAGGAAGAGAGTATTTATCCGCGGAATAGCAAACATAATTTGCGCCGCAGAATTCTCCATCTGTGCAGAGAGAGAGAGAGAGAGAGCCTTGTAGGTAACGCAATTTCCGCGCGGAGCAGCTCCGAAAGACCGGGTGGAGCGTCGCGCGCGCATCACACCGGCGAAACAACACTCGTCGGAATTCCCCCCGCCCGTGGCAGCACGAAATTGAATTCGTCATCGCGCGCGCGCGCGCCGAGCTGAATTTCCAGCTCAGATGCTCGGAGAGCGAGTGGAGCCTCTCTCCCCCGCGCTCTACGAGAATAAACTTTTTCGATTTTCCAAAGATTCGCGAGGAAGGCGACGCGATACGAGAGCAAGGGGGAGAGCTCCGCTACTCCCGGCTTGGCCGTAAAAGCGAGTCGCCCGTAAAACTCGGGCCAAAGCAGCAAAGAGCGAATAAAACGCGCGGTTATGCCATTACGAGCCTCGGCCCGCGATTGACGGTAAAAACAGAGGGAGGAGATTCTCACGCGCCTGTAGAAGAAAAGTTAGAATGGAATTTATTCGGTCAGATCAAAATTGCGGCGTCGGATTGATTTTTCAGCGCTCATAAACGCGGCGTCGGGCTCGAGACAGCTTGTCCACCGGCGGCCGTCAATAAGCGCGGCTGCCAGCAAGTTCGCTGACTTCGGAAAACCGAGTCCGAAGCCGCGGAATGGCCCATCCCGATTCCCGCGAAATAGTTGAGCCGATCTGCCGTTCGCCGGATGGTTTGAATTTCGGAGCCCGAGTCAATTTGACTAACGAGCTGGGCCGACCGAGCCGCGCGCTAAATTTGAATAAACACTCGAGCTGCAGTGCCGACTAATCCGCACTATAGGAATCGCGAGTTTACACGCGGGGCCCTCAATCGGGACAGATCGACCGGGGCTCGCCAGTCTTCCGCGCAAATATTTATTATTACGCGCCGACGCCAGCCGTTATCTCATCATGAGATCTGCGGCCACAAAAGCGCGCACAACGTCGCGGCTCTCCAAAGCGGGCATTATCCGCAAGCAGATACGGCCTAATGCAGGCGCTGGATTAATCGAATTCGCCGTGCGAGCATTTTATCGCCGGCGCGCAAACAGAGTTTAATGCTCCCGAGGAATATCGGGTCCGATAAATCGCGTCGCGGCTCCACTCCGTCCCGTTATTTACTGCCCAACTCCGAACTCGATACAGCTCGGAGCCGCAGCGCACTATAGCTCGGGGCACTTTGCCGCTCCGAAATATCAGCCGCGAGCCCGGCCGCGATCCCGGATAGCGCGCCGCCGAAAAAGAGCTGCGGGTTCGTTTCTCTGCTTTTTATCTCGGGACGACAAGAGCGATCGCGGCGCCCTTGTATTAATTTTCGCTCCGCGATGTCGTCGCGCGACATTTTTTTAGCGGCCCGTAAATAATTTGATCGCGCTCGCAACCTGCGCGTGCAATACGAGCAGGACGGAGGTGTGTTCCGCTCCGATTTCCAGTCGATCGGGACGGGATTCGAGTTCTCGGGAAATCCGCTGCAGCAGCGCGGATCCGTGGCACATCCCTCTTATTCTCGCACTGCGCGCGCGCGCGCGAGCGTTAAGGGCCAATTTACACGAGGATGAGGGGATCTTTCGCTGGCTGGTGACTTTGAAATATTCTGCTCCGAGCGTTGACTACCGCGGGACCCCGAACTTCATCCTTCCGATCCATTGCGAATGCGGCCGCGAGTCCGTCGAACGAGTGTGTGCACGCGTCATTATGCATTCCATAAATTCCAAAACTTTACCCGGGGGTCGAATTTTTCCTCGAATTTTTCCTCGAATTTTTCCTCGAATTTTTCCTCGAGTTCTCAGGGCCGCGGTAGCGCGCGGTCACGCAATCCCAGCGGCCCTTTTTCCGCGTCCCATATCTGGCCTGCTGCCGCTGCTTCAAATACCCCTCGAAAACGCGTTTCCGCGCGAAAACGAGCTCGCGTCGCCGCCGCCGGCTCCAAGTTTCTTACGAACAAAATCAAACATTCTCCGGCCGCGCGTTTTCTTTTTGCAATCGATGTTATAAATTCGATCGCAATGGTCGTTTTTTTCTCTGAAACGCGTGACGACAAACGCCCTCCGTAACAGCGGGAGCAGTTAATCCGCGGCAGGATCGGCGAACTCGTGCGACTGACAGCGGAACCACAGGCAGCACGGCAAAGCGCGACAGCAGCTATACAGCAGACACATTCCAGACGCACTGCTCTTCGCTCCCTCGACTCCGACACTCGAGTCTCGTACTTGCGCTCCTCTCACCGCCGCAGACTCTCGTGTCTCATCTCCTAATGCCGACTAGCACTTTGCCGCACCTTCTGCCGGCTCCCCCCCCCCCCCGGATGCAATCAGCTAAATCGCCGGGGGTAATTGGATTAGAGAGCAGAGACTCGGTCGCTGCAGTCCGCTGTGTTTTTCGATCGGAGACTGTATCGGAGCCGCCGACGCCCGAGCGCTCCGGAGACGCAGCCCGAAAGTTCAGCGCTTTCCATTGGATCGCGAGCCCGCGCTGGCCCTTCTTTTCGCTGTTTGCTCGATTGCGCTCGATAACGGGCTCTCAAACAAACGCAGCGCGTTGATCGTCGCAAAAGCTCCCCTACCTCGTCGCAGAGCGCAAAGACCCGCGGCAGAAGAGAAAATAATAACCGCATCAAACGGCGCGATAAAAACAGCCGGCGAGGGGACGTTCACACGCGCGACGTTGTCCTGCGTCGTCTCGCTCCGCGGAAATTTGGCGCGGCTCCAGATTGCGCACCGCTTTGTCTCCGCGCGCGAGACATCCTGCAGTCGCTCCGTAATGGCACGGCGGCGACGATGAGCAAGACGATTGCGGCGGGAAAGTAAGAGAGAGCGCTTTAGAAACTCGCGCAGATGAGCGAGTTTCGCCTTGCAAGGCATAATAGCTCGGCGGTGGGGATTAAGAAAATCGGTTGGTTGGATTTCGGGGCTTTAATCCAGCTCGCTCGTTCGCACTCCGCCTCTCTTCGTCCCTCGGTTCACCTCGACTGCCGCTCGATGCTCGCCGAGGAATTCGCGTATTTTCTTATTCGGGCGGCGTAACGCAACAACTTTAAAACAAGCCGTCAAGGCTCTCGCCAAAATCCAGGCCACATCACTCGTCCACGAGAGCTGGAAAAATAAGGGAAAAAGAGGCCGCGCACTCGAGCGCAAAAATCACTCGGCGATAAAATAGTCTCGCGGCTCAAGCACATCGCGCCGCGGATAAAACTACTCCCGGCTCTCGCGCCAGCTCTTTTCCGCTCGACTTGAAAAAATATCCTCCCCGCCGATTTCCGCGCGCGAGTCTAAATTCGTCGGTGTTATTCGAGATGAAAGAGCAACTTGACTCGACAATGCTTAGTTTACACGAGCTCTCGCGCTTCGACACAAAATTTGGGGCATTGTCGTGGCCGCGGGCGATAGCGTGTAAAAAAGCACGCCGCAAAACCGCGAGAAGAGCAATAAAACAATTGGGAGCCGCAAAGAAAGCCGCCGCCGCCGCAACTCGATCCTCTGCACAATCGTGCACTCAGTCGAGCGGCCGCGTATAAAAGCCCTCGCACGCCCGCACGTCTCTGTATAAACGGACTCCCGTCAGCTGCGGCTGATGCTGATATTTTATACCCGAAGAATAGCATCCGTCAAAGACACACGTGCGCGTAAATCCGGCGAAATCCGCGAGTTTCGGCTGTACACTTTTACGCTGGGCTTAATTGGGCTAGTCGAGGGCCGCTGTTATTGTTGCTACAACGTCAGGTGCAGCAATACTGTCGGCGCGGCGGGTAACAAAAATTAATGCACCCGCAAAGTTTTATCCCGCTCATCAATTATATATTTCTCGTCATCGGTGTCTCTGCTGCCATGAGTAGCGAGAGTCCGTAATCGCTCCGCTCTCTCGCGAACAAAGCGAGATGTATTAGTGCAGGGGCTCGGCAGATGTGTTGGCCCGGCGAATTTCGCAGTCGCTCGCCGAGGATGACACACGAGGGGCTTCTGGGTCAAGTGCGCTGCCTAATTACCCGGAGGCGCCACTTGCTGCTGCCGTTGTTTCCCGGAGCTAGGTCGGCGGCGCAGCCAGATATAACCAGAAGCTCATTTTTCAGCCTTCGGTTTTCCCCATCCCCGTGGCCTCAGTTTCGGCGAGCACTTGGTTAATCAAATCGGCGCGCGCGAGACTCGGCGCTTATCGATCATCAAAGAGGAGAGGCGACTCGACGGATTTAGCATCCTTCGTCCCTCTCTGTGTGCGGAGCAGCTGCATCAGAGGCAGGCGCATGCACCTTCGGGGCCGCCGAGATGCTAATGAGATACGAGGCTCGCTGCATCGAGATCCTCAAAGGCTCGCGCGATAAAAGTAACGACGAGGGCGAGTCTTCAGTAGTCGAGCTGCGGCTACGGGCAGACGCGCGCCGCGGATCGTCTCGAGTTATCGTTCGAGTGCGACTGCCTCGATTTTTCCTCGCCGCGTCTCGCTTGCACTTTCTCATCCGTCGATCAAGGAAAAACAAGACGAGCGTACAAGGCGGCGGCTTTTTTACCGGCCTCGCGGGACGTACGCGTGATTTACGAGCTCGACTTTCCTTGCCGGCCGCTCTGATTATATTTTTCCCCGCGGCGCTGCCCCTGACAGGATGTCGATGCTCGTTTCTCGCCGGGCCAATTCTTTTCGACTGCCGGCAAAGGATCCGCGGCCGAATTAAAAATAATCGACGCCGACAGTCGAGTCGCGCGGGGTGAAGGAATAAAGGCCGGTGGCTCGTAAAAAATTCTGCCATTTTCGCTTCGACAGTCGAGGATCGAGGCCAGAGCCAGTCGAGCCGAGCCGAGCATCGACTCCCGGCGAAGGTCTCGGTCCTCGGCGTCAGCGCCGCCTAATTTTAACCCGAATCGTATAAAGCCGCGCACGTGTGTCCCGGCCACGATATACTGGATACACACGAGCGCCGCGACACGCGAAAGTGATAAAACGCAGGCCGGTTATTTTTAGCCTCTCGCCTCGCGTTTATCACTCCTCGTTTGTCCTTCGTTCCGCAACGCAGCCGAACGAGCTCTGAGGCGAAGGTTTTTTTTTTTTGTTTTCGAAGCGCATCGAAGAGTTCGTCGAATGCATCGCACCGCGACTTTGTTTGGCCAAGCGAGGCGCGCAGTCGGAAATGTCAGACGTGCCGAATGGCGGGCTAAAAACTCGCTTCGCTCGCCGGCCGAGAATAGCTCGCTCGGCCTGCACATTCTTCCGGCGCGCTGATTACGGAACAGAAGGAGCAGCAGCGCCGATGAATTATGCCCGAGCTCTGGACAGTGTTGCGAGAGGAAGTTGGCCTGGAGCCCGCGCTGCTCCAATTGCGCGCGCGGCTTTTCTCCGCGATCTCGATTTTGTTCTCCTCCTCCCCGCCGGATAATCGTCTCGTAACTGGTAATTAAGTTGCGAAAAATAAGCACGCGGCAGGAGCCGTAAAGCCCGTCGTCAACTACGGGCACTATTACAGTAATGACCGGAGCACGGCAATGAGCCCCGGCGCCGCGTCTCCCGTTCGTCAATCGATAATCGCTGCCGCGCGAAGGAAGAGACCGCCAGAGATACGGAGTAGGGACCAGCTACGCCGAAGGTGTACGCGTACTCCCGCCGCGACAGAAAGGAATTGTCTGCGGGCTCTCTGGCCTCGTCCCTACTCCCGGGATCCAAATGAAACATTGAAAGCTCCGAGCTCCCGCCGCGGAAGGATCGCAACGCCGTGTTAATTTAATGAACCCGAGACGCGCCACAAACGCGCGCGGCCTACTGGGAAAATTCGCATTGAAAGCGCTGAACTTTCGCGTGAATTTTTCAACGCCGCCCGTGTCTGCGGGATTTTCGGCGAGAAATCAATCTCCCGCGCGGCCCTCCGTAATTCTCGTCGGGCTGAAACGACACACGAACAAGCCGGAAGCGCGCCCGGCGACAGCTGCTCTTTCCATGCATTAGCAGCAGCGGCTCCAATTCCATTACACTGGCACTAATCACGCGGAATTTCATCAAAAGCGCAACAGCCCTCTCGGCGCAAGAATAATCCGCGCGCAGCTAGGCAGCGAGCAAACGCGCGTAAGAGGCCGAGTTTCAAAGGAGCCCGGCTGCAGGCAATTAACCGGCTCCGTGCCCCCCCCCCCCCCCCCCACCCACCCTCTCCCTCCTTCTACGAGCGTGCAGTCGACGCGAGCCGGAGCATGATTTAATTACCGGCCGATTAATGAGTTTCGCACGGGCGATCCGATAAAAACCCGCGTGTTCCCGCCCCGTCCCCCGCGGAAGATAAGCTAATTGAATGGCCGACTGAGTTTTCGGAAAACTCTCGGCGCGACTGTTTGCGAGCAGCCCCCAGTGTGTATCATCGTCGAGCTGTGTCCCGAGAATGAGGAATGAGCTTCGCTGGTTATCAGCAGCTTCGATACGTTGGGGGGAAGAATCGTTGCACCGCAGAGGTCGTCCTCGTTATGCGCGTAATAATGCTGGCGGGGGAGAAGCAGAAAGTTCCTCGCGCACAAAGGATGATAAAAACTTTGCCGTCCAAAGTCGCGTCGTTAACGAGCCCATTCACGCGAAACGTTTTAATGTGATACCCACAGGGCCATATCAGAGCGCGCGTGCGATCGATAGGCCGGCCGACTTGGTACTTCGTTCTCCGACAAGTCGGAGGATTTATCGGGGATTTCACGTGCGCGAGAGAGAAATTTCTGGGCTAACGCGCGGCTGTCGTCGTCGTCGTCGTCGTCGTCGCTGCGACATTCGATGGAATACGTTTCATTTTTACGGAGGGAGCGAAGATCGACGGAACGCCTCAAAGAGGCCCGCTTTTGATCTCGCCCGATCGCATTACGGAATACTCGCCCTCCGCCGCTACCGGGCCGTATTGATTGCGACCTCGTTTCTCCCAAATTATCGTGTCAGATCCGTCGCGTAGTATAAGGGCTTAATTAAAATGCAGACGTCTGATTAATTACTCGGGCGGTGCCGGGAGGCGGAGACGCGGCTCCAAAACAAATACCGTTAATTACGCTAAACGCCTCTTACTTACGGGCGAGATTTTTCCTTCCCACTATAGACGGAACGGGCAGTTTTTGCGAGGTACATCCATAAACGCACAGAGTCACTCCGGCAGCTCGTTATCTCCCACGCGCCCGAGCCCCCGTCCCTCGGGCCGCATACGAAAGTGCGCAGGAGAAATTGAATCGAACAACCCGCTCCCCGGGGACATCAGCCAGCCGCGTAAACACGTGTTACGGGTGTCGTATGCGCGGCGTTTTCAGCGGCTGATTTGCCCCTCTCCCCTCGATTTCGCCGAGCTGTGTGCGCGGCTGCGGCGGCCAATATTCGCCTTATACATATACCTCCTCCTTCCGACATCTACGGAATCAATACCGGCTTAAGCCGCCCGCTCGGTGCCCGCGGGACAAAAATTCATCCCGATGCATAATTACGCGCCGTGATTGAATATTTATAGAACAGCCCTGCGTGAAAGAGCCGCGAGACTGCAGTATATTACGGTGCGCCGGCAGCGGGCGCATTGTGCGCGGAGTCGAGGAAACAAAAGCGCGGAATTATGCCCCATTGTAACGCAGATCCTGAAACTTTGCCTCCTTTCAGAATCAAATCCAGCCACCCTCCCTCTGCCGTTCTCGATACATCGAGCGGGAAAGTGCGAGTCGTCGGAGACCGGCGGCGGCGGGGGATCCTGACACTTGCGGCCAACTTTCGTCCAAGCTTCTCGAGCGAAAGCGCGCGGAGCATTGTTCCGGCGGGGGGTCGCGCGGTTATCGGTATTCGCAAAAATGCCGCTCGATATAGCTACGGGCCATTTACCCCCGAACCTCTCGCACCGGAGTGGAAGCTCGCGCGCGGTTCCTGTAATGGTGATGATGCTAATCTGCGCTGACGAGTGTTGGGCAAGTTGTTGGAAATTGCAGTCTGCGGGAACAGCTCTTTCGTGATAATCCATCGCGCTGCATCGGCTTTTTCCACGACAATAACTTGCTCGTAAAAGTCGGGCTCCGAGGCAGCCCTGCCCGCTGTGATACGTAACTTGTTTTCCCACTCTCGAGGCCCCACGCTCGCCCGCTGTTTTTCTCTCTGTTCGCCGGAACTTTGAAGGTTGCCCGGCGCGGAGACGACGTCAACCGGACTCGTAAACTCGCTCGCAGGAATTTTTCCGGGTTAATCATCGCGACTGAGCGGAAACTCGTCGCCTTTTTATTTTCCGGCAGCCGGGGCGAAAGTGCTTTCCCTTGTTTTTCGGCGGACGGCGACGAGAAACTTTGGGAGATGATTCGATTGGTTTCTTAAAAAATCCAGGTCACCTTTAGATCGCTGTTATTAATTATTATTAATTATCCCCGACTCCTTCATCCGAATCCGTACATACCGATAGGTGAAACGAGATAGGCAAGACTCTTGCACATGCTATTACTCTCGCGTGAAATGCCGTGTAGCCTCGGCTGATCGGTCTGCACCATCAAGGATCGCTGCATGCGCTCGCACCTCCGCGCGGAATGCAATATAGCCGACACGCGTCGCTTGATGCATATGATGGCTTTTGCATATGCGCCTAGAGTGAGAGTCCGGGCGGGGTATGTCTCGGGGCTCACTCATCGGGCGATTTCTCTTTAGTCCAACCCCCCACCGCTCCTCTTTTATCGATCTTCGTATATTACTCCGCGGCGCTTCCGATGCCCGTTGTCGAGGGAGCCACAGGTGCGAAAAGAATTCACTCCTCTCCAGCCGTCGCTCCGTGTAAGACACGTGTTCCGCCGGCAGCTCGTATTTCCGAGCTCTCGTCTCGGGCGCCGATTGCTTCGCTCCGCGGCTCCCCGACTACTCGGCGATTCCTTTCTTCCGCACGCTCGCTCCAGTTTCGCCCTCGCAACAAAGGCCCGCCGCGGTATAGATGTCTGCGCGCTTCGATCGCGCGTATTCTCCTTATGACGGATGATGGCCGAGCCGAGACTGCGAATTCATTCGAATCCGACCGCGGCGCTCTCTCTCTCTCTCTCTCTCTCGAGATATTATACGAAAAGAAAAGATGTCGAAAGGAAGCTCGAAAAGGGGGCCATAAATTGCTCGCACAGCGATGACGGGAATCGGTGTAAGCGATCGGTTCGTAGCCGCGCGTAATCGAATCCGGAATCTTGGCGATAAGGAAAGAAAAGGGATGAGAAGAAAAGAGTCTCGCGAGTGCGCAAAGTTTTTCAATGAAGCCCTCGTCGGACACACGCTGCGGCGGCTTTTTTCCAACTTGCCGCGAGAAAGTTTCCCGAAGTTTATCGTCGGCTCGCGGAGCGGATATGAATAACCGCGTGTACAGCTGCGATAAATCGCGTGCCCTCATCCCTCGGCAAACATTCGCATCAAGCGAGCCCGGCCTGGCGAATTATTCATCCACACATGCGCGCGCCGCTCGGCTCCGTGAATAATAAGAGGAAACTGCCCCCAACGAAACCCGAGACCGCTGCAGCCCGGCATGCGCCAAAGACGGCCCGCTACTCCTCCTGCTCGCTGCTATAATTCCAGCGTGAGGCAGACGAGCTTGTGTACTTGTGTTTCGCCGCGTAACGAGTGTCGTATTTCTCATTTACGCCGTTTCGATTTCCTCGAAGATTAACGAGCTCCTTAACGAGCGGCCCTCGCGCGCGCGTCTTTCCGCCCGAAGAGTTTTTCGCGAAATTACTGCCGAATGGCCATGCCGCGGGCGCGATATTGAAATGATCGCGCGGGGAGAAATGACGAGAGAAGCGCAGGAGGAAGCAACTCCGTGAGGAGTTCATTAATCATAGGCGCGGCGCGTCTTGCGCGGTTTGCTCTTCCGCTTCCACGTCCCCCCATGTTCCATCCATCATCGACGTAGCGCCTCGCCCCGCATCAATCTTCGACTCGAGGCGATCGAATGACTGTAATGGCTCATCGATCCGCTAGCTAGCGTGCCGTGTTGATATTCGAGACGCGCCGCGGAATTAGTCTTTGTTGGCTCGTGAAATTGTCAGCCCCCTCGAGCTGAAATATTCATGGCTTTGATTTGCCGGAAAATGAGGGATCGTTTGCGTCGAGGAGTGTTTTTCGCCGATTTCGCCGCACCGTATCCCTACGGGGACAGGCACCAGCAGTTTCTGAACTCTCTTCGTAAATCAATTCCAAACCCGTCCTCGCGTGTAAATCACGCGGCCCGGCTAAGAAGCCGAAAGCAAAGCTATACAACAAGCCGCGACAGCCGCGCGGCGGTCTATCGATCCGACGAGTGCGACTAGACAGCGTAGAAATTGAAATCGAAGCGTTGCCGAGACCGCTTTCGCGTTTTTGCCCGCAGACAAGCGCAGTCGTTCGTCTTCGTCCGTGCTTCGGCCGCCGAAACGAGCCGACAAAAGTCCTCAAAGACCAAAGACCCGTTCATTTTTCATTCTCGTTGTTAGGGAGCTCGCGAATTAAGAGAAATTCCTTTTCTTCCCTCGCTGCCGCCTGAAAAATTCCACAGAGAGGCGCTTTGAAAATTCGCGGCCGCTCTTGGGCTTCAATATTGTAAAAGTCCTCGGCTGCGTTACGCGCAGGCTCGTTCCGGATTCCCTTTTGAGGGACGTCGCATTAGGCGAGCACATCCTTCATAACGCGACTGGCCAGCGGAAATCTCGATGAGGTAATGGCCACTCTGCGCGGAGCTCGTATCTTGCCGCACGATTCAATCAACTACCGCTGGCTTAGCCGGCGAACTCGCACTGAATTAACAAGTTTGAGAACGCGCCAGAGTAAACTCCCGCGGAAATTTATAATTCGCCGTGAAATCGACGCGGTCAAGACGGGCGGAAGTTTGCTCGATAAAAAGCCGAGCGGACAGACGGACGGGTGTGTTCCCTGAGCAGGGCAGGCAGGCAGGCAGGCAGGCAGGCGCAACAGTGCTGCTCGCGAGTTCGCGGCCGTGAGCTTTGACCCGGTGACCCGGAGTGCGTGGCTTGTCAGGGGGGAGGCGCGGGCGGCCGCTCCTGCCTGCCTGCCTCTCTCTCTCTCTCTCTCCATGCGGGATGGAATCGATAGCCGGCGCTACTCGCTCTCCAGCCCGGCTGCTGCTGATGCTGCTGCAGGAGGCTCGCTCTCGGCTTTTCTCTCGGCGGCGGCGGCTCGAAAAATCGATGCTTAAATCCCGACAATGCGACCCGGGCCACCGGTTCCTCTCACTCTCTCTCTCTCGCTCTCTTACGTAGAGCCGGGCTCTCCGCACCTTATGTGCAGGAGTTTGAGGAAAAATTCCCAACTTTCCGCTGCCCGGGTTTCCGAAATCTCCATCTGCCGCGTGTACTTTACCCGCCGCAGCTCCCACGTGAGTTTGTCGTTTATCTACGAATTTCCCGCGGCGAAAGCTGCTATGCGCGCTAATGTCGCCCGGTAAAGTGCTCTCGGTGTCCTTGCCCGCGCGTCATCTGCATGCAAATCCGCGGGACCCGGCAAAGTTTGCCCGCTACAAAGCCCGAGCCGCAATCGTCGACATAATGTAAAATCTCGATGCTCTCGCCATCGCTCAGAGTATACGCACGGCTGGCCTAAATAGCGCTCCGACTCGCTCCAAGCCGATCGATCGGCAGGCTTTTTAATCACGGCGAGGCAGCTCCTTCTTTCGCGCGAGAGCCCCACACACGTGGCCGACGAACAACAGCCCATATGAACTGGAAGCAACGGCTGCCCGAGGAGCGTAACTCCGTCTTACTTTCGCGAATACAGCGAAAAATGAAGAAACGCGAGCGGCTGCAGCCGCTTTATCCTCCTTATGCACACAGAGCAGGGAAATCTCCCTCATTTTTCAATTTATATATACGAATTGAAAAGGCCTGCGCCGCTGAATCAACGCTGCTTTGCCCCGTGTCGCGGATATAATGTAACTGCCGCGTGCTGCTGATTTACGTCGACACGGGGATCGTGAAAATCCGCTTGTTTAATCGATTCGCAGACTCGCCAATTTGCCTGGCGGTAAAAGCTCGACTCGGAGTCATTAAAATTTGACGCAGCAAACTTTTTCATTCGAAAGCATTTTCGCTGCCGCGAACTGCTTGGCAAAAGTCCTCTGAAATTTAGATAAAAATAAATCGGAGCGCGCCCGTCGCTCGCGCTTCGTATAACCGATGTACTGCCCGAAATTCCGTCGCACGTACGTTTTCACGTCGCATGTATGCGGCCCCATCAAGTTTTACGAGTGAGTTCTTTCTCCGCGGCCACGCGAACGCATCGTTAGACTCTCCGCGGTTCCGTAAACGCCCTGCGTGTGCGCGCCATGTCCGATTCTAGAATTAATGATTAGCCAGGCGGCAGAGATTTCGCTACTCGTGCGTACAAACCATCGCGAAAGTTTGAAAACTCCAACGCCGGATATGAGGGTTCGTCCGAGCCATTGGAAAAAGATTGATCAATCTTTCGCACATCCCCGCCGCGAACTCCATTACCTCCGTCGATTACGCGCCGGACGAAAAATTGATTAGCGATTTCCACGAAAGAGATAAATGCGGGACAGCCGTATAATCCGGTCGCAAAGTCGCGAGTTGAAGAGCTCTCGGGTACGAACCGATCGACCGTAACTATCGGGGACAGATGCAGCCTCGCGCGTTCGCATGCAGCCGTCCTAATTTCGCATCTCCGCCCCGCGCGCGCGCGCTCGAATGTAGGTCTGCTTACCTTTCAAATTTTCCTTATATCGTCCGCGGCGAACGATACGGAGTACATCGCCGGTGTACACACTTGCGATGCCGATGGGCGATGACCCAATTCCCGAGGCGCGAGCTAAGGGCGGCCCGCGGCTTTGACGGATGCGTCGAATATCGCTTGCCCTACCTGCCTCTCTCGGCTCGATTCATATGCGGGCGCCGATATTGCGCCCCCGCGCCGCTCCGTCAAAGGAGCAGAGCTCTGGAAATTGCTCGGGCTGCGCTCGAATTCGACAGTGAAAGTCGTTTCCGCTAAACGCTGATAAAAACGGTAAACACGCAAGGAGATCGGAACCCTCGACTCTGATAAAATCGTCGATAGGAGCGACGAGAGGAGCGCACTCGAGGCGGCCCTCGACGTATCCAAAGACACGCGAGATCGAGCCGCGCGGGCTGCTGCACCAGCCCTGTATACGCATCCTCTCCTCGCTCGCGAAGAATCCGCGTAATAATGCTATCGCGCAGTACGTGTCGTAACGCCAACATTCACGGGATACTTATGAGAAAGTGGGGCAAACCAATCGAGCGCGAGCTCTCGCCGAGAAGAAGAAGAAGAAGAAGAAGAAGAAGAAGAAGAAGAAGAAGAAGTGAGCCTCGCATTCAACAGGAGGCCTCGAGGCGCCGCGAGCTGCTGACCCGGATCCACGAATTAACGAGAGATTTTGTTTCGAGAAAACACGATCGAGCGTCGTTTTTCACCTCGTTCCAGCCTGTAGTCGGATCCGGCTCGGCTTCTCGCAGAATGAAAAACGATAATCGCGTATACGTTCGCTCTCCCGTGTCGGGCAGACGAGTATTGTTTGCCCAGTCAGAGGATTAAAACTGAATTTTATCGTCTGAATGCGAGCGAGCGAGCAGATCGAGCCCGGAGCGCTATTCCTTTCATCCGCGCGGAACAAAGAGGGCCGACATTTTTCATTAAACGCCCCACAGTCGCGCTGATGAATGTATTTTCTATGCCTTATATTCTATCGCGTCATTTCATCGAGAAAATACTCCTCCCATAAGCGGCTCCGGCGATTTAATTGTCGGCTGCAGGAATTTAACGCTCACTGCTGGCTTCCGTCGCTTTTTCTCCCAAGTTTTATATCTTCGCCCCGCTAGCTTCCGCGCTACGTGCCGGCTTCCCGACAATGCGCCTCGGACGAGTGCCGCAATGTAACGAGGGCCGAAGCAACAAGTTACATAGGAAAATCGCAGAGCTGCAACCTTACTATACCGCTGCACGCGACGCGAGCTCGCACCTCCGGCTCTCGAGACCGCCTCCACGCAGGCACGTACAGAGCCTGGCTATGGGCTATCGGCTTAGACATCTCGCTCTGCGATCTACGCTACGACTGCCAGCTGTAAAAGCTTTGAGTGCGCTACTCGTATTTCAAACTCATCGCTGAACTCGATAAAGGAATATTAGCGCAGATCTACCAGCCGATTATCGTCCCTATCTTTTAAACAGTTCGAACTACTATTGATTCTAAGCTCGATTCTACGAGCACTTGCGCACAACTGAATATTCAGTAGGAAAATCCAACAGCGGCAAGACCCACCGCTCGAGTCAATATGATTCGGACGTTAACGTGGATAGCTCTAGTTTGTAAGTGTTTTATAGCAGCGATTGCTCGCAGTGACATCCAAGACTGTTTGAGGGGCTTGACGCATTTTTCAAATTCCAGTCGAAAAATGTACCAAGGCGTCATAGTTTACGAACATGCTCAAGAGCTTGCAAGTGTCGTCGATGAAATCAGTGAAGTCGTGTGCACTAGCGTTTCTACCGTTAAAGTCGATTCTTCAGTATCACTCGAACACCCTTTCAATCAACCTCCATCTGAAAGGATCGGAAGATCAAGAACTCTTTTTGTCGTCTTCTTTTTGCAAGAGTCATTTGTTAAAGCGATGATGAAGAAACTGGAAAAAATACTGTGGACCAGCCACGGTTGCTGTTGATCTCTCTAAACGAGACGCAGGAAGACCTCTTACTCTACGCCTGGAAGAAGCAATTCATCAACGTCATTCATTTACCAGTAATCGTGAGCACCGCGCCGAAGCACCTTCGCTTCTCTAATCTATTTTCTAATTTTTCAATCGCTCAGTTCGATCCTTTCATTGATAAACGGGAAACCACTAGTTGTAACGTTCACGCCGACTGGTTTCCTGACAAGATGAAAAATTTACACGGATACTCGTTGCCCGTCGGTATGCTGAATGATCCTTCGATTTGTAATCTCGTGAGAAATTCAACAGGGCATGTCGTGAAAAAATCAGGCGTTGAAATAGAAATGCTGAACTTCCTTGCTGACGCCATGAATTTCAAAGTGAACATTAACTCCTTGGACTGGCGAAAACATTTTTGGAGCCAGAGATCCAAAAGAGAAAACCAAACTGTTTGGATACGTAGAGGAACTGCGGCTACGAAAGTTTGACCTTATCGCCAATCATCGTGTGCGGAGATATCACTGATCACTATCGTGTCTTGGTTCCCATCATCGAAATCGATTACCTCGCCACGTATCACGTACTCGGATTCATCATCGCACTCGCTTTGTTCGTTATTTTCCGAATATTTGCAAGGATTTTTTACTTCAGTAAGGATTATTGGTTCAACCTGAACATATTATCTGCAATGCTGGGCATTTCAGCTGTAGGAATGCCAAAAACTGTTCCCGAACGCATCACGTGGATCATTTTGATAGCGTCGTCGTCGCTTTATTCAGTTCATTTGGGAAACGAGTTGTTGAAGGACTCACTGAAGATAAAGAATGAAGTAGAGTTTAGTGAATTGAAGGATTTATTAAAGCACAATTTGGTTCCCATGGCTGACGAGTCTGGAGTACCAGCGGAGGGTAATTGGGAGGTCTCGGATGAGCATGGCAACCTCAAGAACATCAGTATACTTCCAACATGTTGACAAAGCATAGAAATGTTTCTTGTTTAATGGGAAGACTAGATGCAATAATAAGCTTGCATGAGTATAATTCACATAGGTAGTTGAAACAAGCCGAATATTAATTCCCAACACTTGCTACAAGTATGTATTTTGTTTTTCAGGATAAAACCAGCCATAAAGCTTATGCAGAGAAGCTTGTGGTTCTCCTTGAGAAGTATGTTGGTTAGAAAGGGCTATCCTTACTGGAGAAGCTTCGACAGAAATTTAGAATTATTGCGGCAAGCGGGGATCATCCGTGCCATAATCGATAGAGATATGAAAGAGTTCCTGAGACACATTAAAGATTCTCACGACGAGGAGAAAAACAGTTCATTGAGAGGACTAGTAAATATGTCGATCGAGTACTTTAACAAAGCTCAGGTCATCGCAACAGTGACGTTTTCCATAGAATTTTTCCTCGATCGGTTCGTTCTGTACGTGAAATCGATTGGAAAGAGAACGCTGCACGTTAAAAAAAAACGCGACGCTTCCATAATGCACGACTGCAATTACTGCGACGGCAACCTTTGTTACTTTAATCTTCTAGATAATCTAGTGAAACTTAATGTCCTTTTGCACCAGCAGATAATACAAGCGCACGTGAAATCGACCGCAGTGTAGCCTTGAATGCGCAATAAACTAATTTAAATATCTAAAGAGGCTATAATCGTTTTTATTAAACGGATCCTCGTCGGAGAGACTAGCCGGGCGTAATGAAAACTTTTCACTCGGGATCCCGGCAATCCAATCCATTTGGAGGGGTCGCCCTCTCTAAGCTCCATTTTCATCTGCATCATAACGGCCCGACCGCAGCGGCAGCGGCTAGAAGAAGGGAAAATCTCCGACTGTCTCTCCGTACACAATACTGTACACAGCGAGAGAGCGAGGCGCACACTCGGGCGGAAAACGCGCGGCCCATTCGATTATACTTATGACCCTGTCCCGTCTAATATTACACTTCTGCCGCGCATGAGACGATATTCTCTTACGCGCGAATTTGCCGGGGACGAAGCTGCTGTTGCTAAATCGCGCGGAATCCCGCAAAGCTTGCCGGACGAATTGCCCGGTATATTATTGTTGTCGTCGCTTATTGATTCGTTTGAAGAATTTCAGTGGCGCGGCATTCGCGCTTCGTTTTCATAACAGCGGATATAAGGTTTCGCCGAGCCGCGCAAATAAAGCAGCGGCATATTGAACTCGCGCGCCGAGAGGGGCGAGAAATGAAAGAAGATTGCCTCTCGAATTTCATATCCCTCGTCCTCAGCGCATCGGAAAGATGACCAAAGCCGCACCGGATCTTCGATTTCTCGGGGAAACTAATTGTGTCCCGTAAATAGAGTCGTTGAGCCGCGTAAGCGCAAAAACAAATTGATAAACTCCTCGATCGCGCTGTGCGAGCGTATGAACGATGGATGGAAGAAATAAAACAGTCGTGAAATTCACAGACTCCGGAGATATTAGGCACTCGAGAGCGAGTCGTTAAATCGAACGGGGACGCATTCGTATGCGCAGCTGGTCGTTGGACCGAGCGTCCGTCACTTAGATAATTCCGCCTTGGCGACTCGGCCGTAAATTTTAGATTTTAGAGGGGCCCCAGCTCGCGCCGCTCATCGCCAGACGGAGTCGCTGCTGCTGCTGCTGCTTCTTTACAGCCCCGTCAGACGTGAGACGCTCTCAAAGCGTCTCGATCCGGCGCCGGCACGGTTTAGGTCGCGCACGGTAATTGAATAGCAATTTGCGGGATGAATTTTCGAGAGGGAGGATTCGGCGCGCGCCGCGGACGAACTCGCGGAATCGAGTTCGAGTTGTCGCGAGCTGGCTGTATGTTGATTGGAGTAGCAAGAAGGCAGAAAGCCCGTTATTTGCTTCCCCGCGGGAGATGGGACTCGGATAACGACGAGCCGTACCTGCGCCCTCGCTTTTTCGCGGCCATCCACAGGTTGTCGCCGAGCGGCACACACGTTCGAAGTCCCGCAGTTGCGATTCGGATAAGGCGACTCGCGGGAAAAACAAAAGCAAACATACAGTGGGAAAGACGAGCGAAGTTTAGCTCTTGGAAATTCGCGAGGAAGCCGGAGGAGGTAATTTTTACTTTTAATCACCCCAGCTCCCATCAGCTCACGAGGCTCTAATTCGAGGGTAAACTTTTTAATCTCCCGCCGCGCGCCGTCCGACACAAAGTCGGATAAATAAATCTCGGCCTCGACTTTCGGCATATCCAGCAACACCTGCTTCGGGTTGCCACCGCCGCGGCGCCCGCCCGCGAGGCAGTACAGGGGGAATCAATACCCGGCCCGCCGGTGACCCCCGCGCTGCGCTGCACTTTTCCTGCTCCTGGTCGCGCGAGACTGCAAACAGCCGAAGTCCTTTCCAAGTAGGCTTTCTCGACGGAGCAACTTGTTATCTATCAATTTCGTCGCTCTACGCGGCTTCTGCATATTCGCCGGTTACGATGCACAGTTAATGGAGGAGCGCGCCAGGTTTTATCGCGGGTAATGGACAGCTGACCGGAGAGACCCGTGTTCAGTCGATCAGGCTTGAAATCGAAATGCAGATTTATTTGAGGAAAAGCATAATCGTAAGCACCAACTCTGCTCCCCCCGCGCGCAGGTATGGCGAGCGTCGGCAGCAACGCGACGGGAGCGACGACGACGGCGACGACGACGAGCACCTCCGTGCCGGAGGCGAGGCCGACGCTCAGCGAGCGCGAGCAGCTGAAAATCGAATTCTACAAGACCTACGACGTGATGACGGGCATCCGGATAGCGGCGACCCTCGGCGGCTTCTTCAGCCTCATGGTCCTGCTCGTCGTCTACAAGAGCAGGTATTGCGCTTTCCTTACACTTTCAACGACGGCGCTCGCTCGCCGACCGGGATTCAATAAAAAGGAGTGCAATGTGAGGCGCAGGTGCAAGTCGAACCGGCAGCTGCAGGACCCGCGACTGACGGCGGCCGCGGAGGCGGCCGTGGCCGAGGCCGAGGCCGAGGAGCGGGCCCTCGCCGCGGCCCTCGAGGCGATCGCCAGGCTGCCACCCAAGCCGGCGCGCGGACCCCGGAGATCGCTCTGCGTCGAGGTGAGTCCCCTTTGTCCCCCCCCCCCCCCCCCCCGATCAAGACAGCTCACGAGCCCAGCCCTTCTCTGTCCACAGCCGTTCCGCTCGCAGTACATCGAGAGGCGGCTGCCGCTGGTCGCGCCGCGGTTCGCCTCGCTCGGCGGGGGCTACGACTCGCTGCTCGCGGCCCCGGTGCGCCGCGGCAGCAGCCGCCGGCTCCGGGCGAACCGGCGCTGCAGCTCCGTCACCTGCAGCAGCACCGCCAGCAGCTACCTCGAGCGCAGGGGCTCGGCCATGGCGATGCCCTGCCTGCCGCCGCCGCCGAGCTTCCCCAGGCACGGCGCGGCCTACGAGGAGTCCTGGGAGCTCTACCACCACCCCATCGACATCCAGGTGATCCAGCCGACCCCGGAGCTCTCGCCGTGCGGCAGCGAGGCCGGCCTCTACGGCGCGCCGGCGGCCCTCCGCCAGCAGCAGCAGCAGCAGCAGCAGCGGCGCCGGCAGTACCGGCACTCGTCCTCCTACTCGTCCTCGAACGGCGCGAAGCCGAGCCCCCCGAGGCGCGCCCCCCTGGCCTCGATGGGCAGCGTCGACCCGCCGGAGCCGGACTCGCGCTCGCTCGGCTCCGACTCTGTCTTCCTGGACGAGGCCGGCCGGCGCGCGGCGCCCGACACCGAGGACGAGGTCTCGGGCTTCTCGACCGACTCGTCGGACGGGCCCGGGGGCCGGCGCAGCTTCCTCGAGGTGCCGCCGAAGAAGAAGCGACCGCCCGAAAGGTGGGACGGCTGCGCGGGCTGCGTGCCCAGGCGGCGGCGCGCCAGCCCCGCGGCCTGCCAGACTTGCATGACCATTAGCGCCTCTGTCGAAGCACCCAGGTGACGATCTTTCAGCCCGCACCCACATCTCTCACTCCGTATCTCTCTTTTCCTCTTTTCTTCACTTAAAACGATACGCCGAAGTGAATGCGAGTCTAAATGTTTAATCCAGCAATTTTCATTTGCGAATCTCGCCTGCTAAATCATTAGCATTTTAACGTGTAATTTTAATATGTATGCTAATCCGAGGTCTCCTCGGTGGCCGTATGAATCGGGAAAAGTAACAGCCCCGTCTTTCTCGTGAGCCCCCTCTATATACTCACACACACACACACACATAGATACGCAGCATTTTATTGGCAGGAAACGGCTCGCAGAGCTCCGCGCGAGCGCGGTCCATACAGGTTCAGCCTCCGCATATAAATGTGTTTTCTCTTTTCTCTCTCTCTCTCTCTCTCTCTTTTACTACAAATAGCTTCGCTGTAAATGCACTGGATTATACGGAACACCGTAGAGCCGCGCGTGTGTGTCAAGATCGATGTAAATACACGACGACGAGCTGGGTGTGCTCGAGAAAAAAGCTCGAGAAGGCGAGTTGAAAAATAACACTCCCGCCGCACAAAGGACTGCTTATGATGCTCATTTTGAGTCGCAAGTAGAACGGACCGTGCATGGCAAGACCGGCAAACATTGAGCCGAGACATTGTTTCCATCGGCACTTTTACTCATCAGTCGGGACGTATGTATTAGCCGCGCGGAATCGGACGAGAGAAAATTCTTCCACCCAGGGGACACGGCACAGACAGTCTATACACATACCAATGTAAAGTCACACGCAGGTCTTGTTCTATTCGATTAATGTGTAAATATTGAGCAGATGTGTGAATAGGAATACCTAGTTGCATTTTAGGTGTATTGATATAGAATAAAATTACTGTCTCTGTGTACATAGCACATGATAACGAAGCATAATATAGATTAACGAGACTCGCACGCGCACACACACACACACACCGATTATTAGACTGAAAAAATACATCGTCTATGTATTCATAAGTGTACGAACAAACGCGGAGGACTAAGCTTGCTGGCGGTAACCGCTCGAGCGCAGCTTTCGCAACGCGCAATTGCCGCGATCAACAAGCTTATTTCTCCACCGACTCGATCTAATCTTCTGTTTTTTGTTCTCGATCGATCGATCGCAAAAGCAGGTCTCCGGTGCTGTCGACGACGACGAGCAGCAGCCAGAACAGTGTGGGCTTGGGCGGCGGTCTGATGTCGCCGCCGTGCTCGACCTCTTCGCCGATCGAGCTGAGGCACCGGCCGAGCAGCGGACCCTCGGGGACGTCGACGGCTAGGCCATCCTCGTCACCGGCCGTCTGGTCGCAGGAGACGCTCTTCTAAGAGGCTGCTTGCTGTATCGACGACTCGCTGCTGGCTGGACGTGCTGCGCGTTGCTCGATAACATCGGAAAGAATCGATGGGGAGAAGAGAAAGTCAGTCGTGTGTGGTGGTGCTGGTGCTGCTGCTGCTGCTGGTGTGGGAAACGCGGCAATTGGAATCTCTCTTCCTCGATTGGTCCGAGCAAATCGAATCATGAATAAATCATTCCGGGCGGAAACCCTTTTCCGTTGAAAACAGTCATTTTCACTTGGAGTCAATTCATTGCTGAACGCTGACGCGAACAGGAGAATTTCAAAGAGAGGATTCGCTTTACCTCCGACGAATTGTAATTTACAATTCGTCAATTCGTGACCTGAAAAAGAGAAGCTTTCAGCCGGATTTGCCCCTCCGTCCACCCACAGAGCCGCTAGCTAACGCGATTACGGCGCGCGCGACGAGAGGCTCATTTCGCGATTGGAGAATAAGAAACAAACCTGCCCGAGAGACGATAATTAGTTTTCGCGAATAAGCGGCGCACTAGGCGTTTCTCGCACTCGGTAGTAACTAGAGGAGAACCGGTCCGATTACGCGCCGGAAAGGCGGAACAAATGAGCGCAAAAACAATGCGGCATTCATTTAAGTTTAGCGAAAAAAAAAAAGAAAAACGAAGAAAACGCCGCGTACAGAGCTTGTTCGTTCAACCGCGCAATTCCACGCTCAATTTCCCCCCCAAAATCCCCGTGCGCGCACGCGAATAATGCAGCCAGAATAAAGCTCGAAGAGAAGAGAGGCTAGCGGGAGGCGAAGCAGCTAAAAATGAAAAAAAAAAAAAAATAGCCCCGACGTTTTCTACATGCGCACACGCATGCACGAGCGGGTGGCGCAAAAATACGACTATGAAAGGAGCGCAGCAGCACCGCTAAATGAGCGGAAAAGCGCGGAGCAAAGAACTAGCCAGCCAGCGAGCGAGCCGCTCGATCGACGACGCGAAGAGTGTTTAGTTTGCAAGACAAAGAGAGTCGTGAGCTCGGGGGGGCGCCAAACTGAGACGTGTGTATAGGGGGTGGACAGAGAGAAAAAACACTGCGACGAAAGAGAATAGGGAATTATTTTTATACGAACGTGATGATAATCAAGTTTGTGAATTATACAAAGCGATGAAAAAATCCGAAAAAATCTTTTTCCAGTCGAGGCGCGCGCTACGACGTCATACTATTATATTATTATCGCCATTATTATAATTATTATCATTGTCATTGTTATTATTACAGCAGATGAAAAATAAAACTATATGTTCGCGCATAAATACAAAGACAAGTGTACACGCGAAGGAGCCTATATTATAAACGCTGCATTGAACGCAGTTTCCGAAAAGCGATAACGCGCACGATATATGTTATGCTATGGGCGAGCGGATCGAACTGAAGACACGAAAGATAAGATAAACCAATGAAATAAAAATCGTCGCTATAGCTGTAAGTTGTTGATTCGTGATTGTTAGATAAAGCAAGAAATAAGCACAAAAATAAATTCAATTATGACGGAAAAATTAATATATAGAACAAGAAAATAAAAATAAAAAACACGTAACGTAAAATGCAGAAAGTTTTCGTGGTTGAGAGTATTCAAGCAACTCTAGAAAAAGTCCGATAGAAATATGCATGATGATATATAATTAACGTAACGTTGATCGATTTTTCTGTTTCGTTCGTATGAGAATGGCTATGAGAGGGACGATAGACACTCGATGCATTAGGAAACGAACCACAGCGCTTTCAGGTTTTCCGTTTATTTTTATTTTTATGGTTGGTCATATACATTATATGTATGCACAAGTAGGAAATAGTATGCCAAACTCGTACAAATTCGGTCTTTCTATCCGACTTTTTTTACGAATGTTTTGTGCCGTTTGTTTTTTAATCGTTATCCGGGGTGACTGTTTCGGTAAAGCACGTCTTCTCGAAATGCCAATCTTAACAAAAGAGTCCTATAAAGTAAGAATAATCGCAGACATCTTGTTTTCAATAATCATTCGCTGGAACGGTCGCCCCGCATTTTTATTTAATTCGCAAAGCCAACGTACGTGAGCCTGGTGAAAGCAAAAGCAAACTAAATCCTAAATTATTAAGCGATGCGTCTAACGACAAGAATTTATATAGAAAATATAAAATCAGATATTTCTATGACATGTATATCTTATAAGAATTGTAAAGCAAAACGTTTTGAATGTGTGTGTACGTGTCTATATTTCGTCTTGTAATAATGCGCGCGCTCTCAAGGTGCACTATATACATATATAAAGAAAACAAAAGCAAAACAATGGGGTCATAGGAATTCTATAATCGAGCGGTGCTCAGGGTCAAAATATTTCGTAAAAACACTCAGTGAGACTCGACGAGCGCGAGTGAATTTTTTGCGAGGGATCGCAAACGAAAATAATTGAAACAGTTAAATGCAACGAACAGGAATCATGCTATTTAATGATGCATGAATTCGTATGCTGCAGCTTCCATATCTTTAGTTATGTCAATTCCTTCTAGGCTTACTTTTCGTTTATGATACGTTATTTTAATACAAGATGTTTGGATATTCTATGAAGGTTTTATTTGTCACTCTACTTTAACGTTTACTAAATGTTTTTATTATAATGATCATCAAAGATGCGTGTTTTTTGTAATACTGTAAAAAAAATTCGGCACAGTATGCGTCAATGATATCGCTCACGTTTGTCTATTGAGTTCAGTGAAGCCTGCACCACTCGAGCACACATGCATACCAGTACATTATCCTTTGGAAGCTGGAATGTATCGCAATTGCACAATATTTCCAGACAAGCACTTAAGCGACTGTTTTACCCAAAAAATGATGTTTGCATGGACAAATGTTTACGTTAGTTATAGGTGTACATAAACGCTGTGTAAGACGTCAAAAAAAAAGTAACGGAAATTTATCTGCGAATAAAGAAATTTATATGTTAACACATTGTAAAGGGTAAAACAACAAAGTCCAAGATAAAAAAAAAGATGAACGTCTGTTAATGTTAAATTATACACGAATCGATTCAATGGAAGGAAAATAAATGTACTCGTATATTTTCCTCACAATGAATCGTTCGGTTTCGGCCTGTAAAGGAGCTTGAACTCGCAAGTGCTGCCGAATTGCCAAATGTAACAATCAAACTGTCTATAGTCGAGGTATAAATTTAATGAAGAATAATTAAACGAAAAAAAAAATGCGCGTACCGTAGCGAGTGAGAATATAGTGAGAATGTTCGACCTTAGGAGTCATTCGCAAAACGAAGAAGAAACTTTGTAGTCTCTTTAAACAAAAAATTATAAATAACTGAACGATTACGATAAAAAAGAAACTTCCCCCGGTGCCTTCCTCCCGCACTTCTTCCATCGACTATAATATACACGCAACAATAAACGACAAAACTTTACGTCTTTATGCTCGACAACGAGACATCTTCCTAATCATACTCTTTACTCATTCTCATGTTGTATGCAACTTTCTGATATCTTCGTATATCACTCTTTAACGCTTATACGCGAACTCTCCTCATTCTTGTGGAATCTCCAGTACTATGCAGACTCTGATCAAAGATGTATGTACAGAGCCGAGGCTCACTATCTCCAGTATGTCGTATGGTGTTTGTAAATTCTTTCTATTGTCCGACTCTTAAAACACTGTGGAATATATTTTTCATAAGAAAAAAATCATTCGTTCGACGAAAGAGCTGAAAAGAGCTTGATGGACATTTCCTCGCAATTACCTGTACAAGATTGTCGTGCGTACTTGTACACCACCTAATAGAAGGCCAAAAAAAGATTTAACGAACAAATGACGAAGGTGACTCGTTCACTGTCATTGTAGACTCATCTCATAGACGGTAGTCTTAGACCTTCGTACTTTTATAATTTTTCTACTCTTTGAAGCTAGGGACTTGAAAACGAAAAGATGAATAATTCACTCCTCTGAGCTAGAATTCGCACCGATACGATAGCCGCACATTTGTACTTCAACACTTTATAGTAATCTGTCTACTTCTGTCTGAGCTAAATCTATTTAACGAAGTATTTTTCAAACTCGTCGCGACTTTTATCCAAAGCATTGTCTTGAGAAGAAGTTACACTTTCATCGTGGATCGTTTATATAGACTCCTTTTCAAAAGATCAACTATCAACACGTGCATCATCTGTGCCTTCATCCGTCGCTCTCCTATTAAACCCACTGCACATACGCACACAGTTCTTCCTACCATTGTTTCGATTCATTGTCTCGAACAACGTTCCGTGCCAAACTGACGAGTCGGGCTGCGCAGAAACCCGGACGTCACAAGGGGACATTCATAACGGCTTCGGCGTCAAAACTGAGGAGGAAAGGCTGCACTTGTTAGATGGCGTTACGATGGCGCGGCTGAATTCTAGAACAATTGATCGAAATTTAAAAAGAAAACACGCCATATCGCTTATCGTTATCAGGCAAGTGAAGCGAGACGAGAAGCGGGACGTGAAATAGAGGCAGAATCGCGTTTTTAGCGCGAAGAGAGAGAGAGAGCTCTCAAACGAGGCGCCGTTATTAAATCTATATTAAAAACGTTATAAACGAAGTATAATTAAAAGGCAAAAGGTTAAAAAGCAGTATATATATATATATATATATATATATATATATATATATATATTAAAGCAAGCAAAAAAATAAATAAAGTGGGACTTGTAATTAGACTGTAAAGTGATGTAATTAGGTGAAGCAGCAGCTGTAATCGTTAAGCGATATAACTATACCATTTTGTAAATAAACCATATTTCACAGAGCGCCAGAGGGCCGCGAACGTACAGAGCGAAGTATATTGTAAAAAGGAATTGCAGAGGACACGCGCGGCTGGTTTAATTTCTGGCATGAGTGCGAGAACGTTTTATGTACACAAGGGCGACAAGTAAGCGCACGGTGCGAAACGGCCTCGAAAGTTAAGGAGGAAAGACTAAGGAATCGGAGGCACCCCGAGCGCGATGCAGCTCATCTGCGGGTTATTATTATTCTTATTCTTATTATTATTATTATTATATGCGTAATGTAACAGAGCTCTGTAAATTTTTCGTAAAGGGGCTTGCTGGGTTATTGTCGCGCACGTACCTCGTCAAAGGGAAAGTATGTTACAGGGAAAAGTTGTCGTGGCGTGTCAGCTTGTTGGCTAAAAAGTGAAGTAGGCTTTCAGTAGATGATTGTATATTTGTTAAAAGGAAGGAGGCGTGAAAGAGAGAAATAGCGTTATGCGCGAGGTGCAAGCCACTATAAGAAGCTGTCAGCTTTGATTTTGAACTCGATTAGAATACAACTGTTATATCGGGCAATTATGTACGAAGGAGAGAAAATAAAAGTTCTGTTTTCAGTTACATACGATGCAAGCTGAGGAATGCCTTCTCCTCCTTTCTCGTACCTTGACATCTTCGCGAAGATCGCATCTCACACTCGTATTTTTGTATTGTTCCCGGAAACTGTGTCGGCGTTCTTTCGTATACGAGCGGGCCGAGATACGAGAGCGCGTGTATATAGATTCGCTGCAGCACGCGGGAGCGAAGGTCTCGTTCGACGCCGCGAGCGAACTATACATAATTCAATCGCGGCCGCCGAGCGATTTCGACAGGCCGATAAAGCAGCGATATGACAGACACGCGCACACCCGATTCGAGCGAGATATATATATATATAGCACTGGCATGTTATTCGACAAAACAATAAAGCTAGCGAGAATTCATAATGGGAATCACCACAAGTAAAAGTAACTGGTGGAGCTCAAGGTGCGCAACAATACAATGTACTATATGGATTATACAGACTGTAAACGCGCTCGCCTAAGATGAACATTGAAAATACAATCGTATAAAAACTGGCGTTCGCTCGAGGCGTGTTATGACGAATTGGAATAAATGTTACAAATATGTTTAAAGCGCTACCTCGTTTACTTTATTTCTCTACCGCCGCCACTTGCTTTACATTTTTATCCGATTGCTTTGTTCATATTTATACTCATGATTTGCATGCGATGTGCACGATTGCAAGATAAAGCGATAAGTGCATCGCAGAGCGTCTGGGGAAGCAATTATTTTTACGTTTCTCTCATTAAAATCCACGTGACTCGCACGTTCTGCTGATTTTTATTCAACATTGCGCTCGTATTGAGTGAAGCAACGGGACGGGCTGGCAAATCTTATTGACCAAGAGAAGCGGTGACGCACCGGCCACTTATACGAGTGTAGAATAGAAAACGATGGAGAGGGAAAACAACTCGTTTTGTAACTCGTCGAAAAATAAGATACCGCTCTCGTTTGAGATAAAGAGAGGAGAAAGAGCCGCAGTGGAGGCCTGCGAACGTCGCGAGAGTGCTGGAGTGCCCTCAACTACAACAGCAACTAGAGCGGAATCGAATCTCGAAAAATTCTGTATAAATAATGCGCAAATGGTGAGAAAAAAGTGTATCATGGACTACGGCAAATTCATGACGGAGATCAGTAAGCGGCGGAAGCCCAATCTCATTCGGCAGCTCAGTGAGTAATAGAATAGTTATAGGAGAAAATAATAAAATGTATAATATTACAATTTTTCACTTTAATCGTTATTTATCCGCATTATTTTTCCTCCAGCTGAAGCCTACATGAAGAATCCAGACGCCCTGTTCTTCGCCGGCGGACTGCCGAATCCCCAAATGTTCCCCTTCAAGGAGATTTCCGTCACCTACAGCGGGGGCACTCGGATGAAACTGGAGAATAAGGATCTCGTCTCGGCCCTTCAATACGGACAGACGCAAGGGTATCGAAGCCGTTATAACTTTATAAAGTCGATCAGAACGCGGAACAGCATAGAATCCAGTTGAAAGAATTTGTTCTGCCCTACACAGACACCCGCCGTTGCTGAAAAAGTGGCGCGAGCTCCAGTCAAAGTGGCACTCGCCGCCGTACAGCGAGTGGGACGTGCACTTCGTAACCGGCTCGATGGACGGCTGCAGCAAAATATTCGAGCTGCTGATCGAGGAGGGCAGCCCCGTGATGCTCCAGACGCCGACCTACACCGGCATCCTCGGCGCGGTAAACCTATAACGCGGTATCCATTACGCGACCTATACGAGAGTATGCCAATGCGGCTGGTTGTTCACAGGCGATGCCGATGCAGCCCCACATCGTACCGATCGAGATGGACGAGGACGGGGTCCTGCCGGAGGACATCTCCAAGGCCTGCGAGGAGCGGCTCAAGAGCGGCAAGCCTCTGCCCAAGGTATCGTATATACTCGCGCGTCGACTGCGAGGACTGACCGATCGGAGCTAGTGCACTGCTTTCCTACTGCGATTATAAGTAGTACAGAGTCGAAAATGTAAAAGCGTTCGTCTACTCTGCGCGCAGTTCCTGTACGTCAACCCGACTGGCGCGAATCCAGTTGGAACGGTCTACAGCAACGAGCGCAAGGAGGAGATCTACAAGCTGGCCCAGAAATACGACTTTCTCATCCTCGAGGACGACGCCTACTATTTCCTGCACTTCCTCGACGAGCAGCCCAGGTCCTTCCTCTCGCTGGACGTCGACGGGAGGGTTCTCAGGCTGGACTCCTTCAGCAAGATCTTGAGCGCGGGAATCAGGCTCGGAGTGGTCACGGGGCCCAAGCCGTTGCTCCAGAAGATAGGACTGCACCTGGCCTGCTCCACCCTGCACCCCTCCTCGCTCTCGCAGGTGCTGGTCTGCAAGCTCCTCGAGGCCTGGAGCGACGACGACTTGAGCGCTCACTTCGCCGAGATACGGAGATTCTATCGCGACAAGCGCGACCTCATGCTCAAGGTCGTCGAGAAGCATTTCACAGGTAGGCTCCTCCTCCCCCTCCTCCTCCCCCTCCTCTGATCGCTAGGGTGTCTGCAACTAAGACCCGACGACATTTCCCAGGCATCGCGGAGTGGTCGGCACCGAAGGGCGGCATGTTCCTGTGGATGAAGGTCAGCGTTATGGAGGACGTCTACGACCTAGTGATGAATACCTGCGTGCCCCAGGGCGTCTTCGTGCTGCCGGGTCACGCCTTCTACGTCGAGGGAACGAGCAAGCCCTGCCCTTACCTACGTATCTGCTACAGCCAAGCTCAACCCGACGACGTGGAAGAGGTATAGCGTTATATAATAGATAACTCTTACGTTCGCCACTGACTCGGTTCACGAGACTCGACGGTATCTATGAACGCTTTTTGTCAACAGGGATTAGCCAAATTAGCAGCGCTGATTAGACAGGTGGCAAAAAAGGGAGACGAGCCAGTGATCAACGGAGCTTGAACATTCGATTCGAACAGCGCTCGCCGGAAAACAAAAAACAAACAGCTGTGATAACAATGCGCGTACGCACATTCCTAGCTGCTAACCAGTCGAGTTCGGATGAAATTTAGTACTTAAATCTATTATGATTCATTTACAAACTAATTGTAGTTTGTTTTTTTTTTATACCTGTTGTACTGTGCTGAGAAATAAATCGCATTTAATTTATCCCTACCAAAACATGACTTATCCTGCGGACCAAGGCGAAGACAAATAGAAAAGAATAAAGTATATAACTTACCGCGCGGGTAGTCCACTGGAGTAGAATTTAAAAAACACGGTCCAAAAGTATAATGTGTATCGTGAGCCGATAAGGAAGAAAACTTGCGAACGCGGGTCTGCAGGGCTGCACGCTACTGCATTCCCTATAACTAAATTCTCTACAGAGCATATTATATAGATACCTATTCTATAATCTATATCCGTACCGCAGGGAAAAGTCAAAACACGTGTTTTGATAGTAGATTTAGAATATAATTTGTTCGCTGACTCGCTTGCAATCCGGATCGCCAGTCACAGGCCATAGACACTTGAACCAGTTTTACAGATTTTTCAAGTGACCAATGAACGACAATAATACCTAAGAAGTTATAACCAAGAAAAGTGGCTTTCACGATGGAATCCGATTCGAACTATGAACCGGAGCCCGAAGAGATCGCGGAAACAAACAAAAAACCGCACAAGTGCGAATATCCTGGGTGTACTGCTGCATTTTCCAGACCTTCTCGCCTCGAACAACATTTGATGGTTCATCAAAACAAGGCACGTACGCGCCCATTTTGACTTCATCAGTTTCTAAGATTCCGTCGCAATAATTGATACTTACCTAGCTTTACGATTACTTTTCTAGAGGCCATACAAGTGTAAACAAGAAGGATGCGACAAGGCATACAGTAATCCATCACACTTGAAACGTCATGCACAATCTCACAGTGAAATTGCAAAAACTTACAGGTAAGCACGTTGAATTGATTTTACGATTGTATTACAAGAACTATCAATTCTCAAAAAAGGTTTAAATTGCAGCTGTTGCGTATGCTCCGTTAAAATCAGTACATTAAGTAACTTGAAACGCCACTACAACCGAGCCCACAATACTGAACGAGAACTGCACTGCATGGAATGCAACGTATATTTTAGAAAGAAAAATCGTTATGAAGAGCACATGGCAGCTCACAAACACGAGTCTAAGTATAAATGTGGTATCTGCGAAAAAGAATATCTAAGCCACACAAAGCTCAAAAAACACCAGGAAATTCATAATAAAATTTACGAATGTCCCATTGAAAACTGCCCAAAAACTTTTACAAAATGGGCACTTATGATAAAGCACAAAAGAAAAGAACACATTAATAGTAAGCGACTGTTAGCCCTAAAATTTGTTGCTTCTTTTTTAAATTACACATTGCCTCTTAACAGAAAAATAAAATTTATTTCAGAGTATCCATGTCCAGAATGTGGAAAGGAGTTTCTAACTAAGGCTTGTTTGAGGCTTCACGCTGAAGTTCATTCAGAAGATAGACCAGCTATACCGTGTCCATATGAAAAATGCACTCGTCTTTACTACTTCAAAAGGAATCTAGATCAGCACATTCGCAGAAAACACAACGGTCAAAAGTTCATTTGTGACATATGCAACAGATGCCTATCTACAAAACAGAAATTGCAAAACCATATGATCGCACAACACCTATCTGAAAAGAAACCCTTCAAAAGGAAACCTCCAGCACCTAGAAAAGATACTGGACAAGCTAGGAGATCTGCGTTATCTGAACTCACTGGTCTTTATTTGTCTGTCAAGGCTGAAGTACAACTGATGAAGAGAAATCCTACAGCGTTACTGAGAGACGCGATGGTCGAGGAATCGGTCTCAGAAGATGACAGAGTTTCCGATACAAGTGCCAAAGGTGCCTAAACGTTATGACCTAGATTATGAAATTTGCAGCTTCTATCTGCCTAAAATAAGAATGTACAATATAAAGACTGTTCTATATGTATAAGCATCGGTTAGACGAAAAATAACCAAATAAACGAGTTATCTATTTTTCTCCAAAAATTTGAATTTACAGTCGCGCGCGCTCCAGGCCGAAACATCCCTAAGAGTTCCAGCAAAAATCCCCACTTCTCCATTGTATAATGCATCGCAAAGCCGAGTATATTATATATATGTATGTATATGCTAGATCGCTAGCTGGCGGCCGGTAGTAGGGGGTGAGGTGCGAGCGACGGTTGCCTAGGCATCGGCGCGCGCGCGCGCGCGCAGCTCGCGGGGATAACGGCTATGCAGTACGTGTATTTGACGTAAAGCGTAAACAAACTCACTCGCAGCCAGCAGTCGTCCCAGCGTATACGAGAGAATCGCAGCAACGGGCAACGGGCCGTCTCCCGAGGCGACGACGGAACGCCACACACTCGCGTGCGCGTCTTGTGCGGTTCACGCTACTGGCTTCTACGATATTCGCGAGGATGACGTCGCTGGACCTGAGACAGCAGAAGCTCGAGCAACAGGTGAGGCAGATTTTCGCGGAAAACCGCGCCAGAGAGATGAGAGAAAGAGTAGAGAGGAAAGTTCGCGTAGCCGCGCGTGCAGGCTGTATAGGTATAAGGCACAGCTCCATAAGCGGGCGCGCACGCGACACGACCTCCTCCAACCCCCTATGCTATGCGCGATGCGCTGCTATAACCTTTCCTTTCACTGCGACTGCACTCTGACTAATGCACCTCGAACAGTCGATTATTCGAGATACACGCTACTCCCCTACGCCCGCTACCTACACGCAAACCTACTTCCGCGGGCGACGCGATTATTTTTCTCGCTGCGGGCTGAGATATATGAGTATGTTTACACATTATGCACAGTATAGAATAATAATCTCCGTGCCAATGTTCTATGCAGTTGAGAGACGAGCGCATTTTCAATCGGTCGATTGCTCCAATTTGACACGCTAATCAACTGCTAAACATTTTGATGCTTTCTTTCGCGTCGAACGAATTGCAATTGTAAATAGACCTGGTCAATAATTCAGAAGAACATTAAAGTTTGGTTGTCAACTCAGTCCGGAGGCAATTATTCAGACAGTATGAAATATTCATGTGCATTTTTTATTCCAGAGGCAGCTGATTGCTCAAAAAATGAAGCAGAAGAGACAGACCGGAGCTGGTGGAATGGTGCAGGCTTCCAACGTATCCAGTGCTGGACTTACTGGTCGTACAGCATGGCAAAATGATTCACATGGTATGAGACTGCTTAATTGGCTCAGTGGCACACATATTATCCCAACTTTTTTTTTCTTTCGCAATACACTGCTGGCAAATAGTTATTTGAGCATTAGTTGCAGGTTACGATGGACCTTTACGATACAGTATCTTTCCAGGTAACCCAGATACAAGTACACTACCTGGAAATAGGACTATGGAGACTGATGGAACTACAGGTATTAGCTGTCATTTGCTTATTCAATATGTATCTAAGGGCTAATGATGAGCTTGTGTTTGTATTATATTTATTCTCTGCATTTCCTCACAGATGTTAGTAGTGAAGGTGTTTTTTACGATGGAGCAGATGAAGAATCTTCTCCAGTGGAGCTTCTATCCCCAACAGAAACACTTGCATGTGCATCTCCTCTTAGAGTGGCACCATCAGATGGACCTATGACAGTCTATAACAGAGATAATCATTCTTCGAGTCCAGAGTTGGAAGGAAATGTTGAGGGAAACATTGAACAGTTTGTGTTACAACCAGCTAATAAGAAAATGCATTACAAATGCCGTATAACAAGAGATAGAAAAGGAATGGATCGTGGATTTTACCCAACATATTTCCTTCATTTAGAACGGGACTATGGCAAAAAGGTAACCACATGCTCAAAAAATGCGCTATGTTATGTTAATGGTTTAGACTTTTCAAAAACATTTGTCAATCATCGCTTTTTGATATTGTTAAAGGTATTCCTCTTAGCTGGGCGTAAGAGGAAAAGAAGTAAGACTAGTAACTACTTAATATCTACTGATCCAACTGATCTATCTCGAGGCGGCGAGGCCTTCGTCGGCAAATTGAGATCAAATTTGTTGGGGACTCAGTTCACTATATACGACAACGGTTACTCTCAATTGAAAGATGATAAACGAGAAGAGCGCCGTTCTCATCCCAGACAGGAGCTCGCTGCTGTGATATACGATACAAACGTTTTGGGATTTAAAGGGCCACGTAAAATGACTGTTATCATTCCAGGCATGACACCGGATCAAAAACGAGTCGAGATATGTCCTCGAGATGAATCTGAAACTTTATTAGGTAACTATTTGACTATTATCCATTTGGCCTTGTACTGATTTAAAGCTCAAAGTAATACAAAATGGTTTTAATTTTAGAATGTTACAAGTCGAAAAATATGGATAATCTCATAGAATTGCATAATAAAACACCAGTATGGAATGATGACACGCAATCGTATGTCCTCAATTTCCATGGTCGCGTCACACAGGCTTCAGTTAAAAACTTTCAAGTAGTTCACGATACCGACGGTGAGTTTCAATGCTTTACTTAATATTAAGATTCCAAGAAACCTCGTTTAAAATTATTAATAATGGAACGCGTTGAAATGTTTCAGTGGATTACGTTGTTATGCAGTTCGGCCGCGTAGCAGAAGATGTGTTTACAATGGATTATCGATTTCCTCTGTGCGCGCTTCAAGCGTTTGCTATAGCTCTCAGTAGTTTCGACAGTAAACTAGCATGCGAATAATACGCTTCAAAGAGATGTAAGGCATGAGTCCATATAACTGAACGCGACACGCGACAGACAATCATTTTTAAACGATTTGCTCAGCTTTAAAAGTTGTACAGTTGCAAATTGTGCAAATGCCATATCAGCTGTCGATCTAATCGAAAACGACAAATGAACGGGCCAAACGAAGGCCCTGTAGAATTGTAAAAAAATATTATGTACAGTCGACGTATCGCGTTTGGATGTAGGAGATTCCGTGATAAATCTCATTATATCTTTGTCACGGTTTTACGAACAATGTTTGTCTCACGAATCTATAAAGATAAATCAAATGGTTTTTGCGCGTAAATTGTTCATATCGTAAAACTGTAAATCATTAAGAAAAAGAGTAGGAAAAATCGATGCCTATAATTTTATTTTTAATGTAGGTTTTTTATGCGGAATAATGTAGATAATGATTTTTATCATTTTATTGGTCAATTATATTTTTACATAAAAAAAAAAAATTAAAATAAAAAAAAACATACAAAATAGTCAAGAAAGCTTGGTTTTGTTTTAAAATACTTCATCATAAAAAAACTATTTTATTACTTGACGAATTTAGATTTTACGCATCAGATAATCATCTAGGTTATTGTCAGGCTATAATGTAAGGTCAATTGGTTTATATTTATAAATGAGACATAAAATTGTGCAATGCTCTTTGATGACGTAAACAGAGGTTTGCTTAAAATTTGAACTTTGAAGCCACGATTAAGCTTTACAGAAACTACCGGTCAATTTTCATAATGACAAATGAATTTGTCTATTGTATGTTATACATAAAAGAATGGTCTTTATGTGTTCAATTCAAAATATAAAGTAAAAAATGGATAAAGCGAATTGCCGCATTACTGATGTAGTGCGACCACATTACAGTATTATTTGTAGAAAGCGAGACATCAAGCAGCATTTTTTATAGGATAAATTCGAAGATCTTGAAGAATCGTACTTAATTAACTTTAGAACTGATCTTTGAGCACGGATATTGTATATTGAACGATGTGAGAGGCGGCTAGTTACACCCGCGTAATAATTTTAATAGAATGAAAGTCAGAATTGTGAGAAAAGGTTTGAAATAAGAAAAGGATTGACTGCTACATGAGTTATGTATGTATGTATGTTGTTACAAAATGGCAACTTAAACACGTTAGCTAATTGTCAACAGAATAAAGCAGCATCCCACTAACTTTATCACAGATTCAAAATGCATTTGTCTATTTTTAATAAGCAATCGATGTATTCATGTCTTTCAAACAAACGAAAAATATTGTGTATCAAGATTTTTTCGTAATAATGATTTCATCGCATGTATATTGAGACATCTTATTTAATTGCGCATTACTTGATCATATACCATAATCCACAAGCAATACAGCAAACGAAAAGAAATATGGCATTCCATGTGTCTAGTCCAACAAAAAGTTACAGATGACAGGAATTAATGAAATATTTTGCAGTAGTTTTTCTTGTGTTACGTATCGATAATCTGAAGACATTAGGCACTCTGTTTTTGGAATAATAAACTTTTTTTTCACAATCATTCAGCTTGTTTTACTAGAACCAATTCTTACGTTTATAATTTTGGAAGTAGGATGAAATGCAGAACGATTATAATTTAAAATTTAATTTAATTTTTATTGTTATACAATATAATCTCAAAAAACAAATTATTAAAAACAACAGGGATTACAATGTAAGCGTTTCCATTCTTTTATACACAGATGTTTCCAATACATGAAACAGTTACATACGCTTTGCAAGCTGATATAATTTGAACACGTATTTTTTGTTCACGAGCCACATATTTCTTAAAGGCACTTGAGTTACAAAATTATGCAGCAAGTAAAAATTTTATAAAATTATTTACAATCATTTGACATAAACAATTTTCTATATAAATGTAATATTGTAAATATGTAATTCTTCGAGCATAGTAATGTTCTTGAAATGAAGACGATTCGCATCGTTCCAATGTGTGTTATACGACGTTTTACTCTGATATTACTAACATTGCAGAGCTTAAAATTTACAAGGTTTAGTCGTTATGATGAGCAATGTTGGCTATTAAATTAAAAATAATAAATAAATTTCACATATAGTTGTGTGTTGTGCTCATAATTAATTTATCCTGTTTTCAGTTTAAATAAAAAATCATTATTCTGAAGTCCACTTAAAAAAATTATATTTTAGTCTGAAAATTAAAAAAAAAAGAAATTGAAATGCATCAAATTTTCTTAAATATACCTAGATTTCAGTCAGGATCCTTAATTTGTTTACATATTTGTGTACAGCGTTATTTAATTACAATGTATATTTAATTTAAAGCATTGGTTTCCAATGTCAAAAATATTTACCTACAGTCTTTATGTACTATCTATCCCTTGTGATGATAAACACGAATAACAAAAAAAAAATATATAAAAAGAATATTCGTTAATAAGCGACTAAAAAACTAAGAGACTGGGCTTTGAAAAATGGTATTGAATACAATCGTGAATTCTAAACAAATGAAATAGAACTATACTTACAGTTTTTAAATTTGATTCTGTTATAATAAAGAAAGAATAATGTAACAATAAGTAACAATTTTTGGTGATTATAAATACCGTATGCTTTAGTGATAAATCAAATTATCGAGTTAATTTGTTATTTTTATACAAGCACTCCATTATCAGAGTGATAAATGGCAGTCTGATTATTCGTAAAAAAGATAGTAGGTTTTCCTTTTCAATAATGGCAAACAGTATTAACATTTAAAAATAAGAGATACAAAATACCAAGATCACGCACCGACCACAAACCGCTGTGGATTACAAAATATAAGTTTTTTATCGCACTTTGTTTCACCTATTTACAACTCTTCAATTAGAAAAATAGTTATTTGGGTTTCCAAATTTTTCATCAATTACCACCATAGTCTGCTGAATTTGTACTGCTTGATCGACGTAACTGGTATCTCATCTTTTAAATTTCTTTATAATTCAGTCATTGTTGTCGAATCATTTTAAATTTGATCTCGTAAACTTTGGTCCGGGAATTCGAGAGGCCGGTCTGGGAATTCCACTTGATGCACCGTTACCTACTTTATTTGGTGCACCTGCCCAATTACTTGGTCTTCGTAGTTTCGTAGCATTTGTCCCGGTAGAAACTGAATTGGGTACCTAAATAAAGTCAAGATCTGTTAGAACGTCCAATGTCCAAATACAAATTAAGTTTTTTTATAATAGAAATCAATTGTCGATTCACCTTAATTTGCTTAGATCTAACATTTTCTGTCACCTGAATATTTTCTTTTGCTGCTTCAATTCCACCATCATCGTTACCTACAAAGAAAACATTTCAAAAACATATTTATAACTCGAAAAGAGAGACATATACAACTACAAACCTATTGTATTTATTGCTTGATCCGAAATAGCCGGACTTATTGTTAGTGGTGAACTAGTTTTTGCATTGAACTCTGCACTATCTGTCGGTGATGTGCTTCTACTATCTGTACTTTCTGTATAAGTTCTTCCAGCTCCATTCTTAAGGATGGGTGACGGCAAATCTTTTCCTTCTATCCACGTATTTTCAAGGATTTGACGCCCTTTGACCTTAGGCGTAGAACCACCTAATCTTCCTTGTTCTTCCATACTCGCCAGTTTTTTGAGTGCTTCGAGATTCCTGGGCTTTACTGTATACGATGCTCTGCTGCTATCGGAACAAATACTAAGCCTATCGTCAAGATCGGGGGCACTATGTGCGCTTGCTGTGCTTTCAATGCTTTCCATTGAACGACTAGTACCATTGCCTGATCCGAAATCTGCATTATGCTTCATCGGCAATAGACGTTCCGACTTGAATCTGCTTAACGCATGAGAATTACTTGAAATATTCGGTTGGGATCCTTTATTAAAAGTAACGTCAGCTTCTAAAGTTAATATACCGGATGGCTTTAAGTTCGAGCCGAGATTCGGATTTGACTTTTGAAACATTTGTGGCAGTTTTGATAATTGACGAGGTGCCTGTATTTGCCGTACGGGTAGCTTTTCCAACGGCTTTATGAATGTGCTGTCTTGTCTGTTTTCTTCCTCATTCATTTCATTTCGAACGTGATTCTTTAATAAACTCGATTTCTTCGAGAAAGTGTTAAATCTTTGTTGATAGAGATTTTCATTACTCTTTGCACTGGGTACGTGGGGCTGCAAAGGCGCCGCTGTTACCGGTTTATTCGAATTGTTCTCTAGTGGCTGCGATGCTTTTGATAAACGACTACCGATCTTGCTATCTTTTCTAAAAGTATTGAACCGGTTCGGATCTTGTGAATGCATTTGAGATTCTGCAGGATTCTGTTTTGCATAGCTAGAAACAAATATTAATATTTCTCTATATGATTAATATTAGCGATGATTTTCAAGGAATTTAATTAACATACCTTATGCGTCGCGGTCCAGCCGCATTACTCAACTTCGCGTTGAAGTGGGCAGAATCGTAAGTCACGTCGACTGGTTTGTTAACAGTTTGAGATTCAGGTTGATGCGCTAGTGGCATCTGTACATATGTGGCATCAAGATCTTCTACCTCCTCCTCATCATCATTAATAACTGGTTCAGCTGGCTTCGGGCGTTCGTAAGTAGCGTCAAATTTATTTTCAGCTGAGTTTGGATGCTCGTAAGTGGTATCAAATTTCTTCTCAGTATTTGGCAAAGGTGTGTTAAAGGTGGCGTCGAATTTATTGCTACTTCTCCGAACTTCCTGTAGTAATTCGGCTCGAAGATTTGGAACTGCGCTAAATGTTGAATCTAATGGATCACCATTACCAGATGATCCCTGTAATATAGCAAACAAAAATACGATTAATCCAGATTTTATTAATATACAATGTTGCAATAAAGTATTAAGATTTACACTTACACTCAGCCGAGGAATCGGTTTTGCAGCAAAATTGGAAGTTTGAAACGTCTCGTTCAGTCGTTCTTTTATCGGAGACGTCGATTTCGCTTTTAGTTCGAATGTAAGATCAGTCTTATTTTCGCTATCTAAAGTAATGGTCGTTGACACAAGATCTTTCTTTTGAAGCAATACAGGTATATCATGGTCAAAAGAAAGATTTCTTGTAGAATTAAGTGGATTAGGGGAAGCTTCCATTATTTTTGTTGAGTTCAAGGGTGACAGAATCTTTGTACTGTTACCTTTGAATTCGCTTATTGGCGAGGGAAAGCTTGTAAATGTATCATTTGTCTTTGAATTTTCACTAGCAGTTACAAAAGTGCTATTGGAACTCTTTTGATCCTTATCAGTTATATTAATATATGTCTTATCCCCTATATTCTCATTAACAAAGGTTTTGTCATTCAAATCCAAAGCACTAGGACTTTTGCAATATGTTTCATCCTCAAGAACAGTGCAATCATTTTGCTTCAAGAAATCGGCAATCATAGTACTGTCCTGAGCTTCTTTGAACATACTTGCCTCCATCATTGAGTCAGTTAAAATCTGAGAATCTATAAAACTGTCAAAAGCTGCTGCTGCGGCATGAACACTTTCATCTCCTTTACCATCAGATATCAAAGAGGAATACAAAAGTGATGGTTGAGATATGTTCATTAGGAAGTGACTGACATCTGGGTCACTCATATCACTGATTAAAGAACTGATACCCTCTTTTGAGGAAGCCATATTCATGAAAGCTTCCATACTGGTTTGACTACTAATCGAAGAGGGACTTTCTGATAGGAGAGCAGCAAGAACTTGGTTCGTTTTTGGCCGTAACATCATTGGTATACTGTCCCTCCTCTCCTTCAGTTCCTTGTTATTGTTATTGTTAACATTCTAAATAACAATGATTAATGAAAATCTGACTCAAAGTACTCAGTTTTAAATGCAAAAAAACTTACTCGCGTTGCAGATTCAGGGATCGGTTGATTTTTCCAAACATTCGATAAAGAGAACGATCTGGTTTCTGGAGAAACGGACTGTTCCACAGAATCGAAACTTAGTCTATTGTGAGACCGCCTTTTGATTCTTGTAAAGGTCCTTGTGTCAATGGATCTCCGTGAATCTTAAAAGAATTAAACATTAAGCAAATTTGCAAATGTCTCGCTATGAGTTGCAAGAAAACAAACGTACTACTGTCAGACTGTGCAGCATCCGATTCCTGTACATCTGCATGTAACCAGCCATCTATATCCTGAACCTTGGCTTCGACACTGTTCCTCCTAGACGAAGTGCCCGTGGAACACAACCTAAGAAGCAAAGTAACGTTATCAGAACAAAAAAAACGTGGTGACAAGTAGAAATAACTATGCCAATCGAAAGTAGCTAGACTACTTGTGTAAAAGCATCAGTCGCGGATCTTGGGCAGCAGCCCCAACTCACCATCTGTCCTCGGCGATGTCGTCGAACTCGAAGACATCGATGATCGACTGCTCGTCCTCGTCTCGCTCCCTGAAGACGTCGCTGCCCCGACTCGACCGTCGCGACATGTTGACCCTCGACTCCGCGTTACTCCAACCTACCTCTGGCGCGACTGTCAGGCTGGCGAGGGCGATTCCGAAAATACGCGATGCATCACTTCACACTTTACCGTTAAAGCACATATATAACAGCATTGGATTGCTATACACTCGCGAGTCGCGAGAGCAGCGAGAGAGTATATATGAAACAACGGACAGCTGTATACGTATAGGTATGTGTATATATATATATGTATATCTGTCTATGGAATGTCGCTGCTGTAGCTCTGCTCCGAAAACGTTCTATAAGTACCTCTTTTTTTACGGGGAAAAGCGCAAGCGAGAGAGGCACGCGTTGCTTATGTTCCCAGGAGAGATAGGCGCGGTGTCAAAAATAAAATTTCTCTCTCCCTCAGCAGGCGATATGCACGTTATTAGGTACGATGTTAATTGTTGTTATCTTATCGCTCCTGCGCGGCCGAGCGCGTGCCGACTGCCGCACTGCCCGCGAGACTCGAAGACGCTGCTGCTGCTCGAAGAAGAAGAGGAAGAAGAAAATGTAGGTGTACCGATCGCACACGCGCAACTGATGCAGCTCGAGTACGAGCTGACCTGTTGATATGTGGCAGGCCGCTGTACAAAATACGCGAGAGTCGCGCATGTGAAATTATGCATGGAAAATTATGCTACAACTATACTGTAATGCAAGTACTATAGGTAAATAGGCTAAGGCTGAGTCCGAGGTACCTATAACGAGGCCTGTTGCTTTTGTGGTTTGTGTATAGTATGGACGAACGATTTGGCCTCGCACGCTGTTTTTTGCAGAGTAATTGTACAGTAGAACTGTAGGAAAACCGCAAAGGCGTACGATTGGCTTTCATATATACCAATTTTTAAGTCGCCTTTGCAAATAAAGCTGATCGAGGATCGAGCGTACATATGAAGAAACTCCGGAATGTCGATTGGTATCGGAAACGGATATTTTATTATTCATAGTAATTGTGCAAGGTGAGTCAGCTACATCAGGACATCGAGTTTGTTTCCTAAATAGCGTTATTTAAATGACTCCAGTATTCCGTATAGGTAAACCCTATATGGCGCAAGACATTAGATTGCGTCTTTTTGGAATAAAGATCAGGTTTCGTATTAAGGTGAAATAGTATATTGTGCCATTAGGGGGGGGGGGCTATTTCTAACGAGGATGAGATTTGAGCACGAGTTGGAGTCGAGGGCGCCTTTTCAAAATTTGATTCACTTTGAGTATTTTTGAGTAGCGGGAAGCCATTCGTTCTTTTTCATGCACGTGTTAAGAAAAACTATATACATTTATTGTTGAGAAAACAATTAAGTTTTATAAAAATATTTATTTGGGATAGGTGTTAAAAAAATTGAATGACATGTTTAAAAATCCCCTTGATCCGTGCACGATGCAGCCACAATAATCACCGCCACCAGCGTCGCTACAATCGCTGTTTTTTCCAGAATCCAGATGGCGCTGTTCTACACACACAACACACCACACACACACCTAGCTTGCCATTGGCTTCTCCCACCCCGCACGACTCACCCCAGCCATCAGGCATCAGCGCCATTTTTCACTTCCCATTGTACTGTCATGGCTAAGAGGCTTGGAAGCTGATCACGAGCTGTAGTCCTAGTGAGAGTTGAGAGGAAAGAGCACGCTGCACAAATGGTAAAATATCTGTGAGTGATTGCGGAGCAAGGTTTCGAAATTACGTAAACCACGGACAGTTGAAGGTTCAGTGCATTATTCGGTAAAGCAGAGGAGAGTCGAGGATGGGCACGAAGGAGAACTCCACGACGAGCGCGGCGACGACGGCGTCCAAGGCCGCGGCCGCATCGACGCCCGTTTACCCACCAAAGCCGTACGGCAAAATTTTGCTGACGCTCCAGAACTGTCTACTACCGGACGACAAGCTTACCTCGACGCCGTCCAGCGTCGACGGCCTCGACAATGAGACCGAGATCGACCTCAGGATACTCGGCTGCGAGCTCATACAAACAGCGGGGATACTGCTGAGGCTGCCTCAGGTGAGTTGAGAATGCGAGGGAACACGTTCCTAACCTCCAAATGCGCTCGATTCCGATTATTCCTACTTCTTCTCCGCATATGTGTCGAGTTCTTTCATGTGCTAGACGTCCGTTTGTTCTCCTTGCAGGTGGCGATGGCTACGGGCCAGGTTATATTTCAACGTTTCTACTACAGCAAATCTCTAGTTAGGCATAATATGGAAACAACAGCGATGGCCTGCGTATGCCTGGCCAGCAAAATCGAAGAAGCCCCAAGGCACATACGAGATGTCATAAACGTCTTCAACCACATAAAACAAGTTGGAAATCAAAAGTAAGTGTTGGAGCCTATACTTTGCTAGAAAAAAGTCTATAAAATTGATTTTACACTGTTGATTCTGACAAAAAATTATGCATTATTGGCAAGTAGTTGTTTGTAATATATAATGCTGAGAGTTATATATTATAAATTACTTGTATTTTCACATATTGTAAAGTTACATTAGGCTTTTTTCTTAAATTCAAAGAAAAGTTATAAATATTTTAATGATTTTCAACAGGGTGGGTTCCGCATAGGCGCTCTAGATTGTATACAGAGCATATAAACATGTAAGCAACAAACGCAGCTCTCAAGCAACTCAAGATCAACTCGCTTGATTTTAGTCGAAGGCTCCAAAAGCACGACTGGCAGCTACGAGATTGAAAGGACTTAGAATGTGTACAGATTTATTTCTGTGTGAAAAGCGCGATACTTTATACCTTCACTCAGAATTGTTGTACTGCATTTTAGTATACAGAGGTTTAGGCACTAACATATCTACTAACTAGAAAATTTATAACATATGAAATTTTACGGTAACTGGTAGTGTGACCAGATTTTCTCGCTGTTGTGAACATTTTTCTTGCAGGTTATTTATCATTCGTGCGCATTATTTCATAATGTTTTATCATCAAATTTATAAATATTGTGTAACAGTTTAACGCTCGAGTATTACTAGTATTGCAAACAATATTTATAAATTTTCTATTTATAGATCTGTATCAGTGAAAAACAGGTATTGAGAAAGAATGAGACAATGTCTATCTTTTATGATGTTTAACATTTATTTCGTTATTTGTTATCAAAAATGATACATTGTGGTGTATGAATGAGTGCCGATAAGTGAAGTGATTTTTTAAGTAGGAAGTTATCAATTGATCCCATGGGTTGAATAAGACCTTACTTATTTAATTCTGTAGATTAATTGCTGAGAGCCTACGGTAAATATCCACAAACTATGCGTGAAACAGTTGGTGTTAAACACTGGAAAATAACGGAGGGTATAAGCAATCCCAAATTCAATCTAATTTTCTCTAATTCATGATATTTTATACTATTCTAATAATATTTCATGACTGTAATTTTTTAAGGTTTTGTAATGGAGTGGACAAAACAAAACTAGTAACTCTACTAAGAGCAAGGAGAGCGTCATGCCAAACTCACTCTGTAAAAGCGTGCTAGCCGTGCTTGATTAAGACTACAGCTGACCCTTTTTGTTTTCTTTTTTTTTTGCAGATCTATAACGCCGGTGATACTTGACCAGAATTATGTAGCTCTCAAGAATCAGGTGATCAAGGCGGAAAGGCGCGTGCTTAAAGAACTGGGCTTCTGTGTTCACGTTAAACATCCTCACAAGATCATCGTCATGTATCTACAGGTTCTCGGTTATGAGAAGAACAAGGCTTTAATGCAGCAGTGTTGGAATTACATGAATGACTCGCTGCGCTCCGACGTTTTCATAAGGTACGAACCAGAAACGGTCGCGTGTGCATGCGTCTACCTTGGCGCCAGACAACTGCGGCTACCTCTGCCTTCGTCGCCGGCATGGTTCTCACTTTTCAAGGTCACAGAGGCTTCGATCAGAGATATTTGCAGGCGTATTTTGAGGTTGTACAATAGACCCAAGGTAAAGCCCGAGCAATTGGAGAAGCGCGTCGAGGAACTCAAGAAGCAATACGAAGAGGCACGTACCAAAGCGAGGGCAGGAGATGCGGATGGACACACGCCAAGTCCACCATTGCCGAAAGATCACAATGCTTGGGGCGGATTTATCAGCAGAAGCGGGTCTCATGCTATGCCCGAAAGAGTCAAATCGCCCAAGTGAGTATTGCATCTTTTTTTATTTGATATACTGTTTTTTTTATTTATTTTTTTTTTACCGTAACTGCTTCTTTTCATTTCTTTCTTTTATTTCTTGATATATTCTTTTAGATCTATTTTTAACGTAGTACTACCTGATTGATTTTCAGAAACAACTCAAAGTCTACATCGTTGTCGCCGACGCGTGAGGACGTTCTAAAGCACTCCAAGAGGAAAAAGCGTAGCCGGACGCGTTCGCGCAGCCCAAGCAGATCTCGGAAGCTAAAAAAGACGCAGCGACATAGATCCGGCAGTCATAAGAGCTCACGAACCCGCTACAGGTCAAGGAGCCGATCGCGAGATCGGGAGTCCGAGAAGTCGAAGCATCGCAGCAAGCATCGACGACATTAATAAATCAGCCATCCAGACGACAAGTCTTTTCGGAGAATTTACAAGTGCGAATAACAAATTAAATAATGAATGCTGGATTAATTTGTAATTATTTTACTGGAGTATATATTGTTGAACCGTTCTGAGAGCGAAACAGAGAGGGATAAATTTTGCGCCGAAAAAAGGAGCCATGTAAATATTGTACTTTTTTTGTTCCGAATTAGCAAGACTATTTTATGAAATTATCACATGTAATGATAGAATGAGCCTACACAACCGCGTAACGGCTAATTTTTCTACAAAGAAATGAGAGTTGATACATGGTGTTATAAATTTAATCATAGTATATTGTGCATTAAGGTAAAAACAACGTGTGGACAATTTTGTGAATCGCGAAATCCTGTGGTGACGAACATGCGTGTGTGCGTATATATTAATAATAATAAAAAGAAAAAAAGAAAAACTATGAATCAGACTGCATTATCTTATGAAATCCGGTGGGCAATGCCCTTTTCCTCTCTGCCTCGATCACTGGTGAGAAGTCCAGGTTCGAAATCTGCGGTAAAAGCGCAATCACGTATCTCCTGTATGACTTTGTCTGCTCAACAGGATTCCCATGGAGCGTTAAGGTCCGCAAATTTGGTAGCATTTTAAGTTTTGAAACGATACGCATGTCGGATATGTCGTTGCCGTGAAGATATAGAATAGTTAGGTTCTTGAATTGAAGCAGCTCGTCGTCGAGGTCCCGGATTCGATTGTAGGCAAGATCCAGCCAGCGCAAGTCGATAGGACTTTCGAGGAACGTCTTGGCCAGATCCCAGAGTTGCTGGACCGATTTCAGGGAGTTGTTGCTCAGCCAGAGAGAGCTCGTGAGATAGAGATGATTCGTGCTCTTGCTGGGGAGACGACCGACGCGACTTGACTGCACGGTGTGCTTGACCAGTTCTCTTGTAAAAATTGAAAATTATGTATGTTTTATTTTTTGGTGTAATATAAAACTTACTTTTTATATATTGAATAAATGTTTTATAATTTATGCATATACTCTTGTCAATTTAACGATTAGCGTTGACGCGAGATAATAATCTATAATATAGCGAAACGGATCGTTCGCGCGTAAGTCATAAAAAGCATAACGGCACAGGTCCACTGGAGCCGTTAATAAAATAAGCTGAAAATTTTATTGCAAAAGTAAACACCTACCGTCGATCGTATTGGCATTTTTAAACGAGAGGTCTAGGGGCGGGCCGGCGTGCATCACCTCGCTTTCCTCTCGACGATAGTCCGAAGATAACTTTTTGGCCATTTTCTTTGTTTATTATCGGCGAGACAATTTTTCCGGTCCGCAAACACAACTTTGACGATTGACGAAAGATCTGAGAGAGAGAGAGAGAGAGAGAGAGAGAGAGAGAGAGAAAGAGTAACGACTAACCGTAAAGTTGTAGTATTATTTTGACGTCTATTAATAGCCGCAAATAAAAGAAAATCAATCTGATGAAAGTTTTTGGAAAAAATCCAACTCTTTTACTTTGTAGCTTGGCATTCAATCGCGATACAATGGAAACTATTGAAAAATAAATGCGTGCTTGATATTTCGAGACGCGAATAATTGTCGAAGATTATTTTGATAATAGTACGAATACAGCGCATTAAATTCGTTATGAAAAAAATCGCGTATACATAGTATATTCGAGTGCGGACACTTTTGAAATTAATGACGCATGTTAAAATAAGATCAGAATGCAATGCATTCCGTAATGTTTTACAAAAGCATCCAACACGTGTCCTACTAATAAATCACGATTCATCTATATATCAGATTACAAAATGCGAACTTGAAAAAATGGTGTCACGCAATGAAACTTGTATAATGCAGCATAAAGTTTATTTTAAAGTTACGCCATGGCAATACGTCTCGACGTTGATTGTTAATTTTGCGAGTACGTTGCATTTTTGTTACTTCGACCGCTTCGCTTTCCGGCTTTTTGTTTAGTCTTGGACTTGGAAATTTATCTCGGTAGAAAGGCGATTTTTAGCAGTTGTATTCGAAAGCTAGCCTGTCCAGCTTTATTATTTTTATTGAACTTGCATGAAAATACTTTTGTTGTTACTATTATAAATAATAATTTCTTCATCTCTTTGCAGTGTCTAACATGGGCAGGAAGCTGCAACAGTCCGAGTGCGCATCAAAGCTCAATACTTAGTTGCAAATCAGAGATGTACTGGCTGAGCCGGGAGTGGACGCGTACCTGTACAAAAATACCCTACTTACTTTGCGCTTGACTTGGCCGGATGGTTAAGAGCGTCTCGTCATCGTCGCCATCCTGGCTCTCACTCTCTCGGGGGAGGAAGACAAAGAGTCCAGTATCGAGTTGAACAGAGAGTTGCAAGGTGAATTGGGATCGAAATTAGAATTTTAGCGAAACACAAAACTCTCTATAGTCTCTCGGCGTGTTTCGCGGTCGCGTTCGAGGCCGTCTATAATACTATAATACTATAATACTATAATATATAGTACAATGCTCTCTCGAGTAAAAGAAAGAGCCGAGAGCGAGGCGTTTTCGGTTGGGCCTATCCGAGCGCGAGACCCGTTTCACGAAAAAGCTCTTTATTGTTCCTAGCCCGTATACAGGCTCTACGCTTCTTGTTATTGTGCGGTCTTTCGCAACGCCGAGAGCTGCTGCGGGTGATCGAAACAGATCGATGCGGAAATCGAGGCTTCCCGGATTCTCAAGGAAGCCGTGCAAAATTGCCGGCAAATCGGCGATGACTACAGGCGTTTCCTCTTAAATTCGCTTTCACGGCCCGATTAGCGATCAAGCACTAGCTGCGAATCGAATAAATTTGAAATCCGAATGCGCGCGCAGTAGAGCGCCGCTCGCTCGCGTATAACGAGCTGCCTGCAGCGAAGCGACAAGTGACGAGTGACGTTTAGCGCGTAGCAGAGCGCGGTAAAGCGGCTCCTCGTCTGGCTGCAGCGATGCAGCAACGACGAGTGCATCGTATGCGGGCGGGCCGAAAAAATGCGCCGGACCTTGCAACATGAAAATATATAATGGCTATCGCTCGGCCGCGGCCAAATAATAGGAGCGCTCATGCTCCCTCGCAGCTATAAAAATACTATGAAAGCTGCGCCCTGACGGCCCGGCCGGGCAGCTCGCGCTCGTCACAATCAAAATCGCGCTGATATAGGAGCATGACGGGGGGGGAGGGGGAGGGTACGCTCGCTGCTATAAACGCATCATACGCGCGTCGCTCGATTTTTTGCGCCCGCGAGTTACCTGGGCTATGCGGCGGCGGCAGCTAGAATAATAGAGCTTCGGAGAAACATATAGCGCAAGAGGGAGGTATATACGCGAGCGAGCGCGTGCCGCAGCGTCGTGCTCTCCCGAATCTAAACTTAGCCCCCCAGTGTTAAGCGAGTAGTGCAGCAGAGTAGAGTCGCTGATCGTCCCAGCGCCGAGTCAGTCAGCCCCCTGCACGCGGACCGAGCGAGATCGTCGAGGGCCCCGTCGCATCGCCTGTCCGGACAGTCAGAGCAAGTAAGGTAGCCGCAGTCGCCGAGCAGCAGCTCTCGCCCCCCCCCCCCCCCTCCCCGCACACACTCCATCGATCGAGGCTTGTTTACCGGCGAGCACGTGCTCGGTGCGACCGAGCGAGATTTGGAAGGCTCTCAAAACGCATCTTAATGCGCCGACGCTCGGTTGCACTTCCGCGCGCTTCAACCCTCTTCAAACTCTCACACTCTCTCTCTATGTTGCAGAACGATCGGCAGTCAATTCGCAGCAGTCGCACGAGTCCAGAGAGCCGGCGAGTCGAGATGGCCTACAGCTGGGACAACCGCTGCAACTTTGTCGTCAAGTACCTCTACGGTAAGAGAACTAAGGCGTTCGGTCTGCTACTCGCGACCTTCAATATACTCGTGTGTATATATATATATATATATATAAGAATTTATCGGCCCGGCGATCTCCTTCCTTGCGTATACAAGCGAACCTATACTGCTACGAATAACGATACCAGCATTGGCAGCCTCTCGGCGGCATAAATATCAAAACGATGTTAGACAAAGTGTACTTGATCGAAAAGCAGAGCTGTTGGCACGGCTCTTCGCGCGGAGCGCCGCGAATAAAACAATAGCCGTGCGTGCTGACAATGGCTATACTCCCGCTCTTCGGGATTGATCGGGCCGATGCCAACTGCCGCTTCTACGGGCCACGGGCGTTTTTCGCGCAAAGTGTAAGGTCGCGCGGGGGCGTAAAATTAGACGTGGGAAGAGAGTTCGAGAGCGAGCGCTTCTATAGATCCGTCCGAAATTAGGATGTCGTAATTATAGGGCGTAACGGTTTATACGCTACCCTTTCGAGAGACCGATCGCGATCATGCCAATAAGCTCGGCTGGCCGCCTCTATCGGAAAATGGGTCATGCAGAAACGAACGCGGTCAGAAAGAGTGCGCATCGCTACCCCGTGTTCGGCGCGCGAATCATTTCGTCGGTGCCCGAGTCTCTCTCTCTCTCTCTCTCTCTCTCTCTCTCTCTCTCTCTCGGGGCGGGTTAAGGGCAGCTCTTGATTCATTGCTCCGATCTAGATCGTCGCCTGCACCTTTGCCATTCATTGTTGTAAACGCTTGTACTACTTGCTGTGGTAGCAGCTGACACGGCCTATTGCCAAATCGGATTTAGCGCTAAACGATTCCTGGCTTCGATCGGTGATAAATAAAAGGAAACACATTGACGCGCGTCTCTGTAATGCCGCGTAAATTTGCGGCTTTGATTAATGCGCTCGTCGACGTCGAGAGAGCGTCGATCTGTCAGAAGCTAGAAATAAACCGGTCGCTCGAGCTTCTTGATTGATCGGATCAAGTACATATGTATATATGTATATGTAACACGTGCACCTTATCCATAGACACGGACAGCAACGGAGTACTCGAGCAGAATGACTTCGAGTGCATGGCCCTGAAGATGACGGTGCTCGAGGGCAAGGGCGTCTTCAACGCCAGCCGCCACCAGGAGAACCTACACGTGATGCTCTCCCTCTGGGAGGAAATCGCCCAGATCGCCGACTTCAACAAGGTTTCCCATCAGTCTACATGACCGTGTTTTCCATATATACGACTTAATTCCTTCGTTTTTTCACTTTTATTCCCAACGAACAATTTCGCAGGACGGCGTCGTCACCACCGACGAGTTCAAAGACGCCGTGCAGAAAAGCTGCGTCGGCAAGACTTACGCCGACTTTCCCCAGGCCATGAAGATGTTCATCGACAACCACTTCAAGATCGTCGACATGAACGGTACGAGTTGAGCGTCGTTACGCTTTGGCAGCGCATATAACGCACGCGATTTTTCTCGGTTCCCAGGCGACGGAGTGATCGGAGTCGAGGAGTACCGGTACAACGCTGTCACGAGAATTCCGATCGCCAGCATCGACGTCATCGATGCGGCTTATCAGAAATTACTCAACGTGAGTTGCTATTGTTGTTGCTATTACCTATGCTGTGAACTAATGCCGTCTTTCTCTCGAATCGCGCGCAGGACGACGACAAGCGCCGCGGAGGACTGACCTTGTCGCGCTACCAGGAGCTCTACGCCTCGTTCCTCGGCGATCCGACCGACAAGACCCCGGCGGTCCACCTGTTCGGCCCGCTGCCCGAGAACTGTTGATCAGCTGATAGGCTTATTACTTATATTACCACACCGACTACCAAACGAATTGCCAAATACGTGCGCACACCAAACGTCGAATTTCATACTCTTACTATTGCCATGAACTTTTTAACGTTGTATAACCAACATAACGTACTGACAAAACTTAACTACTTCTAGCCAGAGGACAATCCTGATTAGTTAACATTGTTTTATCCTGCAGTATTTTCCACACTGTTTATCGTGCGTAAAAAGGCTCATTTTCTATCTCGAAAGAGCAAGCCAAAAGCTGTACAACAATGTAGAAAATGTTGCTGCTGCGTGAGATACAAGACTTTGAGAGCTCTCATTCAAGAGGTACTGCAAAAGCCACGCACGCGCGCGCGCGCTATCGACTCTTTATATATACTATATTGTTATAGAACATGATTCGGAAAACTATGGGATCCCTAATTCAACATTGTGTATATTATATTATGTATGTAAAATAATTTATGATTTTCAAGAAATGGCAGTATTTTGCTTTAAAATAACTTATCGACTCGTTTTATTATATCTCTCGCACGAGTTTTAAACATTTAAAACGTCAAATGATATCATGGATTTTTAAATATACAAACATACAAAGTGTAATGTTTTATACAAATTGTACATTTTTCTGGACAAACACAAGTTTGTACAAGATTAAATAGAAAAATATATATTATTTGGTTCTTGTTAAACAAATTGAAAGACTGAATATTTTCGTATCGAGGTACTCTCAAGAAATCAAAAAATATATACGCGCCGTCGTCATTTACGGGAATCAAGATTTTTGAGCTTTGCTGGAAGTTGATGATTTTTCGCTCTCTCCTCTGATGGGCTTCAAGTATGCAATCTTATGCTTGTAAACGCCTGGCACAAGAGCACTCATGACTAGGTGCGTTATTACTGCTGTCAGACCCCAGATTTTGTGATCTCCTCCAATGTACGTTGGCAGTGTGTAATTATCCCTAAATTGTGTATATCGACAGAATTGCGGATCACAGAGTTTTTCCAGTGGCTGAACAAATGCTTCTTCCACTTCGTGTGTATTCACAGGCAGGCTTTTGGGATCAACTTCACCAATGAAACCCAAAACTGGCAACACGCTTACATGTTTCCTTTCTACCAAATTCCCACTACCCCATACGTCAACCGTATCCCTGGGTATGTGTAATTCTTCCCATGTTTCTCTCAATGCTGTGTCCTCCAAGGTTGCATCATTATTGTCTTTCTTACCACCTGGAAAAGACACTTGTCCTCGATTCATACTCACTTTGTTTGATCGTAAAGTATATAAAAGGCCCAATTTTCCATTATGCATACACAGAGGAACCAGGACAGCTGCTTGACTCGCATCATTTCCTGATTTCTTCGTCAGACTGATAAGCTTCAGTCGTTTTATGCATGCTGCTCGTACCTGGTCATTGAGAATAGCCTCGGGAGTCAATTGTGCTAGTTCTGTTGTGCTGAGCTTCCTCTGAGATTTTAGCCACTGGATATCAAGCATCAACATTTTAGTATTAAAGTCTGCCTCTATTATTATTATTATCTTTATCATTAAATAATACTTAAAACATTTTTTCAAAAGTCCAAAAAGCATATCCATGGATCAAATTTTAAATTGAATAGTAATGCAGGAAACAAGTTTATCTACACGTTATAAGTAGGCCAATGAAAAAAGTTTTTTCCTTGCATCATCACAATTATTTAAAACTCTTTCATCCACAATATACTAACTAATTTCAAATCACGTGACGCGAGCGTGTGCATCAACGCAAATACATGAGCTTTTGCTAAGAGTTGATACTTATATATACAAAAGATAAGTATTACGAATAAATTGGACTTACTAGCGACAGCGGCAGAAAAGACTCGGCTTTTCTTCGTATAGTCCGCAGAATCATGAGTAGCGACTTTTCACTCGAACCACCTTCTTATACAATTGTTGTCGCGCGTTAAACAAATTACTTTAAAGTTCAAACTGTATTTGCACAGGAGTTGCTCTGGCTAGTTGCTACAGCTCGGACAGCAATAGTCTCTATAGTTAGATTATGCCGATGCATGCGAAAGTTCGACTTTTCCCAGCTGTTTGCGACACAGTGTCGCCAACGTCATTCCGTCCTTTACCATATACCTATACCTACCACTTACTAGTCAGAGCGCATATAAGTAGTTTACTTCAAAACAACTATTTATTTCATTAGTTTTCGAAAGCTTATGCGTTAAAATGTAGTCACTCAAGAAAACGTTGAATTTAGGTTCAATTAATACCTTTATTGTGTTTTACAGACGTCTGAATTTCGACAAAGTTGATTTTTAGGTTACACGTTGGATGGATCATCATAACTGTTTACTTAATCTTTTGCAACGAAACAAAAGAGTCACAAGTGTGCTGCAGCTGATATGTGTGATTTTTAGACTTCTAAATACTTATAAGTACTTAGAATTACCTTCAATTAAATATGGACTCTCTGGGGCCTAAAACAGCAGAACACTTGGAATGTTATCATTGCAGATGTAATATATGTATACATCATTGTTTATACAAGGAAGCATTAGTCATAGAAGTTTGAAAAATTGCTTCTGCAGATGAGTCAATAGCTTTAATTTCTTTTATATACCATTATTGGTTTGAATGACAGAAAGAAGTATTTTAAATACAAAAGGTTTGTTGAGATAATAAACTTTTTTAGAAATATAAATTCACGTAAATACAAGTATGAGATTAATAATAATGTTCCAGGTGATGGAGGAACCAAAAAAAAAGGAACATAAGCTATCCATCATTAAAAACTTGAACAATCAGCAACTTGGTATTCATGCTAATAAGTCTTGGTTGAGTTACTACACAACGCTGAATGCTCTGAAAAACTTAAAACCAACAATTGTTTTAGAAAACTACCCTACCATATTGAATAAACAAATCTCAGAAATGCAATTTAATAGTAAAGGAAATTTATTAGCCAATGTCTATTGGGGCAATGATGCAGTTCAAATTTGGGACTGGTCTAAAGCAAAACTCAAAGCATTTTTCAATTCAGGTCACAACTTTACCGTTAGACAAGTTAATTGGTTACCAGCTGATTCGGAAAATTTAATAATAACTAGTGGACAATATGGAGATATTAGACTTATGGATCTCACTACCAATACTTCGCATTTGTTGGAGAATTCTTTCTTCGAGGATGAGCAATACTTTTGCGGAGGTTTCAAGTTTTGCGTTAATGGAAATTTACCCCATACAATACTTGCTGGAAGTGCAAAGGGAAAGATTGTAAATATTGATGTTAGAGAAGAAAAGCCTACAAACTTATTACTTGCAAAACACGACAATTCTTCTTTCTATGAGATCTGCAGCATTGATATTAATCCAACCAGATGTTCAGAATTTTGTATTGGAGGTTTTAAGGATATACGAATTTATGACTGCCGTAATTTATCTAATCCTGTACAAAAATTATACACTCCAGTTGGAAGACTAGATAACTTATTGGGAACTGAAACTCGACGAATTTTCACTGTAAAGTACAGCTATGATGGCTCAGAAATTCTTGCAGCCTATTCTGAAGATCCAATTTATCTTTTTAGTACACTAAAACCAGACCCAATTAAGACTTACATAACCATGAGAGAAACAATAGAACATTATTCTTTCACAATTTACAATGTACACTTTGTTGGAACGAGGAGTGAGTTCATTGTGGCAAGCTCTTCTAGGCACTGCAACTTTGCGGGTTACACTCAAGCAAATAGTATGTATGTTTGGGATAAAGACAATCAAGATTTAGTTCACAAGATATATTCAAAGGACAAATCTTGGAGATTTGCAGCCCACCCTCACATGCCAATCCTAGCAATGAACTTGGATCACAATGGCATCCGAATGTGGCAGTCTTACTGAAAAGTCCAATATGGAATCCAATCCAGGGACTCCTGATCCTAAAGAATCGAATTCAAATCAAATCTTTATCATGGCATTTTTAAAATATTATCATATACCAAATTTGTTGCACTTGTGTGAATTTTTTAGTTTTCAATAGTATCAATAGAATACTATGAAAGAATTTTCGGCAGCAAGGATCAAAGGTTTTTCTCTTGAGGTATTGAGATACATGCGTTTTCTAGTATTCTTTTTTTCTCGAGTGCAATTACAAATCCAAATATGTATAGGACTTGACGACTGATTACCTGTAGATACACGAAACGACGCTATTATCTGTTTGAAAAATTTAATTCCTTATTAATTAAACTTGACCGACAATGCAATGTTTGTATAAACATTATCGGCATTTAGAGACTTTTTAAGCGAAGTATTTTATTATTATATTTAATCGTGTAAATATATTGTGTACAAAATACATATTGTTAATAAAATTCTTCAGATATCTATAAATTCAAGTACTATAGAGGCCAATAATTTTGTTCAAATCCATTGTTGATCGTTAGAATCTTGCGAGTTCGTAAGACAAAATTGATGAATTAGTGATTAATAGGCATGGCTATAAAAAGAGAAGCCCAACTATTCTCTGCGTAAGACTGTTTTTTCATTTGCCGATGATTCGGCACACCACAGGCGTACAGCGCGTGACGTCACGAACGTTTCCGAAAGTCCAACTTTATAATTGTAGTCGCATCGATGGAACAGTGCAGTAAGCAACATTTAACTGTTCAACAATAAACGATAAGACTACTAAGGTTAGAAAACCAGTACTTTATTAATAAGCCTAATCAGAAAAGGTCGGCGCTTGACCTCCTTCTCTCGCGAGTCGTCGCCGGTAAATATAAATTAGATATTCCGATATTATCGGTGGTAAAAATATCGTTTAAAATTATCGATATATCGCAAGGCAACTCTTAATTATTAATGCGATGCTACGTCATTATGCGCTCCAAAATTCACGTAATTACATGCCTGTAAGGATAGCTCGGTAATAAAACCGACGTAATAACCGTAAAGGGTGGCGTTGGGTTAGTACGTTATTTTTACAGTGACGTAGATTCATGTAATTGTGTGAATCTTGGTGCGAATAATGTCGTCTTTTTTTTTTTTTTTTTTAATTTATTTATTTAACGTCGCATCCCCCGTGATATATCCCCATATTTACAGAATATAATAGTTGTTACGCGATATTGATTGTAACACTTGTGATGGTAAAATTACATACTTACACGTATTTATTTTAACTTTAATTGAATAAATTTCGGTTATTGGGCAAGTATAAGCGCAATGAGTCAGAGGATAGCGCCTTTATACTATATATAACGATAACAAACCAAAGACTTTTGTTGAGATTTTTTTTTTGCAACTCGCTAACTTGCCTATACCTACAGATGTCACTACCGTAAAATACCGATAGGTCTTATCTCGCACACGTTCGACGAGTCGCAAACTGTCGTGCCAGTGTCGGTGACGATTTTAATAGAGTTCAATAAACGCAGACTCGATGAAAAAAAAAATTCTCAGACATCATCCGAGGCTATTTTATATGCGGGCACGACATTGTGAGCAGCGCCATGGAAGATTCACCTCTCTGCCTCTCTGTGTGTGATGCAGACAGTTACTGGATTACTCGAAAAAAACGCTACCGCGATGCAATGCAACGATAAAGCTGCTGTGAAATTCGATGAATAGCCGAACGCGCGATATCGCTTTCAGACGTAAATATTAATATTTAGCTAAAGTAAAAACCGAATCGGCCTCACATCCGGTTAAGCGAATTACGATTTTGCATACATGTAAGATATGCGGAACCATTTGTATTGTGATCAATCGGCGTACGCGCGAGGCATACTAATTTATACTTCCTTTAGATGCGCATCTATTTGTATATTGTGAACAAATCGGATTAACAGTGATTATGTTTAAATCGCGAAAGATCTGACCGGTATTAGTTATACCGACGTGTAGACATATGACATATATCAAGAGGATACGCGCCATACCTATACCTATGATGAGTATATTTGAAAAGAATCCAGTTTACCTATATTGGTTCCCTTAATTTCTCGCAATTGAACGTACTATATGTATATACACACGTAATAATTATGCGTGCTGTATAATGCTGTACCAAATTGTTTATTGTAAATCTTTATTTTGTTCTCGCGAATATATTGCACGACACACAAATAACCATTCTGAGTGATCCTAATAATATTCAACTCGATCGATAACATCAGCGAAAAAGTGTCGCAGCTTATGCCGTCTAGATATGGTATAGTATACATAATATTTAAGCTACAGTCGAATTCGGTTAGAATTCTCGATGTGCAAGTTTTTCGTAGAAAATAATCGGTGGCAAACTAAATTTACTATGTATCAGCAAAATCAAAAGATCGCATTTCAAAACTGAAATAGTCAGCAATATATAAATCTCTCAGCGTAAATGAAATCTATTTCTTTCATTCGAGACTATACTTAGTAAAAATCGCCACAACAAGTCACCTTGCCAAACCTGCCAAGCCATAGATTCTTCGAGAATTCCGAAAATCGTGCTCGGCGGGGCACGCAACGGCTTTTTTTTTCAACCAATCCCAAACATTTCCCACAATAGCCGCATAATAGCTAATCCGTTCCATAGGTATAGATGCAGCCGTAGGAAGAAGATTGAAGAAACAAAATAAGCGAACCCCCAACGGCGGAACTCGAATTCCCCATAAGCGAGAAACAAAAGGAACAGTGTGCGTGTGCAGCTCTCGGCGCGACTCGCGAGTCAAAAGCCGGCGGGAAGTTGCGCGCGCAGCGGCCATCGCGCGATCCGTCACCGACTCCCCGCCCCGCCGCCCGAGTCGGGCTCGCGCAGCTCTCTCTCTCTCACGACTCGAGAGTCGAGGCTCGTCTCTAATAACCGTCGTGAGTCAGCCACACTTCGCAGAGCTATACGGCATACAACTCGCGACTGGAGCGGTGGGGGACTCGCGCGAGTCTGCGCGCTGGGCAGAGCGAATGGAAATTCCATAGATTTTACGTGCGTCAGCCGTCAGCAGCGCCGTCAGTCGCGCGCACGCTCGCCCCATCGTCGGCAGGCCCGCCGAGAGCAGAGACTCGCTCGCGCACATATACATAATACCTACATATCGGGCTACCGTCAACAATCGAGTCGCGTCGCAGTCTTCGCCGGAGCCATCAAATGCTGCATCCCCGCGGCTCCTGATCAGCCAGTGCGAAGCCCCGCTCTAGAAACTAGTTCGATCTCGCGTCGGAGTGCGAAGCAGAAAGAAGAAAGAAAGAAGAAGAACGGCGATACACGAGCAAGACGACGACAAAGCAGCAACGGTGCATGTGTGTGCGTGCGCATCGCGAGACCGAGAGAGAAGGAACTATAGCGGGCGGCGGCCGCGCGACAGAGAACGCTGCAGAAGCAGCAGCAGCAGCAGCAGCGGCGCAAATATGATCGTGCGCTGCCTCCTCGCACCTTCGGCTGCTCGCGCGGGTGACAGCGTAAGCAGCAGGATGCCGTCCGCCCTGAAGACGCTCCTGCTCGTCGCGCTGGCCCTCCAAGGACTCGCCACCCGAGTAAGTGCAGCCATCTCGCATAGCTACAAACGTTAAGACGTATACTTACCCCCGTCGGGGACGGACAACAGCCCCCCGAGTCCCTCTTCCCCGGGCTCTGCTCCGCTACATTACGTTAGCCACACGGCTACGCTGCTTTCTCGCGACTTCTCGCGCGGCGCGCAGCCCCTTTTACGCTGATGCGCGCGCCTATAGTCCAGCCTTTAATTTTTAAAGACGCACGCCTCGTCGATTTGTTTATATTATGAAGCCGCGAAGGCTATTTTCGCCTCGAAGGCTCCGAAATCAGCGACGTTGAATTACGCGACGGCCGGAACGTTCTCGATGAGGGAAAGACAGACCAGCTCAGGTGCAGAAACTATAGCTAGCTAGTGGCAAAAGCCCGTGTTATGAGCGAGGCCTTTTTACGCTGCTTGCCTCGGCTGCGCACGCGAGTATATTGATCAACACGTGAAACGCGCGCGTATAATCGAGTTTGCGATGGGAGTGACGTTTCGCCCCTTCGATCCCTTGTATCCGAGACGACAAAAACAAGGCCGAATAGAAGGAGACGATGATTCCCAGCTCAGGCCCGTATATGCTCAATACTCATAACCTAATAATACGCGACTCGTCGGAGCGTTAAAAGATCGTTACTCGGGCCGCGGTAATCAACACAGAGAGAGAGAGAGAGAGAGAGAGCCAGGCTGCCCAGTGTGTACACACTTGCGCGCGGCACGTAAGAAGCGTCGGGCGCTCGATGACGTCATGTCACCCCATCGGCCGGAGACCCTATCGCCGGCCAGACAGGTTTATTAGTTCAATTATCTACCTCCTCGCTGCGTATCTCGCGGGAGTCGAAAGACGACGCCCTGCCGTAATGAGGAGAATTTTAACGCGATCAACACCGGCGCGGATGCCGGAAGCGATCGGAGGAAGGCCGACGGCTCTACCTGAGGATTTTCATTTCCAGTCGCGCGCGCGGGAGACTGGGTCATTATCAGCAGCCGCGAGCCGCGAGCCAAAAGCAGACTCACGACGGCCTTGATACGATGACGCGTCTCTCCGAGCCAGCTCTCGGCGCGTATGCCTGCTTAATATCCTCTCTCTCTCTCTCTTGCGCGCGCGATGAAATTATTAAACATTCCAAGGGTATTTCGGCACAAAGAGGCGCGGAGGAGCTGATTAATAGGCGGCCGGAGCGCGGCGTCGTCGATCGATATTATTGCCATTTGGCACGTAGCGACGCAGCTCCTTCCGCGCCAGAGATATGTAACTATACAAATGAAGCTCCGGTGTGGTCCGCGGGTAAACAATCGCGCGTCCGATGACACGTGTTTTTCATAGTGAGAAACCTGGCTCCATTTAGACGCTGACGTAAACACCGAGTGAGAAAGAGAGAGAGAGAGAGAGAGAGACAGGTGACTGTTTTGCCTTCGCTCCCTGCTCGCGCGCGCTTATCGCTCGAACCTGATAGCTGCTCGCGGAATTGAATTCGCAGCCGAGTCACGAGTGCAGGAATGACTCTGCGAGAAAACAAAACTGCTCCTTTTCTTCGCCGATCCTGAAATGTTTACCCGCGACATTGCAGGTGGCGGAGGCCGCGGAGGAAGGCCACTGCGTCTGGTACGGCGAGTGCTACAAGGACACGCTGTACAACCACGTGAAAAACTGCCCGTACGACGGCCCGGCCAAGGAGCTCGACATGCACGGCCAGGAGATCTTCGCCAAGAACTGCCCGCACATGCTCACCTCGAGCGGCGTGCCCAAGACCTGCTGCGACACCAAGCAGCTCACCACCTTCGACCAGAACATCCGCATGGCCTCGAGCATCCTCCAGCGCTGCCCGAGCTGCCTGAGCAACTTCGTCAAGCACATTTGCGAGTACACCTGCAGCCCCCGGCAGTCCAGCTTCGTCAAAGTCACGCAGCTCGCGACGTCGCCCGACAGTGCGTTTCGCTCCCGATATAAATTCAAATATGCTCTCTCCTATACCATACTCCCAACATGCTTTACACGGGCCTTTGCTTCGCTCGTTGCAGATGTCACGTACATCAACGGAATCGAGGTGTACTTCACCCCCCGCTACCTCAACGACACGTACAAGTCCTGCAGCAGGGTGTCCATGCCCAGCTCTGGCCAGCTGGCTCTGGACCTCATGTGTGGCGAGTACGGCTCCAGCAGGTGCTCCCCGGAAAAGTGGTTCCACAACATGGGCGACAGCGAGAATCCCTTCGTACCTTTCCAAATTGACTACGTCGCCAGCGAGAAGCCCCTGGGCAACTACACGCCGCTGAGTCCCGAGATCACGCCTTGCAACAAGGCCGTGAACGTGAGTACCTGCTGCACACACTGCACGCGTACGCGGCCAACTGCTTCCCGATGTGATGATAGGATAACGAAATTTCACGACTCTTTTCCGACAGGCCAAGTCTCCGGCGTGCAGCTGCGTCGATTGTCACGAGAGCTGTCCAGCTCCTCCGCCTCTTCCACCGCTACCCAAACCATTCTCCCTCATAGGGTGTGATGGGTATGCTGTCATCATGACAATTGTTTTTATTTGTGGAAGCGCGATTTTCATTCTGTCGCTATTCTGCTTCAATAATCGCCAGAAGATCGGTAAGTTTATAAACGATTAGCTACTGCGTACACGATTAATGGCAGGAAATGTTCTCGAGATGCTCTCAAGAGTTTGCAATTTATTTTTTGAGTTTTTGAGTTTTTCTGCTGAGTTTGTTTTTAAAAACGCAATTGCAAACCAATTTTCGAATTATGTAAGCAAATCTGGCTCATTTAAATACGTTGGATTATTGCTTGTTTAAAAGATCTCTTATCGCGGAAACTCGAAAACGTTTCTCATACGTGGTAGCTTATTTTTAAACATGTTATAATGATTTTTGTGTTGATTATGACCGTTCAGAGTTCGACGACTTAATAAGGCAGCCACATCAAACTTACTTTTTATCCAAGCGGAAAATGCAATTATTTTTTCTTTTATTATAGCGCTTTCTGCGATTTTTCTTTTTTCACGTTATTTTTTCTATTAATTTTCTAGCTTCATTATAATCAGTACTCTGCTTACTGGTTCACGATATTTATAAGATCTATTAGGACACGCCACTTTTCTATTAATTATTTTCAATGGATATATTACATCAAAGAGCAACCAGTTCCAAATACTTTTTTCAATAGAGTTACTAATAACTTTTTAGATAGAAATGATTAGCACTGTTATGAGGAGGTGGTGAAGGATTGTATGCACATTACTATTTATTATTATGATTATTCCTCTTATCGGTTGTGGTCTAACAAAGTCACATGTTCAAATTTTTTAATTCTTATCCCATACTAGATTCACTAATTCTATATAATTCTTCACGACATTTGCGAATTAAAAATAATTTTTCACTGCATCGGTAGAGAGGCTATGTTTAAGTAAGCCAGGAAATCTCAGTAGACGTAGATACTCGGCTTGCTTACATAACGACCAAACTAATCTTGTGCGGTATGATGTTCCATTGAAACTAATTTTTACAAGTCAAATCATTTTAATAACAGTGATGCCACGAAATTTAACGTTGGTGTAAAAATGCCCGTTCTTTCAAAGCAGTTTTTTGACCGAGAATGAATTCTCACTCTGTCATTCTCTTGAGCTACAAAGTCGATTCTGGAAGTAAAAACCTGTTACGCGCGTGTAAAGTAGCGCTAAAACGAGTCGTGAATCCTATATAGATGACAGATTAACGATCTTGCTCGGTCACAGGGAAAAGTTTTACTTGCAGCCTTTTTTAAATCGAAATATCTTCTTCACTGTTATTTCCAAAAGACATCACTCGATAATTGCACACAGTGCCGGAAAACACGTTTGATTCAGGCGTGCAAAAAGATGCTCGAAAACCCGATGGGAAAGTAAATACCTCTTATCGTTAAACATATCTGGTATTAAAATTCTTATCAACAGCAACACAAGTGTGACGCAACGCGAAAGTCTAAAAATTCCGAGGATCCCGTAAAGTTTATTTCGTCAACCTTGACCCGAAAAAAAAAACCTCTCGCTCGGTATTTCGAGGCAGCTTTTTGCACCATCGATCGAGAACATTTTCGAAAATAAGAGAAAGACAGGAAAACAAACTTAACAAACAAAATCACGGGGGCGAGGAGGACAGTCACTACTAGTGTACGTATGGTGTGTGTATATGTATAGTTGCACGAGGGGAGGAGGTAGGAAGACAGGTCGGTAGGCGTCTAGCCGCCGGGCTGCATCACCAAGGAGACGGTGCTCGTATCGCTCTCGCCGCCGACCAGGAAGACAGCCCACTCCAGTCTAAACGTTCCAGTAGGTTTTCCAACAAACAACAAAGATCTAACTTTTCTCACTTACTCTCTTTCTAATTTTGTGTGAAGATTCATGCAGCACCGATTGTATGCTATGCACTTTTCGATACTATAAGTGTCCTCCCTGACTCGCACACGCCTCCTGTACTGTACATGTTGCACTTCTGTGTCTGTCCTTTTTGTCATGCGTCGTACTTTTACCTGTCATTAAACCCTATATACTACTAACCGAAGTCTTTCGTATGCTTCTTTAACCGCTTTTGTGTGCAACGCTCCAAAGGGCGAGACATTCAATTGGTGCGCCGAGAACACGTAAAGCCATTGCAGCTCTAATCAGCGTCCATTAGCTCGTTATAGTGGATCGGATTCGTAAGAGTCTGTCTGATGAATCACTATTGTTCCTGGAAACGTATATAGCGATTTCAATGAACATTAGCGCTCTCGCCTCTTATCAGCGCTGCAATGATTTTACGTTTCATGTCGCACAGTGTGTATGCTCGTTTAGAAGCGTTACACATCGCTGAATACTTGTTGGCTTGCTTGTGATAGTGAATAACAAACGTAGAAAACAAATGTCGTCAAGTGCTTTTCATTTAGAACTTTTACGGTCGATACCAATTGTGGGATTTTTATAGAGGGAATTCCGATGAAAGTTTAGAAAGCTGTTCACTCCCAGTTGCTCGTGGAACTGAAGGTAAACTTCAGATATTAGGGAAAAACTGTGTGACACAATATTGTGCCGTCAGTCACCTCGCCGCGTATACCTTGTATAAGTTATTGCGTGGATACATTACAATAAGTGATATCGCTTTGTCAAACGAAACGTAATCGAGCCTGCGAAGAACAGTCACGTGTGTATTACAAGTTATAAAGATGATGATATTTTCGATAATCGTGGACGAATGAAGGCTTCGCTCATCCGATAGGCGAACAAAGTTCCCGCGCAGTAAGGCAGATAGGACGCGATCCAAGAATGCGGGGTGGGAGAAAAAAGCGTAAATATTGTTGACCTCGATGCAATTTTTAGACTAGTCTTATCCGCGCGAATCGGCGCGATGCCGAGTAATCGATTGTCCCTCGAAATTTGGAACGAGTCCAGCTTGCTCTCTTTAAAAGTATAAAAATTCCCTTATCGCGGCGGGCTAATCTCGTCGAGCGAGACGAAAAAATCCTTTCCGATACATCGCCTCGCTAAGCTATACCTTTTTTCTCCCGTGTACTCATATGTTATTTAACAGCTCGCGAATAAGAATCGCGCGAAATTGTCCAATCAGCCTCGTCAGTCTCGCAAATTGGCCACGTCCGAGAGCCGTTTTTTCGTGCACATCCAGATCACAGACGGTCTCGGAGATTAATAATAATCGTGGCAGATGATCCGCCGCTTAATTCCTCTCATAATAACGCCGAGGTGACTAGCTCTGCGCAGAATTTCGCGCTATCGACCTTTCAGACCCCGATCGGAGCAATTCGCACGACTGCAATTGGCCAAGATTCAATTTGAGCTGTATAAGTATCCGCTCGCGACGAGAGACGCCGACAATCCTTCATGAGCGTCGCGTGTCTGATTCCGACGCGTGGAAATGCTTTTAGGCAGCTGATCTTTCGTCAGTCTCTGAATTGTAGCAGCCGAGCCGCGAATATTCGATCAGCTGCAGTGCAGTAAAACCTCGTGACGTCACACAGCTACATAACTTTAGAGAAGCCTGGATTGCATATGCGGCCGATGTCGTCAAAGTAATTGCGGGCTTTTCACGTCGGGCATATAACGCGCGGTGAATCGCGCATTTGCCGAACGCTTCAATTTGCGGGATGTTATGAACGTCGCGTCTCTCTCTCTCGCTGCTATCATTGCGCAATCACTCGCGACTTATCTCTCGCGCTCGCGGATGTGAGCTTCTGTTTTCCTTTTCTCCCTCACGAGTGTTAATATATTTTCCGTCTAATGTGTGTATAAAACAACGTGCTACTCTCACGATCGATTAACGCTTTCTCGAGCTGCCTACTCTATCTTGTTTTGTCCGCTCGGAATACTTACGACGCGCTGTATACCATACTCACTTGCGTCACGTTGCGACTTCTTAAGGCAATTAACCTCCGGCTAGCTAATCCTGCTCGCCGGCGATCTTCCAGCTTCTATATAATAATTTTCGTCGTTCCCAGAAACGATTTATCTTTCGCGCGCAGCTGCCGTATTTACGCGCCGATGAATGGGTTGCCCAAAATAAAAGAGCTTTATCGCGCGCTGGAAAGAGAAATAAGAAAGAAGACACCGAAAATTATTGCAGCTGAGTAGCGCGCGGCGCAAACTTTGTATATACCATTATCGCGCTTAATTGCGCTGCCCGCGACGGAATTTATTGCGCGTTTCGGGGGGAACTTGGCAAACATATTCCATGCGCGGCGATGTCTGTCGATCGTGTCTACAAATACATATACGCAGCTCTACTGTACAATTATACGTGTATACAGCAGAGAAAGAGAGAGAGGCGACACGCTTTTGTATAACGCAAAATCTATATATAGCTGCGCAGGCTGCAGTTAGTGTTGTTTTGTCCTGTAGTTGTTTTTACACCCTGTGCTATGCCACGGAATCCGTAGTCGGCCGAATATCGGCCGTAGAGCGACGCCGACGCTCAGAGAAGACGCGCGCTATTCGTTTTTGGCGCTGCACGCGCCAAAGAGCCGCGATTCCGCGAGGCGGAATGCGTATCCGGGAATCGAATCGCTGCAGTTTGTTTATCTAACCGACGCCGGGCAGAAAAACAAGTCGGCGGCGCTTAATTAGCGCGTTTCCTGAAATTTCTCACAACGGGCCATTTGTGCACAGTGGAGCCGCGGCATACCTATATACGTAACGCTGCATTACGAAATACTGAAAATATCGCCTCTGACAGAAAACTCGTCGCTCTAGTCTCGCAACGTCACGAGGCGGCTTTTGCGCTTTATACATAAAACTGAAAGAGTCGCGCTCGGTTTTTTTCTAACTCCTTTAACATCCTCGCGATGCAAAAACTGCCGTGATGCAGTCGCGCGCGAGGCCTTACGTAACCTGCACTTAAAAAGCCGATCGATGTCGCGGAAAGAAAAGGAAAACGAGCGACAAAGTCCTGTCGGCTTGTCCGCACCGAATAATTCAATAATAGAAAGCAAGAATCTATCTGGAAAATTCTCTGAGGGTCGCGGCGCCGATGTACAGCCGCACACAATCACGCAAATTATTCTATTACGAGCATATACGCGATGCATTCGTTAACGACTAATCGTAGAAATCTCTGCTCTCTCTCTCTCCCCTCACGAAACAGGCGTCATCTCGGCCGACGACCTGCCGTCCAGTCTGCAGGAGGAGGAGAGCTCGACGTTCCTCGAGCGACTCGGCGCCAACACCGACAAGTTCCTACAGAAGTTCTTCTGCCGCTGGGGCACACGTGAGTACAGCGACTTACACACCTACATCACGTCCTCGTGCTCTGCGTACGTGAGACTCGTGACGCGTGTAATTCTCCGATCTCTTTATCGGCCAATTGAGCCAATGTACGGAGGGACGTGCACCGCGGCGGAGCGCGCGCACACACACACACACACACACAGAGTCAATCACGAGCGCTAACTCGCTTACAAATTACGCCGCGGGACGAATTTCTTTTTTCTGACGATTATATTTTATTTTCCAACGCGACACGCGGCTCGCCGCGCAATAAGGCGCACACTCGAGAGAGATGGACGATTAGCCGAGCGATTTTCGTGCCTGATTCCGAGAGCTGCGCGATGAGATCGGATAGCGTCGATCTCGATAAAAGGTCGCGCGACGCGAGCCGCTTGAAATGCGCGTATACGGTCGCTTCGATTTTCGAGATCGGGCTGGCTCCGTCATCGGCTTCGGAAGAGTCTTTATTTTGACTCGAGCGCTATCTCGCGCGGCCTTTATCTATAGAGTTGCGCGCGAGTGGCGCGTATTTTGCGCTGGCAAAAATGGACGTAATTAAATGCCAGCCGCTCTTTTGGCCGCTCACCCGTCAATGAAATACATGCATCGATCGTTGCAGTATGCGCGAGCCACCCGTCCGCGGTCCTCGCCATCGGCGTCGTCTTCATCGTCGCCGTGGGCCACGGCATCAAGTACCTGCACGTCACGACTGATCCGGTCGAGCTCTGGGCCTCGCCGACCTCCAGGTCGCGAGTCGAGCGAGCCTACTTCGACAGCCACTTCGAGCCGTTCTACAGGACCGAGCAGATCATCATCACATCAGTCGGACTGCCGCCGGTAATTCATTTCATTTATTTGTTTCACACGCGCCGGATGTGCAGCCTGATTGGGGCCTCATTGGGCCAGACGTGACTCTCGACTCGCCGCAGCACATTCTTTTTAGTCTTCATTTTCTTTTGTTTGCCGGAATTAATCGCGCCTGTATGCGTGGATGATATGAGTCAGGAGACGAAATCACCTCGAAGATATGGCGCTTTTTTTCTTTTACGATTAGTTTGCGTGCGAGGAAAAAATGCTCTGACTCGTTGCTAATGAGTCACGGGCCGTGCTCGTTACGCCAAACGCGCGCGTTTAGGAGCGTCGCTCCGCGTTTTTGTTCGCGCGAATTAGTAAAGCTGAATTCTCTTTATCCGCAGATCGAGCACCCCACGTCGAACGGCTTATTGACCTTCGGCCCGGTGTTCGACGCCAAGTTTCTGAAGAAGGTCTTGGAGCTGCAGGAGGGCATCAAGGCCATCCTCACGCCGAGCAACTACACGCTCGCCGATATCTGTTTCGCGCCGCTCTCGGCGCCGTACACCGGACCCACGACTGTCTCCCAGTGCGCTATTCAGAGTATCTGGGGATACTATCAGGACGACCTCGAGAAGTTCGACGGCACCAGCGAAGACGAGAATAACTTCACCATCAATTATCTCGACGCCTTCAAAGCCTGCACTCAGTGAGTATATATATATATACCTCCTATCACGTGCCAGTGTGATTATGTAAATTGGGTATGCTGTAATGTTGCTTGAAAATGAAAACTTATAGGATGTAATAGTGAAAGTTGCCATTGGCTGTTGACCTTTTTCCAGTACTGCAAACTAAACGCTGCCTATTTTTTTCCTTTAAAGAAACCCCTACAGCATCGACTGTCTGGCGAACTATGGAGGACCCGTCGAGCCTGCGATCGCCGTCGGCGGTTTTGTCAAGCCTGGACAAAATCTCCGCGATCCGCCGTACGAGAAGGCCACGGCGATTATACTTACCATCCTCATCAACAACTACCACAACAAGTCCAAACTGGTGCCGGCCATGGAATGGGAGAGGAGCTACGTCGAATTCATGAAGAATTGGACTAAAACTCAGAAACCTGCCTACATGGACCTTGCATTCACATCCGAGAGATCGATCGAGGATGAACTGAATCGCGAATCCCAGTCCGATGTGCTGACGATTCTGGTGTCGTATGTCATCATGTTCGCGTACATCGCCATTTCGCTTGGACAGATCAGGAACTGCAGCAGACTTCTCGTAAGAACGTGAATTTTAAGCGACTTTACGCGTTAATCAGTTATTCTCTTTCATTAAAAATAATACTTTGTTTGTAGATCGATTCAAAAATCACGCTTGGTCTTGGTGGAGTTCTGATCGTGCTGGCGTCGGTCATATGCTCGGTCGGCATATTCGGTTTTGTAGGACTGCCCGCCACTTTGATCATCATCGAAGTCATTCCATTCCTTGTGCTGGCGGTCGGTGTGGACAATATTTTCATCCTTGTACAGACTCATCAGAGAGAAGGAAGGCGTCCAGACGAATCGATTCCAGAACACATTGGACGTACTCTCGGTCAAGTCGGACCTAGCATGTTGCTTACCAGTGTATCTGAGAGCTGCTGCTTCTTCCTCGGCGGCTTATCCGATATGCCGGCCGTTAAAGCATTCGCCTTGTATGCTGGCATGGCATTGCTAGTTGATTTCCTTCTGCAGATTACCTGTTTCGTTAGTCTACTTGCCTTGGATACTGTAAGACAAGCAGTAAGTATTGTATACTAAAGCTAGAATCCATCTTCATAAAGCGATTGTGCTAAGTAAATTATTTGCATTCCAGAATAATAGATTAGACATCTGCTGCTTCGTGCGAGGATCCAAGAAAGACAGTGGCGAAGAGATCGTTGATGGAATTTTGTATAAAATTTTCAAAGTTGCCTACGTGCCGCTTCTCATGAAAAAGTGGGTGCGCGCTGGAGTTATGGTGATTTTCTTCGGGTGGCTATGCAGTAGTATAGCCGTTGTTCCACACATTGAAATCGGTCTAGATCAAGAGCTTTCTATGCCAGAAGACAGCTTTGTCTTGAAATATTTCCAGTTTTTGAATAGTTACCTATCGATCGGGCCGCCAATGTACTTTGTACTCAAAGGAGGCTTGAATTACTCTGATCCAAAGGTTCAAAACTTAGTATGTAGTGGAACATGGTGTAATTCTGATTCAGTAACAACCCAAATTTTCGCAGCATCAGAATTAGCAAACAGGTGAGATTAGAGAGGGCTATGACAAGTAAGTGATTTCTTCAAAAGCTTCTGCATACTTATGAATTTTATTATTTTCAGAACTTATGTAGCAAAGCCAGCTTCTTCGTGGTTGGATGACTACTTTGACTGGGCAAGTTTAGCCAAGTCTTGCTGTAGGTATAATGAAACGGATGGATCCTTCTGCCCTCATACTAGTGAGTGTTAAGTTAATAATATTCTTTGTCTTCAAATGGAGAAAAACGGAAGTTGCTAAACGTAGAACATTTTTTGCATAGGTTCCTGCAGAGTATGCGAAATTAATGAAAACGAATTACATCGTCCAACTACAGTTGACTTTGAAAAATACGTGTCGTTCTTCTTGCAAGACAATCCCGACGCAAGTTGCGCTAAAGGAGGCCACGCAGCGTACGGCCAGGGTGTCAATTATATAACTAATCCGAAAACCAAGTTATCGGAAGTTGGTGCGTCCTACTTCATGGCATATCACACAATTCTGAAGTCGTCTTACGATTACTACGAGTCGATGAGGCAGGCCAGAGCCGTGTCGGCTAACATAACACAGATGCTTAACACCAATCTGCAAAAGTTGGGCTACAAAAACGAAGTTGAAGTTTTTCCCTACAGCGTTTTCTACGTATTTTACGAACAGTACTTAACGATGTGGCCTGATACACTCCAGAGCATCGGCATTTCGCTGCTCGCCATCTTTGTCGTCACGTTCCTTTTAATGGGCCTGGACATCTTCTCGTCGATCGTGGTCATCATCACAATTGCGATGATTGTCGTGAATATTGGAGGTCTCATGTACTGGTGGCATATCACACTTAATGCTGTGTCTTTGGTGAACCTCGTAATGGCTGTGGGAATAGCTGTCGAGTTCTGCAGTCACCTGGTGCATTCCTTCTCGGTTTCCGTACAGCCCACGAGAGTCGAGAGGGTTGCCGATGCTTTGACAAATATGGGTAGCTCGGTTTTCAGCGGTATCACACTCACCAAATTTGGAGGAATCATAGTCCTTGGCTTTGCGAAAAGTCAGATATTCAAGGTAAGAATAATTTGAAAGTCATGATACCAATCTAATCCATTGTAAATGAACGAAGATAATAGTATTGTAATTTTGTTTCAGGTATTCTACTTTAGGATGTATTTAGGCATTGTGCTTTTCGGAGCGGCTCATGGTCTCATATTCTTACCCGTCCTTCTAAGTTATATCGGTAAGTCTTCACTATTTATTATCGTTCAGTCATTTTGACACTAACAGAGTAATTTTTCATTAAAATACCAAAGCAATTTTTAGTGATACCAGATATATTATTGATTGATTGATCGTTTCACAATGTTAAAGTTAAAGAACTGAAAATTAGCGTAACTTTGATCGAAATTTAAATTAGCTAACTAGTCTTTTTGAAGGTAGTCGAATTTTTTTTTAATAAATTTTGATCGAATCACGACTGTTCGTGATTCTAGGCTCGCCTATGAACAGGGAGAAGCTGGCCAATCACAAGAGAGCAATGCGAGGAAACCTGGACAACGTGCAAGAGACCTCCTTGAATCATCGTGTAAGCAAACCTAAATCTCCTCCCACACCCACAACTGCTACACCTACCTTCCGAATGCTCGATTCTGAGAGATAGGTATGGCACCTATCCAAAGTTCAGCCAAGTACTCAATCTTTATAATGTGATCTTTGTAAAGTTTGCCAAACTAATGTTATGTTCCATACAATTTGCTGTTTTTTGAAAAGACTGAGGAACAGAGTTTTTCCATTGTGGTACTTGTTTTATTGAGAGGCTGTTATATCGGTCCCATAAAAAACCGGAGGAGTTGTGTATAATTTTAGAGTCACACACCCAGTCATGCACATGTGATTTTATGTTATAAATTATATGTTTGCGCTTTTCATTCATGCCAAATTTTATTTATCTTGGTCGGAGCGGAACATTTACAGATATTTTCATCATCGTCATTCATTCAGTATACATGTTTTTAGGTTGAGCAAATTTTGCTATTAAGATGATTGCTGCATTGTAATTGTATTTTTCAAATATTTTTGTACTTGATATAATACTCGAAATGTCGACTAAAAAGTCGCTAAATTAAGTTTCAAAATAAAAAGATATTAATTTTTACAGTAAATGTTTGTGAATTTATTTTTATTGTTGCAATATGTAGATTTTCTGTACTTTTCTGCTTTGTCAGTTTTTTCTGTGCCATTTAAATTTTTCACTGCAATCGTTTCCGAGTGTGGGAGGTAGCCTGATCAGTCTTTATACGCTTTAAAATCTTTTTATTTTTTTCAAAAAACGTTAATACGGTGGCATTGGTTTTCGTAAAAAATTTATGTTCTCTTGTGGTTCGTTAGCTTTCAAGGGAAGGTAGGTGTGCCATGGGAGTTGACACACATAAACACCAAAATATAATCAACCCATGTAACCAGACTAAAATTGCAAAATTTAATAGCAGTTTTACGATCTTAACTAACGATGCACTTTGTCGAAGTTAATGACTTCCTGATAAAAGTCTTCTTTCGCATTCTTCTATTTGGTATCAGTTTTTAAATGTTTTTTTTTCTCGTAATACCAGCTTATCTTTCTACTAACGCTTATTCTAAGGTTGTAAAGTTGAATACCGAACCATTGTTGACGTTACTTTTAAGTTTTAATAATCGTATGCTCGCTCGTTAATTCCAGACGTGATGTCCTATCGAAGACGAAGAAGAATCGAGCAGCATAGCCGAAGAGGAGAGCAGCACGTCGAGGACGAACGTCCAGACGAACGAGCTGACAACTCAGCTGCACCTCTACTCCACAGTAATCCTGGCCAACGCCCTTCCACTTCCTACGCCAGTATAAATACCAACGACGTAATATTCCATGACACTTCGTAAGGCTATAAAGAAATCGCAAGAAACATTCGTCGAATGCTTCTTGTGCTTGACTTCAAAGCCGAAGTCGAAGCGAACTGGCGTTCGTTCATTCGTAAAAATATCACCCTAGAAAAAAAAATTAGATAAACGAAAAACGTATTCTTTTCAATTATACGAATCTGGAGCTTTCGTATCCAGACGCATTTTCTCCTGGAAAGAATATTTTGTAAAAGTAAATATATTTTTATGGTATGCTCGTGTTTTCTGATGATTCGCATTTTCGAAAGTTTACGCTGTGTGTAAGGTCGCTGACGTTGCTTTTGGAAGCGTTAACAAAATGGCCATAAAAGAGTTTATTTTTAAGTTTATTATGATAGTAAAAAGGCTGGCTCCGTCGACTTTCGTGGACGAAGATTGATCATACCTCGGTGACTTTTCACAAGAGATGTGCACGTGTAAACCAATGCAATAGCTTTATGTGGTAAAACTGATTATTATGCTTAGGCATATTAATTTTCGTTTTAAATAACTCGTTCTATTTTCGTTTTACTGCTTCAACATTGGTATAGAATAAAAGACTGCGGTTTGATCTCTTGTACAATAAAAATTGTATAAAGTTGGAAAGCACTCGTTTTATCAAATATTTAGTGTAAGTTAAATTTGAAAATGTTTTTTAATCGTTAGTCGTGAATGTTTAGCAACTAAAGTGTTGTGAATGTTTACATTAATCAAATTTGAAAAAAAAAACGAAATTCTATGCTGGGAAGTCACAGAGGTTTTTATCGATGTAGCCTGAATCCAAGTAATATGTTCAATATAGATTTTTTATTATTATTTATTATGCTGGCCTATATTTTGTGGTAATAGATATTTATAAAGCAAGAATTTTTGCAATATCTAACTTGGGGATGTACAAGAGACTAACAAAATTGTAGAGCTATACAATATATCTTATACGAGCGGTGTATTGCAAGAATGGGTGCAAACACTTTTATAAATTGCGAATTTTATAATGATATTATGATTCGCCTTGTCTCGATGTAAAATTTAAACTATGATGATGATCAAACGTTAATTCGAAAGAGCTAAATCAGTATTGAGTACTAAATGATTCTCGTATTCTTGTAAATTGTAAAGTACGATTGAAAGATTTTCATTGCTTGCAGTGAAATGACAGCGTGTTTTTCTAAAAATAAAAAAAAATTCGCAGCGTGTTAATAATAAACGATTCTTAAACCAGTTTGGTGTAATTACTTCAAGAAAAACAATTATTTATGTACTTTACTGGTTCTAAATGTGAACGATCTGTGAGAATGAGTTTTTTGCGTCGCGTGCTACTGCAATTCTATCAGAAATTTATCAGCCACCTGTGCAACAGGTGTAATATTTAATTAGATCCGGAAGCGGTTTATATTCATTTCGTGTTACTAACAATGTCCATTTTTAAAGAAGTGAAACTTAGTTTCAACTAACGAAGATTGCATTGAGTCTTTATACAGGTCTAAGCACGTAGGGAGACCTTTATCTTTATCCAGTCTTTCCATTATGATACAATGCATAATTCATTTTAAGAGGGCCTTTTCACACATGATTCAAATTATCAAATATTTTCGTTATTTTTTTATTTAAAAAATGCGCTGCAAATATCAACTTTGAAAAATTGATAAAACATCATTTCATGATATTAGTAACGATCAAAGTTACGAAATATTCAAAAAAATGATTTTTTTTTTGAGAAAAAAAAACATAAAAAAGAGTATTTAAATCTGTGATAAATACTAAATAAATATTTGATAACAGTTACCATGTTTCATATTTTTACTGCCTAATGAAATGTTTTATCAAATTCTCAAAATTGATGTGACAGCAAATCTTTGTTCCATTACGCCCAGCTACTAAAATTTGTGTTAAAAAAATGGCCCAATGCGTGCTAGATCTAAAATTATGTTTCCTTCATCCATTGCATATGATATTAAGCGTTACACCGATACGCGCGATACTTCGTTGGATTTTAATCAAAAGATTTTATACAATGTAAACATTTTTTATACGAATAAAATAAAACCGAAAGTAGGTATATTATAAATAACGCCGCTAAAAGGGAAAATGATCATAGAAGTATTATTGTCTGTACTTTTCAAAATTTCGAATGAACGATTTTGTGGTAAATAATATATAAATAAAGCTACAAGTTGATGTTTGATGGATTGTCTTGTTATTTCTTTTGTCATCTCTAGTCCACTATTTCAACTTTACTGAGTATTTGTCTAGTATTTAAAACTTAAACACATATAGTTGTAGAACAGTAATCTATACTATACGCGGATCGACATATTCACTATATGTATATGTATAGTATAGCAGTGTACTATTTAGTTTGGCTTCACACTCACCCGCATGATGGCACCACATCAGGTTCCAAGTAAAGGTTGGTTATACATACCTATATCTGTAATAGAGAGTATCTGAACATTGTGAATTAGACCATATTGACAGAAAAATGCGTCTGTAAAATTGAACAGTGTATAGCTGATCCTACCATACGCATAAAATAATCATACACCAGTAGGTATTTCAATAATAATATGCCAACTAATAAGTTGTTTTTATTTTCATTTCGTCTTTACAAATTTATTTACAATATAAACAGAATCAATCATTGAGTGCTTGCATGTGTATCTAAACTGCTTTATGTTCTATACGAACTACTAAAGTTGATACCTATTGCAAAAATACGTTCTTAAAAAAATTAATTTACTGCTTATCTATCGGTAAACTATCATTATTCATTGCACATTAGTCCAATGCATTTACATCATCTGATGTTTAGGATCAGTCACTAACAAAAATAATCTACACAAAGTATCTAATATATATTTTTGATAGCATATTTTTACATTTTTGTTTTTATTTATAATCGACAGATTTGATCTACAATCATGAATTATACGGAAGACAATGTTGCTAATATAGAAAGGTATGTACGAATAGAAAAATAATAACTTTCTAAGGCTTTTGTAGAACTTGAGTAATGCGATCCATTTATTTTATAGGATATTAGAAACAAAGAATTTTTATGAAATTTTACAAGTGCCGAATGATGCGACAGATGATCAGATAAAATCTGCTCACAAAAAGCTTGCTCTCCAAGTCCACCCAGATAAAAATAATGCTCCAAGAGCAAAAGATGCATTTGTTGGTATGTGAATATTTATTTGTGAGTGTAGAAAATATTTTACAAAAAAATGTCAAAGCTACAAATTGTTTCACAGTTGTGCGTAAAGCCACAGCAGTTTTGCTGGACAAAAATATGAGAAAGGAATACAACGAATACCTACAGTCACCTAGAGGATTCTGCCACGATAAATTTGACTTATCAGGTAAGAAGTTTTTCCATCTTGATGATAAAATTTTTTAAATATAATGAACACGTAATAACACTATTCTTTGTTCTTAGATGATGCTATTGACACGATCCTAGTCACAGCTGGAATAGCGAGTATTGTAGGTATCGCAGCAGGTCTGATTGCACTGTATGACTGGTTCACAAAACCCAAGAAGCAAGAAGAACCCAAGTATGCTAAATGAGCAATTAATCTAAGAATCTCTTTGCTTTCCATAAGTTATTTAGATATTTTAATTTTTTTACATTGTTCTTAAATTATATCCGTTAATGTGTGTGCTGGTTATACATGTTCGTTATAACGTATATTAAATAAAATTTTGTTACAAAAAAAGTATTGGCTTATTAATGGTTTATCTACTACTCCTACTGTCTCTCAGATGCTGTTGTCAGCGACTTTTGCAAATAAAACGAAAAATATGTAAGTATAATTCAGTATTAGAAATCGAGTTTACCGCCTCGTATGCAGTGCGTGTGTGTGTGTGTATATATATATATATATATAGTATGGTTGCAATATGGGCGGCGCTGCACGTGAAAGCATGCCTTAAATCCGAAGCAGACCGGAGCCAGAGCTTATCGTCCACGTCAGGCTGGGGATTCGTCAGCTGCATTCCCCCCTCCCCCCATGACGTCAGCCTGTTCACATACCCTAATATACATTTTAGCTGTAATACTTATATCTATAATATCTGCAGCAGAGCAGCACTGTAGGTACAGCAAGAGCCGAGTTACGAGTACGGAGTACCTACTACAGTGTGTCCATGTCCGAGCCGATGCTGCCGCCGAGGTAAAAAGGTACAGCAGAGCTGCGAGAGTGTATAAGGTACTTTTACTTAATACTTATACACGACGGCGGCGCGACGATTGGATTATTTACTATTCTGCGCCGTCACGTCACGGGACCCTAGGCGGCCGCACTCGCGCGATTTGCCTATTTTGTACCAGCTATATGTGAGAGCGCGGGTCAAGTAGCAGCAGCAGCAGCAGTAGCGACGAGGAAGAGGCGAGCTGCCGTAGACGACGCGATGGACAGCAACAAGGACGAGGCCGAGCGATGCACCGAGCTGGCCGAGCGCTACGTGCGGGAGAAGAGGTTCGATGACGCGGAGAAGTTCCTCAGGAAGGCCCAGCGGCTCTACCCCACGAAAAAGGCCGAGGGTGAGTGGCGGCATGTCAGGCTCGTTAGCAGCTAATGGGCTTTTCCACGCATCTTGTGTATATTAGTACTTGCATACGTGAGCGAACTCTTTACACATTACATTCCCAGGCTTCTTTTAGTCTAATTTCAATGTTTTCAAGGCTATTTACTCGCCTCAATAATCCTTGCATTAACAGCGAACTACGATAGGTTCATTAATATTATCATATGATGACTGTGGTATATTCGGGGCCACCTCGAGCATTTATGATTGAGGAAGTGAGTCTCGCAAAAAGTAGACAGTGCTGGTGATCATTCTTTCTTCAAAATAAGTTGGGCGTCTATTGGCAAAACCCAATCTGTGCCAGCCTGTGGTTTTCACTTCGTAACTATGATTTGATCAATCGTTGCACGGATTACGCTTTTACTTGGTTTTCTCTACAAGAGCCCATGCCTATGTATACAAAGCTATATAAATATTTATTTCTTGCTAGATTTGTTGACAACGGTAACATTACTGTCCAAACAAAGTCAAAAGTCAGAACCTGAACCAGAAGTCAGAAAAAGGCCAAATGCAGCCAAAAGTAATGGTCCGCATGTTCAAACTACAATCGAATATTCTGAAGAGCAAATAGAGCATGTGAGAAGGTGAGTTCTTTCACATAAATATAGTTATTAATACTTGACTGAAATGTAATGCTTGTAGAATAAAGAAGTGCAAAGACTACTACGAAATTTTGGGAATAACCAAAGAAGCGACTGATAGTGATATTAAGAAAGCGTATAAAAAATTAGCTCTTCAATTGCATCCTGACAAAAACAAAGCACCAGGTGCTGCGGAAGCATTTAAAGGTAAGACTTTATACGAATGATAACTGATATTTAATCTAAAAAAGTTAAACATGAATGTTTAATTTACTACTTTATCAACAGCTATTGGAAATGCAGTTGCTGTTCTCACAGATACTGAAAAAAGAAAACAGTATGATCTGTATGGCTCAGATGAGGACAGAATTAGCAGTAGTAGGACAACGCATACTCATTATAATTACACTCGTGGCTTTGAAGGTAAACAAATATGATCTTTGTTCTTTTTTGCATACCTTTTATGTACTTATCTATATTTATTTCATTAACTTATTTTAAATTTAAACTTATTTAAATATAATTGTGTAATTTACATTTAATGTAAATATTTTTGATTGCAGCCGATATTACTGCTGAGGAATTGTTCAACATGTTCTTTGGTGGATTTCCACAACAAGAATTTTATATGCGTAGGGGTGGTGGCAGGTGGATGAGACAAAATGAAGCACAAGCACAACATGCTCACTCACAAGTAGGAATTGTCTTTTATATTATTTTTGTATATCATAGAAATGACTATCATCAATTTTAATTTCCTATACTTTTTTAGCAAGCAAACGGCTATACTACATTCCTGCAAATGTTGCCTGTACTATTACTAATAGTTTTGACAATGATGAGCAGTTTTTTCATCTCTGATCCTATTTATAGTTTGCATCATAGTTCGTAAGTATCAAAATTCTGCTTCCATATTATTAAAATTTTTGGATTAACTAGTCAACAATCTAAAGCATTGTAATGTCCTTTTTAGTAAATATTCGGTACACAGAGTAACTCAAAATCTCAAAGTACCATACTATGTAAAAGAGAACTTTCATACGGAGTACGAAGGCAACTTGAGAAGGCTTGAACATTCAGTTGAAGAAGAGTATATGAATTTCCTACGGCATTCGTGTTATAGAGAGAGAAATTATCGTAAGTCTTTAAATGTTTCTTCTTTTTAGAACAGTATTATAATTGCAAAAAGTCTTTATAATCTGCAATAATTATTCTCGTAGGGGAATCAATGATGTGGAAAGCAAGAAGTTTCGGTGATCAAGAGCAATTCCAGAGAGCGAGAAACATAGAAACGCCATCTTGTAAAAAACTTCAAGAAATGCAAGCGTAGTTAATCGTCTCGATTTAAAAGTGAATTTTCAATTACGGCTTGCAATTCTAGGCAAATTTAAATTTCATTAATATGTGTGCATATGATTATGAAAAATTAGGCTTGATGCATTGATGCATCTAGCAATTATATTTCGCATAATTTTACCTAAAAGCACGGTTTGGTTTATCTGTATCATAAAGGATATTGTAAAACTTATATTAGTTTGAAGCTGTTGTGTTAAAAACCATTTTGTATTATAGTCTTGCCTTAAGAGAAAAAAAAACAATTTCTAGAAAATGCAATAACGGAAATGAAACTTTTCTTTATTTAAACTATCTTTAAAAAAAATGGTACAATTATGAAAATAAAAACAATATAAGTTGAAACACTGCTTTTAAGCAAAAGAAAATTAAAGTTATTATATTTAATCAAATTTTTTTCAATCATTGTATTATGATTGATAATGGTGTTATATGAAGCACTATACAAAGGTTCACAAAGTAATAAATTAATAACAATTTTGTAGCTTGATGCAAATGAACAAACATTGTAGTCATTGATAAAATGATTTTGTACATACAGCACTTTTTAACATATTTTAATATATTTGATTTCTTTTATTTATTTAAATGAGCTATTATATTGTTTAAATAGAATGTATTGTTGTTTGTTAAACAAAAATTAAACTTATGAAATTTAATTGTGTATGTATTATTGAAACTGTACCTATAACTATACGTAAAAGTGAGTTCTCTTTGGATTTTGGTTTTTAAAGAATTAATTTTTACTTACAAAAAATATAAAATTTATTCTCATTTCAATAGAGGATATAACATAGAATAAATTATATACAAAATGTTATATAAAATTAAAATACTATTTGTACTTCTGTCTTTTTCCTTAAGTTACTGTCCCTCATAAATAGCAGTATCTCACCAAATACTTGAACCTTCCATTGCATGGATATGTGAATCAAAAGATTTTGTATGATCTTTCTTTAAAAAACTTCTAAAACCTAAATTTTATAACGTTATACGTTATTACATTAAATGTTAAGCTATTATTCTAAAATTAAATTTGTTTTCTTACCTATAAACAGATGCTTTAGTTTATGGTCTATGACGAAGAGTTTTTCTAATCCATTCACTAATTCATCAAAGTTAGCATCGTTTTTATAACTATTCATTAGTCTTTTAAAAATACTGTATTCTTCAGGCGATATAGATTCCCTCACCTTGAAGTTTTTAATTGAAAATAAAAATTTAGAAATTTAAAAAAAATATTTGACTATTCTTACCTGTTGTATATATTTCTTTCCTTGTTCTTGCCTTGATGTTGCAGTATATTCTGGCTTATTTACATTGACTTCTTGAGATTCACTTTGTAATACAGGTTTGTCCAACAAATAATCGTCCAAACTTTCCATCAATTTTGTTTGTGCATCAAAAGCTTTAATATGATCTTTTCTCAGAAAGTTTCTGAAGCCTGTATTAGATAAATGTATTAATCTTATTTTATCATAATTAATACATTTTTATCGTGTATATTTACCAATGTACAGTTGTTTTAATTTGTAGTCTATCAGAAAAAGCTTTTCTAATGCAGCTATAAGCTCATCAAAGCTGATGCCTTTATTATATCTTGAAATCAGGGTTTTGAATGTGCTAAAGTCCTCTGGCGATACAGATCCTTTTACCTTTTAAATTATGTTGTGAAATTAAAATTGCAGTCAAAAAATTTTAAAATAAATAAAATATTTCTCACTTGCTGTATGTACTTCTTTCCTTGTTGTTGCCTTGCCGCAGCACTGTCTTCTGGTCCATCAACTCTTGGTCTTTGAGATTCAGTTTTTATTCCTGGCTCTGTACACGATGTAGATGGTTCTGAGACTACAGGCATTTCTACACTGAACTGCACGGGTTTAATTTTCAATTTCCTTCGTTTGGCATTGGGTTCTTCTGAAGGTGAAACTTCTTTGAAAGTATTAGCTGTTGTTTGTAGTTTGCAAGTGCTAAAATTGACTACAGTTTTAGATTTGGTTTCGAATAATGATCCGAAATCTTTAGGAGATTGATCAGTTTTTTTCTCTTTTTCGGTATTTCCTTTAATTTTATAAGCGTTCAGATCAAAGTTTTCATTATGCTTTTCTTGTGGTGTTGTTGCAAGAGTTTTAGAGTTGGACTTAACTATTCTTGTATTACTTGTATCAAACTCAGCTGGAACTGATGGCAGTGCCATACTGGACATTTCGCTAGCACCTATAGCTGGTTGTGGCAACTATGAACGTTTTTTATTTATAATAATTGAATAGCTAACAATTAGAAATTAATTTAGTAATGTATCTTTACTTACGTGTGCCGTTGTGTATCTGAAAAACTCTCTTAACTCTTTTACAACCATTCGAAAGTCTTGGAATTTTTTGATATGTGGCCTAATCCACGATGACAAATGTTGTTTAAACGAAGGATTATCGAAACGGCAGTCACATAATAATATTGCTCCGTAGTCGTTTTTGTGACGAATAATGCGACCTATGGCTTGATTGACAGCTCTTGAAGCTTCAAGCTGATACCACTGTTGACCTGACAAACTCTAAAATAAAAATAAAATTAAATGTAATATTCATTAAAATTGAGTACCCATACAATTGATTGTCTTTAATTAGAAGGTACCTCTTTTCCCGATGCTCTATTTTCTTCCAGATATCGCTGTTTTAAAATGATCCTAGGATCCTTCAAAGGTGGAAAAGGTAACCCAGTAATCAACACTGCTCTTCCATTCGCATTTGCAAAATCTAAACCTTCACTGACTTTGCCTCTGCACACCGCCATGAAAATTGCCCCCTTGTGTGCTGGATCGTGAATTTTTTTGTAATACTCAGTCATAACATTGTTGAAACCTTCTTTTGATTGAGGTTCCACAAAAATCGGCTTTAAGAATCAACAAACAATTAAATGCTATGCATTCAAGTTATCTTTAAGTTAGTTTTAGAATTCTGTTTATATAATCACCTTACTAGCTTCGATTTGCGACCATTTGCCCATTTTTTGCCACTCTTCTTGACATTTTTTCATAATTGGGTATGATGGGAAAAATATTAGCATACCATGGGGTAATATACAACTGAGTATCTTGATGGTTTCTCCAAGTGAAGCTATATATTTTGGATCATTCCTGACAACAGTATTAACCATGGTTTTGAGTTCGTTTTCATTTTTTTAAAAATGAAATAAGCAATCTAATAAGAACCTTGTATTGTACGATGAATTAAGACTGCAACCGTCATATCCATTACTAATAATTCCTACACAAATCTGTTTATTTGATACTATGTGAGGATTTTCCAGTTGTGCACCAATTTCAATTCCAATTTCAGATATAAAAGGTTTCAAAGGTGACAATGTACCACTTGTTAAGATAACGGAACGAACTCCTTGATCTAACAATTGTTGCATCCTTAAATTGATATATTAATTTTACCATTCTTATTTTTAATGATATCAATCAAAAGTATTAATTAAAGAAAAATATAATACCCAAATCCAGGACTAAAGCACCAGTAGCTAATTAATTTTCCATCTGTTTTTGTAATTTTCTTTGTTTCCCAAGCATCATTTTTAAATGATTTCTTTGCTGGTTCTGCTTGAATGTACACTTTGTAACATTGTTTAATTTTTTCTCTATACCTATTATTTGTTGAACCGGCAAAAACTACTCTTAACAAATCAGAAAATTTCTGAAGAGCATTTCCTTTTCTGGTAAATGAGGATGCACTTACTGTTGTTAAATATGTGACAATTTTATCTAATTTGTCAATCACTAGTAACTCTTTACCCTGAGTAATCTACATTTTGTTAAAAAAAAAAAAAAAAATTACATATTTAACTGGCCAAATTTATCGTGAAAAGATAACAAGTAGATACTCACGTCAGCCTTTTCAAGTATCTCAAAAATATAACCACCAGGATAAGTATCTCCCTCATCTCGTTTTGTGATTTGTATAGAATCAATAGCTTTTTCTAATTCTAAAAACATGGCTTTTAATATGCACAGATCTTCAGCTGAGAAATCTTTTTGAGCAGCATTGGATCCTTCGGATAAAAAATCTTGATCGTTTGTTTCATTTGCCATGTCTTTCATAACATGTGTTATTTCATCTATGCACACAGCTATGTCTGTACTACTAATCTAAAAATATAATGAAAATATAATTAAAGAATATTTAAGTTAATGATTAAGTTAATATATAAGATTCAATGATTAACTTGTAAAGAAGCAGCATCTTCGCACATTTTCTCAACATTGTGTGCCTCATCCAGTAAGACAACATTATTTTGCAATTCGATACCCTGATTTTTTCTCGTTTTAGGATCTAGTAAATAATTGTAAGGCATAAAGATTATATCTGCATTTTGCTTTAACTCCTTGGATAAAAAGTATGGACAGCACTTCAACTTTTGACCAGTCTTTACCAAGTCCTCAATATCTAAAATATTGTCCTTGATGGTTGGATCATCTTTTCTAGAATGAAAAATAATTGATTAACCGTTTCATCATATCGTCAAATCATCATTTGGTAAATTAAAAAGTTTGAAGCAAATACCTCAACTCAACATTGTTGTAGTAAAAGCAATTTCTGGCCTTTATTTTGGCCTGGCACATGTGAATTTTGTTAGAAGTGTTCTGCTCCTTGGCAACTTCTGGGTGAATGCAAAGTTGATCTCTGGATCCAAGGACTGTCACACTGACATGCCTATAGGAAGTCCTCTTTAACTCTTGCATAGCCTGGGACAACTGTGAATGAGTTCTCGAAGCATAGATGATCTTTGGCATTGACCATCCAAATGTGTTTGTTGGCGCTTGATTTGTTGACTTTCCACCACCTTTGTCAAGACTCTTTGCGAACTGATCCAAGTACGAGTTGCCTGAACCAACCTGGTCCAAGGCACCAAGCGATTGCACTTGAATCTGTATCTGAGCCTTCTTTATCATGAGCCAGCCCAGAGATGAACAAAGCAGACTCAGCGTTTTACCAGTGCCTGACATTAACGTGTATGCATTGAAAGTTAAAATATTATCTTAGAAAGCAAGTGACAAGCATTTTTTTACTCACCTGTTGGCGATTCCAAAACACCGTTTTTGCCTTCTTGCAGACATTCTATAACTTTTTTCATGTAGTCTTCTTGCACTTGATAAGGCTTGAATGGAAATTTAATCACTACTCCGTTCAGCGTTACTTCAGTCATGATTCTGGATTCTGAACGAAATTATACCAAATCGAATTGTAAACAAATGAATAAATAACACAAATGACACACGCGACATAGAACAACACGCTCAACAGCTCGCGATCCGCGAACCGCGCTTTTGCGAATAAGCACGTTTTGTGACTGGTCAGCCGATGCGAATTCAATTCGTAAATCGTGTTTTGCGACCGTCATTTACGTATTAATACGCTGATGAAAGGCGGGCTTCTGATTGGTTGATATTTTACATCCGCACGCAATACACATGGTTTAAATCTTTTTTATCTATACCTACTCAATACTCAATAATCTAATGATTTGTTGTACGTAACGAGGAAAATAATCGACGGAAATTAAAGCGGCGGTTAAGGCTGTGAATAATTATAGCGTTTATCTGAACTCACCAACATTCGGAGTAAAAAATAAATTGCTATTATTATTCCATTATAATATACATTGCGATATAAAAAGAAATTTTTTCAATGCAAAGATTGTATTGACTTTTTTTAATTGTAGGAGGAAAAGGCCGCTTGAAAATTAAAGCCGAGAGATAAGAGTCGACCAATGTGCGATAATGCGATGTAGCATAACTCATTATCATTTGCAAACATTGCCCATATTGTTGAGACTGTTATAAAGTAGAGACGAATTGAAAATTATGACGAAAGCCTTACATGTAGATAGGAGAAAAGTACCATTTCCGTTTTTATTTCACTTCGCATCCGTAAAGACAATAGATATAATACAGTGTATTATGTTTACTCCAGATTCGTGCATGTTGCGTAGTTCTATTTTAGCGCGCTGAGAATCATATAAAAGGAAGAACAAAAAGAGAAATATACAGCTGAAAAATCGAAGCTTTCGTTTTCTCCTCGTTTTCACCAAGCTCGCAGACCGTGACATTGATCCTGATGTGTGCGCGTTCTACTTCTCGATATGCTCGCAACGTTGCCGTTGAGGTGAGCGCGTGCACGAAGATCTTTTGTGTGGGAGTAGGTACTCTAACCGAAGCTATTGACCCAAAAGTCGAACGACTAAAAAACCCGATATCGCAGCTCCTTTCTCCGCCGCGAGCGGCTAATCAGGCCGCAGTTTCTCGATGCATTGTGTGTTTACAAACAGTCCGCGCAGCGTTGTTTATGTCGCATTGGTTTTTTTTCTAAAGAGATAGGCCTGATCTCTCTCTTTCTCGTCTCTGTTATCGACTGTGACACACAGTAACGCAGACAGGCTGAAACAGCTAAAATAACGACCTTCGGCTCTCGGAATAAGTTATGCCGCGCAGCGAGGGAGGAAGCGGCAATAATAACGAACCCGACGAGCGAAGCGTATTTCCCTCGGCCAGAGAGAAAGTGCGTGCGCGAAAAATCAATGTACCGCGACAGGTCGGGACATATCTGCGGCGCGTGGGTGCGCGCCAAGCTCGTGACGTCAATCAACAATAAAGACCCCGAGGAGGGGGGATTGGGCAAATGTTAGGTTAGCCTCTCCCCCCTGTAGGCCTGTACCTACTCCGGCGGTCTCTCCCACCCATATCCGCAGCGCGCGAGTTGCCTGCAGCGCTCTCTGCACATGCAGACGTCATCACCGATATATAGGAAAAAAGGAGCAGCGCGCGGAGTCACGGAGTGTACTGTTAGTCGTCGTCGCGCCTGCTCCCACACAAGCCACGACGGCAGCAGGAACGTAGCGAGATTCGACGACGACTACTTGTAGGATGCGGCTGCACTGAATCTCCGCAAGGCAGTCTCTCTCTCTCTCTCTCTCACTCTCACTCTCTCTCTTGATTCCAAGTAGACGCGAAAACAACAATAACAGCAGCAGAAGTTGGCCATCGGTCGGATAGCAAGGTATAACTGTAACAGGAGACAACATGGGTCTGCTCGCGGCATCGTTGCTCTGCGTGCTCGCGACCTGCAGCGCGTACTCGCTGCGCTCGACCCCGAGCGCCAACGAGGAGTTCGTCGTGCCGCACTACACGCACTACGAGGAGCTGAAGGAGCTCTTCCGCAACCTGTCGCTGCAGTTCCCCAACCTGGCGCGGGTTCACTCCATCGGCAAGTCCGTCGAGGGCCGCGACCTCGTCTACCTCGAGATCAGCGAAAATGTCCAGGAACGCAATCTCGGCGAGCCCATGGTCAAGTACGTGGCGAACATGCACGGCGACGAGCCCGTCGGCCGAGAGCTCATGATCTTCCTCGCCAAGTACCTGCTCTACAACTACGGCAAGGACCCCCGAGTCACCAGGCTCGTCAACAACACCGACATCTTCATCATGCCCTCGCTCAATCCAGATGGCTTCGAGAAGTCCAGGGTAAGCGTCAACTGCTCTCGGTTTTTCCGCGGTGAAAGTTTTCCGTGATCGCCTCCGCGCAAACTTATGTTGGCTGCTTTTTCTGCGCGAATCGCGATGATTCACGTGACTATACTTATATACGTCGGTACAGCGCGCGGCAGCGATTGCCGATGCCGCCCTGCTGACGCGAGGCACAACAGATGTTCACGGATTTTTCCATCGTTCTTCTTTGCAGGAGGGCATGTGCAATTCGCTGGAGAACTACATCGGCCGCGAGAACGCCAATCATGTGGATCTCAACAGGAATTTCCCGGATCAGTTCGATCCGAGAGTTAATCACGTCAAGGGTGGCAAATTGATTGCTGGAAGGCAGAGCGAGACCGTGGCTATGATGACCTGGATTGTCACCCAGCCCTTTGTGCTCTCTGCCAACTTCCATGGAGGAGCTGTTGTGGCAAGCTATCCCTTTGATTCTGGGTAATTCCCCCTGCTATCAAGACTCAACTGATAATGCTGTTTTTGGCGTACATTTCTTAAACTGTCGATTGATTATTTTCTAGAATTGCCCACGACTGCTGCGAAGAGAGCAAATCCCCGGATGACAGACTTTTCAAACACCTTGCCCATGTTTACGCGGACAACAACCCAACCATGCGAGCTGGCAACACCTGCCCATCCGAAACATTCAGTGGTGGCGTCACTAATGGAGCTCACTGGTAATCATAGTTTCCTTATTTACTCCATGATTCAGTTTCACTAATGAGAGAAAAAGACTCATGCATACTTTTTTTGTTTTAGGTACAAAGTGACAGGAGGCATGCAGGACTTCAACTATGCCCGCTCCAATGCATTCGAGGTGACCTTTGAGCTGAGTTGTTGCAAATATCCATTTGCCTCGGTACTTCCAGTTTATTGGCACAATAACAAGGAATCTCTTCTTAGGTATTTGGAACAAGCTCACATTGGAATCAAAGGTGCATAGACAAAAAACAAACGATCATTGCCATTTGAAATGCTGAGATTAATGCAACAAATAACTGTTTAGGTCTCGTAACTGACGAGGCTGGTCAGCCCATCCAAGATGCAAATGTTGTAGTCGTTGGAATTGCTAAGAATATAACAAGCACAAATCGCGGAGAGTACTGGCGCCTTCTTTTGCCTGGAACTTACACAGTCTATGCTGCAGCATGGGGGTAGGTTTCGATTAAAATGAATATTCCAAGAAATGATGAATCAGACTAGATACTAACGTTTTTCTATTGCAATTTTTTCTTAGCTATGCTCCAAGTGAACCGCAAAGAGTGACTGTGAAAAAAGGCAATGCTGAAGTAGTAAATTTTGTCTTAAAGAAACTACCATTCCGAGAACAGCAAGGTAATTTTGAAAATTATTATTACGAAGTGTCGCCATTTTTGAACCGCTTTTCGCCAGTCCAGAGACTGATCTCTTCGGTGTACGATGAGAAGTAATGGCGGAAAAAATCTCGAAGAACAAAATACTTTTATTTTAGTAAACAACTCTGCCACATTCTTCCTATTTTATGCATTTAAGTCTGAACATCTACGGCATTCATTTCACCTCTCTCTTAAATTGCCTTTGAAAGCAGTAAAATACTAGTCGATGGACTATATTTTAATTAGAATATTATTTAATTTACATATTTATTTGCATCAGCCATGACTCGCGTAAACGTAAATCTCAACGTTTGTCTACTTTACGCTCGTATTAATGTACCCAAGGATACCTTATTTTAGATACTGTTAAGGCGTTTTATTTATGCGATTATAACCAAACGAATTTTCCTAATTTTCGAGACTTATTAAATGAGATCAAAAGATACGTATAGTGTAAACACAAGGTATAGAGAAGCTAATCAGTCGTGAGGCTGTTTTTCACGTAATAACAAAAACAAGTAAAATTATGGGTTTTAGAATTTTATCGCTGCAATAGCGCGAAAGTTGTATAAGTATGAGGAGTCTATTGACACATCGGGGAGTATCGGTAAATCGATATATACGCAAATATATATATATATATAAAAATATAACTGAAAATTGTTATAGGATGCGAAGCAAAAGAACGCGTTATTTTCTTGGCTTGAGGCTTTATTGCATACTAACAAATCTTTCCACTTGAACTGATTTTATGTAAAACTTTTGGAAATTACGCCTATTTTTAGATGGTTAGATTTACAGATTTTAAAGAGCTAGTTATTTACTAATTATTATTAAAAAACGACGGTTATTGTAGCAAAAAAAAAAAAAAAAAAACAAACAAAACTATAAGGTCAGTCAAAAGGTGATGTAAAGCATTTCTGAAACCTGACGAAATTGTGCAATTGTAGAACGCGTATAAGTTTACAGATATCTAAGGTCAGTTTAATTATTTTTCCATAATCAAAGATCTATCGACTGTTGCATATGATTATTAAATTTCAGTATACTATAAATCGTTTTAAACGAAGAATCGATCAATCTCTCTAGTGAGCACCCGATAGCTTTTCTTTTTTATACCTCTTTTTTTTACCTTTTATTTATTATTATTTCAACACTCGTTGTAACGAATCTTTATTTCCACAAAAAAAAAAAAAAAAACAAACAAAAAGCAAGCGAATATTTCTTTTGTTCAATGATATGTACACCGATGTATGAATTCACGGAAAGTAAAAATTGTGTAATGTATAGTGTAATATCGAAATAAAGAATTATATTTGCTGTCAATTGAGTGTTTTATTCAACGCAGCGACCACAATACGCCTTTCCTTACACTCCTCTTCTTATAAGTATCCGTAATGACAGCGCATTACGAATAATTTGAGGTTTGATTTGTTCTCTCCGTACCTTGTGTTTATTCGTCTGATTCTGGCTTGTCCGCGCAATCGTAATCCAGTCCCGGCACGTCCCGAAATAGTCGGCGACCCTCTTTTCCGCGCCGGCTCGTGTCACAATTGAACCGGGCCGCCCAGTCAGCGGCATTCGCAAGTGCGCGCGTACCCGTTGCGTAAAGAGCCAGCAAAAGAGAAAAATCCGTTCCAGGCTCGGCCAGCGAGGTAGTGGAGAAGCAGGTGCGCGCGAGTGACCGGAACGGGTTCCTCAGTCGGCCGAGGTTCCGGCACCACAACTACCTGCAGCTGGAGAAGTACCTGCGGGAGCTGCACGCGAGCTACCCGGAAATCACGAGGCTCTACAGCATCGGCGAGTCGGTGCAGGGTCGGCAGCTCTACGTGCTCGAGATGACGAGCAAGCCCGGCAAGCACGAGCCCAACAAGCCGGAGATGAAGTACGTCGGTAACATGCACGGCAACGAGGTCGTCGGCAGGGAGCTGCTGCTCCTGCTGGCCAGGTACCTCTGCGAGAACTACCAGGTGGACGAGAGGGTCACGCGGATCCTCGAGGGCGTGCGGCTGCACATCCTGCCCAGCATGAACCCCGACGGCTACGAGAACTCGACCGTCGGCGACTACCAGGGAATCAAGGGCCGAAACAACGCTCACGACTTGGACCTCAACAGAAATTTCCCGGACAAGTACGTGCAGAACGAGGTGAGCATGCACCGCCCCCCCCCCCCCCCCATATAAGCCATTAGTCACTTGTCGAGAGTTAACGCGCCGCGAGTCCGCGGATCCTGCGGATGGGGCGAGAGCGGCGGACGGCCTTTCCTCGCGTCGTCATTGCTTTTCATTGCCGTCAATTCAGATAGTTGATGATAGCCCCGATTCCGCTCTCTATTCCTACAATCTATTGTATACTACGAACGAATTACAGGAGAACTTGGTGCAAGAACCCGAGACGAAGGCCGTGATGGACTGGATCGCCAAGATCCCCTTCGTTCTGTCGGCGAACCTGCACGGCGGCGCCCTCGTGGCCAACTACCCCTACGACGACAACTCAGCCGCGGTGGGCAACATCTACCCCCGTCCGAACCCCAGCCCCGACGACGACGTCTTCCGCATGCTCTCCCTCCTCTACTCCAACGCTCACCCGACGATGCACCTGGGCAAGCCCTGTCCGGCGCCGCCCGGCCAGCAGTACGGCCTCCTCTCCGAGACCTTCCCCCGGGGCATCACCAACGGCGCCGCCTGGTACCCCGTCACCGGGGGCATGCAGGACTACAACTACGTCCGCAGCAACGCCTTCGAGATCACCCTCGAGCTCGGCTGCAACAAGTTCCCCAACGCCACGGAGTTGGAGGACTACTGGCGGGACAACCGGGAGCCGCTGCTGCAGTTCATCGAGGCGGTGAGAGAGGACTCCCCTATATATAGAGCTGACTTTTCACTTTCTACGGAGCTTTAACCGACTTTTTCTTCTCCCAACGTCGACAGTCGAGGCGCGGCGTCCACGGTGTGGTGACGTCCTCGATCGGCAGCCCCGTAGCCCACGCGAAGGTCGATATCGAGGGCCGGCATCACGCGATCTACACCAGCACCGAGGGCGACTACTGGCGTCTCCTGCCGCCCGGCAGATACAATGTCACGGTCACCGCGCCCAACTACGAGTACTTGACGCAGACCGTCGTGGTGCCGCGAGACGGGGGCCAGGCGAAGCTCGACTTCACGCTCATACGCGACCAACCGTTCACTTGGTAAGCTGGACAAATTCCAAATAGATATAGAGAATCCTAAATGCGCGCGTTCAACGATGCTGGGGATATAAGTATTTCAAGGTAAACACAGATTAGGAGAATTAGATGATCAGTTTGCAGGCACAAGCTGCCAACTCCTACTAACTCTTAAATTATATATACCAGTGCGCACGTGATATCCGTATTGTCCGTATTGTCCGTATTGTCCTTCCAATGGAAAGCAAATTGCCTCCACGACCGCGCGCAGCATTCAAATCTGTCGGCCGTCGTCAATTTGTAACGTCAATTTATACGACGTTTATATAACGTTTCAGGGTCCACGTGAACGATTACGATTTGAGAGCAAATCTGAAGGACGGCTACCTCCGGAATAGCGAGCTCAGCGAGAGCTTCAAACAGCTCGAGCTGGACAGGCCGGACGTCGCGGAATTCAAGGCCGACGATTCGCCGATTAGCGCGGCCATACACTCCTTCAAGATTACTCACAACGTAAGTTTCTTTTAAAACACTGTTGCTTTTAAAAACGATTGCTTCCTTGTCATCGAACGTTAACTGCGCGTAAATGCAGCTGGGAGACAGCGAGGAGAGCAAGATCCACGTTGCTTTCATCGGAGGAATCTTCGCGTCGCAGCCGATAGGCAGAGAAATTTCTCTGCGCTTCGCGCGTCACGTCCTCATGGGCAACAAGGAGAGATATCCGTTCATCGACAGACTGCTCGACAGAGTCGTGCTGCACTTCATTCCCGGAGTCGATCCCAGCTTCGACAAGTTGTCCTACAGTTGCAATGCCTCGATGAGCGACGAGGTGGGCAAAACATTGTACTCGTCGCAAAAGGATAAGCGTCCTCGATTGGACCTCGTTACGAATGCGCTGGAACAAATGCTGGAAACCGAAGGATTTGATGCGCTTGTACTGTTCGGCGGTGGTAATGGAGTTGCAGCTAGGTAGAATGATGAAATTCGGCAAAAAATGAAAAACTAGCACGACTTGTACGATTCCTTCATTTCTTGCTTTTCAGTTATTCGTTGAGCAAGATCGACTTCTTAAAGAGTTTTGTCGAAGACTTCGAGAGATCTATACATACCGATAAATGCGACACTCAAAGCGATGATATTAAGAAAGTGCAGAATTACATAAACCAGCAATATGAAATACCAGTGGTAAGTCGGCATTTGAATTGCGATGCTAATTTTGCTACAAATACAAACAACCTCAGGCACGCTCTTATTACGTTTTAGTTAAGTTTATCTCTGTCGTGCTGTAAATACCCTGAGCCAAAAGCCGTCCCGACGATTTGGAGAGACACGTTGTTACCACTCAGGGATTTGGTTAAGCGTCTTTCGACCGGCGTTCGCGTGACCGTGTTGGACCCCAAGAGAAATCCTCTCCGGAGCGCCAAAGTTCGAATCGATTCAGCCGTGTACGGCGTCTCCAAGAACATGGCTTATTTCAAAACAATACTACCTCCTGGTATATATAATGCAGTATTCAGTTGCGAAGGTTACAACGACGAGACCTTGATGATATCGGTGCACGACGACGAGATCACGACAATGGAAGTTGTCTTGACTCCGACCGATCCAAATTACGTTCCTGCTAAATCCCCGGATGCTGAAGAAAAGTCGAGTAAAATCAATCAGGTCCTCGATGATTTTAATCGAAAGTTTACCAAGATCTCTACTCTGCACGAAATCGGCGTCACGACGAAAAAACGCAAAGTTATAGCGCTCGAGATTCATCCCGAAGACGATCATGGTCACAAATCCGGCCGTCCGTCCATAGTATTTTCAGCAGGATTGGGCCAGGGATCACCTGCCACTTCTAAAGTTCTTTTACATCTAGCTAACTATATTTTGGCAAGTTACAATATCGATACGCAGCTGACGAATTACGTAAGAAATTATTCCATCTTCATTGCACCGGACCTGAACCCGGATTCCGAGAAAAAGGACACATGTGCTTTTATTGATGAGAACCCCCTTCCATTCCCCCTGGAATATGGCAAAATTGAGTAAGTATTTATTTTATGGAATATCCAAACTACTTACAATCAGTTTAATAATGATTAAAAATGCATTTACAGTTACCACGAGAATTCCAAGTTGATCGTCGACTGGTTCAAGAAGCTTAAACCGATTATCACAATAAATTTGAACAGCGGATCGTTGCACGTGGAAATACCATTCGGTAAAGCAGGACTTGGCAAACATCCCTACAAACCCTATCTCACGGAGGACAACAGAATTTTGCAACAACTCGCCGAGACGTATGCCCTAAATCATCCAGTCATGAGCTTAGTAAACTCTAGATGCGACAGCAAGGCCATTATTGAGAAAAGTGGAACCTCCCATGCCGGAGTTGCGGTGCGAGGTGGCAGATCCGACTACTTCTTGGATTATCTGTACCTACATACTAATACCCTGCCAATAGATGTATACATGACTTGCTGTAGCAGTGACGATGACAATGTCGCGTGGGAGAGTAATAAGAAAAGCTTGCTGAGTGTACTGAATAAGGTAACCGGAGGTGTGACTGGGTATGTAGTAAGCGAGAGCGACGAACCGATTTCGGATGCTGTCGTGATGCACGATAAATCAATTCATCAAGTTGAAAGCAATGAAAATGGAGCATATCAGCTTCTGCTGCCAATTGGAACTCATTTGCTGAGTGTGAAAGCACCAGGTTACTATAAACTATCAAAGGCTGTCAACGTTACCAACGAGGAGGGTTTGACAATGCTCATGTTCAAATTGCATCGGGATGAGACTATCTTCGGTATGCCTCGGATCATGTTTGTTATAATGTCTGGTGAGTTTGTATAAAATTTGAAGCCCTTCATGACTACTGGGTTTTCATTTGTTGTAAATTATTTTTTTTTGTATTCTTGCTAAATAGGTGCAGTACTCATTACTATAGTAGCTTTATGTGTTTTTGTCATCGCCAAATGTAAATCGAGCCACGGCGATGACACCGACAGCAAGAGGCCTTATGCATTCAGCTTACTGAAAGACGGTAATTCCTTCTTTGATGACGATGAAAAGGAGGTCGAAATTTTCAAACGTCCACTCGTTAAAGGTACATCTTAATATTCATAGTTCATTATAAAGCTACAGGAAAATGAATCCAATACTTACTTTTAAATTAATATTCAGATTACAAAGAAGATTTAGTCGATGTCACAGCAAAACCATATTTCGACGATGACGAAAATTCCAGTTCTGATGAAGCCAGTGATTTAGAATTTATAAGACCCGACAGAGATTGGCAAGGAAAAAACCTTGAATAATTTGTTCGTAATTTTTTTTTTTAACAAATCGAGTTTTCTACAAAATGTCCACTGAAAACGTATAGACTGTAAGTCTAGCATATATTGCACGACTTCTTCATTCTGACTGATTGGCTGATACGTCTATATTTATAAGTCATTTATGTATATAACAAGGGATTGAGTGAGATAAAGAAAATGCTTACCACTAACGTAATTTAAGAAAGCTGAAATTAATACTAAAACTTTTATCTGTAAATATTAAAAAACTTTATATTTCTTCAATGATGAATGAATTATTTGAAGTTTTATTCTATTACATTATATGTATAGGCTTTCTTAAATTATAGACCAATGTATGTACTTACGTCGTGTAATCTTATAATGAACTAGTTGGAACCAATTATATAGATTTTATACTGTTTCATAATTAGATATTTTAACTATTATGAATTTACACATTTTATACCTATCATACAATGTTACGAATTCAAATTTTACATTTGCTGGCGTTCCAAGATATTACGTAGTATTTTAGAAAGAACTTTACATATTTTTAGACTCGATTTTAAAACAAAAAGGGTACTTCCAACTAACGAGACTGTGATGCATGAAATACTTGTAATACTTTGTAATGTATTTGTAATTATGTAATTTTACTATACGTATTATTCGTCGCGATGCACCTGCGACAGCAATCGAAAAGAGTATTTCATGGGAAAATAAAGAACTATTGTTATAAAAATAACTTGGCTTTTGTGTTTATTCGCTCACGTTTTATAAATAATTGTACAAAATATACAAAAAAATATAAATACTTTTTCTTATTCTTAAAAAAGTATTTAATTTTGTAGTCGCTAGTACAGTAAAAGGCACTGCACTGAACTTGACAGTATTCTCAAAATGCAATAATACAATGTGGAACATATATTTCTTATATAAAAACTTAAGAGCTAAGCTTATCTTTAATTCTCTTGTTTTGAGCTTTTAAGTATGTAATACTATATCATGTACATAGCTGAAAATTTTTTTGGTCATGTGCACCACGCAATTTATTATGAAATATAGATAATACTATATCTGCATTCACACATCAAAATTTACTTTTAAGTTAACTCACAGGGAAAGTCACGAGCGTCAGTTATGAGCTGTGAATTACAAGCTTGAAAATTTTCAGATTTTTACCATGAATACTGCACGGCCTTCAAATATTGAGTTGTCATGATTCTATTACGTATTGTTGCAATATTTATGAACTGTACTATTACGGCTTCTAGCGTGTACTTATTTTTAGAAATCACGCTCGTTAATAATTTCAAGTCTAATAGATAGAGTACAGTATTTACAAAATAAATCATACTAAAGGCACTTCAAATTGATGGTTTGCCTCGCGTAAATAAAAATGATTGGCACTCAAAATTAAAAAATGAAAATTCGTTGCATAAATACGATTAAAACAAATAAGCTCGGGCTTACGTTTTGTGCGTTTCTCTCGTAACTCCAAAATCATATGTTGTTTAAGTAACTTTATATATATATAAAAATGAATATCACGCATATTTAAAATTTACGTTAAAAAAATAGCGCACTGTAGAATTCATTGAAAAAAATAAACAAAAGTTACAGACAATAATAGCCTTAAAAACAATAAGATCACTTATTTAAAGAAAGCAAACGACGCAATTACAAAGCTTTCAAGGATATGACAAAGGTCTCCTGGCAAATTCTCCCGGTATTAATTTTTTCCTTTGTACTAAAGTGTGCGTATCGTGTGAATCAGCACGCTCGCGCGTCTACTCGGCTCGTACAAAAATAGAAAGTACATCGCGCCTCTAATTAGTTGTACACCGGCGGCGGAAAGTACGAAGGATAAAGGATGTTCCAGAGGATCGCGGCAGCCATAAGTGCAGTGTAGGTGACGAAGCTGGCCCACCAGACAACCTTTTCCCACGTCTGTACCTCAAGATTGCGCAGGATATTGATACCGACGAGGAGGCCGGCTATGGCACCTGCGAGGTGAGCAACGTAGCCGATCTGATTTGTCGTTTCAAGAACATAGCGCGTGTAAATGGCCTGGCCCACGTCGACCGATGTTACAACGAGGAATACCAGCAGCTGTAGCACTGCGAATTCCATTTGTGACCAGTTCATAACGATGGTCGCTACATGCGCAGTTATGAGAGCGTAGACGCCACCGGATGCGCCGGCCAGATATACGGCAGGATCGGAGACGGATGTACCCAGGGAACCGGCTACCACTCCAGCAAAGTAGATAATCAGAACTCGCCACCACTTGTGCACCATTTCCAGTGGAATTCCCAGCATTATTTGCACCAGCAAGTTCACGACTAAGTGAAAAGTACTGCGGGAAAAAAATATTTTTAACTTTAAAAGCTGTAATTTTGAAAAATTATTGGCATTGGGACATTCCTTGATAATTTTCATTAGAGCTATTTTTTGTACAAAACTGTATCTCTTTGATCAATCAAGTGCTTGAACTAGCTTGGGCCAGGTAAGTGTAATTGGTCACTGAGATAAAATGAGATAAAACTGTTCAATCTAGTAATCTATACCGTACATATCATTTTAATTAGTCGAACAAAATTTTTCTGAATGATGTCACATCTATTTTCACATAAATGGAATCCATGAAATGTTCTCTAAATGAGGGATAGGAGTGAAGAAAGTACTTACCCAACATGTACAAACATGTATGTAAGATACCTCCAGGCCTGATATCTTTTCTGAGGATTGTAAATGAAGAGCGTTGCCATAGGTCCTTCAACTGCCACCGCATTGTGAGCGATTGTGTCATACAAAAAGAGTATAATTTCTAGTACAGAAATTATTATCATGGCAAGTGCTGGAGGGTTACAGCTGTATTCTTCTTCGTAGAGACCATCAGGAAAATCACCGGATCTTGTCATCTGCAATGATGCAGTGGCACATGGACGGCATGGTACCATTGAGTGTACATATCGTTGCACAAAATGTCCAAACACACCTTGCATGTCTTTTCTGTGAATCTGTAGCAATCAAAAACCATTTAGAAAATCGTAAACAAATGTAGAGCAGAAATGGAGCTGTAAATAAATCTCACCATTGCAATAAACTCTGGATATTCCAGATAGCCTGAGTCATCTAAATCAGCTTTGTGCATGATCATCCGGACTACACGGCTTGGAATATCATTTGTATAGGAAGATGAACCTCGTATCATTGCCTTCAACTCATGGTATGAAATTTTGCCATCACCATCTGAGTCATACTTCTCAAAAATGGCTTTCCAATGCTAGAACAAACGTGAACATTGATGTTACTTGGCTTGCAGCACTCGTTATGCAATGTGCTGAAAATAATAAAGAGAGTATACGATTACTTACAGCGTCATTGTACTGCAATGGTATCGTTATTGCTGCCTCACCGTCACGTCCTGTGGCCATTCTGATTAATTTGAAACTCCTGGAAAAGAAAAAAGAAAAGATGAACTACTTAAATTCTACACAAAAACACCAACATGATTCACAGTATTTAGCTTTGGCCTAACAATGGCTTCTCGAGCTTCAGACAATTATTTCTGCTGTGAACCTGGTTTTCGTAAACACAATAATAACAGCTTTCAACAGACAATAGCAATCTTCTAAAAGGTTTACGATTTACAAGTCTTTCATGGCCGCTTAGCAAACTAAGGAAAAGTCGCTTTTAATTGCCAAAAAATCAATGCACCAGCTGGACAATTGTATGTACCTCGAAAATTCCCAGGTTCAGAGTTGGTAGATGAAAAACGGTAATTTTCTCTCAGAAATAGAGCCAGAGCCAGAGACAGAGGCGAGCAGGTGAGAGTATCTCGCACGACTGAACGAGCCGAACCCAATTGCAGGCGACGTCTATATCAATTGTTATCGATAGCCGGCACCGCCGCCGCCGATTACTCAGCCAGAAGAAATACACACATCTATGGAGCCCGTTGTATCGCGAACGTGGCAAAGGTGTGACTGTACCGTTATTATTAAACTCGTGCGCGGGGCACGCGCACAGGAGAGAGCTGCAGAGAGAAGAGAAAAAACGCGGCAACAGGTTAAGACCGAGCGTTGCACTCACCTTAGTTACTTATGTGTATCAGGATATTTATACACGAGTCCTTTGTACCCCCAGCGTTATCAGCGGTGTATACGAAAGTCGATCCCGGAAGAGTAGAAAAGGCGGCGCTACATCCTCCAGCTGGCTTACTGCGGAAGGTTATGAGTATCAACACGACGCGTCGTCCTGCAGCATCATAGCGTAGCTCCGTCCTTGTTTCTCTCTCCCTCTCTCTCTCTCTCTCTCTCTCTCTCTCTCTCTCTCTCTCTCATGTATAAGTATACGCACCTCTGTCAGTCAGTTCAAGCACGCACGAAGGACGACGGATCGAGAGGATTTATCTTGGCTCGGATTTGCGTCGATCTCGAGGCTTTCTCGTAGTGCTTATATACTTATATATGTACAGTAGAGGCTCGAAGTGAGCTGTATTGAGGACGGTTACGACGAGAAGCCGAAGCAGAGAAAGTACAATAGTACATACACGACACAAGTGCATTGTATGCGCGCAGTGCGGCGGTTGCCGGGCAACGCGCAACCGCGCCGCGAAGAGATAAACAAAGCCTCGTTTCGTATAGCGCGACACAGTGCAGCCAGAGGATAATAGCGCCAACAGCTCATCGGAATCATGAGTAATCCCGATTCTCCTTATAGATTTTCGTTGGTTCGGCTGTTTCGATCGTAACGTCGCGAAGATGCTGGAGCCGTCGAAGGGAAAGACCAAGATTTCGGGCAAGTATAGGGTGAGGCAGCCCATCGAGAACTTGAAAATTAGGTGAGAGTTGGTTTTTTCTTCTCGGGGCGACATAAGAACGAACATCTATTATTGACCCTCGGCTGCTTATACACATTTATATCGGAAACTAGCAGGAGCTCGAATAACGGGCTGTAAATTTTCTTGTTTTATACACAAATTTGAAAAATATTTACACGCGCGCTACCCGTAGCCTGTGTCCAACGCCGGCCATGTGGCTGCTCTCGGTTTATGCGTATACGTGGGAGAAAAATAATTTCTGAGTCACGCTTCGTGTTTTTTTTTCCAAAAATTTCAAACTCCTTCGACGTTGCAGGGTGAAAATTGTCCAGCAGAAATCCCTGCTGGCCGAGCTGTTCGAGAACGAAGGCGAGACCCGGGACGGCAACTTCCTCGAGTCCGAGAGCTACGAGTTCGCTTGGCAGGAGAAGGTCTTCGGCCCGTACGAGGCCAAATTCTACAGAGAAGAGCGCAACTGCCTCACGGAGAAGCAGAAGGAGTACCACCGGCGCCTCGTCGACTCGGCCGAGCCCGATGAGGGCTCGAGGCTCTACTCCTACGTCCAGGGCGACGCCTACTACCCGGAGCTGGATCTGCTCACCGGGAAGTTCAGGTCGAGCTTGTCCCTGAGGAACGAGCTCGCGGCGCCGCCCCTGAAGAACAGGAAAGCCTTCGCGGACAGGTACAACAAGAGGCTCGTCGACGAGAAGCCCGACGAGCGGAGGATTCGCGAGAATCACTATCTCTACACGGTGGGAGGAGCAGCTAGCTTGACAGAGTTGTAAAAAAGCCGAGTTTGCAACGGTTTTGCGCATTTCCACAGGAGCAGGAAAATATGTACATCGTGGTGGACCTCTCCCCCAAGGACGAGGCCTCGGCCGAGTCGACCGACTCCGAGGCTCTCCTCTGCACGATAAGCTACGACTCTTCGCACAAGAGCCTCACCGTCAGCCCGGACTTCAGCAGCGACGAGTGCTACAGCGTCGACGGAATCGGCATGAGCTACGACTTCTGGATCGAGCACGTGTCCCCCAGGCCTTCTGCCCGGGAAATGCAGCGGCGACGAGAGGCTTCCAAGAGGGTAAACTGCACAGGTTTTCATCAACAACGCTACCGGCCAATCGGGTATAAAAAATTAAAAATTCAAGAGCGTAGTAGCACTGCGAGCACCCAAGTCCGAGCGGCGATACAAGTTATTTTGCTGTGATCTCGTTTTTTAGGGCAAGAAAACGATCGGCGCTCCAACCGGATTCTAGTGTAATAATAACTCGCCCCTTACAAAACATGCGCCTATCGCCTCTACTCACCCGACGTAGGAGATCTCGGAGATCTGGCGCATCATCTTCTGCGAGTAGGACACGTTCATCGTGGCTCTTACGAATTCCTAGGTCTGTCAGTCTTCGACCGATCAGCAGAAATCGACTAAACCAATGCACTGCACAGAGTGAATAGTCACTGCGAAGAGTATCAGGAAGGAAGCGAGCGGGTCAAGCGGCTCTCGAAGCTCGACTAGCTGACGGGCATTTCTCTTCTCCTCTCGTCGCACTTCCCACATCGGCGGCATCGGCCGCCGCGGCCAAAGAAAAATACACACAACTCGCGCGCACCGCAGCGCAGACACTGGCCGGCCCTGCTAAGCGCGCATTTCGCTATATACCACGGGAGAGGAAATCCGCCGCCTCTCTGCAGTCGTCGCCTCGTCGCTCACCTATACCGACGCGTATTACGGCGGCGCCTGCGTCACTGAGGCGCGCGATTACCCGCGGGAATGCCAAACAATCGCCGCTGGAATTCACCAGACCACCAGACCAGTCACACGTACACACGCGCACCGAGACTCTCTCTCTCTCTCTCTCTCTCTCTCGATCGACGAAGCTCCGAGTGCAGATTGCGCATAAGAGGATGAGCCGCCGCGGAGGAGGAAGAAACGAAAGAAAAAGGAGCGAGAGCTCGCGCGCGGCTGCTGCGAAGATGACCGGTTCCGCGCCGCGAGACAACTGATCAAGCCGAAATCCGAGCGAGTCTGCTCATGGCTTCCCTCTATTTCCGTCTCCGCTTTAAGCGCTTAGTCAACCGGCTCTTTCTAGTCACCCACACTGCGTACCGCGCTCTTTCCGGGTGTTGAGTATCTCGATGCATCCTGCGCGATTCTTCTCTGCCGGAGAATTCGACTTTTACCTCGGCCGTGCGATCTTTCCGTCGTGTTTTGGAATGTGGAGAAAGAAGAAATAAATCAACGCCCGCCAAGTGCCTCTTATATCCCCGATAAACATCTCTCGGCTTCCTTTTGCATTTTTATTTTATATCTGTAAAAGGTCCTGGTACTCTTCCGTCTCGTTTTTTAGAAACGGCATCGAAAACATTTCGCCCGCGGAGTCTGCGCATTCCCTGCAGTGGGAATTTTTATAGAAACTCGTTCCCGTATATTCTACTATATACGCTCTCTATACTACTGTTCCAATACCAAATCTGCGCCCGATATCTCGCGAGTCGTTGCAACAGACGCGAGTTTAATCCCGTGAAGATTCACCTCCGAATGACTCGCGCGTATCGTGACTCGTATTTTCGAGTAAATACAATAGATAAGGCATTAGTTAGATGGTCTCGTAACAAACGCTTTTGTGCGGCGCGCAGGTGTACAATATAGTTCCTGCGCTTCTTAGATAACGCATTGGAAAAATTTTGGCTCGTAGACAGATAATGGCCGAAGGACGTTGATTTTTACCATATCTAGAATTGCAATTTGATCTCGGATTTGTATGATAAGCCCCGATACTGTAAATGCGTTATTATGCTTCGATGTTATCAGGAGCGGTGAGACTATTTTCTCGTTTGATGAGATTTTTTACTGGCGAAATCGACGATAGAGTGATCAGATTTTTTCTAACGAGATCCGCGACGATGATAGCGTGAAAACCCAAAGACGCGCTCAAGTGGTATTCCTCGTAACAATATTAGGTGTAAGATCCGCTCCATCGTATCTATACTGTATACGGCAATAACACTTGAGGTATCACGAAACATTCGATGTCGTCGAGGACTCGTAACTGACCAAAGTACGCTACTAAAACGCGCATAGAACAATAAATTCGAAATCCTCCATTGAGCAGGAATCTGCGTCGTTGTAAAGGATAAATAAACAGTACAGTTGGAGGAAATGATTTTCGCGTATCGTTGCAAATAATCGATGATATTACTTATTTCCTCGTTGTTAATATAGCTCGCTGCAAGGCACGCGAGCATAAATTACTACGTCGATGTGGCGCGGGTATTATCACTAACATACTCAAAGAGTAGTTTTGTCGAGAAAATAAAATTACTTACTACGAGCGCTGTAACTACATCCACTTTAAATCAACTTGGCCCATTGATACCTCGAAATTGACTTGGCTCTCTTAAAAGGCAGTATGACGTCATAAGCCATCAGCAGAAGATTTTAAATACCACCGACTTTCTAAACTAACTCATTGTGTTCAATCAGGGGAAATGGAACTCGCAACTCTAGTGGCGCGATATGTGCCTGCATTGAAAAATATGATGATTTCTGTCCAGGAACTCCAGAGAATGCGCAGCTTGAAGGAAGCCCAGCTGTTCCACGAACTAACGGCACCGCAGCCTCGGGTTCTCCGTCTCTTTCTGAACCTGGACATCGGCTCGGCTTGGGATTTCGGCCGCGACGAAGCCGGCCTCTTCGTCAGTTACTTCGTCGACCTGCCTACGCACTGGAGATCGACCGGTCGGAGACTCGCCGGCAGAACGCAGCGATCCAAGGCCAAAGACGGTCGCGTGAATTTCGGCTACTGTGCCGAGATTTCGCTGGATCTGGACCTCGCGGCCATCGACGAGTCAGAAGCGAGAACCGCCTCCTGGCCGAGTCTTCTGATTTCTGTGGCTTCGCTCGACAATTGGACCAGGTGGCTTTCGCATGTTAATTGCGCGATATATTTCTTTAAAAAGCCAGAAGAAAAAACGAAAAAGCGCAGAATCGAAATAATTTTCGAAATGAGTAATTTACAGCGTTCCTCTGACGCAGAAAGAGAAAAAAGAATGAATGGTTTTATCTTTATCTATGAGTAATGCCGCGCATTCCTTCGAGCTCGCGTCTCAAAAATAATTTTTGTTAAACTATGGATCGAAAAGAATTTAAACATTGCTTGCAACGCGTTAATTTTGCTACATCGAAAAAGGTCAGTCGAAATGCGCCTGCAGAAACGCATATCCGAAAATAAGCGAGCAGCGTAATTACCGCTTCAATTTGCCACTGCCGTTTTCCGAGAAGACGCGAAATCGAGTGATGAGTAACCACGCGTATAATCTTTAATTTCCCGAGGACATTGCAATGTTTTTAAAACATTGTCTTGCAACATGAAACTCTTCGCTCTGTTTATACTCCGTCTCGTCAAATCGTAGAATATTATATATATATATATTATACATTTGGAATGGTGTTGCTCCTCCTAGCAGGCAGTAATTTTTTCATAAAAATAATGATAGAATATATGTTACGGTTATAGATATCGAATCGAGGGATACGGCTCGCTAGCCCTGCCTTCGACTGCCGGCAACTTTGCCTACGAGCTGAAAACCTGGCGACCCTCGGGCGGAATAATCGACAGTCTGCGTCGCTTCTTCACGGGAGGCAGCTGCGAGTTGGATGACATCACGTATTGCGCGATACCAGGAATGCACGAGGGTCCCAGCCTCGACAAGACAAACCTCCGCGTCGTCCCAAGCGGCAGCGTCGAGCTGCGAATCAACTGCGTCCAGCAGTCTCAGAACTTCGCCCGTGAGCGTGACTTAGATCCCAACAGCATTGGAAGACTGAACGCTGGCAAGCTGTTGAACAGCGTTGACGACGTGCTCGGCCAATTCAAGGCTGCGAGGGAGCGCATGATCCAGGCGAGAGCCATGTGCTCGTAGACAAAATGCAAGATTCGAGAGGGATGGATTGCATGCTCACTAATGGTGTAGTACGTTGCTAAGACTCATTTTCATTGTTCGTTTAAAAAACAGACACCACCAGTCATTGTCGAAAATCACTTTTGGATTGGCTGCCAATATGACGCTATATACGAGAGCAGTTGTGTATAAGGTGTGAGTCGAGGCAAAAGTGACCCTCTCTTTAACGGAGGTGATTTTTTATTTCAACAAAAATAACAATTTACATTGAATTGTTCTGATCACTCGATAATAGTAATTATCCTGTACGTATGCTACACCTGCAGTTTACTGGTAGGCGTGCTATGCGCTCGCTCGCTATTGTTTTTTTCTTCATTTTTAATTTTTAATTAGTCGTTAATAGTGTTCATCGTAGAATAATATTCGTATAGCGTTCGTGTCGTTTTTGTATTTATACTTGATTTTTGTTGTTATATTTATTCTGTTTCAGTTTCACTCGTCGCCTTCGACGGGACGACAGTGTCTTTCCCCAGGAAACGGAAAACAAAGAAAGTAAAAGAATGTGCCTTGACATTACTACATGCTTTATACAGCCTTATCTACTCGTGGGACGGATCGACATCTGTGCTTCCGAAGCCGATCCCGCCAACATGTTTCGTTTAATCGAATAGGTACACGTGTGTTTAACTTTACTCTGCGTAATATACAATTCTAAGTTTTGGAAAATAAAAAAGAGAAGCGCTCTGGCGATACATTTAATTCACTTTTGTTCTTTCTTTTTTTTTTTTTTTAATATTCCAAGCGGATTCCTCTCTTGATACATTTATACTCTTTAAGCGTTCACAATTTCCTATATTTTGTTGAGTTTGTATTCATCTTACATGCCAATCGCGCTGCTTCTGTTTTTTAGGATAATTTCAACACTGGAGCATCCCTCATTTTACAAACGAGACACGTGTATTATATGACAAAAAAATGTTTTACCAAGTTATCGGAGAGAAGTTGATTTTTGAGATGAGACACTACGAAAAAAATAAAAATAAAAACTTGAGGCGCGCTAGATGAAAAAAAAAATGCAGGAGCAAAGTTACTTTAAATAGACTCTTCTTTCCGACATTATAAGAGAGGCTAGCGAAGTAATACTGGGAAGACTGATTTTTTTTTTCTTGAATTTTCTTCTCTTGTTTTTTCCATTCTTAGAAATGTCACTTCTATAATCGCGCACATCTTCCTTCTGAAGAAGCAGTGACAGGAAGTATATCAATTAAAGTTCTAATATCACAAAGTTTTTTTCAATTAATAAGAAAGCATCAAATTTGTTCGTTACCGTCGAGCGGGCCGAAGTGGTTGTGCATCGAAATTGAATTTTCATCGTTTCACGCGGATATTCGTTGATTACGTTTTCTTTGTTCGTCGTACATATCCGATTAGAAAAATATTGAACAGCTCTTGGGATCTTTAGAGACTCTTTCAATGATTGAGTGATTGCACATATACATTGATGCTTTGCTTCAAAAGCTTTAAAGGACCATTAATGGCATCGACGATGATAAAAATAAAAGCAAAAAATAAGCTGTATGTAGTCCGTTATTATTGATAAGCTACGATATAAATGCAAAAATTCAGGATACTTTAGTGGGAATTGCCTATAGTTTTTATAAACAAGGATCATAATGGATTTTTTGTATAAAGCTGAAAACCGCGATGGAAAATGCAGTAATGTTCCGAATTAATAGCCAAGGCATAGAAGGCACCAGGCTTGTTTTTTATTGTTTACTAGTCGTACTGTGAGAGAATTTCCCTGAAAGACTGAACAAAGCGACAAATAATCATATTTCAAGCACTTAATTACAAATTTTATTATGATGAACTTGGAAAAGTACTGTAAAGTTCGATTCAATTAAAACATTACCTTGTTAGCGCATTTTAAGAAGTTTGGAATAAAAAACATGTATGTATATATATATATTTATATACAAATTAAATGATTTAGAGATACGAGATCTAAACAAATTTTTATGTTAACCATCAAAACATGTATTTTTGTATTATCAGTGATGTATTTACACGTAGAAAAAATATTAAAGATCAAATACCGATCAACATCTACCATAATAGTTCCCATATAACGTTTAATACATTACTTTTTCCTAATCCATCATAGGAAATGAAAATTGAAATCTTACACTTTTAAGGCGACCCTTAACAAACGACGTCTTGCACCGATAATAGAATTTAGAAAGCGTTAAAAAATCGCGACTGAGTACGATCGAAGGCGCAATCCATACGTTGCGTACAAATATAAAATTAGGCTGTATAAAAAGTTTGTGAACTGTGTATACGTGTCTGCATGAATGAATGTATAATCTGTGACGCGCATATTTCGCTTAATGCGTATTTCTTGCAAAACGGAGGATACGCTTTTATAATTTACCTAAAATTGTTGAATTAAATAAAACCCACATCTATTCGTTCATCGACGATTCAATCACTTTTTAATCGGCTGTTTATTTCAATTATAAGAGAACGTAGTCTTGGGAAGTCATCCCTAGTCAGTTCGTGGTTTCCTAAATTCTATACGCTAGCTACATTACTTAATCTGGGCCTAGAATTTCCTTCCTTACTTCTATACATAATAAACTAATAATCGTTATAATTACTTATACTTCACTCTTAAAAATTATTATTATGTACTTTGTACAACGCTTAAGCTTATTAATGTATATATTTAATCTTTCGTGAAACCACATTATTGGAAAAAAACGGAAAATATAAATGAAAGAGGGTGGCGACGGCGCGAACCGCATCACTATAAAACAGCGCATTAATTATCTTCACTCTTTTTCTCGACGTGACTCGTGCAGTTGACTCTCTTTATGATCACTCTTGCATTCGTTAATTTCCATAATCTATCTAACGACTACACTTTTCGCACTTGCATTTCTCGATGAATGTTCACGTGTAGCAGACATAACACAGACTCATTCGAATTAAAAACACACACACACACCATTAACGCTGTATTTATCATTTAACGATTATACTACGCAATCATATTTACAAAAGCGTCTGCATTGTAATCCCGGGCTACGTTTGCTTTTTCCGCCAAAGTCTAGCACTGTCACATTTTCAGTTAAAACTTCGCTGCTTCTAATGTTTGCAATTCAGTGCATACATACAAACGTGAAACACTCTGTTCTTTTCTTATAACCGCATCTACACTTCGTATTCGCAACAGACTTGTACCGATGATGGAATGAACGCTGACTTGTTCGATAATAGTTTTCCAAAAATTGTACACTGTAGTGGCTAAAATATGACGCGGTTCGTAACTTTTAATCAATGCGGTAAATGGCCCGTCTTTTGCTAATAAAGATTTCGCTCTCCTAAAATAAAAGAATTTTTATACAGCTTTTCGAGATTAGAAAATGTTTTCTCGACGATCGTAAATCGTTATTTACATATTTGACAAATCGCGCAGAATATAGTGTTTCATTTACTGATACTAAAATCACCAAATTAAAAATAAAAAAAAAAGTTCTTGAACAGCAGTGTTCAATGTTAATCTACATTTTTCAGTTTGATCTCGATATTTTACAGCTTGATATAATTCCTTAAAGAAATAAAATAAAAATAAAAATGTATAAATTGTACATATACAACATTTGGTTAAAATACGATTACAAAATGATATTGTTCATTGGCACTCTGCGCTCGTCGACGTATAAACGATTATTGATACAATTAAAAAAAAGTCTGTCGTATCGAATAAAGAATTCTTATTGGCGATACCGACGAATTGTACACATTTCACGTTGAAAAAAAGATATTCTGAGTAAAAGTAAAAATACAATGCGTGCGAGAAAAGCTTTAGAAGTTACTCCTATATTTACATCTTAAAAACTGTAAAATTCAAAATGAACTGTGATTTGAATACCATAAAAAATATAAAAAAAGTTGGACTTTCAAAAGAAGTAGAGTATATGCGACAAGGGAATAAAAGTAATGTTTGTTTCCCTAAATAGCAGACTTATAAAAGAACCAAAATAATAAAAAAAAGCGCATCGTATATTTTTACGATTACCACGCATAAATACCCCTTTTTCAGACAGAGTCACATTAAAATTGCCATTTCCGATTTTCTTCGTGTCTTCACAAGTCGTTAGTTCGTTGCCTCAATCAGAAGAGTCGCAATAATAGTCAGCGATAATGCAGCGGCGAGTCAGGGGCTGATAGTTCTAAGCATTAGACGGTTATTCTGTTTCGTCTCAAAATATCAATCCTCGTCCGAGAGAGCCTCGTATTGGGCGCAGAGTAGAGGCGCAGGTTCCTCGCTTTGGACAACCGTCACGGCAGTTCCTCCACTCGTCGGCGGTGGCGCAGGTGGTGGCCCAGTGTGTACGCCTAGCGCGTTGAATGGATAAAAGGTCGTTGGAGTCGGAGCTGGCGGCTGACTGGGCGACTCGTCGATTACCATCTCTCCACCCGGCGAGCTGTCAGCGCAAGATTTGTCGTCTTTGTCATTGCCAGCACCTCCGCCGTTTCTGTCACCGGAGCTTGTTTTGTCATCCTCAGTGCGCATCACTTCGACAATTTTGTTCTTCACATAGTCGAGAGGTGAAAGGTGTGACTTGCTGGAGGGCGTCACTGAAGTCGTGGTCGTGGCAGTGCTGGGCTCGTAGAAACGACGCGGATAGTGGTTCGTCGAGGGCTCTGGTGGCGACACTGGCTCAGTGTGAAATTGTTGCTGTTGCTGTTGCTTGCTCGACTGTTGACTTTGGTGGGACTGCTGAGACTGTGAAGAAGCTGACTTCTGCTGGGCGACGCGGATTATTTGTCGCTCATCGCCAGATTTCACAGAATCCGGTTCAGCACCTTTTCTCCGCTTCCACTGATCTTCCGAGATCTGATACCTGTAATCAATTGCAATGAGTAAATTTTTCAACCAAAAATTCAAAAGATACTAGTGAAAGTACACACCCTTGATAAGGCCTGTAGGAAGATATCGGCGGCCCATAATCCTTGCTCACAATGTGGTCTACGTGCTCGCCAAGAGTAATGGCCTTACCACCGCTTGCGCTGCCACTTCCACTTCCCGACTCTCTGTTAGATTCTCTTTCTTCCCCAGCTGGACTGTGAGCCATGCCGTTAGGTTCTGCTGGACTATCTCTATGAAAACCCTACAAAATCATCGAGATGAATATATTATCTTCATTAAATACTTAAAAAGAGCTCAATATTATTTAGACGAACCTGAAAAAGTCTATCACCAGGACGTGTTGGCTGATTGTTGGCAGGATTATTGCCACTGTTGTTGTCAGTGTTCTGATTGATTTGATGCGTAATGATAGCATCAATCAAACTGGCAGCAGTCAATGTAGACGATGAGTCACTTTGTTGATTGGAAGATGATTGACTGTGCCTAGAAGAAGGTGGAGGCGGTTGAGATTGTTGCTGTATTCGCGTAGGCTGGAAGAACCCGCCGCCCTTTGCCATGCTGGGTGATTCACATTGTCGCTCCAGTTCCCTATTTCAACATCGAAACGATCGAACGAGTAAATTGAAAATTCAAGCGTACCTTTGGCCGAAAGTTTGTTTAAACGGAGGATAGAATAAGAACTTTACCTATACAGATGAGCCTCTTTCTGATCCTTGTAAATCTGCACAATTTGCCGTCTCTCGGCCTCTAAACGTTGCTGTTGATGAATTTGTTGCATTTGCTGTTTCTGAAATCGCTGTTGCTGTTGCAGGTAAGCTAGATTATCGCGTTGCATGACCAGCCTATGATCCGCATGCTGTTGCTGGAGCCTTAGCTCTTGCTGCTGAATTTCTTTTTCGCGTTGTTGTTGCACTGCCAGTCTGTGCTCCTGATGCTCCTTTTCGCGTTGTGCTGCGGCAGCAGCCAACTGCATCTCCTTCTCGCGCTGATGCTGGTGTTGCACAAGCCGATAATGTTGCTGCTGCATATCCTTCTCGCGCTGCTGCTGTTGCTGATGCATACTTAGTCTATGATCCGCGTGGCTCTGCTGTTCCCGCTCACGTTCTCGTTCTCGTTCTCGTTCTCGCTCCCGCTCCCGTTCCCGTTCTCGCTCTCTTTCTCGTTGCTGCTGCTGTTGCTGCTGTTGTTGCTGTTGCTGCTGCTGCTGCTGCTGCTGCTGCTGCATCTCTTTCTCACGCTGAACAGCTATTCGGTGATCAGCCGCAGCTAGATGCATTTCTTGCTCTCGCTGCTGCTGAGCTAATCTGTGCTCTTGCTGTTGTTGTTGAATCTCCTTTTCACGCTGATGCACGGCAATGCGCTCCATCTCCCTTTGATGGTGCAGCTGCTGTTGTTGTTGCTGCTGTTCTTTTTCGCGCTGAATACGTTCCCGCTGTTCCTCTTCTTGCTGCTGCTTCTCGCGCAACATGTTATCACGCTCGCGTTCTCGTTGCTGCTCTTCTCTTTGCTGAATGGCTGCAGCCATTTGATGTTGCATCGTCTGTTGTCTAGCCAACCTGGGCATATTCTGCAGCGAACGATTATCTATCGTGTAACCTCCCGGATACATGCGCTCGATAGACATGCAGAGACCTTCATGCCCGCTGCTGCTGGCTGGCGGTGGGTGGGGTACGGGCAGACTTGGCTGCTGGACGGCCACATCTACTAAGCTGGAGAAAGCTTCGAGACCAGGTGGTGGAGGTGCGTAATGTTTCGGCGTATTGTGCCTGTGGATAACCCCCTGACGCGGCTGGGTGTGCGTCTGGGAAGGAGGAGTATTCGCGTGGAAATATAAAAAGTCCGGGGGAGCTTCGCTTTTGGGTCGTTCGCCTTCGGCGGAACCGCCGCTGCGGTTGCGCGGATGCATCTGTTGGCTGGTTATGTAGTCATTCATGATGATTTGACGAGACGAGAGTTGCTCCATGGTATAATTCGGAGCTTGACGTGGCGGGTACGAGTTGTATTGATTGCTGCCGCTTTAATAAGGGTATCGTTTCGTTAGGTAAAGTTTTCCGATATTCAAACGAATTTTGCACAAAAATATCTTACCTTTGGCTGTGACTGACGACGACTCCGGAGTTCTGAGACGCCTGTACAGGCACGTTGCTCGTAGTGACAGGAGAGTGTCTGATGGAACGGTAGTCGTACATTGGAGCACGCTTGTCCACGGCGTATGGGTGTACAGGCGTTCCTTGCGTGATGGAGCCCGTTTCTTTGGAACCTACTGTGCAAAATTGCCCGTGTTATTACGATGATCTTTTCTTATTTTCATTGTACAGCGAATTACTTTGAAAAAGCTCGACAAACCTGGAGTAGTACTGGGATTGGGCTGATTGGCGTTTCCAGGTGGCGTCATCTGCCTGAGCAGTCCGTCGTACCTTGTGGTGGATACTGGAGTTCCGTGAGTGATCGAGCCGGTCTTGTGCGGCGTGCTCATGTTGCTGAGTTTAGGCGAGAGCTTAGGGTGCGATGTCGGCGGCACGGAGACTTTGGTCATCTTGGGAGTAAGAGGCGCCTGCGGCCTCGGCGACGAGGCGTACACGTGCGGACTTTTGGCACCGCGGCTCTGAGATTCCGGATGAGCGTGAGAGTGGTAGTAGGTCGAGTGCGGCGGCGGAGGGGGTTCCGCTCTGTAGTGACTCACCGCGGCTGGCTTATGCGGTGGCGGTGGCTGCAGCGTGTGATTATACTCCTGCTGCTGGCGTGGCTTTTTGATGCTCAGATCAAGCGTGCCTTCCGTGTCTCGCATCGCTTGCTGTACCTAGCAGAAACATCAAATGATGAATTTCTCATTTGGAAAGCGAGTGTGAAAGCTCCAACGGAGCACCCACCTGCATGACGACCAGGCCCTCCTTGGGCAGCATATCCTGTCCAGTGGGCTGCGGCTGTTGGTTGGCTGCCGACGGCGGGCAGGGGGTGATGGTCGCCTGCATCTGGCTCATCTGCTGTGGACTGGAGGCCGACCTATGTCCGTGATGCGGGCCGGACACAACCGAGAGCGTCGCCAGGTTCGGATCCCGATTGGGTATGGCAGTGTTGGACATGCTGGGAGCTTGTGTCGGCGCCTTGTACTCGCGCACGAAGGTGATGTCGTTGCGGTGGTCCGTCTTCAGGATACTCGATATCGTGGGCGTTCCCGAGCTGACGGGTACCGACGACCTCGAGCCACCCGGGCTGTTCTGGTTGCGCTTCAGCTGCATCTCGATCACGCCCAGCATGAGGTCCTGCGAACAGCGGAACAACGACTCGTTGTCATCGGCTGCGTGGGTACTTTTCAACGCGAAGTCGTCGGGCTCGGTAATTACCTTGACGGTGAGCGGGTTGTTGTTGCTCGTGGTGGATGGCGGCGACTGCACGAGCGCCGGCGGCTGGGGCTGCGTCTGGACGAGTCCGGGCGGCGGCTGCTGCTGCTGCTGCTGCTGCTGGCTGGCGACAACGGCCGCGGGCGCCGCGAGCGTGACCACGACGCCGCTAGTGTCCAAGTCGGCACCACCCTGACCTTCGTCCGCCGTCTCCTGGAACAAGCGGCGCACCTCTATCAGACGGCCCTCTCACGGCAGGAGGGACGTGTGAGGCTCGACAAAAAAAACGTGTGTACACAGAGAGCGCCGGGGGAGCTTCGCGCCCGTCCGCGTGTCTGTCACTGGCTGTGTGAGTGTGCCATTGTCGTGCGATGGAAGAACGGGATCTACCCTCGACGAGTTCGGCGCGTAGTTGGCAAGTGGCCGCTGGCTAGTTTCTACTTTTGCTAATCAAACACGTACTGCGCGCGCCTTGCCAAGTACGAGCCCTCGCGAGGATCGTTAGCGATATCTCTGCGACGCGGGACTTTGAACGGACGCGCTCGCCGAGGGTAGACCTGTCGGATCAAGAGTACAACTGGACACAGAGAGAGAGAAAGAGAGGGGGGGGTGAATGAGTTAGTGAGCGTGTGAGAATGAAGTGAGAGATGGAGGGAGAGAGAGAGAGAGAGAGAGAGAGAGAGAGAGAGAGAGAGTGTGTGATATAAAAATATAAATATAAATGACAATACAAGCGAAGGATTTGAGGCGAATGCCTTGCGAAAAGAAGCTGCGCCGGAATAATCGGTCTTACCGTGGCAGAGCTGTCGTAGTCCTCCCTCGTGCTCGTGGGCGGATTCTGCTGGGCCGGCTGCTGGGAGCTGGTCATGGGCGAGGGCGCGACCAACGACACCACCGCCACGTCAGCGAGCTTCTCGGCGACCTTCGCGTCCTGCGACTGGGGGAAGGGCATCGGCAGGCCGCCGCCCGCCGTCGCCGACGACGAGGACGCCGCCGAGGCGGTGGGCGTGCTGCTCGATATCGTGTTCGCGGGACTGCCCGCGCTCGCAGTATCGCTCGTATCATGCACCTAGTCGCAATAGGGTAATATCGTGTCGGTTTTCTTTCTGGCCTTTTGCTCTCCAAATCTCCTCTCCCCCACCGAGTCTGCGACCTAACGACCGAGCTCGCGCGCGAGACCGCTAATGCTACACACACTGCCGGCTCGACATTTACAGGTACAGAGAGAGAGAGAGATATGCTAGTACGCTAATATACTAATATGCTACTGATATACTAATGCTCGGCTCTCTGGCCCTTTTCTCAATGCGTCTATAGTAGTCATAGTGTTACGTGAACGAACAATCAAGTAAGTAAATAAATGAACAAACAAGTAAATCAAAAAATATGTATATACGAGACACAACAAGTCTTACAACGCACTACTACTGTCAAAGTTACTTCAAATACTACGGACAATACAGAAGAAAGTGTGTCTACTACTCCAGAGTAGGATGTATAGAAAAATAAATGAACAAGGTTCGCATAGTATATAACGAGAGGAGTATAAAGTGAGGAGCGAATTCTTACAGCCAACTCGTCGCAGCTGCTGGTGCTGCTGCCGCTCTCCTCCTCGTCGGTGAGGCAGGGCCTGCGCTCCTCGCCGAGCGACTGGTAGTACTCGGCGACGACCTGGTCCAGCCCGAGCTTCTTGCGGTAGGTCAGGTAGTAGTTCTTGCACTGGTGGTTCGACTTGCCGGCTATCTGCTCGGAGACCTTGGGCCAGTTGGTGCCGTGCTCCCGCAGGGCCTTGCGCAGCTGCTCGAGCTCCTCGTCGCTCCACTGCCGGCCGATCGCGTCGGCCTCGTCCGCGCCGTCGGGGCCGCTCGAGCCGGAGAAGTGGGGCGCCAGGCGGCGCGATATCCTGTTGAAGCAGGCCGAGCAGCACTTGGTCGTGTTGCTCGGGATCTCTGCGTCGGGCAGTTACGACTCGTGAGTGTATTGTACATTGTAAGGACAATAATAAGGGAATAAAGAAATACTCACGGAACTCCTGGACGATCGGGTCCCGGATCTCGGCCGGCAGATCGTTCCACTTGGGCGGCAGCGCCCGCAGCCGCTTGACCCTGGTCTTGCTGCTGGCGCTGTTGAGGTTGGGGCATCCGGGCAGCGGGCAGGTGGTGTACCGTCCCCGGACGGACTTGCAGCGGCAGGTGTTGCAGACCCTGGCGCCCTGGGGCACCTGCTCCTCGCGCAGCCCGTACTGCGAGGCCTGGCTGCGCGACAGCGGCCGGCTCTGGTTGCCCGCCTCCACCATCGTCTGGCAGATCGCGCAGGGGTGGGGCCCCAGCTGCCTGCCGCCGAGTTCTGCAATCAGAAAGAGAGAGAGAGAGCGCGTAACTTTTTAGCAAAGTCAAAGTAAGTCGAGATAAAAATCAAATAGAGCCCGGAGGCCATCGTCGGCGGCGCGATGCGTATCGGCGAGCCAATTGCAACGCGACACCGGCATTCAAATTGCCGCCGCATGCATGCTTTATGTCCCCTGGTCAATCGCTATTATGGCCTTTGCATAATTGCACCCGCGGCCCTTTTTCCTTGCCAGATCCGTTTTTGCGCGCGCACGTGCTTGCGCTATTGGCTCGGCTGGAGCAATATCCGGTGCGCGCGGTATAGAGAGACTCGGAATCGCGTGGATTATTCATCGGGCCGCGCGCAACTAATCAATATAATGTACAGAGAGAGAGAGAGAGAGGCGTTTCGGAGAATTAACTTTGAAGAAGATAACGTCCTCGCGCCACTGCATCGAATTGCGATTACGTATTTAAGGACCGGCCAATTTACCTGATGCGCGGCCGCCGCCGCCGCCGCCGCTGCGTGTTTGAAGAAAGCGCGCTTGCGGTCAGCCGACGGCTCGCGGAAGGCAGAGCATTTTTGAGCGCGCGCGCAAGGGTGTCAACGCCGCTCGAGAGCGGGGGGAAATGCCAGGCGCTGCTGGCGCACGGGCGCCTCGGCGAAAGGGAATAATTAGGCGCGCCGTCAAGTAACTAATTAGGAATTGCCAATTAAAAAGTTCTCGCTCATCCGCGCGCGCCGGCACATTTGCCTTGATTGGACGGGCTGTTTGTCGAAGCTCGGCGCGGGGCGGCCGAATATGCGAAATTAGCTCTTTTTCCTTCGAGGAGAAGCGCCCCGCGTATTTACCTATTTCGTATATTTATGCGGCGGTGTATGATTCAATCAAGCTCGAAAATATAAGAATCGGGCCCGGGGCGGCGAGCGGGACACGCATATATTTCGATAATTAATACGCCCTGTCAATTAACTTTATGCGTTCGGCGGCCTGGCGCGCGATAATAAATTACACGCCGGAAGACCGATTCGTTTGACGCGGCCGGCCGACAATTATAGGAAAATTCAGCCGCGAGATTTTCGACAACGCAGCGCAGCGGCCCGCGTGATTGACAACGTCTCCCCAGAGGCGAGCAGTCATTTTCGGCGCGGCCAGCCAGTTGCTCCCGGATGTTCCGAGCTTTTTTCCGTTTTTTTTTTTTTTCCGTTTCGGGAGTTCGGGAAATTCTCAATCAAAGCCGCAAGGCGAATCAGCCTAATGGATTTGGAGCTTTTTTCTCCTCTTTAGCCATGCGCACGTCACTGCCCGACGTGCGGGCGCTGTAATAGCGCAGATCCGCTGTTTCGCGCGCGGAATAAAATAAAAAGCGAAGCCGCAGCGCCGAAACACAAAGTGCCTACGCGAGCAGGAAAGCCACTCGAAAGATAAACGAATGAAATAAAATGCAGGAAAGGCTGCAGCAGCAGCGCTAATTAAGCCGCCGCCGCCGCCGCCGCGCAGGAAGATCGAATGAGAGCTGCTCTCTGCATGAATCTTTCATCAAGAGAATATCCTTTTCGCGGTGGAAGCTCGACCCCCTCCCACTCGAACGAGAGCGCGCATACAGAGAGAGAGAGAGAGAGAGAGAGAGAGAGAGCCGCAAGCAGTGTCAATATCATTTTTCATTCGTCCGGGATTTTTTCCGCTCCTCGCGGAGATAAATGACTCTCCCTTTTATCATTCGCATAATGCCATTATGTGCAGGCAGGCCGTTTTCGAGATGTTTGATTAAACATGCAGCGGAGAGCGCGCGCGCCAGTCATCCCCATTGTTTCTTTAAATTAACGCGCGGCTTTGCAGCCTGCCCGAGCGCACAAGAGGGAATAAATTTTTCACAAAGAGCGCGCGCGCGCGCGCGCGGCGCAATTAGCGTAACCCATATTTGCCTCGCACAGCCGCGCGTGTGCAGTCATCGAACAATACGTGCGGGAGCTGTCGTGATTTTTTACGAGCCGCGCTGAATATTGCACAAGTAATGGCGCAGTTTTCGCCTCAGGATTAGATTCGCGACAATTATTAAAATCGAACACGTTAATTCCCTTTGTTTCCGGCAGGCCGGCTCAGCCTCCTTATTTACCCCCGCAGCGGCCTTTTTCGCTCTCCCTCTCTGCCCGCTTGTATAATACACGAGGCGGACTCAAAGGGAATACGCGAGCGTCGCGCGGAATAATCCGGCGCACATACGCGCAATTATCAGCGCCATAAGGAGGAATCAATTATGCGCGCGTTATATGTCCGACTTAGGAGGCCGCGCGTTACGCATTCACGAGACCTGCCGGAAAAATGATTAAAAGCAAACACGCGGGAGATGCTGCGAGTCGCGCTCTCGGAAGGAGTCGAAGCCAATACTCGGGAGATCGCTCGCGATTGACAGATGTTGTTTGCCCACAACCCTTCAGCGGCTTCCCCTCGATGCGCCGCCCGTCCCTCCGGGGCGGTTCGCCAGCGCGATCGGATTGATAAATTTCAGCCCTGCGACTTTGGGCCGCCGGCTTCTCGGGAAAAGCTCGCGAATTTGCGCTTAATTAGCGCTCGAAAAAGTACGCGCGAGAGTGAAATTAGCGGTTCTCGGAAATCCACTTGGTTATAACGCGAGGCGGCCTTGGCGGTGCAGGACAGCGCTCGGGCGATCAAAAAGTACTAGCTTCCGGTATCCGCGCAGCGAGCTACAGCGCGAAGCTGCAGCGAACTACAGACCGTATAATCCTCGCAGTGAAACCGTTCGTACATAATCCGCTATTTGCCGAGAGACTCTCTCTCACTGCCTGTCTATAGCTATAGGGATACGCGTGCAGCAGCGGCGGCGGCGGCGGCGGCCCACAGAGAGAGAGAGAGAGGAAACGGTTGCAGGCAGATAGAGAGCGCCATTAATTGGGATTAAGTAAATCAAGACGCTAATTAGCTCGTCCGCTCGCTCGCTTTCTCTCGCTCGGAACTTTAGCCCTCGCTTTACCTTCATTTAATTTTGCCCACCAATTTGCTCCGGCTTCTGCACACAGCTACCCCCTCTGCGAGTCGCTCTCTGATACGCTGCTCTCCGGACGGATGTGCGAGGGAGGTTCATTATTTTTCCAGCGGCGGCCTCCGCTTTGTTTTCCGGTTTTTGCGCGCGGCGGCCACGTTTTAATGCACTTACGCGACGATTTTTCGATCTCGCGCGAGCCTCGCGGCTAACGAGTTCTCGGCGCGCGGAGCGAGAAGAAGCCGCGGGACGCGTGTCGCGCGAGTAATTTTTCATCGGAAAATAGCGATCGTAATTGGGAAAAAGCGGCGGCAAGCAGCGGCTTCGGTTTAATGCTGCGCGGCTCGAGTCGAGACAAGCTAAGCAAACACTTTTCGCGATATTACGCGAGGGAGGGAAAATATCTCGAGGGTTTTCATATCCGAGAGACTGCGCGGCGGCCCCCTTTTATTCCAACAGCGATTCAATCACTACTCCACCGGCGGCAGCGGCTTTTTCTTTTCTCTCTCTCTCTCTCTCTCATTCTGTGTATCGAGTCGAGTGGCTGGTAATTTCCCGCGGCCCGAGAGTGAATTTCAACTGGGTTAGAACTTGATTTCGGACCGAGCGCCGATTCTTTATCTTCCGGGCCGTCTCGCTGAATAATTCGACAACGCCGAGTCGGAAATTAAACAATGGCCCGGGCGAAGACAATCCGCGGAGGCATCGGCGTCAGCGAGCACGCGAGCCTCCGGATTCGGCGGGTTTTACACAACGGAAAGCGGCGCAAAGGGATTGCCTTGAAGCGCGGGCGCGCGTACACGGAGAGGAGTGTAAAAGCGGCGGGAGGAGTCTCCGGGGAAATGTGCGTAATCGCCTATCCTCCTATTCCGCGGCGTCGCTTTCTCACGATCGTTTGTTTGTTATTGGCTCTCTCCTGCTGTCAGGCTCCCTCGGATTTCGTTCCTCCTCCCTTGGCCACCCATGCACACCTATATAGCTACGCGCGCGACAAATTATGCGCAAGCGTCCGCTACGTAATCGGCTAATCCGACGCCGCGCGCGTCCATTGATTTCCTCGTCGCTCTCAGAGAGACAGAGCGCGCACGATCTGTAAACGAGCCGATATTTGCCAGCGCCTTGCTATACCTCTCCCTCTCGCTGTTTCGTAATTATCCTAGCTTATTTCGCCAGGCTGTGTACACTCGGCGTTAAGGCTCCGCCAGCTGCTGACTGCGCCGCTATGCCGTTTGTTTGCTCGATGCGGATTATGCGCGCGCGATTCGTGCGTTCGAGATTTTTTTCCGAGCTGCCGCTTTTTTCCGCGAGCCCCGCTGATTCGCCGGGATTATCGAATGTAAATTCGCGCGCGGCCCGCTAATTAGAATATACGCGCCAGGAGCTGAGCGGCCTCCTTTTTTTCGCCCTTTTATTTATTTAATTTATTGATGAGCCAATTATCTCCCCCCCCCCCTCTCGCTCACCTGCGCCAGTGGAAAAGGTCGCGATTCGCTCAGACGCGTCCAATTAAACCGCAGCGAAAAAGCAGCGAAAAAACGCGCGCCTACCGCCAAGAAGCCGCCGAAAATTAAAACCGTCGCTCGCATATTTGCAGGAGGTGCTGCTCGATTGGCCCGGGGCTGTGCGGGTAAACAGCGTAATTTGATGAGATGCCGCAGCGAAAAAGGCGGCCGCGCGGAAAAGCGCTCCCTCCTTTGAGATGCGGAGATCAGAGTGTATACCAGCTCTCTCGCGCGCGCTGCACGAGTGGATTCTCGACTCTCGAGTGCGCGCGCGCCCCGAAAAACGATAGCCATTTCCGAGCCTCGAGTTATTTTAAAACCGAGGCGGCTCGCGGCGCCTATAATGAAATGCGCCTGCATCTTTCATGCCGCTCGCTCGCTAATAGCAACTGCCAATGCATAAAGTAGTGCGAAAGTAATGGCCCATCCCGCTCTAGTCGCGCACAATGTCGAAGAAGAAATCACGAGTAGTCTCGAGCTAATCGCGAAACCCGAGGGACCGCGCATAGATGCAGCTCTCGCGAATTGTGCAGTCTCTCTATCTCCCTCGATCGGCGATTGTCGGCGGAAACGGCGCGAAGAGAAGAAGCGCTCTCATACACGTGCGGCGCAAGCGTCAGCCAATCTGCTGGCTCGAGGGGCGGTTCTCGCGCGGGGGTGACCGCGGAGGATGAATGGAGGGGCGCGCGCGGGCTCGCTGCGAGGAGCCGCGACTTCTGGCGTTCAAATCACGACCGCGAACGCGACGCGACGGTCCTGCCAGCGAGTTTCCCGCGAATTCGCAGCCCTCGGCGATGCGTCGATAGAGACTCGCCGGACCACCTCCGAGGACAGTGCGCTTCCGGGATATTTCACAGCGCAGAAGAGGATGTACAGCATTTACCGAGCCTGGTTCGGGGGAGAGGACTACCCCCGGCTGGAGGCGCTCTCGCCTCCGGACACGCTGGTGCGGGTGGGCAACGAGGGCGAGTACCACTTCGTGGCGCACCGCAGCGTCCTGGCGGCGCACAGCGGCTACCTCAAGGCGCTGCTCGCGGCGACGGCCGCGGGCACGGCCGCTGACGGCGCGACGACAGCGGCTCACGACGGAGCCTCGCCGATCATCGCCTCCGTCGCCGTACCCTCCACCATTGGTAACTATGACCCAGTGCTTTTGCAGCGACCCGCATTGCTCGGATGAAAAACTGCTTTCGTTCAGGTGGAGAGGCATTCGCGCCCCTACTGAACTACATGTACACGGGCCGCCTGGAGGTGACGCTCGACAACATCTACACGGTCCTGCTGGCGACGCACTTGCTGCACATGCCGGGGGCTCTCGAGGAGTGTCGAGCAGCTTTGCTCAGGCTTCGAGCCCCTCTGGCGGTCCCTCCGACTTCGTCCTCGCCTCCTCCTCCTCCGCCACTGTCATCGCAGTCTTCGCAGTCTTCGCGGCAGCAGCCCCAGCCCGGCAGTGTGCTGAGACCCGTGCCGAATCGTTTGCTGGGTCCGGCCTTCTGCTGGCCACCAGCCGCTGCCTCCGCTGGTCATCTCTATCCGCCCAGGCATTTGGAACTGCCGCACTTGCCAGCTCTTCAGTTGCCGCCGGCCATCTCGGTGCTGCCTGCTCCGATCATCCACAAAACAACGCTCCCTTACGGGTGAGATTTCATCTGCCCCTTATCACGAAACGGCTGCTGACGTTGTCTGCGTTACTCGACGAAATTTCAGGACGAAGGAGTCATCCGTATCGCCGGCCTCCAGCGCTTCCCAGCATCGTCGCTCGCGCTCGAGGTCGCGCTCGGCGAGTCCAGAGCTCGTGGTCGCCTCTTCCTCGGCAAGCTCGATCACGCATCGCAGCAGCAACAGCGATGATCAGCAGCCGACCGGCGGCAACGTAGCGCCTCGGCAGCCCAGTCCTTCGATCAGCAGCGAACGCATCTCGGTTGGCGACTCCGGCGGCAGCGTACAGCAGCTGCAGTCGCAGCCCAAGCGCCGCAAAACCTCTCAGCAGCAGCCAGGTAGCAGCGGGTCGAGACAGAGGCAGAACTCCCGTTCCGGGCGCAGTGGAAATCCCGAGACATCCTCGTCGTCTTCCAGAGCAGCGGGAAGCAGCGCTGGTACGATGCAAACACCTGGGGTCGTCTACGACGTCGCTTGCTGCGACGGTCCCGTGAAGTTTCACCGGGTGCTGAATGAAAATTACGCGCCGCCCACTGCTCAGGTGACTATCGATCTTACGTCGTCGTCGTGCTCTTATCTCTTGGTTCTTCGACTAGTACCAACGGTCTGTTCTGAAATTTCTGTTTAGGCATCAGCGGGACAACAGCACCGATCCCTGGTACCTCAGTGCAACGGGCGTTCTGCTAACTGCCGCGACGTGGATGTCGGGTCCCCGTCGCTGAGCAACTGTCGCGAGAACGACGAGAACGATCGCCACCAGCTCGCCCAGCAATCCTCCACCCCGAGCAACAGCAGCGCCAACAGCAATAGCAGCAGTAACGCCGAGAATCAGCAGCGGTCCGGCAACAACAGCGGCGGAGGTAGCTACACTTGCGGCTATTGCCGTCACACCTTCAAGTCGCAGTACTGCTATCGCAAGCACGCGAGTCGCCACTTGCTGCCGACCGACAGCGGCGAGGGCGCGGAGCGTCCGCTACTAGTCCAGCCGCCGAGGCAGACTCCACCGGCGCAGCCCGAGAGCAAGAAGCGCGAGGTGCGACTCTTGGATCTGAACGTGCAGTACTATCCCTGCAAGATCTGCGGCAGCAAGTTCCCGAGCTACTACTTCGTGCACAAGCACCGCAAGCTCTGTCACGCCAACGTCGACGAGCAGCAGCAGCCGGAGTCACAGAGCAGAAGTTCCAGTGCCAACGGCTCCGTCGACGAGCCCGTGAAGACTGGGCAGCAGCAACAGCAGCAGCAGCAGCAGCAGCCGAGCACCAGTGAGAACGTGCAACAGCAGCAGCAGCAGCAGCAGCTCGCCTGAAACTTTCGACCCTGGGTGCGCGCGGACTTCCAACAGCAGGTGGACAATCGTACCGACTAGTGAGGCGGGTCGCTGTGCTTTTGAAAGTGATCCTACGCTGGCTGGGAAAATTGCCGATATTTGTTGTGTCGCGCTCTGGGTCTGAATAGATATTCAATGCAAACAATGCGAGACCGATCGATGGTGAGTGTAAAAATAATATTAGTGTCGAGTGCGAAAACTCAAAATGGTGAATCGAACACTGATTGTGATTGATAATCTGTGTAGCGACGACGACCGATTGTGAATCGAGTCGTAATTTTTCATGTAAAAAAGGGACGACGATGAAAATCCTGTATATACACAACTGGAATAATATATCTGTTATAATAAACGAGTCATCAAACCGCAATTGTCATTATTAAAAACTTTACTGGTATGAAAATTTCCTGGAAAATCAAATTTTAGAAGAAGCCCGTTGTGCCGAGCGAATTGATTGCAGTAGAGCTTTGATTAATACCGGGAATTATTTTAAATGTACTTCATTTTTCCTGGAATCAATTCGATTACCGCGAGCCGAATGTATGCATTTCATTGTCAAACAGTCAGCGCACGCGCGCAAGAAAGAGAGAGAGAGAGCGGCACATTTTATTAAATATGAAACAAAACGCAATTACAGTAAAATAATTGCCACAGTGCAGTGAGCACACAGCAAGCACTTCCCTTTTGCATATGGGGAGCCGCGCGCGGGCGCGGGTACACGTCGAACTGACTGATGTAAAATTACCAATTATAAACAAGGGGGGTCGGCGCCGGGTGGACAGAGCCTTTTGAAATTATACCCGGCCGAAGATTAATATTTGTGCTGATGCAAAATTCCCCCATCCTGCTGCTTTACGTATCGTTGCTCTCGTTATAATTCCTTGTGTTTGGAGCGCGCGATTGGTTCGTTAAGCGATGCTTTAGCGCGACTTTTCTGCAGTACGTGCATGTAGATAATACGGTTGGTTTTGCAGTCATTAGTTCGAATTATCAATTACGTTTGTTTGTGCTTTCTTTCTTTGTTATATTTGGGGCGATTTGGAATAAAAATCGTTACGATAACAGCTAGCAATTACATCTATCATTTTAGCTATATCTATTCTTTGAATACCGAAGGCAAAAACTTTTAACTTTATTTCAACTTTCCAATGCTGATTGCCACTAGTAAGCTAAGCTATTCATTTCATTCGATTCCAATTTTAATGATTTTTACGCCGCTGTGACCTCGGAATCGAAAGTTGATTCAACAGAGTTCAGATTCGCTCGTTTCATAACTAAGAAGAGATGTGATTGAACGTCAAAGTAATTAACGCAGGATTGTATTGACTTACCCATCGCGTCCATGGCCTGGGCTTCCTCATCACTGGTCTCCATAGGCGTCGCGTGATTTTCCTTTTTCTTATCCTTCGACCTGCTGATGGCGGTAGATCCGCAAGTGACTCCCGCATTCTTTTTCTTGTCTTTTTGCTGTTGCTGTTGTTGTTGTTGCTGCTGCTGCTGTTGCTGCTGAATCTCTATCTGAAGGTTACTACTCGCGTTGTTGGTATTGGCCGTACTTGTGTTGGATGACGAGGAGAGGGCGCCCTTGCTTTCAACCCTGCAAAAAGAATAGCCATTGTTTTTAAAATCTAAAAGTCGCCGAGTTTCAAATTCTAGAGAAGAACGGTAGGTCGGGGTATGGTAGCGGATCGTCGAGAAAGCTATTGAGTTATACGAGCTCAACGTGAAAATGCAAATCTTTCTCGATCCCTGCCCCTACTCATCCGATCCGCTATCAAAGTCGATGAATTCCACGGACTCGACTCAATTAAGATGATGAACATTGGGTGGATGATGCTTGCGCAAACATTGTCCGCTAACCAATAACCATTAATTAGCATTGCAATCTACTAATGACTGATCTGGCTTATTCTCTATCCGACTCTCTATTTCGCTTCCACTCTCGATTTTGCCGTATCCCGTGGAGGCGAACTAAGAGGGACAGAGAGATAGAGAAAGCTCGACCCGGGGCGAACGTTAAACTAATATTCAAAGCGCGCGCAGATTGCAGATTTAAAATAAAATTTTGCATTTAGAGCCTAGGTGCGTATATAGCTATATACGCGCAGAGCAACGGTGTATCCACTAAGTGGATATCGCGAAGGGATAGGCTAGCCGCGATATTCCCCAGCGATCGCGACGGGGAGGGGACTTTTGTTTGCTTATAAAATCTCTTCCAGCTAGTGCTCGAACGCACGTCATCCAATTTGGGCATGGTTTCGAATTAATTAAAAGGAGAACGATCCCTCGATCCCGATTGCAATATCGGCCGGATTAGCTTGTGCAGACTCCCTCGCGTTTGCTCTGCACTCTTTGTTTTCATCCACCGCGGTTTATTTTTCGCTGAATTCTCGAGAAGTAATATCTGGTCCATTTTTGGCATTAGATAAAACAATGAAACCAGTGTTCGACCGTAGGCGATGAGCACACGATGGAAAGAATTCACAGAATAGAAATTGTTTTTTTTTCAACAGCCACTTACTTTATTTCCCTGCTGGAGTGTGTCTCGGAGCTGGACTGTGACTCCTCCTTGATATCCTTGAGTATCGAGTCTTTGGGCTCGGTCTTAATCTCTTTGTTCTCCTTATTGGCTTCGCGAGCGTCCTTGGCGCTGGTCGACGACGTGGGCGTCGTCGTGAGTACGCTCGACGTCGTCGTCGTCGCGCTGGTACTCTGGACGGATGCTGACGCTGCAGTCGTGGATGTCGACGTAATTGTGGTCGTCGTTGCTGTCGACGAGGGCTCCGCGGTCGAACTCGCCGAAGCAGCGTCTCTACTACTACCGGTGGACGAACTCGCCGCAGCAGCCACGGCAGCGTTACTCGAAGACGCGGACGACGAGCTCGTGGTGACGGAGCTCGCACTCGTGACCGCCGTCGACGCGGACGAGGTGGAGGTGGTGTTTGTTGTTGAAGAGGAGCTCGACGTCGTCGCATTCGCGCTACTACTACTACTCGACGCCGCCGCGCTGCTCTGGGGATTTTCCTGGGTTTTCTGTTGCTGCTCACGCTGCAGCCTCGTCGTTACTCCCGTCGTCAATATATCTATAGGTCCGATAGTGGAGTTACTATTATTTACCTAGAAAGAAAAATTGCAACATGATTAAGTTGATTAAACTTTAGATGCATCAGTGTCGATTGTAAAAACTGCTAACATTGCAGTCAACTCACCTTATTGTTAGGATTGTTTCGAGAACTACGCGTACGCCTCGATTTTCTCAATAGCTGCTTATAATTCTCCGCTTTCTTAGTGAGGTAGTAGTGATGCACGCAATCCGCGACGGACTTGTGCTCGAATGACTGGGCTATCGCTCCAAAGTTCTTGGGGTGCTGGAGGTACTTCTCCTTGAACATATCGTGCTCGGTCTGGCTCCAAACGTTGATCAGCTTCCTCTCGCTGTGCATCGCCTCGAGCTCCTCAGGCTGCAGTAGACCGTTGCGATTCTGAAACGCGATCCTCCGCTGTTTCGCGTCCAGCAACAGCGGCGGTATCACCGCGTACGAACGCATCTTCTTGTCCTCCATCTGCAAGCACAATTTCGACACCCACCGCGACACTGCTTTAGACGTTCCGGCCCACACTTTTGTCGTATATTATACTTTCGTTCGGCGCATCGTTATTACTCTGCACGCACGTCGAGCGCGAAAGAGAACAAGTGACAATATTCTTTTTGGTTTTCACAAGCTCGTTTTGACGACTACTCGGCCAGTTTTATAATCATTTTCGTTTTTTAATCGTTGCTCGACAAGGTGAAATCAAGAATAATACAAGTCGGAAATTGAAATAAAAATAAAGTAACAAAAGGGAGCACAGCATCCAATGCTCAACGAATTACATGTGTACGTATAAACCATTGAGAAAGTAAAATATTGCACAAAAGTATTACGTGATTATTAATGCTTTGCTTATATAGGGTAGAAAGCAATGTACATTACTAACCTGAAGTTCTTTTAACGCATTTTTTAACTCGGTCGACAACTCTTCCTGAGGAATTAGCAATGGAATTAGCATCTTCCATGATGTGTGTGCTTTGTTTCGCGAAAGATTTTTCGAGAGCAATTAACGTGTCTTTTATAGAAATACCATCGGCGTATTTCGTTAATTCAAGTGCAGAAAAATGACAGAAATAAGCGTCTCTTGCTTTGAGATTGTTTTAAACTAGAAAAAGAAGGCACAACGCTTTATAAAAAAAAAAGTATTTTATCGTTAAAAGTTAAGGAAAATTCATCAGCTGATAAATTTTTCTTCTCCATCCATTGGTTCAGGTCGGCCCTTCCAAACCTGCACTCGGTCGAGGCGGCCAGCGCACTCGGAGAGAGTGAACAAATCAATACATCTTAAACATTCAGCGCGATTACCGGCAGGGGTTACCATCAGGTATCGTCAGCGCAGTTATCGTTCATACCAACCAAGAAAATCAATATCCTGAACTGTACACAAAGTCGTTGTTGAGGAAATTAAAATCTTTAGTCGGTTGACGAAGATCAGTGCAAAATGATGATTTTGTTATGTAGCCATTGCACGGGTGCATTATTGTCAAACAAATGTTGTGGAACAGTCATAAGTTTTAGAAAATATAAAGACGCCGTTGTGAAAGCGGGCTTAATAACGTTCTTTTTAACGTCAATACGTGATTACGAACCACACTGGGTGAAAAAAGCGGTGTTCAATTGTTAGTAGCGTGTGATGGTATTGAAGCACAACAGCCGATTAATGGGCATGATCTCGTCTGGCTTAGAACCACAACTCTCGTCAGATGAACTTTCGATTGGCACAAAAGGATCTCTGGTGTATTTTACAAACAAAGCATCGACAGAAACGACTTGCAAATGCTTTCACCACATTGATGAGGATTTGTGAAGAGAGAAAGAGTTTATTGATAAAATTACAATGACGAAAACTTAGAAAGGGTTTATTTTCAAAGCCACCGAATTGTTAGTAAAGCACACAAAAATTAGCACCTTCAATACAATAATGGAACGAGCAGACAATTTTTTCTTAATGTTTTGCTCACCTTTTCTCTTTCGACTCGAATTTTTAAGTATAAACACTCAGCGTTGCTATATCAAAATAAATGAGGAGTTGAGACTCGAACATGACAATATCTACGCATTATTAACAAGAGCTTAATATATAATATAAAAGATAAGCTCTTCCAAAGCACGTAGGCCTCGATTCTCAACGTCTCAGATATTTTCGAAAAAATAGCAATGTATAAATTAAAATAAAAAAAAAAAGTAAAAGCCACTCTCAACAGAGAATAAAAAAAAATAAGCAACTTCTTATAAAAAAAAATGACGTTCTGAAAATACCTCCTGCTCTTGCAGACCATCCATGATTTCTTCAAGATCGGCCTCGCTCTTGATTCGTGCTCCGACCCTGTTGAATCGTTCCTTGTCCTCGCGTTGCTTGCGCAGTTCCGGAAAGACCTTCTCAAAGAACTCACGGTTCTTGGCCTCCTTCGTCTTACGCTTTTGCGTCGCCTCGAGCTTCTCTACCTTTCGGTGCCACTCCTGCACGAGTATCGCATAGGTCTGTGACTGCTGGCGATGCAACGAGGCACGATCCGCGTGTTCCTGCCGAAGTCTCTCAACGAGCCGCGTTTTCAGGCACTGGTGCCTAACGCGATTCTCCTGGTACACGCTGGTATCCGAGGGCTGATTATAGAGTGGCAGTTTCACTTTCGGACCTAGCTTGTCTAACAACCTGTGCGCCTCTTCCGCTTTTTTCTAAAAGAAAGATAAGTATTAAATGTAAACTAGTTTCCGTAAAATTGAAAGAAAACGTCCAAAATTGAGATATCCGTTGTGCTTACCCTATTCTCAGCGTATATTTTTTGTACAAGGGACTGATGCTTGGGTTGCGAAGACGCTTCTTCCACAGGCCGTTTTGTGCCAGGCGCCTCCAAGGGTTTACTAGCTACTTCTTCTATCTCTTTCACCTTTTTCCGAAGTTTGCTAATCTGTGATTCCCTTTTTGCAATTTCTCGATCAACCTTGGCGATCTGTTGCAAAAGATCGTCTTTGGTGATTTTAAATACCGTGTCCTCTTGTGTATTAGGCTCAGGAAGAGTCGGCGAAATCGCCTCTGTTTGTGGCGTGTACACACCAGCCGTCGGCTGCAATAAAAATGTTTCCATTAAAAACAATTAAACAGATTTATCATTTTCATTACAGCTACTTTCGAATGAACCAACGCAAATAATTAAGAGCCCAGCATTGTCAGTTACGACTGCTTTGAAGCCCCATAAAAACTTGAAGACGGTATCTTATGATTCAACGTATATTTAATCGCTACCTGATTGTCGTTGCCCAAATCTACATGTACAACGTTCGGGTTATTTTTAAACTTGGGAGAAAGTATATCTCTTACATATTAATAACTCTCTACTTTCTCGCATTAATGATCTTACTGCGCAAATTGAAAATACTCATTCAACGCACCCTTGTATCTATCCTCAGAGGCTGGATCTGTGAGGTTTGGACCCTCTGTTTAATGATAAGCGTGTCCTGCACCGGGTTTCTAAACACCTCTGAATGCGACATCACATTAACGCCGCTAATGCTGTGTTGCTGGGTTGACGGCACCAGCTGGGTGGGTTGACCGAGGCGAATTTTTTTAAAGGGCGGCGCATCCTGCTGCTGCTGCTGCTGCGACTGCTGCTGTTGCTGCGCCATGTCAACGGGACTGGGCCGATAGTCCTGCGGCTGCATGGCGGCCAGGAGGCCGGCAGGCGACGGTGGTGGCGGCGCACCGGCGCTGCCCCTGCTGTTGCGCGCCACAGCAGCCGCGGCCGCGTGATAATCCGTGGGCGCGGTGGGCGAAGCCGCGGGCGCTATCGAGGCTGGTGCCGGTAATAGCGATATCCTCTGCCGATCCCCCCGGCCGCTTACTACATATTCGCCACCCGCGCCAACTCCAACCACTTGCGAAGAGACTGGACTACTGCTCACGCTTATCGCTACGCGCTCGTTCACCTGGAAAGAAAAATTTTATTCAGTCATTTTTACATTAGAATCAAATTACTCGCTATACAGCTCATGTACAATGATTCACAAGTGCTTTTATTTTTAACTCGTCAATATAAACCTCATAAAATCATTTGAGTTCTCCAAACTACAAACCCAATTAAATAATTTCGCTCGACTAATGCAAGCAAGTAGTTGGGGAGGCGGTATAGACCGGCTCGACCAATGCAGGTATTTATCTTATAAACAATGTAATGAGGGTCAGTAGAAACTGGCCAAAGAGAAGGGGAAAGAGAGAAAAAGACGCCACGTACAGACAAACAACATCGCAAGAGCAGAGCTCGCTAGTCGGCCTAGCGTAAACAAAACCGACGGAAGTCGGAAAGGAAGCACAAACGTGCGAAGTTAAGAATGTAGATGCCAAGGAAGGATATAAGTCCGCGTACACAAGATAGGTTGCCGCAAACAGGTCAGAAGAGTCGAGTGGGTGAAGACAACTTTCACCCGCCCACTCGAGCGCGTGCGGGGCCATTAGTTACGGGCCATTGTTGCGGGTTCAAGTTTTGCGAGAGCTCGCGCGACACTAAGTAAAAAGAACACGTCGCGCTTTTCCGTCTCCGTCTCGTTGCGCCGCAATTACGGCACAGGTCGCCGAGCTCGGCGCGCGCCTGTAAACAAATCGATATATACACGCTCGTTGCGAGTACGTACACACTGCAAGGGTGCAGCTGCATAAACGCGTGCAGACGAATATCGGGACAAGCCGAGAGCCATTTTCCGGCTGTGGCCTACATCGAGATGAGAAGAGCGGTTTGGAGTACAGGTGCACGCGTGTGCTCGGTTGAATGACACTTTTTTACAATGAGATTGGGCGAGTAGTCTGGAGAGAGATGTTTGACCTATGGACTACCAGCCGGCCATCCCGAACCGTTACTACTTGGTGTTCCTTGGGGCTACTTGCGGAGACTCACATTGGGACTGGCGTTGCGATAGACGTCCCTCGTGTAGGCTGCGGCGGCGCTCGAGGCTGGCGAGGGCTGCTGCTGCCTACCGCTGACCTGCTGCTGCACAACGATGGACGAGGGTCCCGAGGAGACGGACACAGGCGAGGCCGAGTTGTTGTTCGAGCCGATCTGCGCCACCTGGGCAGCCGCCGACTGCTGCTGCTGCTGCTGTTGTTGCTGCGAAGGTGGCTGGTGCGAGTGTGGCGGCGGAGGCGGTAGGTACGACGGGTGGACGAAGCGCAGACCCGCCGGTACCGGAACCACTGGTGGCACCGTGATGTTCATTATCGTAATGTTCAGGCCGCTCGGGTCACTTCCCTGCTGCTGCTGCTGCTGCTGCTGTTGACAAACGTTCGACGCTCAGTATACGTGCATTGTACAGGCCAAAGACTGATAAGGTAAGGTAACTTACCACGTGCTGGTCACGAGAGGAGGTGGACGAGGTCGCTTGTAGTCCCGCTGGTGGCTGGCCAGGGCCGCCAGCCGGGCCACTGTTCATCGCCAACGATCCCGGCGATGATGAGGGGCCTGCAGCTGCTGCGGCGGCCGCTGCTGCTGCTTGTGCCTTGGCGACCTGGTACTGGTGCAGCTGTTGCTGCTGCTGCTGATGGAGGTAGTGGTAGAAGTGCGGGTGGTGCGGCGGCGGCAGGCTGTGGGCTGGAGGCCCCGCCAAGCTCGGGGGGCCCGTCGTGCTCGAGGCCTGCTGTTGGTGGTGGTGGTGGTGCTGCTGCTGCTGCTGCTGCTGGTGATAGCGAAGCTGCGGCTGCTGTTGCTGCTGCTGCTGCTGCTGCTGCTGCTGCTGTTGCGGGGAGCCTGTGCCGGCGCCACCGCTGCTGCCACCAGCCGCCGCAGCAGCGCCGCCCCCGACACCGCTACCCTCGACCGTCCGCGGAGACACCGCTTGACGCGAGCTCGAACCGTAGCTCTGCTGGGGCCTGCAAGTCAGAAAGTTTCTCCGTTAGTTTTCCATACAGCTATCGTAATCGTCATTATTACTTGGCGAAACTCGGCAGAAGAAGAGCCGTAATTCAATAACGTTTATTGCAAAACTTTCTCTCCCCGCTCCCTCTGATTAAAAGTCCGCCCATATATACGTTATCCAACTTTTAAATGCTCGAGTGGCGCTAGCTTCATCGCCAATACTAATGCCTCGTCCGGCGCGACTAAGTATATTGCTCGTTTTCATTAGTAGCGCTCCGATAACGGTCCCGGCACCTGCATGCGGCAGGTCGCACGTACGTGTCTTCGCCTCTCGCCGCCGAAACGTCCGCAGCGACTAAAAATGCTACTCGGCGCTCCTCCGCCGCCGCCGCCGCCGCCGCCGACGACCCGATAAACTTTCAACCCCGTTTCCCTTTCGACTCGGTACTTATCTGGCTACATGGGTGCGCGCGTGTGTGTATCGATCAGAGGCGTATCGCATTTTCTGCGACGGAGTCCTGAGAGTGAGAGAGAGAGAGAGAGAGAGATGCGTCGGCCTGGGATTTCTACGGGGGAGCGGCGAGGAATTCGCTTCGCTAATTCTGGACGAGCGTCAAGGCAGCTCGGAAGATTCGAGGAAACGCGCAGGAGGGCCTTATCTGCCGGGAAAACGGAGAGACGATTAGAGGCGTAAAAAGCGCTGATCCTTCGCTCGGATCGCTGCGTGACTCAGGCTCGCAACGTCGGCTTAATTATGGCAGTGCAATTTGCAGCGGATTTCGCGTTATTTGAAAAAGCTCGCGATCATTACTCACTCGGCGATTCTGCACAGCCTGAAATAGAATGCATTTTCCTGCTCGCATAAAAGAAACCATAATTTCACCGCGACCTATTTCGGTCCTCCGATGTTCCGTCTCCTTTTTTTCTCCCCCTCCTCGATCCTCGCCCAACAAGCGGAAGCCCCGAACATAAACACGGTAAATTAGGCGGTATTCCGGGCACGTCCGGAATAATCCGATATTATTCTTCCGCGCTAACCCACATCTACACCTATGGAAGCGTTGAATCTCCGATGTATATGTACGCGCGCGCGTGACGTCACGAAACACTCGCTTATTAAAGCTCTGATGTTGCAAGTTGGTCGAATCTTCAGAGTCCGCCATGGTAGGTATAGACGATAAGAAGAAGCCTCGAAGGGGCTGCAGTACAGCCGCAATGAAAAAGAGGAAAATTCAAAGGTTTCACCTTTGATTCCGCCGACGACTCCGAACATTTAATCAATTTTTGTTAAACGAGACCAGCTATAACCCAATTCAGTGGCAAGCATATCGATTCAACTGCAGCGAGATGGGAAGCCAGAAAAAACAAGCCTTCGCCCCGTGACAGGCCAAACACAGGGCGCGCGCGCGCGCGCAGTTATTATCCCCCGACGAATTTCCCGGGGCATCGTATCAAGTTCGAGGTCGAACCGATCCCTTCGCCGCCCTCAGCAGCAGCGGCGGCGCGTAGTTCAGAAAGAGAGACAGACGCACACATGTAACAGCAGCAGCAGCAGCAGCCCTCCACCCATCCATCCGGCCAAGGGCGAGACACGTGCGTGGCTGGTCGCGTGGCCCTAGCACAACATCGCGGATCCGCGTTCGCCGAAATACGCTGCTCCGAGAGAGCCAAACACAGCTCGTCGTCGTTCCATCTCTCTCTCTCTCTCTCTCTCTCTGGAGACACACGACTCCCCCTCCCCCGGGCCGGCTGCAGCCAGCTTTTTACAATGGTAAAAAGCCTGGGCGAGGCGATTGGCCGCGCAGGGCGCGCAGCGATGGCCGCCGCGCATGCCCGTCGCCTCCGGGAGACCACGTGGCCGCGCCTGCGCACTCCGTGGCGGACGAGCGGAGCTGGCAAGGGGGCCGCAGTCGCGAGCACGAGTTCGCCGAGGAGTGATCGGCCGCGCATGCAGCAGAGCGCGCTTATTGCAGGACGGGAAAAAATTCACGGAGCGCGGCGTTGCCAAATCCCAAGAGTGCGGGAGCGCGACGTTGCCGATGCGCCCGAGAGTCCATTGATGCGAGTGCTGCTGGCGAGAACTTTACGACGCCGAGAGCCTGTTTCCTTTCTCGCTCCGTCTTTATGCTTTTTGTCTCGCTTCTGCCTCCTCTCTTTCTGTCTCGTTAAAAAATATCGAGTGATGACTAATTTTAGAACTTTGTCGCCCGCATTGTCGACCTGTTTTTCAGCGGATTTTCGCGAGACTGAGCGCGCGCTGATGCAATTGTTATGTAAGCGTCAACTTTTTCCTAATCGAGCCTGGACTCGGCAAAAATTCGTCCGATCTGAAAAAAAAACAGCGCGCCTAATGATTTACGCATCCCGGACGCTTTAAATTACAATCGTCCCTCAGAATTAAACTCTCGTCGCTCGCGAGCTTCAAAATTGCATTACAGCCGGCGATGTAAAATTGGATTCCGCGCGATACGTTAACCTCCGCTGGAATCGCGGGTAGGGAAACCGGTCCAACGCTGTGCGAGTACTCGGACCTTAAATCCGAACGAGCGTGGGCGAAAAAGGCCGCAGGATATATCGGAAAAATTGCAGGAAGGAATGATTGCGATTCGATTCGTGGCCGTCGTCGCGCCACGCTCTGATAATGGAGAGTATTTACGTTTGCCGCAGCAGAGGTGACGGTCGAAGGCAAATGTGCACGCGCTCGCGTTCCAGTCTTTAAATATACCTGCTAGTAGACGATAAGGCGCGAACGATTTTCCGCGAATCCGCGAGGAAACGACCTGCTGCTGCGGTCTCGGGAAAAGACTCATCGCTACTTGTTCCGAGTTGGATCGTCACGTTCCCCGATACAGGGAAACACCCATGACCCGCGCATTAGCAGTAGTCGCGCATCGGAATATGTAACGACGCATGGAACGAGAGAGAGAGAGAGAGAGAGAGAGAGAGAAGGACTTGCGCGCGATGACGTAACGGTCAGTGACCCGATCCGCTGCTACTCGTCGAGTGTAATCTGCGCGGACACGAGCGGAGGATGCTAATATCTCGGCGATAAAAAAGCGTGGCTCTACGCGCCGATGATTGACTAGCAGGTGGTACACGGAGCTGCTTCGTCATCGATCGCGGGCCTCGAAATTCGACAACTCGCGCGCGAGAAATTCAAAGGCCCCGTTTCCCTCCTCCTCGTTTTTCTCCCCCTGCTCCGGTTTCACGCACAAGTGGCTCTCTCTCTCTCTCTCTCTCTCTCTCTCTCTCACACACCCCCGCCGTCTTCCCTACGCTCGATGTTTACGTCGCTTATCGCGAGCTGTGTACTCCGGTCCTCGACTCGGCGAGCGATATAACGAGCGCAGTCGTCGCTCCGCAACGATTCTCCCCTTTTCGTTTATTACGCTCGCGCGCGACTCGAAGATTAATCAGCCGCGTCGCGTCGCTGCTAATAAACTCGCGCGAGCTCTCGAGCATCTGTATTGTGTGTACCTGACGATTGTTTTCTTTTTTTCCGACAGAGTTGCCCCGCGTACTTCTCCAAGTTGGAGGAGCTCTCGAAACTCGATCGATCCGCGCTGCAGAGTGCATCAGTGTCAGCCTAAAAAGTTAATGAGCAAAACGATTGAAAATTCGCTCGAGCAAGCTGGAAATCTCGGCGGTCGTCGCTTATCGCGGCCGAGCATCGTCCAACGGCGACTGCCGTGCTGCTTTATTGTTCGTTCGCGCGTACGTATACGTACGTCTGTGTTTATTGTATAAGCTCGCTCGCAGCGTAGTTCTGCAGATATAGCTACGCGAGTGCTATAGCGCTGCCACACGATCGGCATACGCCTCGGTCGCGCATCGAATCGCGCTACACGGCATTGTCCTATTTTTAGAGCGCGCGTATAACTCGCGCGGAGCGCGAAAGACAGCGAGACTGCAGCGGCGTTACGTTAGGTTAGTGTGCCCCGCGCGAACTTGCGCAGATCGGGGGGGAACGTACGTTCGCTCGCTCGGCTCTCCGTCTATCTCGTCCGCCGGTGCTCCGCAAGTTCAAGGAGCCCTGCGTGTGCGGCTGCGAGAAATGAGCGAGAGATAACGAGGCGCGAGCGGCGAGTTTTTTCTCCTCCCGCAGTGGCAACAGCCGAGATGGATCGGCTGAGCTATTTTTTTCACGCGCAGCTGCCCGGCGCGTTTTACATCCCGTTTCACGCTCTCTCTCTCTCTCTCTCTCTCTCTCTCTCTCTCTCTCTCTCTCTCTCTCTCTCGATATGCGAGTAGAACACGAAAAAACTTTTTCCCCGCTGCGCGCGAGGCGCGATTAAATTTCATCCCCGGCAGTTAAACATTTTATCGGCGGAGCTGTAGTTCATAAAGAAGAATACATTGACAGCCGCGAGTATAAAAGCTTCTGGCCGCCGCGGAGAGGAGCTCGAAAAATTATCCCACGCCTCCGGCTCGCGCAGTCGTAAATATTTACGATGTTGATATTTTTCCAGCAGAAGCGCTCGCACGATGAAGCGGCTGTAAGCGAAGCCCGAGAGTGGAGATGGCGCGAAAAAAGTACGCGCGTCGCATTATCCCCTGAAAAATTGGTCCCGGCTAATCCTAAATGATCGCGAGCCGCAGAGTCCCGAGATTAAGCGCGTCGAACGCGGCTCGTTAAGGCGAGGAAATTCGCCCTAAAATTCGCGGGAGAGCCGACCTTGGCATGCCAGCTGACGAGACGCTTTTTGCACTGGCGCTACGCCACGTTCGCACGCCGTCCCTTGATTGTCCGCCGCAAAGTACGCGAACGCGGAATATTCTAATTAGGCTTTTTATACGCCGGACTTTTTCAGCGTGTCGTCGTATCACCGCGCGAGAAGGGATATTTTCCAAGGTTACATACTTACACGCGTCCTCGAATGTTGTTAAACACGGTCATAATGAACCGGAGGTATAAATATACGCGGACATTGATAACGGCGTCGAGTGTTTACTAATATCCGATTGATAGGTGCGCTATCGACGGCCCGGACTTTTTCGAAAACACATTGAAGAGCGAATGGCTGGCCCGGTGCTCTTTTTCGTCACCGCCGCCGCCGCTGCCGCAGCCGTGAGCCGAGATAAATTTTGAGTTACGTAAAATTTTACGTAACCCCGCGGCCCGTGGATTGAAATCGACGCTACACGTGATCGCGAGCTATCGAAGCCAAACCGTGCGCGCGAGCGCTAACGAACAACCCTCCGCGTCAGGCGATAATGTACCCAGGCCGTCGTGCAACGCCGCGACGACAACAAACAACGCTCGATCCCTTTTCGCGCGATGCCAACTCGAGCCGAGCCCAAGTGGAAAAATAAAGCCCCGAGTGCAGGCTATTTGTCGGCGCCGGGTTTTAAAACGCCAGACGAGAGGGAGAGAGAGAGAGAGTAAACAGCTTTTTCATGCTTAGCGCGCGAGTTTACGGGCAGGCGGAGTGACCGATTGCCAAAGGAGATTTGAATTCTCGCTCCGCGCGCGGTTAACTTTTTGAATAACGATGCCCCGCCGCTCGCTCCGAAAATCCCCCGCGACTCTCTCGCTTTCTTCGGAGCTATATAGGTATAGAGGCGCAGAGAGCCGCGGAGCGCGACGTCAGTCGTTTTTGTGCGCCGGCTAGCTCTTTTTCGGTCACGCGTTCCTCCCCTCGTTCTCACTCCCACTATTGTTTTTCTCTCTGCAACGACGCGCACTCGAGCTCTCGCCATCTCGCGTTACTCGCTGCCGCCGCTACTGCAGCCGGGAGATAGACGCATTCGAAAAATTCGAAGTTTTCCGTTAGCCGCTCGGTGAGAACAGGTTCGCGAAAAAATCGCCGACTCTCTCCCGGTAAATAAACCAGAGTCTCAGCGGCCGTGTAAACACGCGGCGGTGGCGGCGGCGGGAAAGGAGGAGAAAGAGGCCGCCGCGGCCGATTCGCGTCGACACGCACTGAACGCACACATGCAGCAGCAGCAGCAGCAACAGCAGCAGCAAAAGTGGAGTGGCGCGGGGGCTCGGATATCGCCGTGTCGTTCCAGCGTGGCAACGACTCGGAGAAAACGTGATTATGCCGCTCTTCCTCTCGCTGGCTCGCGCAAACATTTGCACGTGGTCGGCTTGGAAATTCGAGGAGACTTACGTGTCCATCGTGCCGGGACATAACCCCGACCCGGCTCTCTTATTGGGAAACACTCTTTCTATCTCTCTCTCTCTCTCTCTCTGTCTCGTTGGGCGTCGATCCTCGCGCTAGCTCGTCATGCTGCCGGGCTCTCTCCAGGAGATCGTCAGCAACGCACCGCAAAGATCAACACTGCACAACACACACGGCACACTTGGAGCACGGTCGCGAGCCCGCAACTCCGATACTGCGATACGGACTGCGGAGAAAGAAAGCGCGTGTTTCGCGGAGTCGCTCGATCACGTTGACGTTTGAGGTTAGGAATCGACAGGTAGCCGAACTGTGGTGTAGCAGCGCGCAAGCAAACCGCGGCCTATGGTGCACGGTATAGTCGCGCCGCTCTGCGGCGTGGCGCGCGATCCCTCTGCGCATGCGCCTGGACACCGAGCTCCGGCTGCCTGCCTGCTACTACTGCTGTATGGTCTTGCTTGGAGAATTTTTGATGATAGCAGAGAGGCGGTGGGGGCAGATCGCGCCAGACACGCGGGCTTCGCAGTCGCGAGTGTATTTTTGGAGCGGCCGAGAGAGCGGGATGATTCCGAGCGAATTTCGCAGTCTAAATAGAGGGAGGAATTTCTGGCGAATCATTTCTAACAGGCGAACGCGAGCTTTCTCGCTTTTTACGTAGCGCGCTAAACTCGCCGAGCCGGGAGATACACTCCTCTCGTATACATCTCTTCGAAAAGTTTAAATTGCGTCGCTTAACATAATTTAAGTTCGGCACTTTCGAGCCCAAAAGTCCAAAGTTAATCCCGGGCTCGGTAAATTTGCCGACGCGGATAGACATCGATCTCCCCCTCTCTCGCCCTCGCATAATCGTCATCGCCGACCCACATTTTCGGCGCTCGCTGCCGGCGCCGTGTAGTGCTTATTACGCCCGCGACGCAGACACAGCAGACCCGTGCGCATCGATCGCGCATCGGGGAAAAAAAAGCGAGCGCCATTGCGTCAGGTCGTGCCTCCGCAGCCATTGTCAAAACAATGCCGGGCGGGAGAGGCAAGGTCGACACCTCGAGCTCGGTTATTTCGGCTGTGCGCGCGCGTATCGTCGTGTTTACATTAAAACGCACACACACACGCGCGCTCGTGAAAAAGATATTAAAATCTCGTTAGCAGCCGCGGCTCGCTTTCCGTTCTCCGTCCAAGCGAAATCGCTGATATTATTATTTTTGCGCGCGTGCGCGGGGCGGCGGCGTCTGCTTTGTTCGCGCGAATTAGTTTCGCCGTGCTCGCCGACTCGGGAGCTGCGCTGCATGCAATTATACCGATGCCTTTTTCCATCGTCGTCGGATTTGAGAAATACGCGTACAGGCTCCGTTGCGCAATTACGGGAGCGGGCGCAAGTAGAAACGGTCGACGCGGCCAGACTGCACGCATGTACCCGTGTACGGGTATCGACTCGATCATGAGAGAAAGACACAGGAGGAGGATAATGAACTATCGCCGCTGCCGCAGGCTATATACGTATATCCGGCGTCAATTAACGAATACCTAATCGCCGTCACAGGGTCATATCTCTATTTTCGACGTGAGTCACGCGGCTCGTATATTTATACTACTGTATAGGATTTCGAACGCCGATGGTCGATGGCTCTCCTCGGAAATGGAAAAACGCCGCGTCCGAGAGATTAAACGCACTCCAAGGCCGGAAAGCGCATAACGATCGTTTTTCCTCTGCGGCGTTGCATAATTCTCTCTATGCGATAGCCGTCATAAATAAATAAAGCGTACACGCGAGGAAGTACAGCCTCTTACAGAACTATATTCCGCGCCAGAAATAGGCGCGCCGCCGCTGCAGTTCAGCGTCCGAGGAACTCTTGGCATTCGCCAGAAGACCGCGGCGACAGCCAACAAACTTTCCGCAGCGCTGAATCCGCGAATCTCGTCGCCGCACGTGTCCGATCAGCGGCAGCCGCGCTGGAAGTTCTCCGGGGAGTTGATCGAAATTTCGACGGACGGTCCGATATTAATTGGAGACGCGCCAAAGTCCACGGACTCGGCTCGATCCACTTTTTCATCCATAGGAGCCGCTGTACATGCACACCGATTATTTCGATACTGCCAGAGAGGGGGGAGGAGCTCGTGACCGACTTCATTAGCCGCGCGGAGAGCCGCGTCGCGTGAGCGGTGAATGAAAACACGGCCGAAAATTTCTCAAACTTTTCAAGGACTCGGCGTCGTACGAGCACGAGGGAGTCCCCTCCCGAAACTTGGAGTCTCTTGAATTATCGACTCTCGCGGTGGCGGGGGAGGGGGTCGACGCTAGCGCAGCCGAGAAGAGAGTAGGGGGAGTAAACGCGTGCACACAAAAGCTCTGACCGCACCGAATGCAGCAGCAGCAGCAGCAGCAGCACCTCTTGCGTGGCGGCGAGTCGTCCGTGACCCTGACCGCGTGTGCGTGGTGGGGAGGCCGAAAAACCGCGGGGGGGACGGGAGACCGTATACACCGTTGCCGGAAGACGAGCGAAGGGTGCGTGAGTGAGAAGGACACCTTGCTGCTGCTGCCGATGATGAGGGTCGTTTGTTTGGCTAATGATTTTTTCATGGTGCGATACGCGGGATTCCAGCGGCAGCAGATATGAAATTTCGGAAAAATCCCGGCGCACAAAAGCGCGACTACGGGAGGAATCCCTTTGTCGTCGCCGTCGTCGTCCCTTTAAAAGAGAACGCCGAGAGGCAGCGCGAGAACGGTAGCCAGCGATAGCGACGAGGCCGCGATCGATAACGACACTATATACGACTATACACGCCATTGTTCGCCCGCGCGCGAGTATACGCTCGGCTCCCGCAGAGCGAGAGGATTTGAAAATGAGTCGAGTCGACTGTAACGCGATTGTTCCTGGGAACATCCTGCTTTTCATCTCTTCGCGCGGGTCTCCGCGCAGCGCACACACGCACACACACACAGAGCCGTGTTTCTCGCTGTCGCACGCAAATTGTTTACGAAATTACGAGGAGAGAGAGAGTGGCTACACAATGAGGCGCCGACGGGAGGATGAACTTTGTAGGTAGCGCGTATTATCCGGAAAAAAACAACGCCGCGCGCCATTATTTCCCCGCGACGCTGCCGTAATACGACACAATGAAGGTGCGAGCGGGGCAGATAGGCATCGGCGATAAACGTCACTCTCTTCCTCGTGTCTCTGGCGATTTATTAATGCGTACGTCTCTCGTCGATACCGCGCGATGTTGTGTACGGATGACTGCCGGATTGGCGCGGCTAATTAAGGGCAGGAAAAGAAGTACAGCGAAAACAATGGTAAGCTCGTTAAGACCTTCGTCGTATAGAGCGGCCGAGGAAGCCGACTCACTTACGGGCACGCATAGGCCATTATGCAATTTCGAAGAAAGAGCGCGCGCTAACGGTATGCCTGTATGCAGAGCAGGAAAAAGAAATCTTCAAGTAAGGGGGGAAACTGCGAGAATCGATTAAATAAACTGACAAGGATACAGCCGGACAAGAGATACGGAGCCCGAGATGGACAGACGCGGATGAATAGATGACTTCCTATGTTATTCAATCAACTCTTCACTTCGCTCTAAATTCTAGGCCGCAACGCGCGAATCGAAAAAATACCGGCACGCGCTGCTAAAGGGAAAGGCATTAGCATTTGTAAAACGCATTTCTCGAAGCCATTCGGAAAACGAGTCACGAGTCGCTTATGACAGGCGCGCTACTGCCATTAGGAATTTTCGCTGCACAAAAGCGACTGCGCAAAGAGCGACGGCTTATTGTTTCCATCGGCGGCGCACGAGGCAGCAGTAAAGAGGATGGATTCTAATGCGCTGAAAGGACGCGCGCTTTTTCGCGCCTCGGAGTGATTGCTGTAGGCCGCATTAGTTAATTGGAAATCGAAAGCGAGCGGCGATGAGCCGATGACAGCGAAACAGCTCCGCCTCTCACCGAGGGAAAAAACGACGATTCGCGAAATTGCACGATCGAGCGCAATTTCCATTCGACGAGTTCCCGGGCAGCAGCAGCAGCAGCAGCAGCATGTACCCGAATAGAAACTGGGTCTGAAAATCGCAGCGCGCAGACGCCGCTCCGATAGATCGACGTTTCCCGGGAGGGCGACTCAAAAATCCTCGAACGTTGTTGCGAGCTCTGCACTGTGGCTCGTGAATTTTAATTCCGACGAATTTGCAGAAACACTGCGGGAGGGAGTGAAGGACGCGTCAGACGCGCGAGTGATCGACAAGACTCGAGAGCCCGAGTCCGCCTCTCTGCAGCACAAGGCGGAGGTATGCTCGCGGCTCGCTCGTGAATCATCGCAATTCAAACGCCGCGGTGCGTATAATTATCCGCGCCGTCGGCCGGCGTAAAAATCCAAAGCGTTGACCGCTCCGCCGAACTGCCGCCGTCTATTCCGAGCGAGCGAGGAAGGGAGGCGCATTAAAGCGGAACTGTCGGCCGTCGGGAAAAGGGCTGTTGGCGCGAGAACGCGTACACGCGAGCAGTAGCGTAAACACATCGCGAGTCTCATCGCTCTGTGTACGCTCTCGAGCTTTTTTATACTCGCGAGCGCAGCGGCAGCTGCTGCCACGTGGTCAATATTATTCTCCGCGGCGACGGCGGGACTAAAAATAATTACGCTGTGTGCTCCATGGGAGCCGAGCGCGCGAGATTGGCTCCTCGATCTCTCCCGGGCGCTGAATTATTGAACTCGCATTATTTATCGCGGCCGATGTATTACAAGTTGCCGGCAAATCTGGGTTACGGCGTGTGTAAATTTCGCAAGGCGCAGCGTTTTCGCTGCGTCGCGTGGCGGAAAGTAGGCGATAATTACGCGAAATAATTTTTCAGCGCGCAGTACGGCTCACGCGACGACGACGGGGTCTAGTCCGTCGAAACGAAATCTCGACTCGCTCGAGAAAGAGCGAGCGGAGGAGGGCGGGATGGGAAACGAGATACGGGCTTTATAACACGTACAGCAACGATAGCGAGCGAACGACGGGAGAGAAGCCGCGCGATCTTATCGGGGAGCCCCCTCCGCAGGCTGCACGTATTTATTCCTTATTTGTCGTCGATACAGACGCGCTCGCTTATCGCCCCGATTGGATCCTAAATTTAGCCGAAGAAAGAGTAGGTACTTACGTAATGACGTCAGCTGCGTCGTGAGGGTGCTCGAGGCGGCCGCCGGTGCGAAGAATAGTAATGCCCGTGCGGCCGAGAGGTATCGACTCGTTCACCGACTCCTCGACGTCGTTCTCCTTCTCCTCCTGGCCGACGAGGACGCCGCGTGAACCCGATCACGCGGCCGCTTGTGTATTAGCGCTGCTGCTGCTGCTGCAATAGTCACACCACGCGTATCTCCAGCCGCGCACATATGTGATGTATATGTCATGTATGTGCGCGCTTCACGAGTGCTGTGCCTATCTCGCTCTTTTTCTCTCTCTTTCTCTCTCTCCCTCTCTCTCTCTCTCTCTCTATCTCTCTCTCTCTCTCTCTCTCTCTCTCTCTCTCTCTCTCTCTCTCTGTCAGACGTCGCGGGCTCGATAAGGCATATCTCTAGCTCCTCTCGCTCTTCCCCCTTGCTCGAGTGCGTGCGACGTGTATTTCTCTTGCCTCGGTTTCACTGAACCCACTTTCTTTTCATTTTTCGCGAGCCCCGTCCTCGCCGTCGTAGTCGTCGTCGTCACTGCACTTTGCTGGAGCCGCTCTCTTTCCTTATTTACACACAAACATGTCGCGCACTGCACCCGCACTCGAGAGCTCCGTCGATTAGCATCTGTCGCCGTCTGCGCTTGTTTTCCTACTCCCTCTCACGTGCCTCTGCTGCCTCGTGCTGCTGCTGCTGCTGCTGCTTGTCCCAGCTCAGGCTCTGAAAATTGGAAAACGTTGCGGATGAGAATGGTGGAAAAATCGATGCAATCACGCGTATTGGGAGAAAAGGGATTAACGTATCACAGTCAGGCGAGAGGAATGCGGGAGCCCCGAGTCGTGTGTTTCGATTGCCGCGAGTTCTCGGAAAAATCGAAGGCCGCATCGATCGGCCCGATAACTCGCTGCCGAGTCGTGCCGGGGTTATAAATCGAATTATACGTTATTATCGCCTCCGCGCGACGGCAATTGCTATATACACATACGCCTCGGTTCGCTGAATTTCTCAGGTATACACCTCCTTATCTCCGCGACGCTCGTATAGACAAACTTTTTACGAGCGAATCTCGATTCGCGATACGGCGCACACCGATAAGGACTCGCGGGGAATTTCGAAAGAGAGAGAGAGAGAGAGAGAGGCCGCTCTTTTTGCCGTAACCAGGACGCTGCAGGATATGACAAGCCGTCACGTCATTTTTTAAACGATTTCCAGAAAACCAAGAATATGAAGATAATTTTTCGAGCAACCGGCGGACGGCGGTATCCGTCTCTCGTGCCTTCTGACGCGTCGCACGCGGGGAACAAGGACGTCGCTTGTTTGCGGGAGACGGCGCTAACGAGCCGCTGACCTGAGTTTTCCCAGCTGTCCAGTGTGCGCAGCGCAAACACGCCGCGTTTCAGACGGCTCTATTTGAGCCAACGGCGGGCTTTCGATACTTTTCGAGGATTACGAAACGAATTCAAATCCGGCCCTAATTGACGTGTACCGCGAGGAACAAAACGAGAAGACAAGAAAGAAGAAGAATACGGGGCTCTTCAGCCTTACGCAAGTCGCGAGAGCGTATCGGTATTGTCGTCGAGCGGCGGCCTCATCCTGCTTGCGCGCGGACACCGGCTCTTCTTCTGCAGCCACGAGCGTTGGCGGCTCATCGCCTCGACTCTCTTTGTCTCACTGTCATTTCATCCAGCAGTGCTGCCGCCGCTACTGCTGCTTTGCCGGCTTGTGTATAGTCGCCGATGTCGTTGTCGCCTCGGCTGTTATAACGAGACGAGGGACTCTGACACCCGACGGCGGCGCCCTCGCGCGATTCGCCGGGCTGATTACTTGGCTCTGGCTTTGATCTGCGACTGGCACCTGGAAAATAAAGCAGAGGGAGATCGTTAGCATTTTTCCTTCCTCTTGCTCGCGAGAGTGTTGGTGTGCGCGCGTGTGTGTGCGTGTGTGTGTGTGTGTCAAGTGAAGCGTGTCCCTGCAGCCAAACAATCGATTATTCCCGTATTTTTGCAATGCTCGCGGCTAATGAATGGCTCTCGCGCGGGCATTCCTGAATGAGATTCCACTCGCATCGGAAAGTAGACCGAGCCAACGAACGACAATAAAATCGTTATTCGAAATCGTTAGTGGGCAGAGGCGTATAGGCATGCCTACCGCGACAGCTGCTAATCCTACTCCCACGCGACTTACAGTCTAGTGTTATTCTATTATTACACCGTGATCGCGCGGTGGACGCGTAAATTGCGCGCTATTCTCCCACCCACGACTCCTCACTCTCTCTCTCTCTCTCTCTCCTTCGCTCTCGTCGGTGGTTCGAACAGCAGCGACTTTGATATCTTATCAGCGCGAACGATAGCTCTGCCGACACTTGGCTCTTAAAATATAGCAACTTGTTGTCGAGGCGTCGCATGCCGGGAAAGCCGTCAGCTGCTGCCGCGAACTTGTGTAGGTCGAGGAATGAACTTTTCGGGGCGAGGGGCGCGGAATTGGGGTGCCTCGGGCGATGTAAATAGAGAGAGAGAGAATCCGCTCTTTTCGAGCACGTATAGGAACAGCCGCGCTGCTGTAACGCACGAAAATAGACGCCGGCTTATTAATAACGGACGAATGCCCGCGCCAATTCCACGAGCATTGACTCGTTTGTTTACGCCGGCTATATAATTTATCTCGTCCGATTGCATTCTCGCAAGCTAGTTTGGAAAAACGGGTCGGCCGTATCATGATCCCTTCGAGCGATTAGCATTCGCGCTAAAAATAAATCCTTGCCCAATTCCGCGCCGCGCAACGGCGGTACGTTTCGATAGTCGCGGCTACCACTACTACTACTACTACTACGAGAGAGAGAGAGCAAAAAAACGGGATCATGTCGAGCGAAACGACTGGGTTTTTGCGCGCGTTTCCTAGTTTCTAATTTCCAGGAGTAGCGCTCGCGGATGGGCTTTTTATGCTAATGAAAATGTGTACGCAGCGTCGAGGGGGGGTATGCCGATCTGACGTAACTCGCGAGAAATCGAGAGCCGCAGCCGCGTCACGAGCGAAGGTCCTTCAATGCCGCCTTTCAATGCCTCTCCTCCCGCCACATCGTCGCTCCCGCTGCAGGAAAAATGCCTTTCCCACGTATGCGCAGCACCAGCTCGGCGTTTTTCGTAATAACGAGCGCGCGCGCGCGCGTTTCAATTAATTGCGGCTTATCGATTTCTATTAAAAGATTGCGCCGTTTCCCCAGGCTCGCTCGTTTTACAAGACGAGAGATGCAGGATGCGGAGATGCGCCTCCGATACGGCCAAGCTGTTACGGAGCCTGTGTGGGATCTAGCATCCGGGAAACCGCTTCGCTTATATATTTCATCACAAATTTCGGCCATTTTGGCAAGTGTAATTAGGCATTCGTTGTTCGAGATAGAGAGAGAGAAAGAGAGAGAGAGAGAGTAGAACCTTGTATACAACAATGCGCGCAACGCCATGCTTTGCTCGTTGCGAAATCATAATTCGTTTACGACGAGATTCAATAACAACGACGAACAAAGCGAGCGAGTTGGATTCTTTCGCCGGCGCTGCTCCCCATTTTCGCGCAGCAAAGCGCATTAAGCCCACGTGCACGAGGCACGCAGTACTAGCGCGACACAATGGCCCATGGATTTCGCGGCGCCGAACCGGTTCGACTCGAGAAACGCTTCGTCACCCAGTCTCTTTCTCAACGCGCATCGACTCCGTGCGCCTCCGCAGCCCCGCGCGCGCTGGCCGCGATGGAGACTAGGAGCTAATCTGCGTCTATCGGGTCGCAACGAATGACCTCGCACGCGCCTATCTCTCGGCTCTCATAGCACCGAATGGCGCGCGGAAGATAAGCAACCCTCGCTCTCCAGCACGCCGACTCTGATTCCATTCCGGAGCTGCAAGCGAGATAGACTTTGTCTTTCGGAATTGAGCTTTCATCCGGGCAGCCCGGAGCTGTTCTCCTACTTTGTTAATTGAAGACTGCAAGCATCGCTGGCCGAGGCTGATTGATTTTCGAGTTTGCGCAAGGTCGTCTATGAATTCCATTGCGCCCCGGCGCAGGGGGAACCGAAAGAATAATAGCCGCGAGAGAGAGAGACTGTCCAAACAAGCGAGCACACACGCACACTGCGCAGTAGCGCACTGACTCACTCGCGCTGCCTGGCTCCGATTAAAGATCGCATAAAGCCGAAATTTACATGAAAACGACGCTACCGCCGCTGCGAATGTTTGCTCGGATGGCAAAAAGAGACGCACTCGAGGCGAGCGCATGTGTGCGCGGGAGGATCTTTCGAGAGTTCGGAGCCGACTGGCTGCATGGAAAAGAGATGAGTCGAGCATTCACACGGCTCTTCGCTATATCGCCCATCGGCAGAGAAAAAAGCCAGACGAGCGGGCGCAGCGCTGCGAAATTTTCGTTCGCATGCGCAAATAGCCAGCAGGAGAGACTTTTCAAAGAAATTAGACCAGACGGCGTCAGACAAGGTCGAGGGGAAAAAAGGAAGCAGTCTGATTCATGCCAGCGGTTGCGTACGTGCAGCTGGATGCAACGCGCCGCGAGAGATAAGACGACTATATCGAGCTTCTTTTTCGTGCGAGAATTCGAGGAATCCGAGTTTTCTAATCGTCTTTTTTGCGACACGACGAGGAGAGAGCGATTCCAATGAGAGAGAGAGAGAGAGAGAGAGAGAGAGAGAGAGTCTCTGAGTATGCGGAAGTTGGGATGAACGGACTCTGATAGGAGTGTTATTTTTACCACTGCGGTGTGCACCAGAGTTTCCTATCTTCGATAAGTTCTCACCTGCGGAGGCAACGCGAGCGAAAATTCGAAAATTCACAATTTTCCAGCGTACACGGGAGGCGAACGACTCGCAACGCGAAGCCCCGGAGCTGTCTGCTCTCGCCGCGCTCAGCGACCAAGTCCCGCGCGTAAGGTGGGCCAAATTTGAAAAAATCGCCAGAGTCCCTTCCCGCCCGAATTTTTCCGCGAAAAGTAGATTTTCCGAACCAGCTCGCCGCGTAATTTCCGAATCTCACTGTTTCGCCGTCGAAAATCCACTTTCGGGGAACTCGCACTTTTTCGCAGTCCACGGCGAGGAATCCAGCCAGAGGCACCGGAAAACCGTCGCACAGCCTTCGACAAGCCTCGATTTGTCGAAAATCACACAGCCCTCCCGAATTCGACGCGTCCGCGAATTTCAGCGAGGCAGTATCGTACCTCGCGCAAAAAGCCTCTTCGCAGAGAGTCTTCGTACGGGCGAGCCAGCGAGAAAGAAGCACGAAATGGCGGCGCGGCACTGTACACACACACACGCACACAGAGCTGAGCTCGCTTGACTCAGCTCTCTCGCAGCAGCAGCAGCTGCAGCGATTAGCGAAACTCGCGCTCGTTTTTCGCGCACTGCACACACAGCAAGTACGGGTACAACGGTATTTCGGAGCACAGCAAAACTCGGAACCTCAGGCACGGCACTCCACGGAGCTGTTTACGCAGGCGAAAAAACGGGAGAGAAGCGACGGCTGGCGACGAGGCAGCTCTTTACTCGATTCCGCCTTAATTTTGGCATTAATCAGCCCGGAGCACACCAACACGCGCACACGTTATCTTTATTTATAGTCCGTTCGTCCGTCCGTCCGTCCGTCCGCTCGCTCGCTCCTCGTTCTCTTCTCTCTTTCTCTCTTTCGCTTCTGCTCGCGATAAATCAGAGAGAGAGAGAATTTTCACTCGTTCCTTTTTTCCTCCCGTCCCGCTGCTTCGTATTGATCGTCACTCGCGCCCGGAGAGTAGGCACCCAGTGCTCTCGGAAAATATGTTTAATTGGGTTTCACTCGACGCTTTTTTTCTCGCACTGCGCGTCGATGCCTTTGCTATCGATCGTACTGCCCGCTCTCGCGACGTCTATCGTGTTTTCGAATTTCGCAGCCTCGCGTATCGAATACTACTTTTAACGACGTGCACGTTACGGCACAATTATTCCAACGATCGCATCGAGAGCAGACCGAACGCACAGAGTTGCGGGACGTTCGGGCACTGCGGCGCGCCGAAAAGGGCTTATTTTGAAAAAATCGAAAGAGGCACTTCCCGACGGAATTTTCGCGGGAAAAGTAGATTTAATTGACCGGCCCGGCGCGAAATTTAACAATACCTCGGTTTTGGCTCGAAAAACGCGCTTCTCCGGATTGTCCACACGCGAGATTCCGGCCACTCCGGATCCGCGAAAATTCATCGGAACCACTGGAAAACTCGGCACAGCACTCCCCGGTCACTCGCGGAAAAGGCACTTTGTCACTGCCGCACTTTTTCGAAAAATCACTGCACTCTCTCGCTACTCCGAAATCGAGGAAAAAAATCTCACCCTTCGGGCTGCAGCAGCTTCAACCTTTAAAGCCAGAAGGAGAGGCACTGCACGATCACCCAAGACGAGGGCGACCTCGAAACGAGGGACGCTCTTCCCCGCGGTCAGCCTTGGCAGCAGCGAGTCCTGCAGGTTACACTCATCGACGCAGCACACAGGGCTGGAAGATTCAGCTGGCTATCCTCTGGTTAACGACGTCGTCGACGAGGCGGAGGATAACACTCGCGCGGCGACGGCGGCGGCGGCGGCGGCGGGGAGAAAGTATCTCGGCCTGTGCTGGTGTGTGCGTGAGATGGTGGTGGAGAGCAGCGCGTACACACACACACACACACACACACACACACACAGTCGTACAGTATAGCCGTGTCGTAGAGAGCGCGCGCGGCGGCGCCTCGCACGAGTCACTCGCGATTCCTCTCTCTCTCTCGCTCGCTCGCTCGCTCTCCCCGCCGAGCGCTATACACACACACACACACACACACGGGACCGTGCGCAGAGCGCTTGTGTGGCGGCGTTGCAATAAAGGAGAGCGATTTTTCGGAGCTCTTCTTCGCTCGCGCTGTCTCTCTCGCTCTCTCCTTCTCTGTGCGGAATGAATTATTTTGATTTTGGAGTGGAGCTCGACGCAGCGATTGCAACCGTGCGCAGCGCTCGCTCTCGCTCTCTCTCTCTCTCTCTCTTTCGCTCGTTCCCCCTGCTGCTGCCGCCGCCGCCGCCGCCGTCCGGGCTTGCTCGACTCGCTCCCTCGCTGCCGCTGCAAAAATTCTCGCTACTCTTCTCTGATCTCTGAGTTAGAGAGAGAGAGCCTTATTGAATTATCGACAGAGCTAAATTTACGGATAAACAAAGTTTCGACTCCGGCTGCAGGAGCCGTAATTAAGCTCCCACGAAGCGGGCAGAAACAACAAGAGCAGTAAAGCGGACATACATAGGTATACGGCTAAAGGTCGCGAAAATAAAAGCGTCTTTGGCGCCGCGTGGGAAGCTCGGCGATCGATGAACAGCCTAGTGCCGGAAATTCGCGACGTTGCCGGCGCGCACGAGGGGCCCAGATGCGCGAAAAGATGCGAAGAGGAAATTCATTAACTTATAGCCTCCTCCTCCGCCTCTCTCTCTCTCTCTCTCTCTCTCTCTCCCGGTCGTCGTCGATGTCCCTGGAAAGCCTTGCCGCACTTTCCCGCGCGAGAGAGAGAGAGAGTTGGAGCGCGCGCGGAGGGAATCGATCGAGCGCTGGAGTTCGGAAAATTTCGTTAACGCCGAAAATTCGAGCCGAGCGAAAAAATGCGGCCGGATACTCCTTGATTAAATGCCTCCGGCTGCGTGTCGGAGGGAAAATTGTTAACCCCGCAGCACTACAGCTATACACAGCGTGTGCGTGTACGAATGCGTCGGGTAAAAAACGCATCGTTTCCTGGGCAAATTGTGCGGGCGTTGTCGGCGAAGGCTCGTAAACCCTTTGAGAGAGAAAAATGCGAGCGACATTTAAAGTCCCGAACAAACAGCATCGCGCAGCTGCGAGGACGGCGCAGTGGAGCGGACGAAGGGCTCGTGCACGCGGCGGAGGGAATTTCGATCGGAAGAAATTTGCGAAATAGCGGCGGCGGCTGCTGCTGCTGCAGCGCTAGCGCACGGTCAACAGAAAGGGAAAGTGCCGCTACGTGCAAGTCCGATCCCTCTCTCTCTCTCTCTCTCTCTCTCTCTCTGCCTCCGTTGCTGCCGCCGCTGCTGCGATTTCCGGCGGCGTCGCGCGCGCCCTCGCTCGATAATGCAGTCTCTTCGCTCGGAATCTTTCCTCCGCTGCGCGCGTACTTGTATTGCGAGGCGGACCTGGAGTATCGAGAGGCTCAACAACTGGTAATTTCGCTGCTTTGAAATTTATTGCCGCGGGAATGGAAGAGGAGGACGATTCGCTCATGAGGCGTGTGATTATAGGCGAGCGTCGCGCGGCAGCTGACTAATGGATGAGCTCGGCGCAAGGCACGTCCATAAACAATTATTTTACAACTCGACGTCCTCCCGCGAACAACAGTCGAATTCCCCGGCGTCCCCCGGTTCGTAATAGACAGAGAGCGGCTCGTTGGATTTTCGATCCTGTGTCAAGAAACTATAATAGTCATCGGCGGCGAGTCATTACGTATCAGCGCGCGTGGGTGTCTGCTCGCGAGACGGCGCGACGATGGAGGGGATGCAGAAGGGGAAAAAGAGAGGGAACCACTCCAGCAGACGTTGCGAAAGACGCGCGGCTGGCTCTGCGTGTGCATGCACGCGTGCAGGGACGTGTGACGTTGCTTTTTGCGCTGCTCTCTCGCCACTTGTCAATGAAGGGAAATTGCTCTTGGTCCGCGTCCAATCGCGACTATTATTTCTAGAGGAAAATGCGAACGCGCTAAATCGCGTCCCAACGAATTTTCTGCTCGCAGGCACGCACGCGAACACTCCCCCGGCGTAAACACGCTCCGGATCTGAAGCGCGCTCGCGGGTAATTTCGAGGGTAATTTCGCCCGACATTCTCGATAGCGGCAGGTGTCTCGCGATGTAATTCCGGGGGGATGAAATTCAAATTTATGCAGTTTTTCCTCGCTGCGCGCGCGCAATAATATTTGCCGTATACACAGCGGCGGCATGAATTATTCGGCGGGTTTCATCGCGCGCGCGAGATCGAAAATTTCGAAGAAAGAAAAGCGTGTACAGTACGCGCGGCAGCGCAACGTGAGCCGAATGTCGTTTCCGGCGAGACATCGGAATTGAATCCTCCGCTCTCTCGGCTCTGTAGCAAGCGAGCGGCGTTATTTATTCTACCTGGCAACAGCTGAATGAACGGCGAATGTGTCACGAGCCGCTGAATATTGCACTCTCTCGCGGGCTATGCGGAATTTTTCGCATCGACGTCTCGCTGATGCGAAATTGCCACTGCGGCTCTCTCCTGAATAAGGCATGAGGCTGCTGCAACGATCGACTCTTCATAACTCGCTCGGCCCCCGAGAACAATAATCTTGGCTCGAGTCCTTTGACGCTCTCGTCTCGAATCAGCACTGGCAGGACCAAAGGTCATTCATACGCGGCCGCGGCGCCGTGTCCGTCGTTTAAAAGTGACGAGGCATCAGCCTCCGCTGCATTATTCAGCCGCGCGCGTCTGCGGCGAGATCCTCGCGCCTCGGCAGAGGAATATTCGACGCGATTAAATATAACTCGATCGATCACCGGGCCCAAAACACACGCTGGGCCCGCATCGCAGAACGCCATTCGTGAAGCGCAAACGCGCCGCTGCACAGTGGACCGTAAATTTTGCGACTCTTCCCTCGTAGGCGCGCGCGGAAACTCTCTTGGCGGAATTCCAGTCGCTCCGAATTTTTCCGCGCCCAACTCGCGAATATTCTCAAGGACGCAAATAATGTATCCTCCTTCCGAGAAAACGTTTTCGAACTCAAAGAGCCGCAATGACGTCTCCGCTCGCTCTCTCGTGTCCGCTTATAAAAAAGCCATTACCCGTGGCAAAACACGAGGACGAGTCGTACAAGACAAGTCCATTTGGCCGCGGCACATCCCCTTTAACGGACGCAACCGCCGCGTACACAGAGCGAGTCTTGCTGCCACGCCCGAAGCGACTTTCGTCTTCCCCGCGGAAATCCTGACGCCGCCTGCAGAAATGGATTTGCGAGCATTGGAGATGCCATAATCCCCTAATACCGCGCCGAGATGATGTTTCGCGCGCGAGGAAATTTTACGGCAGAGAACGTAACGCGCAATATCGAGAAAGAGAAGATTGCAGGACGCTCTCTAATTTGGAGCTCGCGTGCAGCGCGATATTTGTCGAGCCACGCTGCGATAAGGGCCGCACCCCCGCGGTGCAGCGCAATTTCGGAGCCCGGTACGCTTTCGAGAAAATATCATTCCCCGAACTTCCAGCTGTTTGTCGGCGAGTTTTTCCTCGCCGACGAGCAACCGAGAACTTTATTAATCCCGCTGAACGAGCCGCGCCGGGAAGAGCAAGTCGAGAGAGTAAGTTTCCGCGTTCGCGTAGACGCGGCACGAGGAAACCGCGGAAAGGGCCATCGACAATTGACCGAATACCCGCTTCGTCATCGTCGTCGTCGTCTACTGGCGCGTAATAAATTGCCACGTCTATCTTGATCCGCGCGCTTCCCAGGACGCGTCGGTACAAATGACGCAGCCACGGCACATTTTCCAGCTGGCGAGACAAACGCAGGAAGTTCGCTAACGAGGCCGCGGCAACTCCTCTCGAGCTTTGATTTTGTCGCGAGGGAATTCGGGAGGACGCTTTTTCGCCGAAATTTCAATCGCCAGCAGTGCGCAATTATGAGTCGCATCGCGGCGCGCAATATTCCGGGCGAGCCCGAATCAAAATTCGATAATCCCGATCTCGGCGCGGGCAAACTCGAGCGGCATAATCCCAAACTTGGAATTCCCTCGGCTCCGCGGACGGCTACGTTTACTTTTGCCGCAGCGAGAAGAAAAGAGCCGCGGGGGGGGGGGAGGGAGTGGGAAGACAAATTAGTTTGCCTCGTTTGTGCCCTGCGTTCATTCATTCGCCCGCTCGAGCCTTTCTCTCTCTCTCATTGTGCAGCCTCTCCTGAATTCGAGCGTACACACGTATAGGTGCGCAACAAAAGCGCTCACTCTCTCTCTCTCGCGATCCGGCCCCAATTGAACGACTTTAACTCTCTCCTCTGCGGTATTTTTCTCCGGCTCGATGCGCTATGATACGGAGACGCCATTCATCTGCCTGCAGGCGCGACGTCTAAGGTCGCGCGTCTCGGCTCTAAAATTACGCGAGCCGCGACCAAAAATAATCGTCTATTCCCCGTAGCCGGCGCGAGGATTTTCACCTTTCCCCTGCAGTGTGCGGTGGCGCAACGCAGTCCCTCGTTCCGGATGTATCGATTTTTCCTCTGTTTGTACACGCAAAAGTGGGCTCCACAAGCGAACAGAGAGAGAGAGAGACGCCGAGCGAAGACCCACATGCACGAAATTAATTGGCCGAGCGCCGCGAAAAGCCCGCGCGCGCATGTAATTAACGCTATTTCTTCTCCGCTGCGTGCGTGAGCGCCCGAAGATTCCGGAAATGCGGCGATTCCAGAGATTCCGCGTTGCAGCTCCCATAAATTGTTTCGATCCGAGAGCGAGTCGAAAATAAAATCTCGCCTCCTCCTCCGCCGCGGCTAATCGATTTCCCGTAATCAAGCGCATGAAACTTTGAAAATCCGACGCCGTTATGCGCCCCGTCAATCCGGGTTACATTAGAGCCGCGATGAAATATGCAGGCTCCGCTGAAAGTTGCAGGGGATTGCATCGAGCTCTGTGCGCGCTGCAGCCCGGCGGATCGGAGCTTTTTTTTATCTCTCTCTCTCTCCCCGACGTTGCGTAATCCTTCCTATAAATACGCGTATTCCCGTAACGCTCGTCGGTTGTCTCTCGTTAAAACCCCTCGCGAGTACAGCGAGTACACATCTGCATTATCTGGAGCACAATCGCTCGGTTGCGCCAGCCGTCGTTGTCGCTTTCCCGATAACGGCCGCGATATAACAAGCACCGCAAGACTGTCCGCTCGTGTTTTTCTCGATAGGAGTATAAACTCGACAGATGTAACCATATCTCCATCGCTCTCCCGGTTGCGCAACGGCTCTGGCTGCCGACGCGACGCACTCGCGAATTCTGCCTCGGCTTCGGACACCACAAGGAGAGACGGCCGCTCGCTTCGATGCCTATATGTATTTTCGAGGGGGATGAGTCGCTGAATTTTCACCCGAGACACGTTTTTCCCCCCGCCTCGTTTCTGCTGCGTCACTGCCGACGCGCGACAAAGTTCGACGTCTCTTTTTATTCCGACAGTTTCGAAATCGCGGACCGCTCCGGAAGAAGATAAGTGACGCTCGCGCAATAGCTAACGCGCGCTTTTAATCTGGTTTAGGAAGTGCCAGCGGGAGAGAGTCACGCACTCGCCGACGCCGTTGCCGTAATGCGTATTTACGCAAACTGCCACTGATAAGAGACCGTGCGCGAGACCGACATCTGTTAGGTCGCGCACTTTGCACTTGGATTTTCGTTCGCGGATGCAAGACGACGCCCAGGCCGCGCGCGACGGGGAAAAACGCCTAACGGCTCTGTCCGACGGTTCAACGACACTTTGCTGCTGGTCTTTCGAGGTTATGTCACAGTCCGGGGGGTCGGCCTCGTCCACGAGCCCACTACGCCTCTACCTTCGGGAGGTCCACGGGAGAAAACATCACTCGAAAAATTTTCCCGCACGACTGACTGACGAGGAATAAAAAACGACTCGGCGGACCTTGAAAAATGTTGCCCGATAACGGGACGTCCGCTGCGCAGAACTGATTTTTCCGAAAATTCACTTTCCGTCGCTGGCACACACTCACCCGAGAGCCGAGCACCCGAGGCTCACTGCGCGTCTCTTGGTCGAGGACCTGCAGGCGCACTGATGCACATCACTCGGGGAACCCGCGCACTCTGAAACACTCGGCTTTTTTCCTGCCACGACTCGGGAAAAATCAGGCGGCGACCGATGCAGCAGCTCCTCGAGCTAACGGTAAATCCTCGTCGACTCGTCCCTCTTCCGTCCGTGTGCGCGTGTGTGGCTGTCGCGCGTCCGTGAATGCAAGAGAGACGGAGATACACTCGCTTAGCGCATAAGAAAGCCAACTCTGTGTGTGTGGGTCGTGTGGATGTGGAGTGTGGTGTGTGGTGCAACGAAAGTCGTTTGCACGGTAAGTATGGAAGAATTCAAGGTACTCACGGCGTGGCCCAGTGGCTCCTGATCCTCGTTGCCTTGCCGAGCTCGCAGATCCGACGAGGACGGAGAGACACACACATACACACACACACACAGCGGCAGCAGAGCAGTACAGCAGCAGAGCGGAGAGACGAACAGTGCGAAAATTTCGCCCCGGACTATAGGGTACTCTTCTTTTTTCTCTCCCTCTCGCTCTTTCTCTCCTATAAATACGCCCGGGCTATTTCGGTGGAGTCGACAGAGAGAGAGAGAGAGAGAGAGAGAGAGAGAGATAGATAGATAGAGAGAGAGAGAGAGAGAGAGAGAGAGAGAGAGAGAGTGAGAGAGAGATGGACAACAGCACTCCAGAATCCGTCGTCACTACGCGCACTTTACCTGCAGCTTGTTCTTCTCCTATAGCGGTTCTTCCTGCGCGGCGGCGGCGGGCCAGAGTCGGGGAACACGACGAGTCCAGGCCGCTATAATACGGTATATTATGTGTACAACGTACGCAGGCAGCAGCAGGGGCCGACCTGGTGCACTGCGCAAGAGAGACAGAGAGACGCGGCTGTGGCGCGGACGGCCGACGCAAGCGAACGAGCGAGAGAGAGATGGAGGAACGCGCGCGCGAGAGCTGCACACGCACACATGCACAGCCTCGGTCGGTAACTCCGGCACACCTTTTTCCGTCTCTCTCGCACTCGTCAGTCTTCCGAGGCCCCGACCTATTCGTGTGCTCGCAGCAGGCTATACACGGCGTTGCCCCTTTTTTATATATATATATATATATATATATATATATACACACAAGCTCGCCGCAGGCTGTGGTTATAGCTCGCGAGCACGTATACCTGGCGGTCCGATGCGAGGAAATCCGTATTCCCGATGCGACGCGCGACGACGAATTATGCCAGCGTCCATGCAACGTTGAGGTTATGAGAACGCTCGAGGTGGAGGCCCAACGGCCTCGTCGCCAACTTCCCGATCTGCACACGCGCGCGTGAACTCGGATACTCGGCGGGTACTGGGAAATTTGCTGTGGGGTCGCAAGCTGCACTGGTTGAACTCACTTCTCTGCAGCGATCTCCTCTCGCTGCTCCACAGCTGCTGCAGTAGATGAACGCGCTGGAGTCGCACTGTCTCGTGTTTTACAACTCGCGCTCGCGGAGAAACTGAGTATTTACGAGATCCAGCCTCGATGAAACGGAGAGACACGTACGTTATAGACACAACAGTGAGAGAAGCTAGCGCGAGAGCGCGCGCACACGCGCGAGAACACACGGACGACGGACAGCTCTCTCTCGGCCGCCGCGAGAGAGCATGCGAGCGATTCTCCTTCTCTGTCTTTCGTTCTCTCTCTCTCTCTCTCTCTCTCTCTCTAGAGAGCGTTGTTTAGCTGCAGCGCTCGCGCTGCACACAGACGCGCCCGGGCACTGCTGAGCACGGCCAGCACAGGTGCAGCGGCGGCGCTGCTGCACACACCGACACCGACGCGCTCTGCTGTTTACAGGAGAGACAAGGACGGCGAGTCTGAGAGAGAGAGGGAGAGAGAGAGACGGAACCGACGGCCGAGGGAGGGGGGCGCTCTTCTCTTCTCTCCGACGCGCTCGCTCTCTCTCTCTCTCTCTCTTCGGCGAGGGAGTCGGCTCACGAGTTGAAGAGAGAAGGCGCACAATGCACACAGCGCTACGGGCGCAGCTGTGTGCCAGTGGACGCACACATGTATGGCGAGAGAACGAACCGCCGTCGACACAGAAATAGAAAGAGAGTGACTTTAGCTCTCGGGACGAAAGAGAGCGAGGGAGACGGACAGATGGGTAGGTATACATCCCGCGTATGAGCATAAAGTGCGAGCGAGCGAGAGAGAATTGACGAGGGGAGAGATAGCGCGATAGAGAGCGATTTCAGAGCGCCTTTTTCTCGCCTTCCTGCAATCTCTCTCTCTCTCTCCCGATGCACCAGCAGCGCCTAACCAGACTCCACGGCACTCGTTTCCTATATGCATACAGGTAGCGCATCCAGCACCTGGAGCCCGATGGACATCGTCATCCGGCCGACCGAATAAAGGTGAGCATCATCCCCTCCTGCAGCCTTGTTTTGTACAGTACGCCGTGAGGGGCGAAGAGGGGGCAGCGACAAAGCCTCTCTCTTCCTGATAGCGCATAGCGTCTCCCTCTCGCCTTTGAGCGAGAGAAACACGAGCGCAAAAAAGGGGCAGCCAGCTCTGGCCGAATTTCGCGAGCCGCTCGCGCTTTTCAGGGCCGACGGGTTAACGTCACGGGACGCACCCGCGCTCTGCAGCGCTGGCTGCACGATAGATCGAAAACGATGGACGCCCCCGCGGGGAAACTCCGTATAATCGGCAGGAGGGGAGGCAAGCCGTCGCACACACTCGGAGTACGCTGTGTGTGACCGAGCGCGCGCCGCGGAGTGGGGCCGCCCGGAGAAGAGTTCGCCAGCAGAGCAGCGGCGGGGAGGCAGTTCTGCTGCGCTGAAACCGGCTCACTGTGTACCGATATACACACTCACACGCGCGCGCGCGCGCGCGAGTGTGTCTCGAGGGAGAGAGAGAGAGAGAGAGACGTGCTGCACGATTGCATGCGCGCTTTACTTCTGCAAATTCGCAAGCGAGGGGCTTTTGTACGACGTCGACGTCTGGATTTCGTCATTGTAATTGTAAATTCTTCAGGCTTATCGCGCCGACTGGACGGATTCTTCGAGAGGACGGGCGCGCTATATCTCTCTCTCTCTCTCTCTTTGTCTCGCCAGGCCGTTATCGGGATGTGCTGGGACGATAATGATTTTCGCTTGAAATTAAGCTGCGCGAGGCTCTTCTTCGCTCGAAATTCGGATTAAGAACTCGAGAGCGCAGCCGCGCGTTGTTGCAACGACTGTTGCTAAGGGCCCCGCTGATCTCTCTCGACCCACGCGCCTCTAAACATTCATCTATGCGCTCAACTCGATCCCGTGCGCGCTGCACTGCGAGTCGCGAAATGAAAAATAAATCCTCTCCCACAACACAGCGCGCTTCTCCGCAAGAACGGAAGGCGGCCAATTAAAAACAAAACCGCAGCGCAGCGATCAGCGGCGAGAGATCGTCCAGGTAGCCGCACACACACACACACGCGCGCACGCACGTATTTCCGGAAAACACGCCAAGCCGAGCGCGGATCGAGCGCCTTAAAGGGGATGTGCCGCGGGATGTTTTTGCGTTTCGGAGCCGCTTATACTGCCGCGCTATTATAGGTTCAACGGACTCGCGACGCTCCTAGATGCAGCATCATTGCTACTTTTGTTCGGCTCGTGACTTTGTTTTCGCGCAGGCGGCGTTTACTCTCGCGTGTTATATAGCGACGGAAAATTTCCACGGCATCGAAGAGACGCTCGCAGACAATAAATATTTATCGTTTTCTCGAAAAGCATACGCACGCACACAAAAGCGGTGCGCGGAGCGTCGTCCTCTCCTGAAAAGCGAAATTCCCAAATGCCTTTCTCTCTCCCTCGTGCATAATGAGATTCGTCGTGGTGCTTTATGGCTTCTCCCTCCAACTACAGCTACTCTGCAGTATACTAGTATAAGGTATACATAATACCTATACTCCCCCCCCAAGTCTTGCTCGTTTGTCCGCGGAGCGTCTTTCCGCGGCTCATACTCCGCAGCTATATGTATACGCACGGCGTCGTAATAAAGTATACGGGGAATATTCGGCACAATTGCTCTCGCTAATGAATCGCGCGGCTGCTGGCGGTTCGCGCAGTTTTTCAAACACGTGATGCAGGCGCGCAACGAGCTCGCCTGGCGCGGCCGGCTCGAATCGTTAAATTACCATGTAAATTTCGAAACTTGAAATTGCCGAAATCGCCCGTAAATCCCGACGGAATTGGCGCCGCCGTTTAATACTGTACGGGCGAGCACCTATGCTCGGACTTGGAAAAAGGCGAGTTCCCCAACGTCCAGCTATCAGCGGCAGCGGCGAGAGATAAGGGAGCGGCAATAAAATTAGATTTTTCTCCGCCAAGGTCAGCCGAAATGGACACGGCTCCCCTCGCTCTCCGCGGCGCGCGGCAGTGTGTGCATAATAGGAACAAAGACGCGCGCTCGCTTATCAGAGAGAGAGAGAGAGAGAGAGAGAGAAGCTCCCCCTGGCCCGGGTGTTCCTCGAGGAAGAGAACGTCGTAGGTGCCCCCGTACTCCTCCGCGCGCCGGGGGAGCAGGCGCAGAGCGCACAAGCAGGAGGAGGAGGAAAGAAGACGGAGAGAAGAAAAAGGAGCTGCGCTGCAGGCTCGGAAACAGGCTGAGGCGGAGGAGAGAGAGAGAGAGAGAGAGCCGATGAACCGAGTCGGCCCAGACAGGGAAAAGAGCGCGAGGCCGGACAGCCGGCAACGTCGCGCTGCTAGAAAAAGACGGAGCGACGCCAGTGCCGAGACTTGGCAACGCCGCGCTACTGCCGCTCTCTCTCTCTCTCTCTCTCTCGCTCGCTCGCGCTCACGGACACGCAGGGCAATCGACCACACGCGCGCGCGCGCGCTCGCGCATGTGTGCATGCGCGAGAAGCGGCCAGACCGGCCGAGGAAAGAATCCCGTTTCGTCGGCCCGGCTCTCTCGTTCTATACTGCTCTACAGTGTATACACGACTATACGAGTACACGAACAGGAGGAGGAGGAGGATCTTTGCGCAGCAGCTCGAGCGAAGAGAAGGAGAATGCCTCTCTCTCTCTCTCTCTCTCTCTCTCTCTCTCTCTCTCTCTCTCTCTCGGGCATCCGCTCTTCCATCATCGTCATCGACTCGTCGTCGTCGTCGTCGAGCCTGCGTTTTTCGGAGCATATTTCGAGGCTCGATTATGCGGCAGAATATCGCTTTGCATGTTATACAGCGAGCGCGATATAGTGGGGGAGAGCCGGGCACGTAATCCCAAGCGGCGGCGAATCAGCACAACGTGCTTAATCTCGGCGCACACAGCCCCGAGCCGAGCATTGATAAAACCATACCTATGCGCGTTCAGCCCGACGGACAATGCGCAATGCGCTCGCTTACATCTTTGTCTCCTCTGCAGCGGCTCTAATTACGCGCGAGATCGTAATCTCTCGTAACGGACGCTGACCAAGAGCTGCTGTTTCTCTCTCCCGCGAATATCGTCCCCTTATAAGGCCGCCGCCGCGCGCTCGGCGGACAAATTCTGCTCAGTTTCCATCAGCCGAACGTTCGCGCGCGAAACACAATGTTATACCTAAGCGGCCGCGGCGAATAAACGCATTTAGCTCCGTTTTCGGAGCCATCGATCAAACACGCGTGCGGCTAGTTGCCGAAAACGGAAATCGCGTTAGCGGTAATTGCAGCGGCGGTCGTTGTCCATGCGATTTTTACCTATTTCTCAATTCCGAGTCTTTTTGCGGCCGTGGCCTTGAAAACAATCGTGAACGAGCAGCTTTGCATAAGGAGACGCGGAGTAATTTCATAATCCCGGCGTCTCGAGACTCCGGCTCTTTATTTGATAGACTCCTGCATATTACGAATGCGCTTTAATAACCTTCGCCAGCAATTCCGAGTCCTATCAAGCAGCTTTCCCTTCGTGCGCGCGCGCGCGGAAAAAGGGCAAACAAAACTCGCGCACGTCAAAAGGAGCTAGCGGGTATAACGAGCACCGACACGTCACCGTTTGTATGTATACCTGTATAGCTGCGGGTGAAAAAGGGAAGAACACGCTATTGACCAACGGCCGCGACGCGTAAAAGCAGAAATAAACAGCGCCGAGAGCAGCGCAGTTTATTTCTCCGCTCGCTCGCCGCTGCGATTCCGGCTTATTAAAAAGCCCGGCCTTCTCGGAAAAAGTCAGCCAGACTCCGACGTACCAGTGCACTAGCTTGTATACAGGGGGACACTGCATAATGGAATCGCGCCGATCGATCGATCGATTCGAATGTGGTGCGCGTGCAGTCGCAGCGGCGAGGTCACTGACTGACGAATCTCCGAGACTCTGAAGTCTGAATCCCAAGTAGCCGGTGCGAGATTTCGCCAAAGTTCGCACTCCCTTCCCCGAGAGAGAGAGAGAGAGAGAGAGAGAGAGAGAGAGAGAGAGAGAGAGAGAGAGAGAGAGAGAGAGAGAGAGAGAGAGAGAGAGAAACAAAAGTCCGCTCTGTTTGCCGAACTGCGAGTTTCATCAGCTCGAGAAACTTCCTGATTGGAACGAGCAGACTTTTCCTCCCATACACCCCTATCTCTAATTCCATAAAGCCGGAGCTGGCGCGAGTTAATGAATCGAATCACGAAATTATATAGCCGGGCGCGCGTCGAAAATTTCTTAATCAGATCTATACACTGCGGAACTCTCTCGAGCGGCCCTGAATGGCCAATCCGGCAGAAAAATGAGCGAAAGCCGCGGATAAATTAAATTTTCCACGCATCGTTCCGCCATTCGAAATTCAAATCAGACCGGCCCTTCGAGCGATAAGCATCGCAGTAGTGGGCTACGAGCAAAAAGTCCGCGGGTATTATCAGAGAGAGAGAGAGAGAGAGAGAGAGAGAGCGAGCGGGTCGTGTAACATTATTCCTGCGGCCCTTCGAGCGTCAGTGTGAGAAAGCAGCGGGAGCCTGAAATTTCCCTCAGGTACACGCCACAGGCTTTAAGCGAATCGATTCTCCCCCCGCGGAATTCGAATCGGCCGTGCGCCGGAAATTTCGGAAAAAGAGCCGGCGCTACAGCCCCATGCAAATACATTACACGCACGGCACGCGTATAGGTGCGCAGGGCTGCAGCGAGCAAATATTGATTCGAGCGTCCCCGAAATTTCGCGCCGCACAGCACAGGTCGTATATTTGCCAAGTGCAGCGCTGAACCAGATTCCGCGCGTCCGCGGAAAAAAGAGAGCGCTACCTGCTCGTTTTTAATCGGTCAGCTACGCGTCTTCGCTGCTGCTGAGAGCGAGAGAGAGTGAGAGAGAGAGAGATAACGCGTGGGTGCAGAGTTGGCTCACTCGCGCGCGCATCGAGGAGCGAGCGAGAGGGTCGGCCGATGGAAGAGCTAAAACAACAATAGCGCTGATTACTCGCGACGGCGAAAGGGTGTGGCAGAGGGAGAGAGAGAGAGAGAGAGAGAGAGAGAGAGAGAGAGCGCGCCATTGAGTCGTTACACGCAGGAATAGCGCACTCGCTCAGACGCCGAGTACACATATACGCGTGTGCTCTCGCCCTCTCTCTATCTCTCGCGAGCGTGTGCGTATTATAGCGCACGTACACGTACACGCGCGGAAAGGCTGGCCGCCACCACCGTCGACTCTCTTTCGAGCGAGAGAGAGAGAGAGAGAGGGCGCGAGGGGCGAGAGTAAGCGGCGGGAGGAGCGCGGAGGAGGAGGAGGACGGCTGCGGGAGGGAAGGGGCAAGGATGAACCAGCTTAAAGGGGATAGAGCCGACTGTAAATAATCAATATACGCGAGAGAGAGAGAGAGAGAGAGAGAGAAAGAGCTGCCAACGCCGAGCTCTCCTCTGTGCGCGCGATGTCTTCCTCGACTTTTTACGCATCGGACGAAGCGCAGAGTGCAGCTCGAGTTTTGACTGCGAACCTTCTACTCTTTCGAAAATTCCTCTCTACTGGAACGATCGATTGTCTAGACCGCTCCGAGCGCCGAGCGCATAGTCTCTCTCGAGTTTTACGACTCCGCTCTCTCCCTCGCCGTAATCCATCGCTCCGATCCGCTCTCTATCCATCTCCAATTCTGGAAACTCATCCCGCGACGCGTGTGTGTGTGCTCTGTACTGCACAGCGGCTGCAAGTTCGGCCAAACTTCTGCCGGCAGCGAAATTACTCCCCAAGTTGCGCGCGAGCTCGAATAAATATCGAAATCTCCGAGAGAGAGAGATAGATAGAGACGTAGACAAAGCCGTGGCATCGGCGATTCGATACATTCGCCTTTTACAGCCGCGCACCGGCGATACGCTCCTACGACTCGCTGTGCTCTGTCCCTCTCTCTCGACAGACAGACAGAGAAAGTATTCTGAATTCGATAACGGGACACCCTGCACGCGCGCAGCCGAATTTCGCGCGAACCATGCTTTCCTTTTTTCGAAGCGAAAATTTTCGAGCCTCGCTCTCGTAGCTGGATTCTCGAGCCGACCATATGCTTAGTCGGGAGATCGGAGATAGCGCTGGACGAGCAAAAAACCTGATTCTTTTTCCACAGCCGTAGTTCGCTGGAGGCTCCGCAGGTCTCAGCACCGTCCGGGCCCGAGCTGACATCTGTGGAATTTGTCAGCTACTACTCGAGCACTTTCAAAAAGGAGGATCTTTTCTCTATACCGAAATTTCTCTCCCTAAAACTCAAATAGTTGACGCAGACTCTTCGTTTCGTAACAACAATATCGAGTTTTATTTCATAAAAATATTAGACACTAAGCGTTACTCCTGCTCCACTCTTCGAGCGGTAAATTGCTCGGCTCGGTCTCGTTTATCTTCAAGTTGCACCTTATCGGCTTGCTGTGATCCAGCAGTCCAAACATCCTCTGCAGGGCATTGATTGCAGCCATTTTTTCGGCTTCCTCGATCGTTTCGCCAAAGCCTGCGGATGAAGAATTTAGCGGTTTATCCAAAATGCAGTTTATTCGGCTATGCGGCCCGCGGATCTTCTTTCTTACCTGAGCCCAGAAACTCTTGATTGGAGTAGACCGCAATGTTGTACACAGGTAACAGTGTGTTGACACCATTCTGAGCTATTATTCTTGGTTCTGCAAGTTCCCTGTGCTCTCGGTCGAGTATGTCGTTTAGGATTTCAACTGGTTCCTCTGGACACCAGATTTCCATCAGATCCTTCGCAACCAATTGTGCAATGAGTATGTCTCGTACAAACAGACCTGTGTGCTCCAAATCGACGCTGCGATTTAGCGCCGACGTCAAAGCGTAGAATGTGTTGGCAATTGTTTCCTCTTCCAAGGGAGAATCCTGCGCAAGCAAATACCGTTATTGTTATTGCAGCTATGATAGCCATAGATTTCACGTGATTTATCTAAAACTACACTCACTGCTGACAAAATCAAGTCTTTTGCTCCTATACCGGATGCTGTGTTCGCTAGAACCGGAGTTGAAAGCAGGTATTGCTTGAAAGCACTAGAATGAAAATTGACATTAGAATCTGCATAGCTTGATCTAACCGAGATTCGCTCTTATGTGTAACACAACTCACTAAATACATTCTTGAGGTGCTAGAGGTAACGACTGACTCAAATAATTATCGATTACTAGAGAAACTATTTCTCTTCCTTCATCAATCATCTCGCGATTGTCAGTTAGATCCAATTGAGGATCTTCGATGCCGACTTTCTTCTGATCTTCTTCCTCTCTTATGACGTAAGATCTGTGTATAAATGCTTGTTCGAGCAAATCGGTGTCAAACTGTTCTGAAAGCCTATTGTTGAATGCATAAATTTCAGCATCTCTATTCCAATCGAGAAACTTGCTTCTTGGATTTGGCACTTGTTTCCCTTGAGCCCACTTTCGCTTTGTAAGCTCAATTAAAGTCGGTCGAACATATCTTTTGATGTATCTTTGGGCTAGAAAAAGACAGCGTGAATCATTAGAAAAGTTCGAGTTGATTGAAAAAACTCTAATTTAACCCTGCCACCGCTGTCGCACAAAAACGTGAAACTTACACACGTGATGAGTAAGGTTTAACTTCTGGCAGCAAGCTGCTAATCGTGCAGCAGCACGTAAACTGTGCATCTTCTCACTGGATTCTATCTACTTTTTACAGACGAACGATTATTTAAATCGTGCAAAACAATGATTATTCGCCGAAAGCTCTTACAGCACCGTCCATAACAATAGTGTACCCATCGAACCGACACAGCACGAAGTAGGGTTAGAGTAAGGTTAGTTAGCGAGCGAACCAATCGGAGCGCGAGATGCATTCATGAAAAACGGACCGAATTCGTGCTCCGTTCTGTCAGACTGTACGTCGCGAATCTATAATACATAAACGCGCACGGATTCTTTGACTCTCAAGTCATTAGCAGTGACGACAACTCGCTTGTCAAAGCATAAAGACATTGTTGTTAAAGTGGATAAGCATTATCTTTCGACGAGTGAAATACCAAGTGTACTGCAAGAATTGGGCTTTTCAAAGCATTCAACATGTTTAAATCCAGCCAAGAGCCTGACATTCCAGCTGCGCTAGGTCCACTGAATAATTTTAGCACTGATGAATTAAAAGATTTGTTGAACAATGATGACAAGTTTGAGGAAATTATCAAAGATAATCAACAGGTACAGATTAGTATTTTTCTACTTGTACAATCTTACTTGAAAAAGTTAAATAATGCTCTTAACTTTTGTAATGAGTCGTACGCAAGCAATAACATCGCGGTATTCTATTTCAGTTGTTGGAATGGGAGTCTGAAAAGGAAGAAATTATGGTCAGGAATCGATCATTAGCAGAATTCAACTTGTCAAAGGAGCCAGAATTGGAAGAATCGAAAAATCTAATACAATCTCTTAGCGAAGAAGGCAATCAATTGTGCGCAAGTGTGCAGGCAAAACTTGAACAGATAAGTAAGTTTGAAGGATAGAGTAATCTATTTGATAACTTGTATGGTATATCTTTATTCTTTATTTTTTTGCAGCAAACAAAGCTGGGACAATGACAGTCGACACTGCACTGGATCTTTTACAAGCTGCAGCTGCAGAAATTGAAGAAGAGTCGGAGGTTTGCAATATACATGATTAAGTATTGCTTTATAGAAGCAGACAACAAATTATAGCATAAATCTGTAATTTCAGAAAGTAGCAGAAAAGTTTCTGAGCGGAGACTTGGAGGTTGATGAATTTTTGGAACAATTTCTCACGCGGCGCAAGATCATGCACATGAGAAAGGTAAAAGTTGATAAAATGAGAGAGCTGATGAGAAGACCATCAGTACATTCTTCCACAAATCCTGGATATCCAATAGCTGGAAATTTCCCAGGAATGCCATCTGTTCCATACCCAACTGGACCATTGTCTATGCCTATGCCAGTGCCTCCAATTTTGAAGCCATTTTAGTTAATCAGTACGCGTTTGTCTATCTATTCAACTTTTGTGGATACGCTTGCCAATCTGAAAAATTTACACAGATTCGCGGGCCTTATATTATTAAGTTGAAATGTGTTTATTTTGAACAAAATGTACAGTGATACTGAAATATTTCACGTCAGTTAATATTCTGAAAATTACGTTTAATTTAATGTACTTTTATATTGTTTTCTTGTAGCGAATAGCAAACTCTGTAAAAAAGCAATTATTATTATTAACTGTTAAAATACTATCAGATCAGCGTGTAAAAGTAAACAAAATCATTGTAATTTAAAAATACAAGACTAACTGTCACTGTGAAAATCTTCACGTACTCGTTTAAGATTTAAGATTTAAGATTAAAATATTTTTATTTCTTCTGTACAATAACAAGGCTCATTAGTATTTACAAAATAAACATAAGAGCTTTTTAATAAATAATATGTCTAATAATGAACTTAGTTTTAAACGCTAGACATCAATTCTTTCTGTTGGCTAACAAGTTCCGATCATAAACGGTCTTTTCGTAATGTGCTTGAAATGATAGAGCGATCAAAACTAAGACCGCTGTGGATAAAATTGTCAATACGTTAGCCTTATCCTTTTCCACTTCTTTAGCATACTGACGATTGAGTTCCTCCCTCAAAAGTCTGCTTTCTTTATCCTTCAAGGAACGCCTGAATGTGTTGCCGTAGTGCGTACGTGTCCATTGATCAAAATCAAATTTTGCTCGATTGGTAGCTCTTTCTCTGTCTGGATCATAATCTTTTTGTCGTGCCTTGTAAAATCCAGCTAATGGATCTTCCCTCTTTTCTGTGTACGGTTGCGATTGCGTTTGTGCCTTTCTCAAGCCAAAACTGGTGCTAGCACCTCTGGCCAAGAGGTCACGGTCGTACAGTTTGCGTTTACTGAAATTTCCCAATACCTCGTAGGCATCGGAGAGATCTTGAAAGTTTTTCTTCGCATCCGCAGATTTGTTAACGTCAGGATGAAATTTCTTTGAGAGTTTGTAATAGGCTGATTTTATGTCATCTTGTGTACTGTTTTGGGCTACTTTCAGCGTTTCATAGTGAGTTGGAGCTTTAGCCTTTGATGAAAAGCACAGCCTTAATTCGCATACGGAATTGAAAATTCGTTTGGAGCTGTTCGCAATCTGCAAGAAATCATTGAGAAATCACGATGACTGATATTTCCGACTGAGAAACACGAGGCCTCTATATCTTACCATGGTTATTGAACGATCAAAACATAAGTAGTAATTTTGAAGAGTCAGGAGAGGCTAGATTTTGGGTGATTCTCTTCCTCTTCTCGATCAGGTTCCAGTCAGGTAGGTGAGCATGCTGACAAGTTTGGAAATACTTAGGCTCACTCTGTAATTTCGTTAATTGCAGCAAATTCTGTGCCCAAGGTCAAGATTATTCATATTTCAAGATAACCTAACCTATAGGAGGGCTGTCGTATAGTACTGCAGACACTTTTACGCAAGCTCCTGCTGCACAACCCCCACTCTTGTCGACTTATTTGTTGTATCAGATGATGCATAGATATAGATATAGTATAGAGTCGTCCGCAAGATCCGACGGGAGCGGCGCGAAATTTGAAAAATGTCGCGCGTCACGTGTTTGTGGCAAGAGAATTTTTGCGATAACGCTCAAGCATATTCGAGGCCAAGTTTTTCGGCGAAGCTTAAGAACTGGGAATGAAGTTGCATAGGGTTTGCATTGCGTTTGATCCCGGAGCAGTCCTCGATACCGCAATGTATACATACCTACGAAGATGGATCAACGTCGAGTGTCGGCGCGTACCGTAATCCATATACGCGTTTCGACTAGCCCGACGGGAGTATGCCCTCGCATCCACACAATGAAAAGCACACCTGCTGCGCCCATCCCAGCTTGTTTGTCTCGCGCACGTACGAGGAAGAGGGCATAGCCGAGCGGAGATATGGCTGCACATTGGTGCGCGTGACTCACGCACACGCTGCTGATATATCTCGTTATCCGATAGCCGTATCTAGGGCGTGCTTATATCCGCTCCTTATCGCGGCAGTGTTTGTCGAGGCAGATAAGACGGCCGCGAGTCGCGTACGCGTAGCGTCTACCTGCCGTCCGCATCAGTCGAAAACTCGACTGCATGTACGGCGCCTGCTCGACTAGTTTCGGCGTGAAATAAGTGAAAAGTGTGCCGCGGTATCGAGTTCCGCCCGAGATGGTCGTGAAAACCCAAGGCGCCGGTATGGCCCAGCTGGAGCGCAGGATCGAGTGCGTCAAGTACACCCTCTTCTGTTTCAGCGCGGTCATGTGGGTGAGTGCAGGAGGCTGAGAAACGGCGCGGAAAAAAGCAGAGCTTTCGCGGCGCATTCCTCGAGTATACATTCACGCCGTATAAGCGGGGCGCTGACGAAAGCCATCCGAGATAAGCCGATACCCGCGCGCGTCTTATATATATATATATACATATACAGATATATGCCTCCATTTCCAACTAAACAATGCTTCCCCGGAACAGATGCTCGGCACCGGCATGTTCGGCCTGTCGATATGGCTGCGAGTGGAGCCGGGCTTCCAGGAGTGGGTCGACTTCCTGCAGATCGGCGAGTTCTACATCGGCATCGACGTCCTCATCTTCGCCTCGGTGCTCGTCACCGTCGTCTCCTTCTTCGGCTGCGCCTCCGCCCTCCTCGAGAACAAGCTCGCCTTGCTCATCGTGAGTAGAATACTACAATCGATTAATCGAGGACTTTTAATTTTAACGGCCAACTTGTACTTATCCCCCCCCCCCCCACTCCCCCTCCAAACAGAACATCGGACTGCAGGGCCTGTCCTTCCTCTTCGGACTGGCCGGCTCGGCCGTACTGCTGGACTACTCGACCTACGACAGCCAGATCCAGCCGCTGATCCGCAAGTCCATGACGAACCTCATCGTCAACTCGCAGCACGAGCACGTCTCGGTCATCCTCAGGATGGTGCAGGAAAACGTAAGCGATAACAGAACGAGTCATGGCGCAGGAAGCGCGAGCGCGACGATAACGGCTCATTCGTCTCGTTTCGTCTGCCATTTAGATCGGCTGCTGCGGCGCGGACGGACCGACGGACTACCTGAACCTGCTGAAGCCTCTGCCCACCGAGTGCCGCGACACCGTCACCGGCAACGCCTTCTTCCACGGCTGCGTCGAGGAGCTCACCTGGTTCCTCGAGGCCAGGGCCGGTTGGCTCGCCGGACTCGCTCTCGCCCTCTGCATGGTTCACGTGAGTGTACAGCGTATCTGGAACACCTAGCTTATCGCGCCTCCGTGCGCGGCTCCCTTTCACTCGGCCGAGCCGAGAGCTCTGTTATACGCGAGATATTACGTTTTCATTCAATTGGAGAATTCGACTGATGCATTAGTAAGTGCGTTTCTTTTCTTGCAGGTCGTCCAGGCGGTGCTCTCGCTCATCCTCATCCAGGCCATCAAGAAGGAGGAGGACAACGCGACGTTCAAGCGCTAAGCCACAACCGATCCCCTCTTTAGTTTATAGTTTTTTCTTCACTTTTTTCTATTACGTGTAATTTAACGTAGATTTTTATACCTTCTGCTTAATCAACGTGTCGTGTGCGCGTCTCTGCGAACAACGACTGTTTCTTTTTATATACCGTATACTGTACTTGTAGGCGTCCGGAGCCTTGCGCAATTCCTAACAAGTCTATGTAGCCGTAGTCGTAAATATACTTTTGTAACACATTACCATATTTATATGTTATCGTCGAAATAAATCATGTTCACCCATATATACGTACGTGCGTGCGTACAACGAGAGAGGAATGTCTCGCGCACTCGTCGATTTCGCAATGCGCCTCAGGAATCAATCAATCTCCAAACGAGCTGCTCTCTCCGTCCAATTTTACGGAGCATTGTCAGCCTTGAACCGTCGGCTGCTCGTATATATGCTGCCGGTAATTCATTGTTATGACTCGCTGAAACGATCCTGCGGAGATCCGAATCTGCCGGATGAATAGGTGAAGGTCCCGCCTCGTCGTAATTGCGTTATAGCCCTTGTGCTCGTACGATAGTCTCTTCCTGTCTCTTGCTGATTTTTCCAACGAATTTACTGGTGCCCGATTTTTACTCTCGAGAGCTTGTTTCGGCCGCTTAGGCCTGGGCAATTCGGAGCGTGAAGCGGAAAAACGATTTCAAAAGACCTCTGCCGTTGAGTTTCACACTCTTTATTTACAAAAATTATCAATATACATAGTATACAATATTATATTACGTACAGCTAAATGGTATGAAATGGTATAATGTCAATGTTAGGGGCTAAAAATAATTTATTTACAATAATAATAGAACGAATCGCGAGCACCGTTTTTTCTCTTCTCCAACCGTCAAGTTTCTATTGCATGCCTATGGTGGGCCGAAAGTACACACTCGCATCGATACACAATACGAAGAAAAAAAGAATCTCGACAGCAGCGAGCGTGCTGCAATCGCTCGCTTTCGTTTCTTTTTCACGAGTGGCTTCGCGCGAGGACTGTTTTTTTTTTCTTTCGTTGATGGCAGCGACCTGTGCCTTGCGCAATTTTTCACTCAACTAATACTAGGAATAATAATTTAAGATCGCGCGCGCAGGAATTTCGAGTCGAGAGGTGCCGAAAATTTGCAGTGCACCGCTCGATTTATACAGTAAAGTAAGGCTAAAGTAACGTCTCGAGCTCGGTCCGCGCCCTACTCGCGTTCGGCCTCGCTCTCGGGAGGCGCGAGAAGGGCGCCGTAAGTGCGCACAAACCCATTCGTCGCTTCTCGTCGATCGGCCTCTAGCCCACGTAGGGGTAGCCGGGGAAGCCGACGGCCGGCGGGTAGTAGCCGGGGAAGGCCGGCACCGTGGGCTGGAGCGCGATGGTCGAGGTGACGTAGGTGGTGAGCTCGGTGGGCACCAGCCGCGTGGAGAAGAGCGTCGTGTAGGCCGTCTTGGCGCCGAAGGTCAGCTTGAGCACGCGCGAGTCCGAGACGGTGGCCACGGTCGGCTGGACGACCGGCGCGCTCGTCACCGTGAACTGCGGCTGGGCGTGCGGGAAGAGCGGCACCTGCGGGACCTGCGGCAGCTGCGGCAGCTGCGGCACCTGCGGCAGGGTGATGGGCGCGGCCAGGGTCGAGGTGCCGTACTCGTAGGAGGTGCGCGGCACCGTCGCCACGGGCCGGGTCAGCGTCGAGAAGATGGTGTTGCCGCCGTTCACCAGCGGGATCACGTGCGAGTCGTAGATGGTCTCCAGCACCACCACGGGCCGGGACGTCGTGATCACCTGCCGAGCGGGATTGGTTATTCGAGGGAATTCATTCTGCTGTTCGTTGTTAAAAAAAAAAATAGCGTACCTGCGGCTGGGCCTGCCCGAGCAGCTGCAGCAGGGCCAGCTGCTGGGCCTGCTCCTTGCTGATGGGCGACTCGGCGACGGCGCTGCTGCTGGGGCTCTGCTCGGCCTTGAGTCTGCTGCTGGGGCTGAGGGACTTGAAGATGTCGAGGTCGGAGTCGAGGTCCGTGCTGGGCGCGACTATGCGCTTGGGCACGTCCTCGTCGTCGCGCTCGTCGTCGCCGAAGTCGAGCTCGAGGTGCAGCTCGCTGCCGGCCTCGTCCAGCTTCGAGTTGAACTCGTTGAGGGTCTTGCTGGGCACGAACTGGAAGAGCTCGGTGGGCGGCAGGGTCTTGGTCGCGGTGACGATCCTCGCGATGTTGTAGGTCTGCACGAGGGTGATGCGGCTGGTGGTGTTGCCGTTGGCCGCCACCACCGGCAGCAGGTGGGTCTTGAGCAGCGTCTGCGTCGTGGAGAAGGTCTCGGTGATGGTCTCGAGCGGCGGGGTCGCCTGGCTGGGCTCGAGGGTGATGGCCGGCAGCGTGGCGATCGACGAGTCGAGCGGCAGGCTGCTCTCGTACGCGGCGCCGGTGTTGGCCAGGATGTTCTCGGTCAGCGGCTCGGTGGGCGAGAGCGAGCTCGGGGTCGGCTCGGCCGTGGCGAAGGACTTTTTGATGGTCGAGGTGACGGTGACGAAGCGCGTGTTGCGGGAGGTGCCCACCTGCGAATCGAGCGGCTCGTTACAATGTATACCAGATACGAGCTCGTTAACATTCGCATAATTGCTGTATCGGCCGATCGAGTGAGCAGCCGCGCGCGATTATCGCACCTCTCGTTGCGTCAGCCGCGCGAAAGTAGAAACTGCTCCAGCTACGATGACGTATCGCGCGCGGCCTGACATTGAGAGCGGCGCGTTACGAGAATAGTCGAGATGCTATCGCCGCCGGTGCAGCGCCGAATCCGCGCTCGATCCTTTGTTCCTTTGTGTTCCCCCCCCCCCTGCCGCGACTTTCGCTCGAATGGAATTAGCCTTGATTTTCTCTCACCTGGAACTCGTAGGGCGACTTGATGGTGGCTATCTCGAAGTAGATGTCGTTCAAGTCGCCGGGCGTCGAGATCTCCACGTTGATGGTCTCGACGGGCAGGATCCGCTCGGCGGGCTGCGGTGGCCCGGCCTCGGGCTGCTGCTGCTGGACGCTGACGTTCACGTCCTCGGACTCGCTCTCGTCGAGCTCGCCGTCAAAGTCGCCCTCCTGGATGTTGCGCTGGCTCAGGGGCGCCGGCTCCTCGGCGTTGCTCCCCGGCTGCGGGCCACCGCTGGCCACCGGGGCCGAGGTGGCCACGCTCTGCTCCACGCTGACGACCGGTTGCTGGGCCTGGGGCTGCTTAGCGCTGGGCTCCTCGTCGCCGGCCTGCTTGCGGATCTGGATGCGCGGCTTGGGGGTGGTCTTGTAGGACCAGCGGCCCTGGGTGCGCGGCAGCTTGGCCTTGGCCGAGGGGTTCGAGGTAGGCGCGGCCGACTGCTGCTCGGACTTGGAGGCGCTCTTGTACTGCTTGGCCGGGCTGCTGTTGGCGATGCTGTTGGACGGCCGGAAGCCCGCGCGGCGGCGGGTGCCGCCCGTGGAGGCCTCCGTCGTCGTCGTGGTCGCCGTCTGCTGGGTCCGGTTCCTGGGGGGAAGAAGGTCGCGTTCAGTCGGCTCGTACCGCAGGACACGACACTTGGGCTTGCCGCGAGCGCGAGTACTCACTTGTAACTGGGCCGAGCGCCGCCGGGCCTGTTTTTGCCTCCGGCTGGTCGGTTCTGCTGCTGCTGTTGCTGCTGCTGCTGCTGCTGCTGCTCTCCGTTCTCGGCCTCGTCCGCGATCTTGTTGCGGAACTTGGGCCGTACTCCGTTGCCGCCGGGATGCCGGCGACCGGGCCTGCCTCCTCCCAGACCTGTCGATCATCGCAAACGAGGCACACATGACAGGGGGATCGACATCTGACCGTTTCGACACCTATCCGAGATGGCTTTGCGAAACCGAAAATCTGCGACTCGGATTTTCGATGTCGCCGCGAACCGGACTTTGTTTATCGGCGCGGCCGCGAATTTACAGTTGGCCGCGCCGTAAAAGGGTTCTCGAAATCGGCGAAAAATATTTTCGGCCGCTCGTAAATGCAACTTAGAGAAACAAGGACACGCAGCGCTTGATCAGTACTCACCGGCCTGTTCGGGCTCGTCCGACTGCAGCGGCGAGGTGGGCTCGAGCTGGTGCTGGTGCTGCTGGTGCGGCTTGTGCTTGCCGTGCTGCTGGGGCCCGAGGGTCTTGAGGATCCGCTGGCTGCTGCTCGGCTTGATCTTGTTGCCGGCGTCCAGCACGTTGTTGGCCGGCGGGTTGAGTATCCGCGAGCTGCTCTGCAGCACCTGGGCGTACTTGCCGTTGATGTAGGTGCCGATGACGTTGGTCTCGTGGACCGTCGTCAGGCCGTCCTTGACGATGGTGCCGCCGAGCTTGGTCACCAGGCCCGTGGGGTTCTCCTTGTCGCGGCGGGCCGAGGGCCGGGGCTTCGGGCCCGGCGACTTGGCAGACGGACGCAGGTTTATCACCTGCGAGACGATCGGAAGAGGTTAATTAAGCGGCAAAGTGCAAAGTGCTCTCAGCGGACGCGATCGGATACGCACCTTGTAGGTCTCGTCGACGATTTCGGTCGGCTGCTTGGACAGGAAGTCGTACTCGGGCTCGGCCAGGTTGTTCTTGACGCCGGGCACGTCGTCGAGCTTGGGCCTCACCTCGAGGACGCTCGACAGGGCTGGGCTCTTGCTCGTTGCGACTTGGGCGCGCGTAGGCTGTGTGTGGGCAGGAAAAAATTCCTTTCTCTCTTTATCTCTTATTTTCAAAAGCCGCGTGCTCGGCCTGCCAACGAGTCCGAGCCGCGCGGGGTGAACGACTCGGCCAAGTGCAGATTTATGTAGATGGGGCAGGACAAAGAGCCGGGAGGAATTCGCGGCTGAGTCAGCTGATGCTGCTGGGCGACTAGCTGCCCAACCGGTTGCTCGATCGCGCCGGGGGGGGGGGGGGGTCAAGGCTCCACCTATTGGTGGATCTCAATTAACGCTTACCTCGCTGGACTGACTCGCCGGGCCGACGACGTTCTGCTGGACCACCGAGTTGACGACGATCTTGGTGCTGCCCTTCTTCGTGCCCTCGGCCTTGTGCGTCTTGCTCGGCTGGATGTCGGCGATCTTCTTCTCCGCCACAGACGGCTTCGTCTCGATCGCCGAGGCGGACTTGGCCTCGCGGTTGCCCTCTGAAAATTAATGCGTTAATCGCAGTAGTGGGAAATCTCCTCGAGGCAAGAGAAAAAGGAAAGGCCCTTCGCGAGCAGCTCGCGAGTTGGATAACGAATGCAAGCCGCGCGTGCCCGAGACACGTGCGATTTGTTGAGCAAGAGCTTTATCCCGTGAAAGGCGGCTCCGCGTTCGTTCGATCTCGCCGATGTCCCAAAAAGCGCTCATAGAAAGCGAAATTATGTTACAGCCGCTGCAGCGAACGTCGGTGAACGTCGGGTAAACACTCGGAAACACGAGTATATCCACTCGGCGCGCTGGGGAGGCAGTCGCTCGGCTCGAGAGACTCGCGTAGGAGGTATGCGTGTACAGGCCGCGCGTACGCGCTTTGAATTTCTCACGCTCGCTGAAAGGGCTCTCTTTCCAATCCGAATCTCTCCGGCGATCCAGGGAAGAGACGGATTTCGCGTTGCGACAACTGCGCGAGCGCAGCGAGAAGCGGCGGATAAGAAAGTCACACTCATTGCGCCGGTTTCGAGTTTCATTCCTCCGCGCAACCAGTCGCAGCCCTGCTTTTCTCGAATTTATATTTTCGGCGTTGCATAAGCCGCAACGGGAGCGAAAATAATCCGATAGAGAGAGAGAGAGAGAAAGTGTCATCCCCGCATTCCCGGAGAGAAATCCGTCCGTCTCGAATACTTCTCTCTCTCTCTCTGCGCGAAGACAAGGAGGTCAGGCGGTGATAAATCGAGCGAAACTCGCGCGCGACTTTATAATAACCGGCCGTGTCGGCATATTACTTAGAAATTTCGGAGTACGGGCTCGAGCGGCGGCGAATTGCGCGGCAAATTGTACGGCAATTATATCACAGTCGTAGACAGGCCGGGATTTCAAAAGAACCGCGGCTGCTTTGCCACGATATAGGAGACGAGGAGTAAACGTAATAAATCTTTCGGCGCTATTCCGATCGCGGACATTCCGGAGCTCCGTGCTTCTGGCCAAACGGACAAGTTTTTTACTTTTTACTCCCTGATCGATGTGCACCGATGCAGCCGTCGTTTAAGACTATCGGACTATCGGATCTCTCACCTGCGGGCTCGCTCTGCGGACTGAAGACCATCACCGTGTTGCCGATGGTCGTGGTGAAGTCGAGGAACCCGTAGACGGTCTGGGTGGTGAACTCGGGGCCGGCCGGCGCGGGCAGCACTACCTCCTCGGCGTTGGCCGCAGCCGCAGCCGCCTCCGGCTCCACATCGCTGTACGTCGAGCCGCCCGTGTAGATCTGCGCCCCGCAGCTGCATACTGCAAAGAAGCCTCGAATTAATCGCCCGCTGCAGCCATCGGAATGTCGCAATTTTGATAATAACAAAGCGAGCAGCCAGCCCGTGAAAGGTGTGTCGACTTGCTGCAGCGTATTGACCGCGATTTTACAAACTTTACAAACCGACCCGCTTATCAATCTATCAATAGTCGCATTATTACACAGTGCGTGCACGTGAGCCGGCCGACACGTGCTTGAAAAATATATGCTTTCCGCAGAGCAGCGCGCCTTTTCACCGACACACTTTGCGCGGAGATTGCTTTTCTCGCGCGGCCTATTTTTCGAAAAAAAAAATCCCCGTATATACAGCGTTTCTCTGTAATATACGTATGATAGGCGGTAAAAGCCGCGGCATTGCGACGCCACCGAGTTACGCCTCGACTGCGTTATGCCGCATCGTTCCCGTTGCGTAAACTCACCGAGGGCGAGGGCTGCGAGGAGAGCTGAAAGCTTGGACGCCATGCTGCTGTCGTTAAAGATGAGCGCTCAGCAGACGACTGGCATCCTACGATGCGGTCCGATTTGTCGAATCTGAAAGCAGAAGGACGGTCCGTGTACAAGGGTGCGTTGTTGGAAGAAAGTGCAAATTCCCAGTCGAGGCTACACGCGCGCGCGCGCGCGCAGGAGAAAGGACGCGAGAGCGGCTGTAACGCAGCAATCTCCGAGCGAGCGGAGAGACGATTACGCGCGACCTAATCCTGCAACCTCGGCTGTAACGCGCTCCAACGTTATATCGCGTACATAGGAACGGGAGCAGTATCAACCGCAGCGCGTATGGAGTAGCCTTGCCGAGCCGACTTATGCGCCCGTAGAAATTTCACAATGGAAATCTCTTGGGTTCTCGTCGAACGATAATTCTAATTCAAGAGTACAAGTAGCGGTCACGCGTGCGCGCACGTGCTTCCCGCAATCCGAACCGGCATCGCGGTCGCGTGCGCGAACTCGTATAATTCCACGCCGTCGGCATTCCGCGATGCAGTCGCTAATCGTATAGACTCGCGATAATCGACTTTTTTCGAGAGCGCAGATCCAGCTCTCTGCAGCGACGTCCTTAACCTTCGCGATTTTTACTCGTCTTGTACACCTGACCGGTGTAAACGAGTAGCTGCGCGCTGCCGACACATTCCATTTGGTCAGGCCGCGAGATCTCTCTGAAACTCAAATGACTCCGATGTCAGGCACTTTCTTCTCCCGATCGCGGAGAATCGAATTAGCTCTTCCGCGTGCAATCGAAGCTTTTCACCGAGGACTGAAATTCCGCTCGTTGTACAAAAATCAAATCCTCGGAGATGGGCTTCCTCGCGTCGGGTTTTGAAAAATCCTCCCAACTTTCATGCGCGCACAATTTTCTAAATTCGCGCTCGCTTATGCCGCGCACGCGGCGCCGATGTCGCAACCGCGCGTGGCTCTCTCGGTTTCAAGGCGAAATCCGGCCGCCGCGTCGGCTGTCGCAAGCGCAGCACAACGCGCGCGTACACACACAGCTCGCATGCGCGGAAAATCTCGAAAAGCAGAGCAGACACACACGGGTATTACAATCGAAGAGCTCGCGCTTCTTCGCGCCTCTTCGCGCCTTTCACTCTCCGCGGCTCGATGTCTGCTACTCGCACCAGTCCCACGATCCGCGAGCGCACGCCAGAGTCCACGTTGCAAAAGCTTCGCGTAATATCGCGCCCGTCTCACTTATATATGCGGACTTGTAATATAACAGCGCGGTACAATTGCGAACGCGGCTCACCTCCGCGCGCGCCAATTTTTCGGTGGATCATCGATCGCCGACAGTACACTGAGAGAAATTTATAGTAAATTTTACTATACTGGATAGGAAATTTTAATGAAAAGTTTGGTAATCCACTCACAGACTGACAGTCTAGTAATTTTTACTAAACTGTATAGTAAATTTTGTAAAACTATAAATTTTACTATACTGAGTAGTAATTTTTACCCTGACTAAATTAAATATAACAATGCACATAGTGGAAAAATTATTTTCAATTATTATATGGCTCTAAATTTTTATGGTTATGGAGGGTTACTTACTCTTCTAACGCACTTCATTCAGAGAACATTATCGATTCACTCGCCGCAGTTGATTTTTAGAGACATTAAACTAACCTAGATACATTTCCTACAACTAAACGCTTAATTATTATACATATTCGCAATTCGCAGTACATATGCTTATACGCTCGCAATTGTTACAATAGGGTTGCTAAACGGACTTATATACTAACTGAGCTAACTTCTTACCGCTTGCGGGTTTTATTTCCCGTGCACCCCCTAGCGGCAGCGCACCAAACAGCCATGTTTGCTAAACGCGCATGCGCATAACGCGTCAATACGCATCAGTTCCGATTTTCAGATAAAAAGTACTATACGTTCTATTAAAAATTACTATACTGTCAGGTAAAAATTCATACATTGGCGATTTTCACACTATAGTTTCTGTTAATTTTTCCTATTGAGTATGGTAAATTTTATATGGAAGTTTAGTAAAAATTGATATAAATCTAGTAAAAAGCTCAGTTTTGTCAGTCTGTGACGAGATTACCAAACTTTCCAGTAAATTGTCATGAACATATAGTAAAATTTGCGCACTATTTCTCTCGGTGTAGCTCTATGAGTGAAGCGGTCGCATCTCTCTATCTCTCGCGGTGGAAAAACTCGTTCGCTCCGCGCCGAAATAGCAGGGGCCGAGAAAGTCTGGTCGGAAAAGGAGGCAAGGTCAAAGTTTAGACTCGGTCTGCAATCGGCACGTAATCCAGCGCGCCACTGCTTTCTACGCGCAATAAGCATATATATACGAATACAGCAGCAGGTTTGTACCTATGCGCTGCGTTCTTTCTCGCGCTTGTGTCTCAGTTTTGGCGACTCCGCGTATTATACCTGTATCCACATCCTTTCACTTTCCTCGGCGCGCCGGCGCTTTTTCCATCGGGAAAACTCGCGCTTGCTCAACTGTACTTAGACGTACGTACGTACGTACGTACGTACAACGCTCGCGGATAACTGCGCCGCGGCCCATATCGGCTCTGCACGATGCCCTTTGGCCTCCGTTGGGAAGCTTCGCACGAGTAATTGCGTCGACGGGGATTAAAATATCGGCCCCGTCAATTTTTCGATCAGTCACGCGTTGCATCGACGCTGCACCGTCATTACCGAGCCGGAGTACTTGGCTCGCGCAACTACGCGTGTCCGAGGCTTTCCCGTATAACAGTGCGTATGGATGTCTATTAGCCGGATCGTTTACTTCCGAAAACATTGGTCATTCTTGGACGCTTAATTGGCCGATAAAATCATGCGCGCGCAACCCCATAGAGCCCCCGGCTCGCGCAGCTTCATCGCCATGCAGATTGCGCCGGAATCCTCGAATCGGATAGTCATTTAGCTATCGATCGATCCGCAGCAGCTCACGCCCCCGCAGAAGTTTAACGCGCGTTGTTTTTCATATAGATATGCACGATGCGCGCGGCTATGAGAATCCCCGCGAAAGGCCTTTCCCAGGCCCGTCGTTGTTGACACTCTGGCGCCTCCGGCTGTTCTATAGCGCGCAGTGCACTGCTCAACGCTTTCGATGCGAGGCGAGTCGCAGGAATCAGTATTTCGATGAACGACGCGGCCCGTCCACCGTTAGCCGACACAGGATAACGGGGCTGCCTTGTCCCGTCCTGTCTCGGCCACTCCGGATCGAGCGCGTTGCGTCACGGCTCCTCTGCGGATCTTTTCCTCTCTCGCGGGCAAAAAGCTCGAAAAACAAGCGTATAATGGAAAATTGACGGGCGACGAGTCTGTTTACCGGATTCCTCGGAGATTCGACAAGCCTTCGGTTTTAGCATCGGCCATTAGGCGGCCGCGATCGTTAGCCGCGAGTGTCAATGTTCTTATTTTCCGAGGAATAAATTATTTTAATTATTTGCCGAGAGAGCATCAGCTCGGATCAGTTGCGGAATCGCGCTGAATTACGGCGGCGCTGCACTCCTTTGCGCAACGCGCATCCTAAGCTTGTATACACAACGTCTTGGAGTAGAGAGCGATTTCTCGAGTCGCTGATGCGCGATAGTGAAATTTATAAACTTGACCCACTGTCGGCCGGTCATCGACTTTTCACACTTGCCATCCGCCGAAAATCATAAATCGTTTGAAATCCACCTTTCTCTCTCTCTCTCTCTCTCTTAATGGCTATACAGACGCGCGTGTGTTGTACCTAAAAGTCGCGACTGGCTGCAGTGAAAGCGAGCGTTTTAATTCGCGACGAGAGAGAGAAAGAGACTCGTTCGATTTATGCCTCCGGGCTTCGCGAGAAAGGAGAAAAATAACAGATCGATCGGAAGTGCCTGACGTTTATTCGCGGACTGTGTTCCTCGCACTTTCTAAGCGTACGCCGCGCCGCGTGCTAATTACATTCGGAGCAGCGCATACGTAATATCGAATATTCATAACGCGATCCTCATTGCGAAATACAATTCCAATTGCAAGAGGGGAAAAGCGATAAGGAAGCCGATCTTCGCTATCAAAGCTCGCTGTACACGAGATTCCCGGCCGAGCCGAAAAAGCCGCTCACCAGGAAACGCAATCGGCTTCCGGAGTGTTCATCGCGTGCCGTCTACGCTTCGAGGCTGCACAGCCGCGTAAGCCGACGTAATAATCCGCGTGTATGCTCGCGGGGGGGAGAGAGCGCCACTTTCACTCTCCTCTCGCGCGAGAATCTCCGCGAGTCGGAAGTTCGATATCACGCGTTATATAGGGCGTCGAGCGAAGAACGAACGTAGGCCTCGCCGCGAATCTGAAATCTCGTAGTTCATAGAAAGTCGCGACAGGTGGTTTCCTCTCGCGAAACGGGGGGAAAAAAAAAAAAAAAAAAATCCCATCAGCTCGCCAGCAATTACGGCGGAAATAGCCGAACTCTGACACTCGCCGATTGGAAAGTGCAGCCGGAGGCACGAGGAAACGGATCGGTTCTTCCGGAACGCAGCGGAGCGAGAGCCATCAGCGTTATGGACTATTGCCGCTGAAGGCACTCGCCGTTATTTTCTACGAGGCAAATACTTCTCTCTGTCTCTCCGGAGAAGAAAATTACTCCGTCGAGCACGCAAACGCATATTTCAGCCGGGTTTTACAATCGCACTTGCATCACACACTCGCGTGTCACAACGTGCACAACGTATATAGCCACTCGGTAAGGAGGGCCTCGAGTTATAAGAATAATTGGGGAAAAAAAAAAAAAAAACGCGGCCAGACTCACCCTCTGCCTCCTTCGATGTGCGCTATGTATATAGCGTCGCTCGTCTAGACAAACACTCAACTGGGATGCAAAGCTGCGCTACGCGGAGAGGCGCATTACTCGATCGGCCGCCTCGGAGTGACTGGACGTCGCCTAGGCCAGCAGCGCCGTTGGGCCCCACTCGCTCGCGCGCCGCCACCGCCGCAGCCGCAGCTCCTTTAATACATTCGACGGCTTTCACTTCGCACGCGCGCGGATAATCGTTCTCGCTCTCGCTGGCCCGAGGAATTTTCCGTCGTTCCCTTCTGCCCCGGGTATACTCGCAGCCACCCGGAGCTTCTAACAATTGCTTTCCCCTTTCGGGAGCTTTGTCTTCGCGATGATTATTCCATCGCTGTTCGGGATCTCGCACGGCTTTCCTTCGAATTAAGCGGACGTCCGAGTGGAATCGACACAGCTGTGCGCCGCGTCATACGACTTTCGGACGTTACGACAAATCCTTGAAAATTGAAGAGGAGCACTCGAAACGAGTCTCGAGAGCCTATGCCCTCGTCGCGCTAATGAGCTGTCGCGCAATTTTTAACGAGCGGGGAAAAGAATAACGAAAATAACGATTTTTATGTCTACCTGCCCGCCTTCTCTGATGAGCCTGCCGATGCAAGCATCGGTTCTCCAGAATCTCCGGACAATGGCTTTCCCAGTTGCGACATCGCGATCCAATTACGGCTGCATCTCTGCTCTGGATCTCGCAGCTTTCCGAGGGGTTTAGCGCGCTTGGCTCGCTGCTGACATCTCACGGGGACAGTTGGAAATTCGGCGCAGCAAGACGAGGCTACGGCCTACGGCCTATATATACGGAGCTGCAGACGGACAGTAACAACTAACACGTGTGCGAACTGCGCTGCAAAATCATGCGATTGTGTTTTTTCCGATCCAACCTGTCATCGACGCTGTTTCATGGTCCCGAACGGATTTCGTAGACGCCTCCTTTGTTGACGATTGTTCTGTGTAAATCCTCGCCACCCGCGCGTCGATCGGAGACTCTCACATAACCTCTGACTCTGTTCGATCGTTTACGATTGTTCGCGCAGCAGGTAAACCGTTCATCATGGAAGATGCACAGAGCAACAAATCGTCCAGGAAGTGCATGCGCAAGCAGAAACGCGCGCAACACAGGCTCGTCAGAGACATGGGCGTCGAGTGTTCGGAGGAACCGACGCAAGTAAACAAACGCCATTACAAACTAGTCCGATCTTGTTTTCGAAAAATTCACCAATTTTTCTTCTTCTTTTCCACAGTACCTGGCCGTGTGCAACGCCGGGCTGGTCACCGGGCTCAAAAGGGAAAGTTTCGAGCGGTTCATAGCCGATGTGGTTCCGAATTATCAGCTCAGCATGCCTCCAGGAAAATCATACTGTTTCGTCGATTTTTTCAGCCTCGAACGAGCGACGAGCTTCTACGACAAGGTGCACGGAAAGTTGAAAGTGCCCGAGCAGAATACTGTTTTTTATTTGCTCTACATAAAGACGAGTGAGTCGCTTTTTAATTCAGCACTTTGACTTACTTTTCAATGCTTGGATTTCAAATGAAACATTTCTTCAGTTCCATGCTCGGAAGAGCCGCTGGGAAGTGATCTGCCCCCGGGATTGAGATTACTGACGGATTTCGTTAGTCCCGAGGAGGAAGCTGCACTGCTACGAAGTATTGATTGGGACGAGGAGGAAGGTACCGCGGCAGTTTTTAAATGTTACCCAAGTTTGATTTCAAAAAATGACCGCAGTCGTTGCATTCCCCACAGACAGCGCAGACTCGGAACTGAAGCACAGAAAAGTCAAGCACTTTGGCTACAAATTCAGGTACGACAACAACCTGGTGGACGTCGACGACCCAATCGGTCCGATACCAAAGGACTACGAGTTTCTCCAGGCGTTATTTGAAAAGCACGGCTCTGGAAATCACAAGTACGACCAAATAACGGTGAACAGATACCTGCCGGGCCAAGGTATGCCGCTCCTTTCTCATCCAAGACAGCGCTTGCTCTCAGCTCACTCGTCGTACTAATTCTAGTATTTTCAAGGAATTCCACCGCACGTGGACACCCACAGCGTCTTCCAAGACCCCATCCTATCGCTGTCCCTCGGCTCGGCCTGCGTCATGGACTTCAAACGCGGCGACAAAAGGATCGCCCTGGACTTACCAGCCAGGTCCTTACTGATCATGAGCGGAGAAGCGAGATACGCCTGGAGTCACGGGATCTGCCCTCGACACAACGACAACGTGCAGACCAGCACCGGCTTCTCTACTCGTTCGCGTGGTACCAGGGTCTCCTTCACCTTCAGGAAGATTCACAGGGGAGACTGCGAGTGCAGGTACGGGGAATACTGCGATAGCCAAAGGTCCTCGGTGCCACCGGAAATAACTCCGATCGACGGTTCCGTCGCTTCGGAGCTTGAACAAGACTGCGTGCATGGCGTGAGTTTTTACGTTCAATCGTCGCTCTCCCGATACTGCATTCTCGAATATTAATAATATAAATTGAGCATAGGTTTACGAGGAGATCTCGAGCCACTTCAACGAGACGAGGCACAAGCAGTGGCCGAACGTCGCCAAGTTCATCGAGAGCATCGAGACCGGTGGTCTCCTGCTCGATGTTGGCTGTGGAAATGGAAAATATTTACACGGACAACCAGATGTGTTTAAAGTAAACTTCCGTTTATTGATTCATCCTTTCTTTTGCACCTTATAATAATTTATACAAAAAATTTATATTTTTTCTTCACTCTACAGATGGGCTGTGACCGTAGCGCAGGACTTGCCGGAATATGCCGAAGCCGAGGTTTCCAAATAACATTAGCCGATTGCCTACAACTCCCGTACAAATCGCGCACGTTCGACGCCGTGCTTTGCATCGCAGTCATACATCACTTGTCGACCGGTGAGAGAAGAAAGAAAGCCGTCACTGACATCATGAGAATCCTTCGAGCATCCGGCAGAGCGCTCATTTACGTCTGGGCCAAAGAGCAAAACAAGGACTCGCAAAAGTCGACATACTTAAAGTTCAACGCGAACAAGGGCAACAACAGCGAGAAAACGCAACAACTCCGCACCCTGGCGAGCAACGTGACGCTCCCCGTCCACGAGAACAGAACCGAGTTTACCCACAGTGATATGCTCGTCCCTTGGAAGCGAAAGGGCGGCGGCGACTTTTTGCGCTTCTACCACGTCTTCGAGAGCGGCGAGCTGGAGGAGCTGTGCTCCGACGTGCCTGACACCGAGATCGAGCGCGTGTACTACGATCAGGGAAACTGGTGCGTGGTGTTGCGAAAATTATAAAGAGACTAGCGAGAAACGAAAAGGTCTGACTCTGTTTTTTATTAACGAGAAGATTCTACTTGAGCCTACTGCGCAAAATAGAGAAAATATGTATATAATGTAAATATATACCAGCAGTTACGAAAACAAATCGGCGTATATTTTTTGAAAAGTTTATTTAATCCCTAAGAGATATACAAAACAAACGTTTTCTTTGTAACTAAGATATTTCCTAAAGTAACACAGGAAATGTTTGTCATGAGTGTTTTTTCAATATTTGTTTTTATTAATTATCACCATCAATGTATCTGCTTTTCAGTATCAGTACAATTCATTTTTAACCAGCTATATCGTTTAAAATTATGCACATCTGCAAATCAGTATTAAAATATTACAATTTTATATTTTACAGTATTAGTCCTCTAGCTCCCTCCCTAAAAAACAGGTTTTCGTTTTCTCTTTCACTTTTGTCCTCTCATCTTACTCATTGTTCTTACACTTTGTCGTATTATTATAATAAACGTACAATCGTATTCATTCTTTTTTTTTTTCATGACAATATATATGTGTGTGTGGGGGAGACGAAGAGCTTAATGCTGAAAGTGGCGGATGAGTCAAATGAGATTTTTTTCTCTTCGTTATTACGTGATTTTGTTTGTAATACAAGTCAGTCTGATTATAAAGAAGCAGCAACACGCTTCCTGCATATTTTTTCACACATATAATTATCATAATCATCATCCTGGCAATAAAATCTTGAAGTAATATCGAGCTTGCAGCTCATCAGCGTCTTATATAGTTTGCTCTAATCGATGACGATTAGGTAATCTGTACATACTAAGACCTAGGAATGTTAACATTACAAGAAACCACAATAATTTATTATAATACAGCCTGCTGTACACCAGAATGATTTTCATGTAAGGCAGTGCGAAATATCGACACACCACCTTGTTGTCGCTTTTCTTGTCCGACGAAAAACGAACGATATATCGTTTGTGTGTGTTTGTGTGTGTGTGTATGTTGTTAAATTTTGAGAAAATATTTATAGAAGCTTGTCATTTTCAAGAAATATCATTTTTATTGACAAAATGAATGTTTGTAAGAAGGGGATATAACGATGGTAAGGGGCAGGGACCGATCTCTTTGTTCAAACCAAATATATAGATATCTTAATACAATGAAACCTACTCGTCAGTCGAATCATTATCAGAAATTTAAAAGTAAACTCAAATCAAATTTTTAGAAGTCATACACATTAATCATATAATAATAATATTCGTGTTAATTATAATCGATAAAAAAAGAGTCTGTAAACCGAGTGAACTATTTGCGTTACAATGACTGATAAAACAGGCTTAAGCACTCTCTATAATCCCCGTTCCAACGATAAACAGCATATTACAATCGAGAGGAGTGGAATAACAATGATTTACGTTGTACGCACAACAGCCACCCTTTTTTTCACTTTTTCCCTTTCCCTCGTTTCCTCACATCTGTGCAATACATTAATTAATAAGGATTCTTGTGCTCTTCGGCCATGGAGCAAAAATTTCGAAAAAATTTGCTTAGTTTGTTTTGATTTAAGAAAGCTGCCTTGGCTTTCTTTCGCTCGTTAACCACTCGCTAATTAAACATTAGGCTCAATCACGCGCGTTGCAGTCCTAGATAAGAGTATCTTATAACTCGAGATCGCATTGTAACGTACGCGATTGAGATCGAATCGTACCATTAGTGGTTTATAACATCGATATAAATTACACAGGTACAGCGAGGTGCAGCATTACAGCACACTCCTCATTTAGAATCGCAAATAAAATAAAATAGAAAAAAAACGTAAAGCCACCATCTCCCCACCTGCGCGATTCATTCAGCCGATCCGAGCATGAGAATTAATTAAAGAATAAGAAGTATAACTGTACAAAAATCGAGTAATTACAAAAAACTGCTTTAATCATTATATCTTATTAATCGCTTACTAACGCTGGCACCGAATGAACTGAACTGATAACGTTCCGCGAGCATGATCCTCTGGAGGTGGATTACGCTCCATCGATTAATACAATTATCCTTTCCATCATTATTTTTCTTTATATTCATTAATAACTAAATCAAATGTTTTTATCTTTTTTTGCCGCTTTTTAACATAGAGTGGAGACAAAGTCAGCGATAATTGAGAGCCCCTGCGCCTTCCACCTCATGACAGATAAGTGGGCACCGTCTCTTCTACTCTCTTTCTCTCCCTCTCGTGTTTTCTTTTTTTCTATCATCTCTCTCTCTTTCTCTCTCTTGCTTTCTTACTCGTTTTTTCTCTTACTCTCTTTTTCTCGTTTTACTCATCATCTTCCTTGCTTCTATCCTATGCCACTTTACATGTTACTATCAATATGTTAAAATACAAATGTCACTCATACATCTCCTCTCGCATATCACTCACACATACAATTTTCTTTTAAAATAATTATTATAATCGCGGTTTTTTTCTTTAATTATTATTGTGAACAGTCGGGGGACTGGTGGTTAGTTATTTGTTCTCCTAGTGGTGTAAGTACGCTCACGCTAAGGTCAATGGTATGTACAGTAGGTGAGGTATGCATCGGGATCAAGGACACGGGGTGATAGATGAGATTTTTGACGTGCGTCCGCTATTTGTTACTCTCCTTGCTATTCGTCTTCCTCTTCCCATCCGTCCTCTTCGTCGCTCTCCGCCTTCTTGGCTACTACTGCGGGTGCACAAACTCCGGGTCCGTCCTTCTGCTTCTTTTTGTACGCAGTCATTTCCTGCAAAGACACGATTGGGTTTCCCGTAAGTATAAGCCGTCGACGCCAAGAACTACTACTGCGACTGCTACCAAAACCACAATAGATACTCACTCTTTCATATCGAGCCTTGTCCTTCTCAGCCATAGCCTCGTATTTGCCTTTGAGTTCAGGGCCGGCGTCGGACCACTTCTTGCCGAGCTCCTTGGCAATGTCACCTACTCCGTACTCGGGGTTCAGCATCTTGACCTTACCTCGCTCGTCATTGCAGAACCAGAAGAATGCCGACCTGTGTGCGAGCGCGCGCGCGCGAGGAGAAAAATGTCATTTAGCGAAATCCGTTGTAAATCTCTGGCGTTTGGCGTTGCTGGTGTAATAATACTTACAGGGATCGCTTAGGCGCGTTGGGGTCCTTGATGTGCTTGCGCTTCTTGCCCCGGCCCGTGACCTTCTCGCCCTTGGGCGGTATGTAGCTCTGCATCTCGGTGTCGTATCGCTTCTTGTCCTTCTCGGCCATCTCGTGGAAACGCTTCTTCTCCTTGTCGCTCATGGTCTGAAAAAGACAAGCAGAAACGCGCGAGAGAAAGCACGCAACACATCGTGTCATTATAGTCAAGGCACACTGAGTAACAAAGCTTGCGCCTCGTCATTTTGGCTGGGTTTTGTCTGGGAATGATTCGAGTACATGCGACTGATGGATGATGATTAAAAAAACATATTTCAATTCGAAAGTCGGAAGGAAAAAATTACGACCGGCTGGCGGAGACGCGAGCGCGGGCGAGGGAAAATTCGAGGGGACGCTACCCCGCGTCGGGGTGGAAAACACAAAGTAGGGTCTTGCGCGTATTGATCGGGCGCGCGGGGGAGAGAGAAAGAGAGCCGGCGGCGCAGGACTCTCTCTCTCTCTCCCCCCAGCGGCGTCGGCGTTTTCAGAGCGGGATATCAATTTTCATCGCGGCGTGAGGCTACGTAAGGTTACGTATTTTTTCGCCCCCTCTAGAGCCGCCGAGCGCCGCATCGGGAAATTCGTCGACGACCGATCGCGCCCCGTCCAACGCATCGGGCCAAAAAGGCGCGTGAATTTAAAAACGAACCAAGTAATTCGATGAGAGAGCAAAGGCGATTTTCCGAGCGTCGATGGAAAAAGGGGGGTCGCTCGCGCTCACTCCCCTCAGCGCGACGAGCGAGAGGTGGGACAGCGGCGCAGCGGTGCATGGCGAAAGGGGGAGGCGTTCCGGTCGAAGGGCGAGCCGGGCGAGGGGAGTCAACGTCGCGCGCAGGGGTTGGTCGATAGTCGTGGCGACGCGAGACTCTGCCCCAAACCCTAACCCACTTTTTATATCCTCTCCCCCCCACCCGATCTCGGCGTATTTTCTCTCTCCCTCTCGCGCGCGCAACGATGACTTTCCGTGCTGCTGCTGCTGCCGCTGCTGGTGGTGGTGGTGGTGGTGGTGGTGCTGGTGAGGACACGCTACCTCCTTTACCCCCGAAAATTGCGGGCCGCGATCGAACGAGGGGCTGCCGGCGCTGCTCCGTCGTCGGTCTGACGTTTATTAAAAAGGGGAGGGGAATTATGAAAATAGACGTCTCTTCCTCGCGCTCGCTCTTATTTTATAATCCCAATGCCGATGCAGTTTATTTTCGCTTGCAAAATTGAGCGCGCACACTTGACATTCGCGGAGATAGCGATAAGCCGGCACTGAATTCGATCGAGTCGATGCGCATCGCGAAGCGCGCAATACAGGCGGCCAAGTTTGCCAGAGTTCACACGTTGTCGCGCGCGCGCGCTTCCGCGAGAGATGAGCGAAAAAAGACGCTGCTTGATTAATCGCGCCGTCGTCCCTTGACCAAGTAACCCTCCGAAAGTGGCAACAGCGAGCAAAAGAAATCGGCATCCGCACCCACACGCGCACTCGTAGAGAAGCACGGCGAACGCGATCCCCTCGGACCCGAGAGCGTTTATCGGCTTTATTGCCGGAAGTGCCAGCTCGCTCTCGCTCACATGTGTGTCGCCGGCGGCGACGGGAGAGCCTGGGAATCGCGAGCCGGTGTTTATTTCGTTATCGGCCGGCTCGATGCACGCGCGCACGCTCCACACACACACACACGCGCGCGCGTAGGGCGTAATGCAACCACGTACGCGCGCGCGCGTCTCCGAGACGAGTCGAGAGAGCGTCTCTCTGTATAGGTGGGCGCGCGCCGGTACAGCAGTCAATGGAGTTATACCCGCAAGACGGAGGAGAAGAGACACTACTCTCCGATACGGGATGTAAACACACGCGGTTGCCGCGCGCGCGCTCCGTTCTGGTATTCGACCTCTAATACTATGCGCGCGTACACACGCGGTCTGTTGTCGCACGCTGGGACGCGACAGCGCATTACCTATACACGTCGCCGACAATTACACTCTCTCCCTGCGGACCTGCGAAACGAAACGCGAACGTAGAGGAGAGGCGCGATGGTGTCCGTGCATGGGGAGATGTTATTTTTAAATTGCAAATGGCCGACGGCGAGCTGCCATGGCGGATATTTAATGCGAGATATTGAATTTTTCAACGCTTTTCGATGCGCGCGATTACGCAACTCCTCTCTCCCCCGGGCGGAGGATCGCGCTTTATTTTTTCAGCTCGCGACTCTCTCGTTCGTAGAGTTGTTTGTAAATTGACGATAACGGCGCCGATCGCTCGATATTGAATTTTCCGACGCGTATTTTTTTTCTTCTCTCTCTCTTCCCCGCTCGCTTCTCTACTCGGCTGCCGTTTTCTCGGAGCAAATTTATTATACGCTTTATCGAACAACAAATTGCCGGTAAAAATAAAGGAGCTAGGCGCTCGAGTGAAGCGCAGAAAAAGCGAGTCGATATCGTCGTTGCCGATTGCGCACACGCCGTCGGATCGTGCTTCTTTTCGAACGGAACAGATATGGAAAAATGAAGATGATGAGATCGGTTAGAGGAGTAATGTACGGCACGAGACTCACCTTCCACCTGAGGGCGCACTTTTTGGAGAATTCCTGGAAGACGATGTTCTCATCGGGGTGCTTCTTCTTGTGTTCCTGACGGCAGGTCTGTACGAAGAAGGCGTACGCCGTCATGCGTCCCCTTGGCTTGGTAGATTTCGCTCCTCTTTTGTCCTGCTGTAATACCGCGTTATTTTGTTGAAGATTATTTTGATGAAACTGCTGTATCTGATGCTGAAATCGAGAAGATAAAAGCCCTAGGTTAGAGGGAAGGTTCGCCGATGCCAAAGCTCTTAAAGTTTTCTTCAGAGAAATTTTGCTCTCTCGTCTGCGCCGCTGTGTAATTTAATTTTGTGGATAATTTATATTGTAGTAGTGTCGGTTTTCGCGCGCAGATGGCCTGATTGATTGCATTTTTCCGTGAGATAGAGGCGATTCTTTCGGAACGTGCGGAAAGTTTGGGCCGCGATTTTTCCAAGATAACTGACTTATTCAGCGGCGCGATCCGATTATGCCAAAGTTCTTTGCTTATCGATGAAACTTGCGTCGAAACGAGTTCGCAACGCGAGGCTCGACTTTCCCTCGAAAAAAAAGGAACAACTCCGAAAAATTACCGCGGCGCCTTCACGGAAGAATGCAAGGCTCGCGTTTTTACGTCCCTGTCCATCTCTCTTTCTCTCTCTCTCTCTCTCTCTCTCTCTCTCTCTCTCTCTCTCTCTCTCTCTCTCTCTCTCTCTCTCTCTCTCATCTCTGAGTTCGCGGTTTCCACTCGCACAAGAGAGAGAAAGACGCATAGTTGAGCCGAGTAAAAAACAAAGTAATCAAACCAATTATCCGGCGTAAAGTAAGAGCGGAACAGCGACTGCTGCCGAAGGGGGGATGAACATAAAGCGAGGCCTGGTAATTTTGGTAATTCTACTTTAGGGCCGTGCCGATTTTGAAAAAAAAGTTCAACAACGCGTAGGAACATGGTTGCCAAAGGCTGCGGGCCAGCCAATTGCACACACACGCGGAGGTGTCAGTGACACAGGCCCGACAGTCGCGTAGCGTAAGTAATACAGTCAGGAAATGATAACGAACGGCGAGGAAAAATGTGCGGAGCGCGCGAATGTGTGAGTGTCATCGAATTCTCGGTCATCCAGCATCGGCGATTTTTCCAGACGCTGGACAGTGAGGAGGATGAGCTCTTGAGAGGATGGGTTTCCCAGGATCCCCAAGCAACGACTATCGTCGTCGCCTCCTCCACACAATCCACCCAAGGACTCGGCAAAGTCCAAGGGCCTCTCATACGAGGATGCGGAAAAATAAGAAAGAAAAAATAATGAAATCGCCGCTGCCCCGAAAAGCCGGCTGCTGCTGCTGCTGCTGCTGCTGCTGGTACGCGGCGGTGGCGCGCGCGAAGCAGAATCAATAGCCGGAGCAGCGCATAGCGGTGGCGGTGGCGGCGCACACATACACGCGCACACATACTCCGACGCCACCTACTCTCTCATATATTCCGCCGAGCAGCGAGAGAAGGAAAAATTCGAAAATAACGCTCTTTTTGAGGTTAGAGACGGCGCGCCGTGCGCGGATTAGAAAGCGATGAACGATAGGAGTACGATAATCGGCGTTGCTCCGAAACTCCGAACGAGAATGGTTTCGTTAATCGCGCTCGATTGGGAAAAGGAGAGACGGGACGCGCGCCGGTTGAACGAAAACAAACGTCGCTTTGCTTCCGCTAGAGGAAAACACGGCGGAGCGTAGAGAGCCGCTCGACGGAAGGTAAACACCTGGCAGTCTGGAGCAAACAAACATGGCCGTGCCGATTTTTCCAAACTGCCCTGCGCCCGATGGTGCGCGCTTAATTTTCGCGAAAAGCCCCGCGTAGAGTTCGAGCGAGTAAAAAGGAAGAATCGAGCGGCGGCGGCGGCGGCAGCCGCCCGACATGGCTGGCGCGCGAACGGCTTCGGCTGCCGCGATACAAAATGGACGGGAAGAGCCTGCTGCTATGGCTCTGTCTCTCTCTCTCTCTCTCTCTCGCTCTCTCTCTCGCTCGGGACGGCGCGCTCGGACGAAAACACGCGCTCGCCGTGAAAGTCCGCGCCGTGCTGGCCCGAAAAACGTCAAAAGAACGTTTTCATTTTTCACGGCAACGCGGCGACGGCGGCGGCGGCGGCGAGCGCGCGCCTTCGCATTCCTCGGGCAATTGCGCGGATATGAGAATAACCTTGGAGCGCGAGCGCGCGCGAAAAGTGTCTCGCGTGTATAGGAAAAGTACTAGTCTCGCAGGCACACACACAAACACACACACACGCGGTATGGATAGGCTCCCACGTGCACACTCTGTCGCGAAAAGAAAGGACTCCCCCGCTAGCGGAGAACGCGGGGCAAACTAACCGGCGACATGATGGGCGGTGTGGAGGTCTGCGTCGTGATGGAGGCGAGGTGCTGTCCCTGCTGCAGCTGCTGCTGGTGAATGTTGTTCTGCTGCTCCATCACTTGGCTGGGGTACCACCACTGGACGCCGGGCGGCGCCGACGGGGCGCTGACCGGCACGCCGGTCCTGTAGTCGTAGCCCTTCATGCAGGCGACGGGGCTGCTGCTCGAGACCGGGCTGCTCTGGGCGCCCGTCGTCGCGGGGTTCTGGAAGCTGGAGGCCATCTTGTAGGAGAAGAGCTGCTGCGTCGCCGCGGCGGCGGCGGTGCTCCTCACGATGTCCTGGTGGTGCTGGCTCAGCTGCTGCTGCTGCGCTTGCTGCTGGGCTTGCTGCTGTGCCTGCTGCTGCGCCTGCTGCTGGGCCTGCTGCTGGGCCTGCTGCTGCGCGGCCGCCTGCTGGTTGAGCAGGTGCTGGTGCAGCTGGTTCTGCTGCTGCTGCTGCTGCTGGGCAGCTGCGACGGCGGCCGCCTGGTGCTGGGCCTGCTGCTGGGCAGCAGCCGCGGCGGCCTGCTCGTTGAGGCCGGCCGGCCACCACGCGGTGGCGCCGGCCTGGCCGTCCTCTCGGCTCCCTGGGCTAGCCGTGGCCCAGCCACCGGCGACGCGGTGGTGCTCCGACATGATGCTCTTTGCTGTGTTATACTCGTATGCTTGTCTCACTTGCACACACTCTTTGTGTGCCGCTGCTACTGCTGCTACTGTCTCTCTCTCTTTCCCTCGGCTGCCGCTGATGCCGCTGCTGCTGCGTCTGTCTCACTCACGCGCGCGTTGGCTACGCTGGCAAGAAGCCTAGCCCTCTCTCGCTCTGTCTCGCTTTCTCACGCACACGCGCGCACACACTGCTCCGGCTGCGTTGCTCTTCGCATTCGCGGCAACCTCGTGCCTCGCCGCTGCCGATGCTGCTTCTCTCGGGCCTCCTAGCAGAGGATGCCGTCGTCGCCGTGGTTAATAACTGTACTCACTGTTGTACTCACACGCGCGCGCGCGTTCTCTTTTTCTCCGTCTTCGTCGCTCTCTCTCTCTCTCTCTCTCTCTCTCTCTTTCTCCGTCTCTCTTTCACTCACTTGCTGTCTCTCTTTTTCGTGCGGTCGTCGTGGTAGGGGCCACACGCGCGCGTTCCGCGCTCTCTTCTCGGCTTTGTGTGCCGCTGGTGCTGCTGCTGCTGCGGCTGCCCCTCTGCTGCCTCGCTGCTTTGCTGCTGCTGGTGGAGCGAGCGCCCGGATCGTGTGCTCTCCCTCTCCCCCGCTGCTGCTGCTTCTCTCTTCCGTTCCGTCTCTCCTTCTCCCCTTCGTGCGCTCTCTCTCTCTCTCTCTCTCGGCTTTACGAGCGGAGCGGCGCTCGGGCTCGTAGGCGCACTTTTTCTCTCTCTCTCTCTCTCTCTTGCGCTGGCTGTTCAAAATATCGTTACGAAATTACGTCCAACTCGGTGGCGGTGGCGCAGAGCCCCGCGCGCGCGCGCGCGTCGTCGCCGCGCACACTGCTCGCTGCTGCTTCCTCTTGTTCCGGCTCCTCGTGCTCTTTTCGCCGCTGTTCTCCGAACGTCACTGCACGATAGTCTATATAAAACTCGCGATGCCCACTGCAGCACAACAAAATGTCGGTCGGTCAGCCGCGCAGCCTCGGCTGCTGCAGCTAGTCGCTCTGGCAGCCGCACGGCGCAGGAAAACGCGGCAGAGCAGCGGCGGCAATACGAGCGTGTGTGCGTGCGTGTGTATGTATACACAACGCCGTCTGTCTCTCTCTCTCTCGCTCTCTCTCGCTCTCTCGCTCGCTCTGACTCTCTCTCTCTCTCTCTTTCTCGCGCGCGCGGGCGGCGGCGGCGACTCTATAGTACACACGGTATGGCTGCTGCTGCGTCCGTTCGACAGGATAGGATGATGGTGGGCTGGCTTGGCTCGTACTCGACGCGCTCTACGACGTAGCCTCAACGCTGTAACCCCGCTCTCTCTCCTCTCTCTCCCCCCACTCGGCGCTAACGCTGGCTGGCCGGCGGTGGGTACGGGAATCGCCGAGGCACCACACAGAGCCCTGCGCCACTGGTTCGTTGTCTCGCTTCCCCGCCGCCGCCCCTACTCCTCTGCCGACTTTTCTCTTTCTCTCTTGCGCGTGTGTACGTGCGCCTGCGCTATTACGCGTTCCCCCGTCAGCTGCGTCCGTCTCTCTCGCTCCTGGCGTTCTTTCTCCCTCTTCTTTTTCTGCGCGCGCGCGCGCGCGCCACGCCGTCGAACGAACGCTGCCGCCGTCGATGCTCGCCATCGGCGCTCCGCGTTTCGCGTTTCTTTCGTTTCGGAGCGGCGTGGGCGCGCGAGCTCCGATTTTTCGGAACGCTGGAAAATCGCGCTGGCCGAGGATTTTCACCATGGCGATCGTCCACGCCGGAACGATAATACGCTAAGAGAGCCAATGCGCATAAAAGAGCGAGAGAGAGAGAGAGAGAGAGAGCGAGGGACGACGGTGGCGTCGGTTCCCCTTACGTTCTTTCTCTCTGCGGCGTCGTCTCTCTTTCTAATGGGCAGCAGAATGCGGCGTTGCCGAGCTGGCTCGCTAGCCGGTTGCTCACAAAGGAGAAGTCTCGAGTGCCGACCAATCGGCCCGCCGGGCGAGGCTCGCCCCGATGGCGGGAGAACGTCCAAGACCGAGAGCAGGCAACGTCGCCTTCTCTGCTCCTACTTCCACTGAGCGCGCATACACTGGCGTTTGCCCGCGTGTGAGTACGCTGTACATACGGACGCGCCGAGAGGAACCCTTCTCTACCCTTGAAACTCGAGGTCAACATTTAGGCGCGCGCGTTCTCTCTTTCGCGCACGAGACTTTTTGCGGGGTTTTTCCCGAGGAGCCATGTTTTTCGAGCTCTGCTCTGCGGCGTAGATTCGTGCGAGAAAAAAGGAGGGAAAAGTTGCTCCGCTCAAGTGCGCAGTCGTCGGATTTCCCGCGCGTTTTCGAGCACCAGCGTCGCATAATGCACGAAACGGAACGATTCTCGTTTCGCTCGTTCCCTCGGCCGCTCTCTGCTCGAGGCTCTCTCTCTCTCTCTCCCTTTGTTTTACGCGGAATCGTCGATCGTTTTTTCAACCGATCTCTCTTTTACTCGCTCGTCCCCCGCGGCACTGCGCGCCGTGTCTCGACTTTTTCGGAGCCGAGGCTGCCGCGAAGCTATACGTATTACATGGGTGTGCGCGACGGAGACAGGAGAATAAAGAGCGAGTTCGCGAGTATTGCGCAATTCGAGTCGCGCTTATGCAATCCTTTATTTTTTTCCGTGAAGCACGCAGTTTTTCGTCCGTATCCTGTTACGTGTCGAAAGGCGTGCGCGCGAGCGCGTTCCCGAGATTTTTGAGAAAAACGCCTGTGGGCACGGCGCGCGAGCCAGAGGAGATTGAACTCTGAGGAGGAAAAAATAGCGTAAAAACGCGCCTGATACGCGTGTTATTCGCGCGGCTTAGGTTACTACTGCTTCCGACATAACTCTCCGTACTATTTTCGCTACGCGAGAATAAACATTAGGCCCGGCCGCGCGTCGCCGACGGCGGAAATCATTTCGGAGCCGGGTAAAAAACAACCAGTCGCCAGCGTCATAGCATTTTATACAATTTTATAATAATATAATAATAATAATTGGATAAAGACTCGGGCCGACCTTCCATCTCTCTCTCTCTCTTACTCTCCTCATCTTGCTGATAACCGCGAATTGAGTATATACCCACACATATAGAGGCGAGTGGAGAGCGGCGAATCGAAGCTCGGCGAGCGGGAAAAGAGAGACGAGGCGAGAACCGGGTTCGGGTCAATAAGACGTGAGGGGGAGAGAGAGAGAGAGAGAGAGAGAGAGCGAGTCGATTGCCGCGCGCGCCGCCGTGGAAGGGAGACAGAGAACGCTGTGCGCGCTGGCCTAGCCCTGGGAATGCGAGCCCGCGCAGCGGCGCGCCAGCGCTAACGAACGAATCGAACGCAGGATGGGAGCGAGGGAGAGAGAAGGACGAGAATATTATTATCGCGTAAAAAGCCCCGACGAAATAATGAAACAAACTTTATTTTGTTTTTGCTGAGTCTCGTTTTCTTTTTTCGTTACCACGGTGGCATTTTTGCGAGATTTTAAAGAAATTTAGAACATTTACAAGAGAAAAAAATTGGTTTATGGCTGCCCTGAAGATTTTGCTTCGAACAACGAGAATTGTGCAGAAAAACGTTTGTTCGTGACAGAAGTACACTAGACTTTTAAATGGATTGCGCTATTGAAAAATGTTTCGCAAAAGGGCACAAATGAGCAAGATTCTGTTGAATTTATAACACGGCAGTGAGCGTATATTCTCTGGTTATATTCCGTATAAATATAAAACAATCTACTAAAAAGGTGAAAAAGAACGCGCGCTTAACAACGCTCCGAAACCAGAAAAGTTGTATTGCGTTAAATTTACAACAAGATAAAAGCTGAAATATATCGGCCGATGCGGATTTAAATTTCGCGCTGCAACGGCACTGAAAAGTCGACTCGTCCAATGCGGATCTATAAAACGAATATAGGCGGGACGACAACTCTGCGCCTGGAATTAAATTTCAGCATAACGAGAATCATCAGTATTTATTTCCTTTACATTGACCGATTCGGTGACAGCGTTTAAAAGTGTATTGCTTATTGGCAAGATAATAATTATTCAAAAATAACTTTAGCGCAATTGCGAGATACAAAGAAAACTCGTAATTACGTCGAGTATTTTCCACCGGCTTGTTTTTTTTTTTCAAAAACCAACATTCCTCGGCATCCAAAATTCCTCGAAGGCTAGAAGGCCAGATTTCCCTCGCTGCAGGTACTCGTCCCCGTCATCTTCCCCGCCCAACCGAAAATTCAGAAAACTCGATCTGTTCGAAACGAAAAAAAGAAACAACCAGCCTGCACACGTAGCAAGAAAAGCGGCGCGCAGGTAAGCATGCCTCGGACCATGGCATCCCCAACGCTCTCTCTCTCTCTCTCTCTCTCTCTCCCTTTTCCCCTCCATTTCTCTCTTTCTCACACACAACGAGCATGTGGCGTAACAGCCGGCTGCGTTGCACGGACCAAGCCAAGCGAGAAAAAAACGCGCGGGAAAAGGCCCTCGCATTTTCCACGCGCCGAGTTTCCCCCCGTAATACGCACAAGGGGGGCAAACTTTCCCCCTGCGTATTTACACACGCGACGTGATATCGAGCACCGATTAGACCGTTGCGTCGGATTAGCGATGGGCGATAGTAAATTTCGGAGGGACACAAAAGGGTAATACGTTGTGCAAGTCGCTGCACTTTTTTTTTATTGAGTTTCGGTAAAAATAGCGCGTCACATGGATAATTGGGGGCCTTTCTTATTTCGACTGTTGGCTGAAATTGCACGCTGTCGTCAAAGCCGTAGGTGCACCAGCAATGCGCGGTAAAACGTTACAAACGACAGTTTTTAAATCCTAATTTGGAGTCGGTACTAACGACGTTAGAAAGAGCTTTGGCATTTTGGGAAGAAAGGAGGATTACAAATTTTGGGCATCTTCTCGATTTCACAAATACATTTACATTTATAATATTAAAACGATATAAATTATGAATATGAAATGCAGTAAAACAAGTATACATGTGATCGTACTTTGTAACCACCTCAGCTTTTTGGAAAGTTTAATTCAATTTAATTGAAACAAGAAAAGTAATTGATTATAGCGATCCAAACAAAATTAAAACATTGTATGCTATATTATTTTTCTGTAAAACCGATGAAAATATCAGTAGTGCTTTCTTTTTTCATAAAAAATTAAGTAAGTATTTCAATGTTTATCAGAGTAGTCAACCTACAAACAGGTTAAGTATTATGACAGTCATCGATGACTTGTAACTTTTGTACCTGCGTGTATAATAATTTAACAACATTATTGTGCTTTTTTCACGTGTACTAAAAAAATATAAGAAGCAACGATTTACGAACGTTGTAATGTGCTTTTTCGTACCGGCTAATCACATTACCGCAAGCACAATATTTTGATGCCAATTTTTCGTATTGAAAATTTCAAATTATGAAACGTAATATTACATTCCTAGCGTCGTGGTTACAAGTACGTCAAACGGAGAATCCAGACAAAAAATAACGTATGCAACTGAATCACTTACTTCCATGATTGTATCGATGTCAATGTGTTCCTCGGCGTTTACCTACTGCCACGAGCAAGTATCGCAAGTATCTAATTGCCGAGGTCTCAAACTATGAGAACTATATCGTCGTTGTCTCTCGTCTCCTTCTGATACTACAATGAAGTTGGTCTCTGAAAAGGATAATGTGGCTTTTAGTAATACATTCTTACATTCAACTGCAATACATTATGTGTAGTATAGAGAGCTTAAGCGTCTACGTCATACGATATAACATGATCCCTACTCGTTGACGAAAATTTTTTCCTAACGACTCTGCAGTCCAACGTAATCACTAATTTCCGGCCAGCAAACATTTCGATATCGCATTTCCTTGCATGACACGAGGTCTAGAAACCCTCAGTAAGTACAAGTGCACGCCAAGCCAATAGCCATAAAGCGCGCCCAGGCTCTAATCGCTACCTCGGAACCGTTATACCTGGCAGATATTGGGGGGGTTATCCCGCACCTGTCGCAAACGAGTTCGAGTGGGCGACAGAATGCGCAACCGTGTGCGCGTCTATCTCCGCGGAAGAAAGAAAGGAAGGAACAGGTACACCGTGCACACGACGGGGCGTATCGATGACCGGATAGAAGACGACAGTAGTGGCCTCATTAACGTATGCGCAAGTACACCTTCGGCGAAAGTGAACACTGTCTTCTAGAAGGGCACGACGAACAGGTTGAAAGACAGCTGAAGAAGAGGGTTCACTATGCTGATTCGCGGCACTGGCTAGAGCGGAGCAGGTGCGCGAGCAGTGTTTTGATGTCTCAATTTCGGAGCCTTCGAGGGGGCAGTGGAAACTCGGGCAATCAGTTCCGGTGGGTCAGGTTGTTTTGTCGACTCCCAAACGATGATATCAATCTGTGCATTATTCTGCATATTAACGAACGTGTTTTTTCGCTTTTTTTTTTCATTGCTGCTCACTGCGAGAAACGTGTTACCGATTGAGCGATGACGCTCCGCTCCCGATTGCGGCTCGCATGAAAAATACGCGAAGAGTGGCTGGAATCTAGGCGAATTATCTGCGCTCGTTACGCGATATTCCGTAGTCGCGAGTAACGACAAAGACGCTCTCGTTGGAAGAAAAGCGGAGTAAACTGCGAAGCTACGCAAAACGCCGAGCCCGTGCCGTCGCTTCCTAGGGATTCGATCCGGCGACTCGATCGATAGAGCCAAAACAAAAATCGTCCGGCTCCCGGTCCTCCTCCCCAAAAACGCGGGTACCGTGCAACTCTCGCGCAGAGTTGAGAACCTGCGCGCACGGACACAGCTCTCTTCCTCTCTCATCGCAAACGGCTCGTCATCGTTACGTTTTCCAAGGCACTTGCAACGCAAGCGGAATTACGGAGCGAGGCTAAGAATTCCGCGTACGGCTGCATTTTTCCGCCATGTCCGCGCGCGCTACTCGCTCAACATGGCGCAGATGTCGCCCGCGCCGTCGCGGTATTTTTACCGTGCGCGCGCGCGCGCACGGAATCGGAGCATCGGACGTGTTCTTTCCTCGCCGTCGAACAGGTGCACGAGATAGAAAGTATACAAGGAGCTACTTCTCTCGGGGACGTACACACGATAGCGCCAGCAAGAGTAGAAGGCAGACGGACGGACGGACGGACGGACGGACAGACAGACGGAGAAGAGGAGCTGCGAGCAGCGACACGTAGCCGTGACGCTCTCGAGGACAGCTTCGGCGAAGCAGCGGCGGCGTAGCAGACGAGCCTGTATATGATGCGAGAGAGCGTTATGAGCACCGACTGACCAGGCTCTTTGTAATATGCGTGCGTGCAGGCCGCGACTATCGACGCACTGCTGCGCGCCGCGGAAAAAAGGGGAGAGAAAAAGACAGACAGACGGCCGCGGCGGCAGCAGCAGCAGCAGCACAAGCAGAGAGGGAGCCATCGAGCAGAGCGCGCTGCGAGTATATGGGCACACGCACGCGTATGGATGTGTACGCGAGAGAAGGCGATTACGTGCGGCAAACATGTCGCCGTGCCGCTGCTGCTGCGGCTGCACATTGATTGCTGCATTTCCACCATTTTACGCAGCTCTCCGGGGCCGTCGGCGTGCGCGCGCTAGCGGAGAAAATTCACATGACAGAAGCGAGCTGCGGAGAGCTACGGAAAATGGCGGCAAAAGCCTCCGCGCGCCGGAGCACAGGCAGAACGAAGCCGTAGCTATAGGTATAGGCGAACGTGGACACGCTTCGCTCTACGGCGAAGGAGCGGCTAGAGAACGGCTATCGCATAGCAGACGATCAGCGCCGCGGAGGTGGAGGACTGATAGGGGCGCTACTCGCGCGCGCGCGCGCGCCGCTCGCTCCGACACTATATACTTTTGTAGGTTAGAACGCGCGAGCTTCGAATCGCCCGAGAAAACATGGAGGCTTCTTATGGATATTCGCGAGAGGAGACAGGCAGAGATGTGGCACTTACGAGAAAGCTGGAAACGACGACGACGAGAACGCTGGACGGACGGACACAAACTGCTGCTATCTCTCGGCTTTTGGCGCTTCTCTCCCAACGCAGCAGCAGCACTACTACTCTATACGCTTGCTCGCTCTCTCGTATTGCAGCAACACAGCAGCAGCAGCAGCAGCAGCGGTAAAGCGACGCACATAGAGGAAGACGCTTACGTGTAAACACGAGTGATGCACGACTCTCTCGCTCCCCCCTCTCTGCTCTCTTTCTCTCTCTCTCTCGCCACTCGTATACTCTGCCTGCCTCTCTCGCTCTCTCTCGCTCTCGCTCGCTCGCCCGACGTGTATATCTGCCTCTCGCTCCCTCTCCCGTCGGCCCCGCTACTCCACTACACAGCGCCGCTGTATGCTTCTGTATATATATATACATATATATATACTTCTCGACTCGGCTTCTCTCGCTCTCGCTCGCTCTTTCACTCTCGCAACGGGATGTCTCTTTTCTTTCTCCCACGCTGTCCCGGTCTATTTTCTCGGTCTTCCACGGCTTGCGCTTGCTTGCGACTTCTTTATTTTCCCTCTCTCTCTCTCTCTCTCTCTATCTCCTGCGAGGCTTTGCTTTGCTCTTCTCTCGAGTGCCGCCGCACCACCGCCGCTGCTGCGAATGCTCCGCGCGTTCGAGAGCTTGAGCGAGCACGCAGGGATGTATAGGTATACTTAGCCAGCAAGAGGCTTACGCGTCCGACAGATATGCGCGCGAGGACGAGGACGGTTACAGCAATGACGCCGCCGACAAAGCTCGGGCAACTCGCTTCGCATTGCCGCAAAGTCGCCATTTTGTTATTTACAGCTGCAAAATGGAATATCGTCATTTCGCCTCCCCGCGCAGCGCCGCTGGGAGGATGGAAATTGTGCAAGCAGCGATTTCGCGCGAATAATAATTGCCGCGGCGTTTGCGGAGCGAAAGAATGCGGGGCAACGCATCGGGCGAATCGAAATGAGCGAGTAAAAAAAAACGAAGGAGAAAAAGAAAGAGCGCTGCAGCGCACAGTGGCGACGGCGCGTCAGTGGGACTTTTGACAAGCCAGCAGCGGCAGCGGCAGCAGACATCGCGATCCCCCCGCTATGCGCCGTTTGCAAGAAACTCGCCAAAACTCCTTGCGGACGCGCCGAATTCCAAGACGATGACAGAAAGTCCCTCTGAATATTCCTAAACATCGCGGGCGTGGACAGCGCGAGTCCCGAAATTTGCCCCTTTCGCGAAAAAAGCGCCTCGGCGTCCTCCCGATGCACCGCTCCGTATGCCTCTCGTGTACCTTAGTAGGCGCGCTATGCTCTCTCAAGGGAAAGCGAAAACGAAAACATCGGCCGCGCGCCGCCGTCGGAGAGAGGGAGCTCTCCAAAACAAAGCCGTACACGGAGCGAAATAACCTCAAACTCGCCGAATCGCCAGTACCTGGAAAGGCTGGGACGGCTCTTTTCCGCGATTTCCCGACCAAAAACGCTGCTCTCCGAGACGGAGAAGTTTCTTGGGGATGCGTTGCGAGCGCTGCTGTTTTCCTCGTACGACACGCGCGCCGAGGCCGACATTTTTATACCGGAAAGCGAGGCGTACGGCCTTTCTGCCGAGCGTAAATACATTCTGCACCGCTCGGCGCGTGGATGGAATCGCGAGGAGCGTGCTCGAAAAAACGAAAAAGGCGACGATTGCACGCAGCCGTCGCAGCAGTTACGCTTGTAGCTCGCTCCGTCTCCGGCCGTTGTGCGCGACAGAGACGGAGCGAGCGCGCAGCAGCCATTTGCCGCGCACCGACTATACACGATTTCGTTCGCTGCAGGCGTACACACGCACGCACATCTCTGCACTCTCCGGCCTGGCGAAACAGGTATTCTTCCCGGTATTGGAGGAAAAAAATTGCAAAACGAACTCGCGGACTACCGACGCCGAGCCAGCCTCGTCACCTCCTGGTGCGCGTTGTTGGCCGTATCCCGAGAGCTGCTCTGCTCTCTTTTTCTCTCGCGATGCGCGCGCGCGCGACCGATGCACACGCACACTGCTCGGAGGCTTCCATCGCTCGTCGCTGCCTTGGACTCGACGACGACTCTATACGTGTGTTTTTTTCTCGCGAATCGACGCGCACGGGCGCCTACGCCGCGAGAGCGACGGAGAACACTTTTTTACGCGGAGCGATTATTTGTCACGCGATCGTCCATTTTCGATGATCGATTCCGAGAAAAGCCGAGAGAACGCGGCGACCGCTGGCGTACTTGACACGGGAGGCGAGGTCCGCGCGACCTGTCAGCCGGCTCCGCGAAGCCCATCTACAGAGATGCTCTCTCTCTCTCTCACTTGCTCACTACGTATTATTATGTACACACAAGCACTCGAATATCTTGGGGACTCACCTCGCTTGAAGCAGAGAAGACGGTTAACTCCCGCAGCAACTCGCTCACTCTCCAGCAGTGGCTTTTCGTTATTCCGTGTTGTTCTCTCTCTGGGCTTTCCTCGCCTAGTACAGAGCTACAGAGCGCAGCGCAGCAGCAGCAGCAGCAGGATTCCTCTGCTCGCTTACGAATATTGTCCGCAGGCAGCAGCAGCAGCAGCAGGCGCGCAGCGTATACAGTGTAGTAGAGTAGAGGGTATGGTATGGGCTATAGAGCGGCCGTATAGGCAGGAAGGCAGCACAGCACAGTACAGCACGGCGGCAGGCAGCAGCGAGAGGGAAAAGGACAGAGCGCGGCAGAGAGCAGAGCAGCAGAGCCAGAGCCAGCCCCACGCCACTTATGCTGCGGCATATGCGGAGAGCGCGAGAGAGAGAGAGAGAGCGAGCGCGCGCGCTTGCGCCGCCAGCCCATTGGCTGCATTCAGATAAGCCGCAAAAACCAGGCCAATCAGAGCCGAGCTTTTACCGTTTTCCTGCGTTTCTCCTTTTTTTCGCTGCTCGCGCCGACTGCGGGAGCGAGAGAGAGAGAGAGAGAGAGAGAGACGGAGAGCGAGAAAGAGCGCGAGGGCTATATACGCCGCGTTGCTGATGCCCGTGCTGTGCTGTGCACTACCCCCCACCCAGACGCCGCTACCTCTCGCTGTGCCTTCTATACGTATATGCTCGGCTCGACGATGTCGACGATGCCCGTGTCGAGGGATGTCCGCATGACAAGTCGCGAGCTCGATGCGAGGGGAAAAAGGCGGGAAAGCGCGCACCACAGCCCGGACGACTAGGGTCCATACATACGCGCTGGCTTGGAAACCGCGGTATACGTTTCTCGCTTTCTGCGCGGAAAATGTCGAGCGCTCGCACTGTAGCTATGCGGGCGCTTCCTCTCTCCACCGCGCAGTATAGCATCGATTTTTGCGCGCGGGGCATGAATGTTGAATTGCATTTAATTTATTATTATCGCTGACTCGCTCTTTCTCTTTCTCTTTCTCTTTCTCTCTCTCTCTCTCTCTCTCTCTCTCTCTCTCTCTCTCGCTTCCATACAGCGAGCTGCATATACTTTCAACACAACGCAGCGCAGCGAGGCATCCGCTCGATCGCTCGGCGCGACTAGGGGGCGCTCGCGTCGATTCCCCTAAACATGGCTGCTGGCCGCGGATTTGCTCTGTCGGCCTCCTTTTTCCTTCTCTCGCGACTTGTATACACTCATCATTACTTCGGCTCCGGCGAGATATGCGCAGCACTGCGTCTGCACTATGCGATAAGCCGTTGTTGCCTTGTTGCAGTCTGCGCGCAGTTCTACCAACCGAACGCGCCGAGGCCATTGTCGCTTTTGTATGCGAGTTTTCCTCGTTCTATTAGAAGCGAGAGAGAGAGAGAGAGAGAGGGGGGGGGGCAGTCGCCTTATCGGGCTGTTGTCATTTGTTTTCCTCACCGAGAAAAGCTATACAATCAACCGTCACGCGCGTGATTCATTATTGTCGGTTTGTTGTCGAAAACAATTACCTATACGGCAATCTAATCTTATATACCTTCAGGATTTGGAAAACAACGAAATAATTGCTTACGACTCACTTCAGAAATTTAACTAAAACGACTTTGCCCTGTACTAACTTTATCCCCATCCTAACCTCAACATGAGTATACATGTACCTAATGGACTGCGCAATAACGTTTGATAATAGCGTTGTAACAGCAATGTTGTAGCGTACAAACCTCTTTATTCGATTCGCCGTTTATCAATAGCTCGTCCCAATCCAACAACCTGCTCCACCGGAATGATCCAATCGTCTGATAACCCGCAAGCGCGCGTCGTGTAATTTCAAATTTGACTGACTGGCTACAGCCCTACAGTTGGCCAACCCGCTCTAATCACAGCTCGCGCAGCCAATCCTCGGACAAAAACAAGAGAAAGATGCGGAACAAGTCTACTTCTCCGCGCGCACTGCAGAGGGCCAGCTCTCAGCTGATGTGAGCCGATTCCACATCCACGTACAACACATCAACATTAATACGATCCGCGCAAGTATATCGCTTCCTGGTTGGCAACATTGAGCCTACCTACCTCCCCTACCGTTTTCTTTTGTCTCTCTCTTACCCAAGGCACGTGAACTCTTCTCCTCTCTCTTCGCGCACGCTTTGCGGGACACACATATATATATATAGTGAGGCAGCTAGCCAGCCCGTACTGTGGCATATATATACAACAGCGCAGGCCGGATTTTATCCCGAGAGCTGACTGAGAAACAGGAGCAGTGAGTAGGTAGCAACAACTCGCTCCTCGCAACAACGTCGCAGGCGTATTTGACGCATATTGTGTTTTTCGTCGGTCACCATTCATCCTTCGAGTGCTGTGAGTGTACGAGGATCTCGTCCTGGTAGGATCATCTGGTGAAAAAGTGCAGCGGAGAATCGCCAGGGCAAGAGCGACGAAAGTCAAGAAGATTTCGGAGCAGTGCTCGAAGAACGCCGGCCCAACGTTTTGCCAAATACAGCATTCCCGCGAGGTATTTCCGTGAAACAGCCGGGGACGGCCATCGACTCCGCGCCGAGGAGGATGCCGCGTGCCTTCTTCGAGCTGCTGCGGTTGAAGAACAAAAAGTGCGTCTCGATAAACGCGATCATGTGCGTCGATGAAAAGCAGTGCTAGTCGGCCGCGCGCCCATGACATCGGCCCAGACCCAGCAATCAGTGAAGGACAGTAGAAATAAATTTCTGCTGGGCAAATCGTGTCCTGGTACACCGTATTTGACGGCCCTTGAGTGCGAAAGGTATAAAAACGTTACAACGACGGCAACGACAACGACCGCTGTTGCAGCAGTTTCAACGCCACCCGGAAGAATCATGAACGGATTCAGCACGGGAGAAGAGGATTCGAGGGGAGCGTCCGATCAGATCTGCTGTCTGGTGGATGAAGGAACCAGGTGCACCAGACCTGCGGGCAACGCCTCGTACAGCAAGAGGATACAAAAGACTGTCACGCAGAGACGACTCAAGCTCAACCTTGACAACCTGGTGAGTAGATTTTTTTTTATCTGTTCAGTGTCGTCCAAACAGTTCGTAGTTTCTTTGTTTGGATTTGGATTTGCTTTGAAACTTTGATTCAACAAGTATACGAAGCAGTCATTCCGTCTGTTTTAGGCAAGACACATATACATATGTGACTATCACAAACAAGTAATTCAATGTGCGCGCACGAAACAACAGCAGCAGAGGAGGAGAAAAGACTCTGAAGAAGACTCGGGTGAGACAGACAATGATCTTCCAGAAGTTGATCTCTTCCAACTCCAAGTTGGTACACTGAGACGGTACAAGCGGCATTACAAATTAACCACAAGACCTGGTTTGAACAAAGCTCAACTTGCAGATGTGAGTATTTTAACATTCTGGAAAATGCACTATTTAAATGATATTCACTCAGATAACAAATAAAACTTATTTTGTTTGCTTGCAGTTCCTTGCAAAACATTTCAAGACCATACCAGTTGCAGAAAAAGAAACCCTGAGTGTTTTCTTTTACACTGTCAAAACCAATGCAAACAAATTAGATTATAAAAATGGTTTGAGCAATGACACAACGTAGCCTCTAATTTGATTTCTTGTTTAATGTCATTGTGATTGTAACATTTAGTTGTAGACAAGTTGTGCAACTAGGGGAGAAAATTGGCTGGAGAAAACGTAGAGAAAACATCACCCGAGTCTGAAAAAGCCACTCCTCCCTTGTTGCACACCGTACTTTTTATGATAAGTGCACGAATAGGCTACTTATCATGCATATGAAAGACATGGGAATTTCGAGGACTTTTCAAAGTAAAACAAATTTGTATTCAAAATTTTAAAAATTTCGAAAATTTCAAAAATTTTTGAAATTTTGAAATTTTGAAAATACTTATATCGACACACACATTCATCGGATAGGCTGCAGAGTGAGGAAAAAACTACTCCCTTGGGAGAACAAAACTGTTTCCTCGCAAGGGAGTAGTTTTTTCCCGCTGCTAAGAAAAACTCGATTTTCCATTCATTTTACATGCCTGGAAAGTGGCCTTTTTCGTGCACGTATTATGAACAATGATTTATGATTTTTAGATCTAAATGAGATTAGGTATTTTGTAAAAATAACTGTAAACTATAATGATAGAAGTAAGAATTTGTGTCTAAGTTATATACTTGAAAGTCACTCAAACTTTTAATATTGTTCAACTGCGTCAAGTGACAATACATTAAAAGAAAAATTTGGTTTAATATTCAAATTTTACGAAAAGTGCCGATTGTCTAAATATTTACATTTATTTCTAATAACGATTATTTATAACAGGTCTTGCTTTGATAAAACTGTTGTACTCTCTTCTTCACTGTCGCCGCTCAGTTCTGTAAAATATACACATGTACATTGAGTGCAATTTATAAAAATCATTTGATGATTTAAAATAAAGTATAGATTTGTTAAGTACCTATATTATCGAGAACTTTTTTCGTTGGTTTTTCTTCAACAAACTCCACATCGTTGTGATGTTCAAATTCATTATCAGATGAATCTGATGAGTTCCACGTATTTTTACCACCAGTTCCAACATCAGCCTAAAAAAAGGTATATAATTACTGCTTATTGAACGCAATATCAGGGAATAAATCATTATTATTTTAAGTGGCATCATATTTACATTTTTCATTATTAATTCTGCAGTCCCGTCTCCAACATTACTTATCTCAACATCAGCATCTTGATCATCATCCATGATTTGATTTTCTGTACATAAAAGTAATAATCAGCAAAAAATCCTGGTTTTTCGTTCAACAAGTCATACTAATTTCGTTTCGATATGTAACAGAAAACGAAATGCTAGTTTCAAAAAAGTATCCAGAAAACTTACCCATATCCTCTATTTTATGACAATTACTCCAAGTAGTTAACTTTATATTTATTCTTTCACTCATCATTGACGTTATCTTGTCTGTTGCAATGCAGTGAGAGAAACTGTTGAGTTTAGGAACTTCTTTGTTATATCTAGAAGGAATAATAAAAATAGTTTATATTTCTTGCACGTACATACAAACGTTGTTGTTAATAAAGTTTTCCTTACTTGGCTTCTACATCTTGTTTCACCAACTCCTTGATTTCCCTTATCAATTCATATGCATAGTTTGCAGCAAAATTAGATACAGATGGAATAACATCAGCCACCAAGGAAGTGTACTCTATGTAGTCAAAATATAAACTGCACACTTCTCTGTAGGCATTAATACCTAATGTGAGTATTGCGGCACCAACTCTTTCCTCGAGATACGAAGGATCAACCACTGTCTTTCCACTGGAATAAAAATTGAACTTGTTAGTTGAAATTTTAGAAGCTTTGAATGATCATGTAGACAACTTACTTTTCAAAAGTGATAAATGATATGCAAACTGGATGATGATATAGTGTAAGAGGAAGAGGATCTTTTTCTGTGAAAGGATGGATTATAACTTCTTCACCAGTTGATGTGACATCTGGTCTGTGAAAGTGCATGAGGGCTGCAAGAGCAGCTATAGATGCACAATCTATCAAATTGCCATCATGGTTTATGATGCTCACATCCACTCTAATATTCCAAACCTGAATGAATCAGAAAAAAGTTACAATTGACTTGCGATAAGTTTATAATATTATTTTTCATGAAACTGACCTTTTTGTCAGCAACTATACATAAAGATTCCAAGTCAACACATCTTGATTCTTTTAAACTTTTCTCCAGCTGCCTATTAATCAAGGCTGCAGCTTCAGATTGCCTCCCACTTTCAAAATGCTGAGCAGCTAATGGGTTTAATTCAACATTAACATGTAGCATCCCCTCATTTGGGCGAGAAGCTTTTGGTTGTTGAATATCACATGATACTTGAGCAGCAGCTCTGAAATTGTGTAGAAATTATTGATATTTCCTGATACATGCTGTATGTGAGAATTAAAAAACAGTAACTTTGTGAGTTTTACCTAGTCTGTCCTAAGGAAACTACGCAACATCCCCAATTGGTACCAAAGTTAATTTTCAGTGGACGTGGTTCCAATAGAGTTCTTCCATCTATTCGCTACAAGATAAAAGTAAATAAACCTTTTTTTCAACATATTAGAAATTTTCATGCAGAACTTAGAGAATCGATTCTTTCGTAATGAGATATTTTTGAAAGAGTGTAAAATTTAATAAGTATAGAAGCACTTCTTTAGTATTTTCAAATGTATAACAAAAAAGTAAACAATATGACATGTAAACATCTTAGTATCAAACTAGCATCAAAACAATAGTGATTCCCTTACCGTATCGGTCTGTATCGCTTTGTTGACGAAATTTTTTTCACAGATAGAAATAAAAGTCTCCTTCATTTTGTTTTGACGTTCAGTTAAACGTATATTTTTTATTAATTTTTTAAATGTTGGAAATAAAGCGGCATTTTACGAAATGAGGTTAGTTTGCATCATACACATGTGCGCGCGAACGAATCTAGTAGGAAGTCGCGAAAAATGTCAAATCGTGTGGCTCCATCTTTAAGAGGAAAAATTACCAAAAATTATTCCGCAAATAAATTTTGAGGAAAAGTAGTCCAAAATAATTGCTTAACATTTTCTTAATAAGATTAGGTTTGCGAAATTCATTGTTTGATCGACAAGAAATTCAAAAAATCCACCAAAACCGGAAGCCAAGTCTACACATGCAAGTGACTCTTTAGGCCGCACGTGTGTTTATCGGCGCTTGTGCATGAATTACGAAGATTGCAGCAGCGTTTGAAAAATTCGTCAAAAATGTCGGATTTATTTAGCAACGCGTCGAATTACGACAACGAGCATAAGCCATCTGCTGGAAACAGCGAATTGGAAGAATTTATCATGGTTGAGAAGCAGAAGGCTCAATTCAATGCTCAGGTAACTATAAAGAAGTTTCTAACCTCCTACAGGCAAACTATTGCCTCGAGTACCAAAGTATTTCATTAAAAAAGTTTCTGATTATATAAGAAACAAGTGATGATATGCTTTCTTGTAGTTTATGTATGACATCAAGTTTCTCTAAAAACTTGCAGATTCATGAATTTAGCGATCTGTGTTGGGACAAGTGCATCGACAAGCCTGGCAGCAAACTGGATGGAAGGACAGAGACATGCCTTGTTAACTGTGTCAATAGATTTATCGATGTTTCCCTATTGATCACCAATCGATTTACTCAGATGCTGCAGAAGGGTTTGTAAGGAAAGTAGTGCATATTTACTGCATTTACTGTTGTTACGAAGATACTAGTCGGGTTGAAGTCTATGGCGATGTGTTAACTTGGCTTATCGTCATTCTTCTAGTTATCTCAAATAATAAGAGAAAAGCTACTTTCTTTTGCATACATTACATTATTTTGTATAAAATACAAAGTTTGTGGATAACTGAAACTGGATCAGATGTTACATAAAGAATAAGGGAAGAATGTGAGAATGATGTGTTAATAATAAACTTATTGTTACAATTGTAATGTATGAAAACATGACTCTTAATTTGTTTAGTGTTTGATTAGAGTAAATTTTCATAGTAACTTGGTGCTCTTAAAATCATCAAAAGTATTAATAAATCAATTTTTCCTAAACATTTTATTTTTTGTTTGAGTGGTAGTCGCATTTGAGTCAAAAAGTCAACTGTAAGTTATCTTCATTTTTATTTTCAAGGCATACTGACTATACGTATGGAAAGCAACTTCTTTAAGAGCCTATTTCATTTGAAAATCATATCAACAAAAGTTACTCCAAGATCAAAGTTTATCTGAATTGGCAATCTCCTCTGCATGAATTTTTTGAAATCGCAAGGTTAGATTAAAAATAAGAATAATTTCATTGCTGAGCCCTTTGGACTAACAAGGAAATAGGTAGTTGCAATAATTCTGGTAAAGTAATGAATTTCGTAATAATGCGCAATTGCAAAAAAGTACCACAGAATAGCGAACAATAAAACCTGCTCCACGAATTTTCACTCGTATTAAACATTATCATTATTTGTTTTGACTCATTCGTCGGCATGTGCAAATCCTCGAAAGCGCTCTTTTATTTTTCCATTCCACTTTCGTGATCCACCTGCGACTCGAATAACCCGAGTCCTTCCTCTGCGTCGAACTTGGGCTCCGAAGCTTCCGGGCAGCCCTTTCACCGAATCCATCAACGCAAAGCTTGTCTGCCGTTCGAAAGGAAAAGCAAATTGACAATAGCAACGATCCGTCGAATTTCACCTACGTGACGGGACGGCCTGCGAATGCTGAAGAAAAAGGACAACGCAATCGCACTCTCTCCGCAACAAGCAGCGCGAGAAGGACGGAGAAGCACGAAGTAGCGGCTATATAGGCTATAGGTAGTCCAGCCGCCAGCGTGACTGCGGACGAGGAGGTCCGGTCTGGCAACGCCGCAGTCTGCTCCGAATTGCGCTCTCCAGTGCCTACATACTACATCTCGTCTCCCCATACTGCACCCGCGGAGCGGCAACAGCGCGCCCGCTCCGGCCGCGACGGAGTACAGACTCATAATCGGCATCGAACGCGTCTGGACTCGCCTTACACCGAGAACGAGAACCGACGAGACTTTCGACTCGCTCCCTCTCGCGCGCGTATAGAATCGCCGCGCAGCTCAGCCGACTAGCCGAGTCTCGGGCGTGTCTCGCGGCCAGTGCCAAGCCAAGAGGAGAGTCGCCCACCAGCCAGCTCGTCCCCTGGAGCAGCAGAGTCGCCGTCCTCCGTGCCCAGGCAGCAGCTGTGTCGTGCCCGAGGGAAGGCAGTAGTTCTATATAAGAATCAGCCATCGGCAGAGCGGCGGCAGCCATAAGTGCGTCCTTGTCCGTTGTTGTCGGGCTTGGCTCGAGCTCGGCCAGTCCGGTGGGTGTCGCTCGCGCTCGCGCGCCAATCAGCGCCGAGCTCTCTCGCGGCCCGGCCAGTCGCGCTCCTCGACAGATGGGCTGCGCACCGAGCGCTGCAGCTCCTCTCTCGTCGCGTCGCCACTTGGTCGTTTCGTGCCGCGTAGACGTCTCCGTCCTTACATCAGCCCGGAAAGTCGAAAGTCGTGCGGCCGACGTCCACGTCCTTGGCTCCGGCGTCGTCGACCAGCAGCGCCTCGTCGCGCCGTTGAAGATGGGTACCGCGAGCGGCGGCCCTGGAGGGCGTCGTCGAGATCCGGGTTAGGCGCGGGCCGCGGCGAGGTCGCGCTTTTGCGCAGTTCCCGTGACCCAGATAAGGCGAGCGGGGAGTTCGCTCGGCGCGCGGAACAGCTGTTGGGAGCGGGAAGATGTCGAGCGCGGGGAAGCGCTTCGGTATTCCGTCGAGTCGAATGCGCGCGCCTCTTGGCGGCTTCGTCGGCACCGTTCTCAGGCGCGTACAGTGACTCGCGCGGAGCCCTCGCTTTTTATCATAATAACATTTTGCTCGACGCGCGCGGCGGTGACTATTTTTACCGTGCCGACGCCGCCGAAAATTGTTGAACCGCGCTTGGCTGATGCATATTTTGTGCTGCTGTACTGCTGCTCTGCTGCTGCGGATTCTATTTTTCTGCTGCCTTCCTGCAAGTCGGCGGATGCTCCGATTTCGAAGACTCAATTTTTTTCCTTTCAAATCTCGACGATATCGCGGACTGATCAATCAAGTGGATTTTGTTGTTAATGGTTTTTTTTTCTCTTTTGTTTTAGTTTTGCATTGTTTACAGTGTGATGAAGACGCTTGTTGATCAACGTGAAGAGAAAGGGAGACTCTGGAGAAGACTGTTTTACAGACTGTTACGGAGTCGGTTTGTTATCGTTATACTCTATTACGTTATACCATATTATAATGTTTGCTCCATACTTTTTGTTTATTGTCATCGTTCTCTGTGTCAGACGTTCTTTAACTATGTATGGTTGTATATATGTACACACGAGAGACTGATTTTTGATATACTAACTTGAAATAACTTGGTTTTCTCTTTTCGCCTATGTAGGTACGCTACCTTGAAAAGGTCATCGTCAAAACTGTATATAAATCATGATACAACGATAATATAAAGTGCATAATAAATATGAGATTTTCTGTAAAATCTTGGAAAAACAAATTATTGACTTTATACTTTGTGAACCTGCATCATACACACAGTATCCTCCACTCACTACTCCACTGTCCATTGTCGCTCTCTCTCTCTCTCTATCATAGCCTTTTTAATTTGGATCCTCGTTTTATGTGATTGTTTCTGTTCGTTATCAGGCTATTGTAAAACTATTATCAGACTACTAATAGAAAGGACCATCATGTGCGTGCATCTTGTGACCTCTCATTGCATACTCTATCTTTTCCATGTAAATTTATAATTTTTGGTTGTAATACAGTAAAACAAAGCTTGTAACTATTCTTAACTTGTGAGAGATCAAAATTATCTTAATCGGTTAATTTTGAAATCAAGGTTCCTTTGAAGAAACACGTTTCACAGCTCATTACTTTTCAGATCGCTTTTTTGGGAAAATGTTTTAGTGAAAAACTTGCGAACGCAGTATTCCAAAGCGTCCGGTCGCGGCAAAATTCAAGCGCGCGAGAGCTGTGCGTCTGCTGTGCGGATAAACAAACTCGCTCATTTATTTTCCCTCTCTCGCTCGCATGCGGATCGTCGGCGTTGCGCGTATACTTGCGCGTACTTACCTATTAATCGACAAAACAGCCGAAAATCTAAAATCAGCGGCCATCGCTTTCTAGCGGCGCAGTCTTCCGAGGGTCTTCTGCAACCTCCGCCGAACATAAAAGAGCTGCGCCTAGCTGTGCGGTCTGGTCGTCGAAAAGAGTTGGAAATAAATAATAGCCGCTGCAGATTTTCTCTCTTTCTCTTTCTCTTTCTCCCCGTCCGGCGCGGCGAGGAAGCTCTCGGCGAACGGAAAAAAGGAAGAAGTAAGAGGAGAGAGCGAGAGCTGAGAGACGAGTGCGCGCGGCTGATGGTGCGGCGGAGCGGACGGACGGACGGGCGGGAGGCTCGGAAGTGTGGTGGGGAAGGGGGGCGCTCGCGTCGCGCGGGCCCCCAGTCAGCGCAGCCGGCGTCTGGCTACGTCCCTGGCTGACCCCCCACCACGGGCTTATCCCGCTACACGGCCAGTCAGTTCCTTGTTTGCCATACAAAATCCAATAGTTTGCCTTGTACCCCTCGCGCGAGTGCAAGTATGACTTTTGCATTTGATTTTTTATCGTCGTCCGCCAGCTCGTCGTCGTGCTCGTTGTTGCGCCGTATCACAAGTTTACCCTCGAAGAGCAGCGGTGCAGTCTGGCTCTTGGGAGCAGCGGATAAACGCCAACGTCGCAAGTCGTCTACCAGATTCTTCATTCCCGAGGAAGACGCTGCAGCCGCCGACCTCGAACGAGTCAGCTGCCGCCGCCGTCGCCGCCTCGTCTTCGCCGAAATGCTGCCAGCCGAGACACCCTCGCCCAGCGGCGGGCCAGCGGCCTCGTCCTCGTGAATAGGTGTAAATCAGCCGGACGGAAGAAAAAGCAGCAGCAGCTCTCTCCCTCGCGCGCGCGCGCGCGCGGCCAAAAATCCGGAGAAAGAGAGAGAGAGAGTGAGAGAGAGAGAGCAAACAACATAACACACGCAGTGCCGCGAGGTGTTCGTGTTCGTCGCTGTCTGCTGACCGTTCGCGTATCTGCCCCGGTGAGGAAACTTTCCCCGGGGTGAGCATCGTCGCCGAGAACTCAGACTCGCGCGTGTTGTGTACAATAACGCGCCAACGCTTTGTGCACGGGCAGCCGCTAAAATAAGGGCAGCCGCGGGGGGAGAGGACGAGTACGTCCAGCTACGTCGACCACGAGAGCAGAAAAAGTGATAGAGAGAGAGGGAGATAGAGAGAGAGAGAGACTAGCTGAGCAGCAGCGGAAACAGCACAAGAAGGTGAGTGAGCAAGCTATATACGCGATACACACGGAGCGAGAGAAGCGCGAACGCGGGCAGCCAGGCAAAAGGAGAACGTGCGTGCGTGTATGTGTGTTTGAAAACGTAGCGAGAGAGCGAGCGGGTTGCTCGCGCAAGAGAGAGAGAGAGAGAGAGAGAGAGAGAGAGAGAGAAAAAGAAAGAGGAGAAGCTGGCGTAGGCGCGAGGAAAGGAAGTGCTTGTGGCTGGGCCTGGACCAGCAGCCCTCCTCGTGCGTCATGTTCTCGGCATCGTTCTCATAAAACGCCATACACGTCCTCTTGGCGGTCGGAGCTCCGGTAGCAGCGCATACGTACGTACGTCAACATCGTCGTCGTTGCTGCTGCTGCTGCTGCTGCTGCCTCGACAGAAAGAGGAGAGAGAGAGAGAGAGAGGCACACATACACGTATAGATAGGTACGTGCGCGCGAGTAGACATACGCGACGCATGCATCGACGACGACGACCAGGCAGCGGATAGAAGAGCGCGAGAGAGAGAGAGAGAGAGAGAGAGGGTGTACGCAAGCAGCACAGCCTGTCTGCGCGCGCTCTCTCTCTCCCTCTCTTCTTTTCTCCGCCGCCCGCCGCACAGCCGTCGTGTCCGTGTGAGAGACTCGCGCACACGCGCGCTAGTATATCAGCGTGTTTCCTCGCGTCTCCGCGGCGATGCGCGAAAACCGGAGCGTCGAAGAAATGAAGCCTCCCTCGTGGAACTGCAGTGCGGGCGCGATAAGGGAAGCTCGCTCCTCGTTCTCGTTAGTGATGCGAGTGGAAGAGTAAGGTTAGAAGGCAAAAGAAGTTTACGGCAGCAGCCGCTGGAGTCGAAAAACTCCTGGGCGGCGATCGGCGAGATGTCGCGGCGACGGCGGCAGCGGAGAGGAAGAAGCCGCGTGAAAAGCGTAAGTGTGTACGTGTGTGAGTGAGCAGCGGAGCGCGAGGCTTGTGTCTCCCCCTGATTCTCTCCTTCTCCTCCTCGCCGCCTCCTCCTCCTCCTCCTCCTCCTCTCTTCCACTATACATTGCTGCTGCTGCTGCTGCTGCCGCCGCCACCGTCGCCGTTGTTCTCCGCGTGCCGCGGTTAAAAGGGTCGAGCTCTCCTTTCTCCGGAGAAAGGACGGCGCGCAGAGAAATTCTCTCTATAATATCGCTTCTCTCAGTTTCTCCGTTCGATCGGGAAGGCGAAAAAATGCGCCACCACCTCGCGCTCACACGTCGGGCTGCTCCGGCTCCTGAACATTGCGTAACTGCCGCTGCGACTACCCGCCAGAGCAGACTCTGCGTACGTGAGTCAGGCAGCGCTGTGCCGTGGGAGGTGGGAGTTGTGGCTGCCGAGAGGAGAGGCGCGGACGAGAAGCGCCGGTCGGCTTTTCCGCGCACATATGCGCCGGAAAATCCAACTTTTGCCCGCACACAGCTGTGCACCGCGGCCTCCGCCTGCTTATCTCGCGCTCGCGTTCGGAAAATTCAGCTGACGGGAGAAGCCTGCGGTATAGCGGCAGAGTGGTCGTCCGTCGCTTTCGATATCGCGCTCTCTCTCTCTCTCTCTCATACGCGCGCACACTTATTGGCTGATGCATACACACGCACACATTCGCGGGCAAGGCGGACACACTGCGCAACTCTCTCGTCTGCTGCTCGCGCACAGCAGCAGCAGTAGCGCGGACCTCGGTCGGTTCCCAAGCGCGCGACGTTTTTTCTCCGCTCGCTGCTCGCCTCTGCACGGTTTGCGTGTGCTGCTGCTCCGACTGCTCCGAAAAGTCCGCTTTCGCGCGTGCACATAAGAGAACGGACGGACTGAGAAAACGACCGGTCGACCGCATACATATGCACACATACGGCGCTACAGTGCGCTGCGCGCTATGGGTGTGCAGAACAGAAAGAGAGGGACGATGGATAGTCGGATCCGCGAGAGCGCGCGCTTTTATTCGCGCTGGCTATATGGGTGACCGCGCGCGCGCACATCGTCGCTGTGTACCCACACCTATAAGCAGTGTTGCTGCTGCTGCTTCGGCGGACCGTATACACTTACTCGGCGATAAAAGTGCTGCCGCTTTTTTGTTATCGCGCGCCCGAGAGAGCGTGCTCCAATTTGCGCCGGATCCCGACACCTTGCGCGCCGCCGACACGTATGAGAGTATAGAGTAGCGTAGCTGCTCTCAGGACCCGGGGGTTGTACTCGAGGAACGTAGAGAGTGAGAGAGACAGGCAGTCGTCGAGGAAGACACGTGTTTCATGTGCGAAAGAACATGGGGCCGCCTCTCACCGGTGCGAATTCGTTGCGGAACATCCGCTGGCTGTGCCGTGCGGCGCAGGTACCGGCGGCTCTAGACAGCTCGCGATTCTCGGACTTTTGTGTGTGTGTGTGTGTGTGTGTGTGTGTGTGTGTCTCTGTAAATGATGTAACCTTACCTTAACCTAATGCGCGACTGATGTGAACGTGAAAGAGCAGTCTGTGGAGACACATGGTGGTGATGCTGGTTTCTTTTGCTGTTTCAGCATTTCCAATGTAAATTGAGATGAAACGTGTTCGCGGGGTGGACGAAATAGCACCGCCAGCTGCAGCAACGTTAAAAAACACAGGCGGTGGAGGAACTGTGGTAGGCAGCGGAAGTGCTGGTATAGAATACCACACTGGTCCGGGTATAGGAGTGGTTTCTGGTCAAGCAGTGAGATCTGTTCCTGCCAAAGAGATGCCAGGTAGCATACAGTTCTCGCAGACCCAGCAGCAATATCCTGGTGCAATCATTGTGCCAACAGCAGCACCATCCCCAGTCAAGGTACGTTCGTGCATCAAGCCCATCCATTAACATCTTCATAGGTTACGAGTCTGTTAAATGCCATGTTGATTGTTACAGGGAGGTGCTACAGTTGGAGGATTATCCACAAGTTCAACATGTGCAGCAAGCAGTATAACTTCCAGTGTTACCCTGCATACCACTGGCATAGGTGGTACAGGAAATCACAACATGGGCCCCCAGTCAGCTGTGCCAAGTTCACAGGCACAGACACATGCGCAAGCACCTTCCACCATAAGACACAATGTAATAGCTTTTTAAATGCTTAATCAATTTTTCATTTGACGATTGTAAATTTTAATTTTCTGCATGTTTGTGCAGATGGGGCAGGCACCTACACCTCCTGCGCCCAATTTGAGCGGCGGTACAAGCAGTTCGCAATTTCAGAGGTTGAAAGTAGAAGATGCTCTGTCCTATCTCGATCAAGTCAAGTACAAATTTAGTGATCAACCACAGGTTTGTATCTTTGAACATAGACTTCTTCCTCTGTTTTGCATAGTCTTGAGCTGTGTCTTGAGTGTAATCTTTTTATTCACAGGTTTACAATGATTTTCTTGATATTATGAAGGAATTCAAGTCCCAAACTATAGATACTCCAGGCGTTATTACAAGGGTTAGCCATCTATTTAAGGGACATCCCGAACTTATTGTTGGTTTCAACACTTTTTTACCGCCAGGGTACAAAATTGAAGTACAAGCCAATGAGCAGGGATATGCTTTCCAAGTCTCAGTCAGTATGCCAAGTCCAACAGCAACACATACAGCTACCCTCTCTCAGCACCATTGTACAGTTAATGTTGGGTCTCCGCCTATAGCAAGTCCTCCAACACAACCTGCCAAGGCACAAGCAGTACAAATTATGCAAGGGTAATTTGAATGTTTGCAAATTTTAACAAAGGCGATAATACTTTAATATAAAGGACAATAGTTAACACTTGTAAACTTTTACTCTTTTCTAGGTCTGGAAGTATACATCACTCTATTGCAAACAATATTTCAAATAACAATCTTACTATTCACGGACCTGCATCGCCGCCAGTTCCGTCGTATAACAATTCCCATGTCACTACAGCTCAAGCACAGGCAGTGAGTCAAGCTCTGAGCCAAGCACAAGACGGGGTTCCTAGCACTGGCCAGACTCAACAGAATCAGCCAGTTGAATTCAATCATGCAATCAACTATGTCAATAAGATTAAGGTAAACAATTTTTTTGTCCACAATTAATATCCGTGTTATTTAACTTGAAATGACTTCTTCTTAACGATTTAATTTGCTGTTTGCAGAACCGATTTCAAGGCCAACCGGATAAGTACAAGCGTTTTCTCGAAATCCTGCACACGTATCAGAAAGAGCAGCGGACCCTCAAGGAGTCGGGCCATATGGGCGGAAGCGGAACCGGCGGTGGCTGTCCCGGCAGCGGAAAGCACCTCACGGAAGCTGAAGTCTACAGTCAGGTCGCCAAGCTATTCGAAAATCAGGAAGATCTTCTGTTAGAGTTTGGACAGTTCTTGCCTGACGCGACGAATCAGCAAAGCGCCCTGGTGAGTAGTTTTAACATTTTTCCAGTGTATTATTATTTAGTCGTCTATGTGTTTCTTTTTTTTTTGTTTTTTAAGATACATTTTCTATTATTATTCAGATGTAGTAAATAGATTCGCGCAATAATTTCAACAATTTTCAATTACTAAACTGGTCGATTTCAGTATTTTCAAAATTTGCTTGATGTTTATTAATAAGACATAGGTGATTCGTAGTAGCAGTCATAAAATTTATGATCTAACAGTAAAACTCTCATAAAGCACTGACCATGTAACCACCATCCCTGTTGGTCTATTTATCTATCATTCATTTATTACGCACACTTCCATTCTTGAAGTTTTGTTTAGCTCCTTGTTTGTGTCTATTGTGGAGTCTGTTTCTGTGCACCAGCAGTAGTTCTACTCTATATAGATTGGGTGTCCTACAAACTATCTCTAACTCTGATGGGTACCAGTCTGCTATGTTTCAGAGCAACAAGGTGGGAGCGGTCAATGACCACGCGGCAATCGTCAAGAAGCCGATGAGTCTTAAAACAACTTACAACAACTCTTCAGCTATACCTCGTGACCACCGCGACTCTCAGGTACCTGGTGGAGGAGCGGGAACTGGTCCGGGTGGAGCTGGAGGTCCAGGTAATCTAGACCGTGACAGTGGCGGAGGTGGTAGCCGAGGTGGCGGCGGTGGAAGTGGAGGCAGCGATAGAGAGCGCGAAAGAGATAGGCCAGGCATCAGGGAAATAGGCAATGCCGGGCAAAAGTTCGGGCATAGTCAGGGGCAGCTGAAGAGGAGCCCGTCGTTCACCACCTCTATATCAACGGGAAATTCTCATACGCCGCATGGTCCACCACCACCTAAAAAGCATAAAGTCGCCTCTGCCAGAGACCTCTCAATTGCTGAGGCAGGAAAGCATGGATCACTGGCAGATTATGCCTTCTTCGATAAGGTAGTGTATACACGAGTTATAACATATCTTCCTCATTTTGTTGATCATCCGTCAATAACTTGTATCGAACTTGCATCATTGTTTTGTAAAAAAATAGGTGCGCAAGGCGCTTAAGTCACCGGAAGTGTACGACAACTTTCTTCGATGCCTGGTCTTGTTCAATCTCGAGATAATATCTAAGAATGAACTAGTTCTATTGGTGAATCCGTTCCTGTGCCGTTTTCCCGAGCTGCAGCGTTGGTTTAGGGACTTCCTGGGACACTTGCCCGAGGCTGCAGCCATGTTGACGCAGGCCGCCTGCGGTCCTAATCAGACTAGTGGTAGCATCAATAGTGGTAGTGCAGTAGGAAATGTCATTGTTAGTAGTGTTGGAATTGAAGCGCTACCCAACAACGTAGTTAGAAGCCACCAAGATAGGCCGCAAGGCGACCTTGCGATGGAGATCGATTATTCGACTTGTAAGAGACTTGGTGCCTCTTATTGCGCCTTGCCAAAGTCTTACATGCAGCCCAAGTGTACCGGCCGAACGCAGCTCTGTAAAGAAGTGCTCAACGACACATGGGTCTCGTTTCCCACTTGGTCGGAAGACAGCACGTTTGTCTCATCTAGGTAAGTCTATCGTTACGATATAACCTAAGCTAGTTTGTTTTAATGCGATAAAAGTTATTTAACGATTTATTTTTCAAAAACAAAAGGAAAACTCAATTCGAGGAGTTCATTTATCGCTGCGAAGACGAGCGATTTGAATTGGATGGCGTGATAGAGACAAACGCGGCGACAATCAGAGTGCTCGAGGGCGTGCACAAAAAAATGAACCGGATGCCACCGGAAGAGCTTCAGAAGTTCAAACTGGACGACTGTTTGGGTGGATGCTCACCGACAATTCACCAGCGAGCTTTGAAGAGGATATACGGCGAAAAAGCAACGGATATTATTGAAGGACTTAAAAAGAATCCCATGGTTGCGGTGCCGGTCGTTCTACGGAGACTGAAAAGTAAGGAAGAAGAGTGGCGGGAAGCTCAGAAGGGTTTCAACAAGATCTGGAGGGAGCAGAACGAAAAGTATTATCTCAAGTCCTTGGATCACCAGGGCATCAATTTCAAGCAGAATGATGTCAAGGCGCTCAGGTCAAAGAGTTTGTTCAATGAGATCGAACTTTTATATGACGAGAGGCATGAACAGTCAGAAGAGAACGCAGAGAATCAAAATAACACTGGTCCACATCTGGTCTTAATTTACAAAGATAAGTCTGTCTTGGATGATGCTGCCAATCTGTTGATACACCACGTCAAGCGGCAAACAGCTATTCACAAAGAGGACAAGCAGCGAATTAAGGCACTTCTTAAGCATTTTATTCCTGATCTATTCTTTCACACTCGGCAAGAACTGAGCGACGACGAGCAAGATGAAGATAGTAAGTATACCTCGTTTCTATAGAAATACAAAATAGGCACCATAAGGAGTCGATATTTATAAATTGATTTTTTTTTACCAGACGAGAAGGATGAAATAAATCCGTCATCGTGTGGCAACAGCACGCAAACCGGTACGACAACAACTTCAATCGGCGGAGGACTGCAGGGCAGCAACAGGAATAAGCCCTCACCCTCGCCAGCTCCGTCTTCCACTACCGTGAAACCTGACCCCGATGTTAAGCCTCCGGCTCATGCTCTTTCGACTGATCCAGAAGAAACATACACACTTTTTATGGGAAGCAACAACTGGTACCTCTTCATGAGGCTGCATCAAATACTTTGCGAAAGATTGACAAAGATGTATGACAAGGCAATGGCTCTTGCAGAAGAAGAATCTCGGCAGAAGCAGCAGCGAAAGGAGAGCACGGCGGTAGCTTTGAGGTTAAAACCTAAAGGTTGGTGACCTACATTTGATTTACAAAATATTTTCATTAATTTTAAATAATTTTGTGAAAGAATACTAAGCAATATATTTCATCTGTGCAGGTGATATTGAAATAGAAGACTACTATCCCGCCTTTCTGGATATGATTAAAAACGTGTTGGACGGCAATATGGAAAGCAATTCTTACGAAGATACGCTTCGAGAAATGTTTGGAATTCATGCTTACATTGCTTTCACTCTGGATAAGGTTGTGACGTATGCAGTGAGACAGGTACAATAAACAACACTTGTATTGATTAACTATTTACAATTACTTAAACATTAATGAAAACTAATTTAATCGATTACTTTTTAGCTTCAACATTTAGTATCGGACGCAGTGTGTCAACAATGCATGGACTTATTTCATCGAGAGCAAAGACAGCCGAAAGAAAATTGTGGTGCAGGCGGTCTATGCTCAACAGCTTATTTGAGGGTCGCCAGCGAAACGGCGTACCAGAGAAAAGCTGAAAAAGCAATGGCGGAAGAAAATTGCTTCAAGATCTACATTGTAAGTCTTGTTATTTTGAGAAAATATTGTTATTAATTTATTCAAATTTTGCGTAAAAGTTACACAAATTTAACGCATATCAAATTTTTGTTGTTTCAGTATAAGAAAAATTGTAGAATGACGATAGAGTTATTGGACACTGAGGGTGAGGAGACTGTCGAAGGCAGTTGTAGAGATCGCGACAGGGAGTCGGTGACAGCGACAGAGAAGTGGTCGTCTTATGTCGAGAGATTCTCGTCGTCTGCGACCGGGCAAACAAGCCCGAAGGACGTCCCGGCCTCGTCAGACAATGATCCACCAGCCAATCATCCTGTGAGTAGCGACCAGGTGGCAAGGGGGGGGAGGGGCAGAAAGCGCAAGAACACTGACATTAACAAGAAGGTATAGGACCCACACCCCTTTCAATGATTGCCAACGTTGTAGATTGCGCTCTCGTGATTTTATTATATATATATATATATAAATGTACTCTCGTGGTACACAAACTTGTGATTTTCTCGTCGACGGCTGTTCGCTTCATCGACTGGCAGTTTCCGGCCGAGACTGTGTCAGAAATTTATAATAATCGTCTAGATGAAACAATGTCTTCTGGGGATACAAACAAAGGGATTGACTTAAGTTAATTTTCTATTACTCTAAGTAAATCTTCACAGCATTTTCTCGTATCTTCAGAAGAACAATGACAATAGGCTAGTGATCATAAATTTTTGTCCATCGATAGCAATAATCGTACGAGTTTATCCATCTTTAGAGTGAAAAAAAACGTATTGGCCAAAGCAAAATGTGTACCAATCAATATATCGTTTTCGTCTTTCGTTACAGAACATCTATGATTTTAGTCTCGGCTTTTTTTTCGCATAGATGTCGCGATTATTTTTTGTCACCAGTGAAAGTGATGTCTATAAAAATTTGGTTTGATTTGGTCAAATGTTTGTTTTTAAAAAGTATAAAAATCACAATGTTTATCATCGTATAGCCTGGTGCTATTTTTATGCTTGCAGTATTTTCTAAAATCGACATTCGCGTCCCGGATATATATTTTTTTTTAATAAGTAGTTATATCTCGTGGCCATTTATTTATTAAGAAACAATTCTGACTGGCAGTATCTGCATTTCTTGGTCTTTGGTGCAACTATTCGCTATAAGACTATATTGCTTTTTTAAAATGCTAGACCACGAATAATAATCTAAATTTCATTTATGTTACAATTTCCTTTTTTTAGTGTTTTAATTTAACAACTGTTACAATGATATTGTTAAGAAACGTGATATCTATTTATTATATCATTACGTTGATTTTAATTCTATTTATGGCAAATTCTTATCATAATAATAATAATTTATTTTAAATATTATTATTACTATTATTAATAATATTACTATTACTATTATTATTATTATTATTATTATTATTATTATTATTATTATTATTAACTTATGAATTCTAAAAGAAGTTCTGATTACAGCGATAATTTTTTTACAAGATTTCGCGACTTTTTACTTAAGAAACTTTGAATTGATTATATTCGTGGGCTGGACTTTCGATACTGAATTCCGATAACGAAAACTATCCAAGATCTTAGCTTCAGAAGCAAGGCTTAAATGGATGAACCGATGACGCTGTTGCATAATTATAAAAGTCGAACAATGTTGAGAGTACGATTGAGAATGAATGAGATTAGACAGATTTTCTAAACATAGTATAAAAGAAAGAAATATTATCACATTAATAATAAATTACAAGAAAACGATCGCAACTCGTGCATTCACGGCATGCGCTGCACCGATGCGAGCCACTCGCAGTGAGCGCGCCATTGGCAGCGAGCACAGGTCATGCGCATTTTAATTCCTCGTTGCGATTCCCTAAGCATTTGACGATACTCACGGTTAATAAAAGTCATTGAATGCCTTTACGAAATACGAGTCGATAGTATTTTTCAAAAAAAAAAAAAAAAAAAAAAAAAAAAAAAAAAAAAAGAAGAAAAAAAAAGAAAAGAGAAGAAAAGAAAAAAAGATAATAAATGATACAGTGTCTCGGGTACTGAGATGCTCATATAGGCCTTGCTATTTTATCCGACCTCGCGCGCGCGTCCAAGCATGTTAAACTATCGCGGAAGTCAAGCAGTTGAACGAAATGTTGAGGGAATCGCACCGAAACCCAGTGCATATGTATATAAAAGACAATTCTCGAATATATTATATACATATATATACATATATAAATATGTGGAACATTGACTAGTTGTAAATCAATCCAATTTCTCTCCGAAACATTTTGTAAATATTCCATAGATTAGCGGTTGTAAATAGTTGAATAGAATTTTTGATACGTACTAGGGTCTAGGAAAAAAAAAAAGAGACGAGAGGCGACGGTAGCCGACGATAATAGTCGTGTTGAGATATACTTGTAAAGAGAGAATACGAGTAAAGAAAAGATCAAGCTCTCGCTGTATCAGCAGTCTCGGGTTTGACTTTCGTCGATCCGGCAGAAATAACAGAACCTACAGAAGAGACACGCCGACTCAAGACAGTTTGACTTTTGCACTCGACAGCTCATTTTTTCAACTTTCGAATTTGTACATATTAATACTTGCGCACAGTGGTCGCGTATTTGGTTTAAGGAAAATTCCGTATAAGGCGGATAATTAAGGATTTATCAAAAACGAATCGAAACTAGAACGTCCAGTAAAATTACGTAATTCGAAAAGTCAAGGGGTCTTCGTCTCACTTTTCCGTACTATATGTATTGCGTCAGTTTTCACAGCGGTTTTCAAAGTCTCGCTATTTCGCATTTTTTACTGACAAAAATTCCAAGTTCTTCCCCTATTATCATCTTGTTGAATGCCAGCCCTCACTGACACTCGGCGGTGTTAGACCGATGAAAAACTTGACTAAGCGAACTGCTGCTCCCGGATGATTACGAATTCTGCGCGCAAAGTTGAGGTCAGGTTTTCCATCGCTTTTATCACTCCGAGCGAAACCAAAACGCAGAGAGACTAAATGGGTCGAGTAACGTGAGTTTGAAAATCAAAAAGTCAACGACTGCTGCAAAATTCACACGAAATAAGGGCAGGAAAGAGAGAACGTAACGCAACATTGACTGTAAAGCAACGCTACCTACGAATCTAGAGGTTCACGAGAAAAGACAATTAAGTAAGGATATGTAAATAGTGAGAAACTCGCATTAGAGATCTATTATAAATATATAAATACGCATCAAAGAGACGAGAGTTCATTTGGAAAAGTGCGCTTTCGATAGAAGTCGCGCGTTCTCAGGGTTCTTCCTGCGGGGCAGCGAGCGGTATAGCCTCCGTGTTGGGAAGAGCCCTGAAAACCGGGACGCATATAAGAGGGTGGCAGACGCAAAAACGATTTGTAATATACGTAATGAAAGAGAGCTCGAGAGCAGGAACGATACGATAACAGAGAAAAAACGTTTGTCCGTTTGCACAAGTTCAAAAAACGAAGAAAAAGAACACGTTCAATTTTTGTAAATGTTACTTACGAGATTCCGTACCCGCAATCTTCCCCCGTCGACAAAGTTCTGCAAGAAAACAAAAAACGAATAAGGCACACTATGAGAGACGCAGAGAAAGAGAAACGCTCACGGCCCGCCCGCTCCCCTCGTTCAGAAACGCGATGAATTTTAATCTTGACCCCCCATATATTAGATAGATCTATATATATATATAATGAATATAAATATATTTTGTATCTTTAACTTGTATATGAAGTGAATATGCATATAATGATATAAATGGCAACAATATTGTATAGAAGAGAGATATTGAAATACATGAACGATGCTTTTAAACACTATTGTCTAACGTCATTTTTGTACCACTATGAATTTATTCGTAAAGGAACATTGAACAAAATTCTTTGTTGGTTTACTTCTTTTTTTATTATATTTTATATACGTCACATTTATATTATACTTACATTTCTTATTTCTATTATCAATATTTCTACGATTTAATGAATGACTATTATTGTTCGCCCTTTATTTTTTATTGATTTTTCTCCTTTTTTTTTTCTTTTTTTTTAATAAAACCTTGACTCTATTATTTTGTTTTCCGCTCGCTGCTCGGAATACGCGCTTTTGTCTTGTACTGGAGAAAATAAAACGAGATTTGTTGCTATTTTTCACGCCATATACTCTTTTATAATTCGGAGTCGTTTCAAGACGGGGATGTGCCTGGTTTCTCGTTATTATTTTTTTGAACCACGTTACGATTGTTGTTGTGTTCCCTCTTTCAACTCTGGCGCATTTCTTTTGCATTCACACGTATACTTACTTATCATTTTTGCTGTAAGCCCATGTAAGCATTTTAAACGACTGTTACTGCAGCTTGAAAGTGTTCGAATTCAAATTTGATTTTCTTGTTTCATTATAGTATTTTCATTTATTTAACTGTACTGCAAGTGCAAATTTTTTGCTTTTTTTTTCTATTTAAAGATAAGTTTTCATTGTTATTACTAAGAGTCAATAAATTTCGAACTACTTAATTAGTTCAAAGGCCTAACTTTATTTTTCCTGTTTCAAGTACATACCTTTCGGCCGTCGTCCAGTTTGCGATTCAATGGAAAGTGACGTTTGCACGAGTCGTTTGTAAATTTGCAAATGACAACCAAATTCACTTGTTATTGAATCTCAGCTCTTACACTTCCAGGCAGAAAAGTCAACAGTTTTTTAAAATGTCTCATCGGAACCTCTAATCACGCATTCATTATAGGAACGCAACGAGATACGAAGAGAAAGTCTGTGAAAACGCGTGTATGGTATGCGTTGCGGAAAATGAGGCGAAGATCACGTCGTGCTAATGCAATCATAAGTACTTACAAGTCGATGTAAGCAGGGAACAACCGCATCCGCGACTGCCCGAAGACGAGAGGATATAAGAACGATAGACGATGCGTTTTAACGGTGTGTGCTGACGACGAGATAACCACGAGTACATTTTATCTGTAGTTGTATTCGTTGTTTTTACCTTATAAGTATAGTGATCGTTAAAATAATCGGTATCGTCTTGATTTGTGAAAGAAGCTAGTTTGCCATATACTCATGCACGATTAGATGGTACGCTCCATCTGCAGCGAACAGTTTATCATTCTACAGAGCAAACTGGACGATGAAATATTTACGGTCTTTTTTTTTTTTTTTTTCTGTCATAATGAAAGCAACACTGAGTGACGAAGAACACTGATAACTGTTATAGATCGATGGAAATGGCTGGAGCTCTTTAGGCAAGGTAATGGCAGGTCGCAAGCGAGTTTACCTTTACCGGAACGTGAGGCAATACCGTAAGCAGGCGGCCCGCAAGATGAGGGCCTTCTCCCCCGACGCCGTCAATTCCGATAAGATTCAAGAGTACGTATCATTACTGCACGCATGGCTCTTTTTTTTTTTCTTCTTTCTATCGATCTATCGATTTAGAGCATGGAGTGAGCATTTCATAATATAACCGATTTTCAATTTCAGCTCCGAGAGCAAAAAGCCGCGTTTCGAGGTCGGAGCCGAGATAACCGACGGTTCGGACATCGTCACCTCGGACGAGATGCAGTGCACCTTCAACCTCAACAACTTTCGCGCAGTCTACGTGGTCAATCGAGAGAGTTGTCTGTACAAGAAGGGATGCTTCAGCCGAGCCAAACAGGTATGCTCGAGAGATCTTCTCACGCGACATAAGATTTATCGATAATCTGTACCTATGATTTGAATTTTCTCGCCAAAATGTTCTATTTATCGCAATCATTGGGCATTGTTGACTAGCTACATAGTAGTAATGTGTAATATTTCCCTCCCCTCCCCCGGCCATCTTTTTCACCACCAGATGGCTTCGATTTGAACAATCTTGGGCTCGGCCCTGTGTTCTTAGGACATTTAAGAGCCCTAGTTAAATAACCCAATAATCGATAATTAATATCTTATTACGCTTTTCAAATGTCAAATGTTCGCGCGATTAAAGAGCTGACCTTGCTATTAACGTTGTGTAATTTGAATTGTTCATATCCTCATCAAATTATGATCTGAACTACGACTTGTTGAATTCGCAGAGCCATCCAGAAGTGACCAAGAGCATGAGTGCCAAGTTTCAGGAGTGGCACTTCAAGTGGGTGAACAAGCACGTGATCGACGCGCAGCACCGGCTCTGCCAAGACTGGCTGATGGGCCGCTACGAGAACCTAGTGCCCCATCGGACGCGCGTGATCGCCGACAACGAGCTCGGACGCACGCCGTACCGGCCCTACAATCGCTACTGCATCGATCGCCTCCAGACCGAACAGCAGTCCAACAAAGCGGAGCAGGTCCGGCAGGAGTAGCTGCGTTGTGCTTTACTGTGCAAACGAGATCCGCGTCAGTGATAGCCGTAGTGTCTAGAAGGACGACCTTGTGTGTGTTGATCGACATTATTGTGCTTTTCATGAATCGTCGACGTGTAGCCGCATCGATAATTTAGTTTTATTTTCCTCTTTGTCGAGTAAGTAATCGAGCCGAGTCATGTGAACGTGATACGATTTTATACACTGTAAATAAATAGGCAGAAGGGATCGCCGTCTCGACATCATATGGTTAGTGTAAAAATATTTTTCGAAAGAGATTTATATGTAGATTTTCGCAATGTGATTATTGATTTAGCTCGGTGCAAGATACATAGACGCGAGCAAAAGTATCTTGCACAACTAAAGGGACGCTTTTTGTGCTATTTGTCGCCTAGCGATTAAATGATGTGCTTATTATATATAGTTTTTTTTTATGATTAACTAGTAACGATCCCTGTTGCATTAATTTTCTCTTTCGTTCAAACGATAAGTAAGCGTTTTTGCCTTTGAAGAGTAATACAATGGAAGTGTAAAAATAAAGTTCTTTATTGTTTCTACCGGAAAAGAGTAAATTTAAGTATCAAAGAAACACAGCATCACCTTGTTTATATTACATAACATTAGTAGCACATCGTTACGCTGACTTGTTAATATTAATTGTTCATTAAACTGAAATTTTATACAAAGATTCTTTTACTATTTGTGTATGGTGGTACTACTAAATGTACACATTATATTTTATATTTGAAAAGAGTAACAGAGTTGCGCGTCGCTCTTAAGTTTTCGAAGACTATTTACATTAAACTTGGAAAAAAAATAACACGATACGATTATTATTTTTAAGTGCTAAAGAAAAAACACGAAAAGCAAAATGTAAAAGGCCTTCATTTTTTACCCGAAACTTTAGGCTATATAAACTTTCGTTGTATCATACACATGTGTTTGTAATAAAGTATAACATTATTATATAAACGTGACATTAAAGATAAAGCGAAAGTTGATTACGGAGGACCGGAATACAAGGCAGCAAACTTGATCAACCCTCTTATTATCATTGTTTTGTATAAAATAAGCATAAAATAATATTAAATACGATTCCATAATTGTGTACAAATATTTCATATTTAAAATTTTTATGACAACGTGGAATACCGCGTTTCGCCTACTCGTTTTTCTCTGAGTGGACATCCTTTTTATTTTTTAAAAGACATCAGTGTCTGTGTTATAAATTGTAATCAATTTTTCTTTAATCATTTTACATGTCCCGTGATTCCATGAAATAATGATTCTAAAAACTGAGAATCAATATTTGTGATTAATGAAAATTTAAGCGGAGCAATTATATAGTTTTTATAACTGTTGAAAAATACGAAAGAAAAATATACGCACTTTCTAAAAGGATACTTAGGCATAATATTGACTTAGAAAATAAATACGTGAAAAGTTATTGTATAATTATATATTACGCATGTGAAATGATAATTTAATATCTGTATATTTTGCACAAACAATAAATATCTTAATTCTTACATAAATGAAAATACAATATAATAATCACAATAAAATGTGTTAAATTGTGAATTGTTCTTGATATTTATTACTAATGCACATGATATTATTCTTTTAAAAATTTTCATCCTCCAAAAATAAAATCACAATATTTTAGTGATTTGTGCATTAAAAAAATACAACACTTTTTAGGTAAGTATACGTTTATAAACGTAAAAAGTTGGCAAGGAATGCATGCATTTATACTGTACAAATTACAGAATTTGTCAATGATCGAATAATTATAAAAGATAATGTCGTTTTATTGGTATAATGATAAAATATTCGATTCCAAGATATTCTTCCTTTATTCTCATCACGATAATGGCATAGCGCTGCAATCAGTCATCTATCCTAATTACTAAATATCTCTTTGCAGCACGTAGTTAATTCACGTGGATAATATTATTGTACCACTAATATCACATGAATAGACGTTTTCTGAAATTTTTTTTTTATTTATACTTTGCGGGAAAGGCATTCAACATTTGAGCATTATAGTTCTTTACATTAATTTAATTCGTATCAATGTATTTTTCAACGAAGTCGATTTAACAATTTTAAAACTTTTATCGGTAATAAAAACAAATCATGCGGCGTGAGTGCGGTAAAATCGTGGTGTATATAATAATAAGACTCTGAATTAATTCCGAGTTAAAACGTTTTTGACACGGTTCATCCGTGAATGTTCATTAATTATATACATATGTACAGATATTCCAGCAAAATTTTCAATTCGTTTTAGCTACTAGTAGTATTGTAGGAAGGTCTTCCCGCCAGCTCCAGCAGGTAACGGTCCGGATGATCCAGCCATTCGGCAGTGCTCAGCTTCACGACTCTCTGTTTTTCTGCCTCTTTTACCTGCCACTTCTTTATCTCCAACTGTTTTTCTCTATAAATCGTCGAATCCAGTTAATCGCAAGCTATTCACTTTTTTTCACAAAATATAATGAAATGTCACCTTATACACTCACCTAGATTTAGCATCACCGCATCCCCAAACCTCGAGACTGGCCAGTTGATAAGGAACCCCAGCGAACGTTACCTCATTAAACGCTTGATCTACGATTACGCACGGATTTCTGGGGTCTGCTCCAGCTCTCAGGCCCTGCGGATACCCTCTGATACTTGTGTTCAAGTACAACAACTTTGTACCTTTTTCCACCACCTTATAATTAGGCAACAATTCGATGACCATTGAATCCTCGTTACCCCAATAAAGATGCGACTCGCGCCACTCGACCGCTGAACAAACGCAATAAGTAGGGTATTGGCGACGGTCGTCTGTATTGCTGACCCCGCGAATGAAAAGCAGAGTGGGACCCTTGTAGCCAAGTACGTGGTGCAGGAATCTGTTTGAACCTGCGCCATGCTGGTTGGTGTTGTAGAGCAAAGTCCAGTGACGCGGGCAGACTACTCCGGACATTTTTGTGATCAGGGCTTGCATACCATCTTGATGAGGCTCCTCTTCGATCTGAATAAAAACAATACAACTTGAGGACGGGGAAAAATTAGGTCGTGGGACTTGTTCCTTGGAACAAGCGATTATGAATCAAGTGTCGTATTTTTCGTTTCTTCTGTTGCTTTGTTGTGTTTTTTAACAAGTTTATTTTTTACTTTTTTAACTTTTCAAATGTTATGTATTCTGAACTCTCTCTCTCTCACTCTCATATCTGTTAAAGCATTACATACTTTTCATGCCTTAATTTCATTTCAGAGATTAATCACCTGGCAGTTTGTGGTGCAAGTAAAAATTTACTGTTAGTTTGGTGTGGGGCAAGTGTGGCATGCAATTAAATTTTTTACAACAAACCCAAAAAATCCAAATGACTCCTTGTCACCAGGCAGTTAAGTATCTAGATACAAACGGCCCTTATAGACGACCAGCTTAGCAGCTCCCTACACTTTACATGGGTTGTTTGAAAGCATTTTTAAACAAGCTATGAGTCATTTTTTATTGGTTGTATTATTTTAATGTTACATTTTTTTTAGTCAAGGTGATACTACTCATGAGGTTTATGCAAATTAGTTCATAATTGTTGATTATCAGTGACTATTATGCTAATTTGGTTAAATATACACTGCTAATGATCAACTTGTAAATGCAAAATTTTGTTATCATGGTAACAATGAAAAACTGAACAATAAATATAAATCATGAAATAATGATAAAATTCCAATGCTTACCTTTGTATAACAACTGGGTAAAGTAGTTGCTAGAAGCCACACATGACTAATTGGTAGAAGCGCCTCTGAGAAATCAACATTGTCTGGCTGGTCTAGTATGGGAGTGGATGGTATCATATGGGGTCCAGATTGCTCACTGGACATTAAGCTTTTGCCGCTGCGATAAGCAGTAGTAAGTATGTGTATAACGTATCTGTGCATTCCATGCACAATGCGGGGGCAATTTTGCCAGAGCCAGTTACTAACAAAACTGACCGATAAAGTATCTTTGCCATGAAACTGAAATTCGACCCAGGAAATTAGTTTTCTACTCACAGCTCACACTTCTGGTGCAAAACAGTTTAAAATAGAGTTATACTAACGCAGGCAGTAACAACAGCAGACACCGTGTTGAACAACTGCATGCACGAACCACCGCCGCTGTTTCCAGTCATTGCCAGTCTGTAGGAAACCATAAGTAACTCTCTTAGGCCATTAGGAGTAATTTCGTTGCCATCCTTATTGTCGGCAAACATTTTGACATAGTTCTCCAGCACTGTCTGGTCATTCATAATAGCGAGAAACTTTTCAGCCTGCTGCTTAAATGCTGACTGGCCCAAATGAGCTGTTGTGGCTCTTGAAGATGCATGTAAGTACGCAAATAATCTGTCAGCCACCTCGGGATAGTGTGGGAACAGATATTTTTGAAAAACCGTCTTTGTTATGCCATTGACTGCCTCTTCCTTTTGCGAAATTTCTGTAAGTATCTGCAAAGAAGAGAACCGACGATGATCAGTTGTTCAAAAAAATCGCAACCGACATGTCAGAGTGCTCGAAATCGCGCCCCCTCGAGCACTTCCCCGCAAACGGAAGTGTCAGCTCCGATATACTTACGGAATCGGGCTTCGGAAGGATGCCAGTTGATATGGGGAGAATGAAAACATACCTTGGCGAGCCTGTCGATGGGCAGAAATTGGGTGTGCGAGTTGTTCTGAATATCGGCACCGGACGAGCTCCTGGACATGTTGGGCTGCTGCTGTTGCTGGCTGTTCGGGCCAGCCACCGCCTGGGACTTGCTGGCATCGTGCGCAGCAGCGAGCGCCTTGCCGGTCTTCTTGACGGCACCGTTGCCGTTGCGAGCCACTTGATTGCCCATTGTAAGTATCTACCGCTCGCTGCAGTGCACCGCCTCCGTCACGCGCGCGCGTCTCGACCTCGAGCTCCTAACCTCCTAGTGCAGCGCGTTTCGCGGCTCTCTCTCTCTCTCTCTCTCTCTCTCTCTCTCTACTCTTCCTCGCGCGGCGTATATTTTTAAGTATCTAGGCGCGCCAGCAGACTTTTTGAGGACAAGAGTGACACCGACGGTATCAGCTTGTTTCCCATGCGGAGCTGGTGGAGCAGCAGCTCTCCGCGCGACGACGACGCAGCGGCTGCAGCAGCAGCAGCGAAAGAACCAGCTCGTGTGTGTGTGTGTGCGTGTGTGTGCAGCGTGCACTGCGTGCAGTGCTGCTGTGCTGTGCATCAAAATATAAGAATCAGATTCGGAACAGGCCGACAACTTTCGGGGCGCAAACTTTGTCGTTTGAATCGCCCCTTGCAGAGCTTTTGGAGCAACGAAGATATGCGAGTTAGCCGCGGTTCGGAGCTTGTGTTGGAGTTTTGTATGCTCCGATTTTTTCCTGCAAAAATTCCCGTTAAATGTTTTTTCTGCGAAAGAATCGTGGCGAAACACGGCGTATTTTTGGAAAAAATTAAGTATAGCTGCGACGTGTTTTCTATTATATTAAATTATATTAAATAATAGAAAATTGTATTATGTTGTATTGAATGTGCATGAAAAATGAGAATACATATATTGTTATTCTCAGAATACAAAAGATTCGGTCTTGCTTTTATATTATTGAGTATACTGTCCGGAATAGTTTTTTTATGCCTTTTGTTCGCCCTTTGTACACCCTCTTATTCGCGAGAATAAAGAAGGCTTTTTTTCTGCCGGTTATTGAATTTGAACGAAATTGAAATGAAGAGGGAAAGTAAAGAAAAATCAACTGACAGCTAATTATTTTACAAGTAAAGTGTACAATTTCGTCAAAGCTCTACTTTGTAGATCAATAAAATACATTTCTACAAAAACATTCGTTTTTACAGTTTTCTCAAATTGTATTTAAAAATCAAATAACGCGCGGTCTTGAGATCTAGTGGTTTTAGAATTTTAGGGATATTTAAAAGACATTGTTTACTGTTCGTGTACTATATGTATATAAACACACGGCGACCTTCGAGAGTCGGTTAGAGCTCACCGTGCGTTCCAGCTTGTGTTTTGTACACGGCTTCGTGGTAGATAGAAAGAGTCTTAGTTAAGGATAATTATCGTTATAAAGAGCTGCGAAGATGGCGGATCCGCAAAGAAATCGACTGAACAGCATCGTTATCACCGGCAGTGACATGAACCACAGGACGTTCGGTGAAGAGGAGTTGTGGAACTCCTTGCAGTCGACAGTTTTAGCAGGAAATCTGACTATGAACGACGCTTTGGACGTTAAAAACGTTGAACAAATAAAAGATCTGACCACTGTAGACGAGGAAAGCCTGTCGGAGGATAAGGGAGATCGTACGCAATACGAAGATATCCTGAATATGAACATCTGTGCAATAGGATCTGATGATGAGGCATTTTTTGACTGCCCAAGCTATTCTCCGAGATACTCTCCCAGAAAGTAAGTCAAAATTAATAATCTTCGATTCGTTTTACTATCTTTATTCGAATACATTCTGCAATGAGTATGACACGAGTATGATTTTCAGATTGAAATCGCCTACTCTCGGTGCTAGCTTCAAATATTCTCCAAAGTACTCTCCGATGAAGTGAGTCAGAATTCGAATCTTTGACACGTTCAACAATCTTATTTTGCCACATGTCACATAAACTTCAAATCATTTCAGATCCAAGCTCTCGCCTTCTAGCGCTAATTACGGAAACTTTTTAACGACCGATTCGGCGAGCGAGATAAAGGAAACTTCAACGTCTGACGGTGGATTGGACGAGCGCACTGGTTTCTTGCTGGCTCAGATAGTGGACGATTTTAACAATATAAGAAGCGAGGCTCAGTCGACTCCGAATTTGGATCAGGACATCAGTGAAGATTTCAGTGTTTTCAAAAGAAATATTTCGAAAAATAGTGAACACTGCAAGGACAGTAAAAGAAAGCTCAGCTTTGCCAGCGAAGAACCTGCGGCGAGAGAGAAAGCAGCCAAGGCTAAGAGCAAGAAAGGGGTTAATTCGCCGGTCGAATGGAAGCCCGCCAGACGGGTAGCGAGAATGAAGGAGTTTTTCGAGAACAAGAGCAGAAGCGCCGAAGAATCTCGGAACAATCAAACGTCGAGAACATCCAGTTGCGCGAAAAAGTCATTCATACCGAAGTTGTCGACTTCCTCGTCAAGAGTCTTTAGCAGCAGCACCAGGATCGCACCAAAGTTGATGAAAACTCGGTTTCATTCGAGAAGCCCAAGCTACAAGATTATCTCCGTACCGAAGTTGGTCATCACGCCGGTCCGAAGGTCGATCGCTTCGCCTGCGAGCAAAAGCGGCAGCCGCTCGTTGAGAGCGTCGTCGTGCTCCGAGTACCCGCCCGAGTCCTCGGAAACTAACTATTCCCAGCGCTCGAGAAGTCATTCGGCTAGCGAAATCGAGTCTAATGCGTCGGCAGGTGCCAATAACTCTACCAAGCTGATCAACTCGAGCAGACTTCGAAATACGACGAGGGCCTACTATTTCATCACCAACCGAAAGTCTACTCTTCACAGGAATTCCCCCAAAGGACAGTCGGTGATTTCCAAAAGAAGATCGGTTGGCGTAGCGGCTAAATCGAAATCGCCAATAAAGCCGGTGCGCGAGTTGCGGAAAGTCTTCAGTCCATCGTCCAAGCCCACTGGTCAGTACAGATCTTACCTATAATCTCACTGTGTTGTTCGAATTGGCGATTTCACCTTGTTTATTTTTCAGTTATCAATCAAACCAAGTCTATAAGAAGCAAACTAATTTAAGAAAGCACGAGTACTTTGAATATATAGTTTATTAGTGTAAGAAAGTGTGTACCGTTTCGACTTTTGTAATTTTTTGAGAATATAAATAAGCACGACTATAAAAACTCTTTATTGAAAGTTGTTGCTCTTTACCCGTGTTCAAATTGAAAAAAGTCTCGTCTTTTCGAAAGCTGGCGCGGCTGTTATGGCCTGCCTAATGCCGCTTATTGTCATCGATATCGAACGAGTATGCATTTACTTTTCCTGTAATGCGTTCAATTCTATATCGATTAACAGACTGCATACTGTGTACATCGATAAGAACGTTGTTTGTAAACACGGCAAAGGTGAAGAAAATCAAGGAAACAAAATAATTTAATTCGGGTATCTCGACACACGATATAATGATAAATTCAATAATGAATTCACTCTTCGCGGTATATCTTCATTGATCTGGCAAATATCATCAGCAACTTACTAATTATATTATTATACTTACAACTCAAAATATTTCATTGACGTATAACATTATGACTATTGTCTAGGTGTAGGAGGAATCGACGACGCATAAGCTATACAATCGAATACTTATATTCAGTCATTTTAATTTATCTTATTGACGCTAAAACCGTTATGTAGGACATTGAAGATTTCATTATCTAAAAACATAATGCCGTGATACGCATCAAAGAGGCGTGAGAAATTTGGAATTTTTAATTTATTTTGCCGATAATACTCACGCTTCCGAAATTTTCAATATTCAGCACAAATAAACCTCCAGCTGTAAACTGACAGGGATTCAAGCTTCTGTGTATTATTAATTGAATCAACTTTCTTGCGTTCAGAGGCAAATTATACCATTCAGAAAAATATCTGCTTTCACAATAATTCGGTTAGAATTTTTATTTTAGTTAACAATATACATGTATTGCATATACGTACGCCGAGTTCATGACGTTGACGCTTTTATCGTGTATTTTTTGCCCTGGAACACTGTTAAAAAACAGATGGAAAGAAAAGGCAATGTATAATATGGACAATCTAATGATTTGATTCGTGTCATCTAGATTTATAACTATCTGTAAGATATAAAAATCATCGTAAAAATATTGAAATCGCTGTTACATCGCTATATTATATAGAGGACAAACGAGAAACGTTGGTTTCAGCAAATCATCGTTCTAAAATTAAAAGGATTCCAAGAACATAATGTTCTGCGTACGTACGTCGACGAATGAGTTTTGATCCACCATATGCATTATAGTGCAAATTTAAAAAAACAAGTCTTACAAATACAAAAAGTAGACCTTAAGTCTTTTATAGCACAATGTGGCTAAAATCCGCTGTTAAGTAACGCCTATCTCTGACTAAAGTAGTCCGTGAGGTTAGATAAACACGGTGCAAGTAAGGACTACTTTAGTCCCGAATAGGCGAGACTTGCGAATTTTAGCTATAAAATTTTATACGATACTCTTGACTTAAATGTTTCGATGGTGTGAAAAAAAACCATTTAAGTCACACGTATCGTAATATACTATTAGTCAAAAAGCCACCAAACTTTGCTTTGACATCATTTTATTTGTCATCTGTTCGTAAGCAAAATATATCATAGTACTCACATCAACTGCAGCAAGTACAATAACAGCTAAGTTTAAGCCCAATACCAGAAGATAGCAAAGAGCATATGTATTTTCAATCAAAACCGCGAATCTATAAAAGAATATGTCATTTTAATTCTATCGTATGATTTTGAGTTGGAGATTTGAAGACGATTCGAAGTCTTTTTTTTTTTTTTTTTAATAAATTTTACTCAACTCTATAGAATCTTGATGTAAGGTAATCGCTTCGTTGAGCAATTTATGCATTAGTATATCGGTTCTATCGGGCTCAAGATTTATTCTATTGCTATTTGTTTTTACCGCTTCTTTTAGCCGATGTCTACATTTAATGTAATATTTTTGTGTTAGATAAAAATGAATAAAATTCTTATAATTACTATTATTAACCTTACTAAATCAAACTTACTCAACGATGTCAAAGAGACCGCAGAGATGTTGACAGCACGCGGCATACATGGTGTCAATACTGATATAAACCAATACAGAAATAGTAAAGCAAATTGTTCCGTGTACCATCAACTGATAATAGTAAAATTCAGTATCAATGAAATATTCTATAAAGTAAGGAAATGTTTTTCTGCGAGATTCATTGAGAGGTAATGCGATGTCCAAAATAATTGGTACAAGTACGGGTGAGGCAGTGTATACCACTAAAGCAACATAAGACGCGCCTGTTGAAAAATATTATGAAAGTTTATTTTTCGTCCATCAATCCGTTTTAAGTTATTTGTACTAAAATAATTCCTTAAATACTATTCGTTGTTTTTTAGTTTCAAAATTTTTTATGCCAATCAAATTTTATTATTTACCCATGTAGAATTTGCTTAGAAACTGACTTTCGCTCGCCGATTGTTCTAATATTTGTCGTTCTCTTTTATTTGTGATTGTATCCCAATGTCCCTGGATTTGTTCGTATAAAAATTGAAGCTGTATAATAAAAAGTAAGCAAATGCATGTATTATTTCTTTCTTATTATCACGTAGAACTAAATATAAGGTAACGATTTTATATCTCTGAATTATAAAATTACAGCTGCTTGGGCCTTTATTGTCGTAAGATATTTACAGATACAGCCAGAAAAGTATGCTATAGAACCAATCAGCTCTAGTACAATATCTATATCATTACCGAGCTCTTCGTAAAGACGTATGCCCTGATTATTGAAATTATTATAAATCGAATTATTAAATATTTTTTTACAAAAACAATAGGTCCGAGAACTGTCGGTTATTTTGTTACTCGAACAGTATGCTTACTTGAAGAATCATGAAAGTTGTTAACAGAGCAGTAATGAAAAAACGTGTGATTCTTTTTTTGTGAATATTTTCATGCGGCCACAATCCTATGAGTTTCACTGAATTTTTATACGTCCTATAATAATCACTTTCAAAAATTTTCAGCGTTTTACTCTCTGACATTCTGTCAAGAAAAACGTAGACCGCGCGTATAATATAATATATTATTTTATCTCTTCTGAATATCCGTGTTGTGTAAGCTAGCAAAAAAATTTGTGGTGTATATAAGTATAAAGGAAAAAGGTCGGCTCGAGCGGAAGCAATTTTCATACACAATAATATAAGTGACTCCATCAATATCATTTATAATGTAAATGTGCCTATTCAAGATATATGGATTTCTCTCTGGTCTTTCTCTCAGATTCAGTCGAATCGATACATTTTTTCATCTTTTATTTATATCGTTAGCAAAAGGCATTTTATGGTGGACGGTCAAGCATGCATGCAACTCTATAGCAGAGGAGCGATTATTGTAAAAAGAAATTGCTGAGAAAATAAAAAAAAAAACATAGGTAATTACATAAATGTAAAACACGCTTGTATATGCACGTGTCTTTATTTATTTATTTTATTTCTATTTTATTTCTCTTTTTACTTCAAATTATAATCATGTTAAATTTTTCAACAGTTTTGATGATTTAAAAAAAAGAATTATCAAGATTATTTAAGATAGTGCGCGATTGAATTCTTGATTTCATATAGTACTTTTGAATATGACTCAGCTCTCAACTTAATAAGAAAATTATTTATTCGATATAAAATTAAGCCCCAAAAGTGGAAAAATTATCAATCAAGAGTAACGGAAGTTGGCATATTCAGCTCAAGATAGTCCACTCGAGCGTTTATCGCAGAAACGCGACGCAGTTGCTCTTTATTGCGCGACGATGATACATCCGAGCATCGTCATCGTGCAGTATGTACGTGCATGTGTGCAGCTCGTCGGTAACGAGAAACGTGTTTTTTTTTTTTTTATCCTAATCTTATATGTGCCTTTACAGACACACGTCCATTTTATTAATAATACAAAGTATACAATTTCCTCTAGTCATTCAATTACAGATTTACCATTTTCTTTTGGTGTGACGTCTTAAAGCGTTGACGAAGATTAAAGAATGACGCAACAGCGAGTGTTCTGGCTTTGTCATATTTTCAAATTTATTTACAACAATCTTGAATAAATGATTCAAATTGAAACGATCACAGTTATTATCTCTCGTATAAATCAATACAGCATTATAATTTTTAAATATTCGCACCACTCGATCAACTGGCAGATCTTAAAAAACAATATCAAGTATATTTGAAAAAAAAAAAAAAAAAAAAAAAAAAACTAATCAGCAGTTGTTGAGGATGGCTCAGTTCCAAAGTATCTATCGCCAAAGTTGCCGATGCCTGGCAGTACATAGAACTTTTCATTTATTTCCGGATCGAGTGCAGAAGTCACTATTTTTACCTCGGGAAAGGCATAAGCTATCGAGTGCACTCCCGACTCGGCCATAAGCAGGGAAACCAGCATTATGTTGTCCTCCGCCACGTCGTGGTCGAGGAGCACCCTTATGGCCATCATTGCCGCGGCACCGGTCGCCACGGTCGCGTCCATCAGAATTACTCTGTAGTCTTTGATGTCCTTGGGCAGACGGAGATAATACAATTCCGGCTCTCCGGTCTGCAGATTCGTCTGGATCAAAATTTTGCCGATTCTTATGTCCTTGCAGACGTCTCTCACGGCCTGCTCCATTGTCTCACCGGCTCTCAGGATCGAGACGCCGCAAATTTTGTCCGAGGCGCTTCTCTTGCCGCTGTATTGAACCCCTTGCGGGGTCTCGACCGTGATCTCCTTGAATGGCAGCAAAGACAGCGCGTATTCTATCACCAGACGAATCAGGCGCTTTGAGTAGAATATAAATTCATCTCTGTGTGTGTTTTTGTTACGTATGAAAGTATGCAAGCCCTTGACTTGGGGCGTGTCGGGAAGTAAGTACAATGAGTTGGGAAGTGGCTGGCCGATGTACGAATGGGCCAACTTTTCTCTCAGCTTGAAGCCTCTCAACTGCAGTTGCGTATGGACATGCTGAACGATTAATTCTATAGCTACTTCATTGTCACCTCCGCGAGGAACAATTATGTCTGCATGCACCATCGAGGGGGCAATGTAATAATAAAAGGAAGGTTTTACCATTGTACTGTACTGTTTTAAAACTCCATCTAGATCTCTGCCTCTCTGGGATATGTCCCTCCTCAGTCTCCGAGCCAATCTTACATCTGCATCGGTGTCAACAAAAACTTTCATGTCACACATTTTCAGCACTTCCGCATTGTAAAAAGTCAATATACCCTCAAATATAATAACATTTGCACCGTACATCATTTTGGTTCTAGTTTCTCTGCTATGCGTTACAAAATTGTAAATAGGTACTTCCACTTTTCTTCCTTCTTTGAGACGCTGCAAAGTAACTCTTAGCAACTCAAAGTCAAAGGCATCTGGGTGGTCAAAGTTATACTCATTACGGGCTGCCATGTCGTGCTGCTTTTCGTTCAAAACTTTGTAAAAGGAGTCCATACTGAGCAATGTAACCCATGGTACATCAAGAGATTCAATAATTTTAGTAGCTACAGTAGTCTTGCCGGATGCACTGCCACCGCAAATTCCAATTACAAAAGGTTCAACCTGTTGTCCAGCAGAGTTGTACCATGGTGGCCTTCCAGCAGTGTAAATAGTCCTAGTCTTACTCTGAAGTATTGACTCTGCAGCAGTCTTTTTATTAGATTGTGAGCAGCTAGTTGTTCTTTGTCTGCGAGAGTGAGGTGACTTTTGAGATCCAGTGGATGGAGGTCTTGGAGAAGGTGGTGCTGGAGTTGGTGTGCCCATGTCTCTGCGATATTCCTCTGATAGTTCGTCAGAGAAGAATATTTCTCGATCCTCTAGACATTGATCACAGTCATCACTCTCAGAGCTTGCAGAACTTGGAGGGTCATAGTGCTGGACCTTTGCTGCCATAATTGTAATATAAGTACTTTCAATTCGACTTCTACTCTCTGGAGGAGTTTTATAGAGGAGGGTTTTATAGAGCTCACCAATATCAACTTGATAGTAGAGATTCTTTCTTCTTCACTTGCAATACTGATAATAATTAAAAATGTTCATTAGTAAGCGTACATGTTTAAGATAGTGGTATAAAAGTTTATTTTTGCAAACTCACTGGTACAAGTGAAGATAGTGGTAGTATGTAAGTACTCATCCCATGCCAGGCATGTAAATTCAAACATAAATTCTGTTCTCTTTGATAAATACTGTAAGTTAGGAGCCCAGGTAGTATGCAGACCTGCAACAAATAACAGTAAAATGCTGAAATTAGTTAAAATTACATTGGTTGTATCGTACAGACTGGTCTGCAAGATCTAGATTAACCAATAAAAACTTGAGTAATCACTGATAATATCCGACCCAAGCTACTTAAAGTCTAAAAACTAGGAATAGATAAGCAAAAACGAATTGACTCCTCTTAAAAAGTCCCTTATCACCTAAATTTTTTGTGCTTATCTGACCTCTAACGGTATTTGTTTTCAAACAAAGAGCACCTGGAGCCGAAAAAAAAACAACGTGACACTGCTGCACTTGCACGCGCCAAGCAAAAAATTGAAATTTTCTTCGGCCAAAAAGATCGCTAGCTCTCGGCACGTTTATCGATGGCAAATGCGCAGTAGAGCGAAAAAAGGGCTTATTTATATACCGCGACGTGTAAAAACTTGCTCCTCCGAGCTAACCCCCAAAAGCTACGTAATTCTGACTTCGCAAAAACTACTTGCAGATGCGCCACCTGCGAAACTTTCCAAATCGAAGGCCGAAAGCCGAAATTGGTATATGGATGGAACGGCTAAAAAAAAGAGGAGAGAAAAAAGACGCAAATTCGAGCTCCGAATTCGTCGACACGAGGAGCGACGACGTGTTCGAACGCGTGCCACAGTCGGCGAGGAGACAAGCGTAGGTATTTAAAGGGCATTACCCCGAAAATAAGAGAACGCAACGCGAGAGCAGAGTCGCCTCGAACTCACCCCTGTCAGGCGACGAGAGCACGACACCACCTCATATCATCTGCGTGTGAATCGCCCGATCGAAATCTTCTGCTCTGGCTGTATAGGTGCTATACATCCGCACCGCGTGTCCGCTGCTCCGAAACAACGACGCGCGCTGCAAATATAGTATAGTATAGACTATATAGAGGTGCGCGATTCGGAGCAGCTCAAAATGGTGGCGTCGCAGCGAGATAACTGCAGCTCCCGGAAAATCGGCGCGGCAGCAGCCTCTATAGCTCTTGACCTCTCCTGACGATGTGTGCGGAAAGTTCAAGTTCGTTCGCGCGAATACGAAAAAATAGCTGCTTGCTTATCTGTACATTATGTGATAGATAACTCGCGAGAGAATTAGTAGCGCAGCAGATGCTGGCGAGATGATTCTTGTTGAATAATTATAGTCACGAGTCGTTCGCCGTCGCGCCAGGTGCAGCGCGAGAGAAAATTGCTCTACTTAGACCGAATCAAAGTCGCGCGGGTACGGCGGGCGCTCATTCTTACGCATCAGGCAGTTATAGAAGCAAAATCGGAGCCGCGAATTTTCGAGCATAGGCGTGCGGACCAGCTGAGCGTCAGCTGCTGGCTCATGCAAATTTCCCGCCAGAGGGAGATTGGCGACACCATGCAGCGTCGGCATCGCGAATTACTGCACACTCGAGTAGATAATTTTTGCCATGAATTGCCATGATGTCGTCCGGGTCTCGCGCAGGCGCAGCTACCGCGGCATCGGCGAACGCATGCGTCGCGGCCAGATATTGTTGGAGGGGCGTGTAGAAAGGAGGCCATATTGTACAGTTAAATTGAAAGAAAGAAAGGAAAATACAATTCGGCCGAGTGTATAAGCAGCGGCAGCGTCCTCCCCTTGACAATTGGATCTCGTGCTCGGTCTACAGCAGCTCCTAATCGCGGAGCAACAGCCTTCCTCCACGTCTACCGTCTACAGCCTCTGCATTTCGGAGTAGACGTCGCCGTCGTCGTCGTCGTCGACAACCCTGCTGTGTGCCGTGAGCTGTCTCTCTCGCTCCGCCGCATTTTGTATATAAATACAGAGAGAGAGACGGGAGAAGCTCGTCGTGTACGTGCGTGAGAGAGAGAGAGAGAGAGAGAGAGAGAGAGAGAAAGAGAAGAGAAGAGAGAGAACTGTGCTGCCGCTGCCAACTTGGTGTGTGTTGTACAGCGCCAGGGGGAGAGAGAGAGAGAGAGACGAGGAGGTTGTTCGCGAGTCGAGAGATCGGTGCACCGTCCGTCCAAGAAGAAGAGGAGAGTTGTGTACCAGAGAGGCAAGTCGTCGGCGCATCTGACAAGCTGAAATGGGCACCCGGGACGACGAGTACGACTATCTCTTCAAAGGTGCGTACCCATCGTCGTCGCTGTCGTCGTCGTCATCGCTCGCTCTTCCTTCCCGTCGCTGCTGCTCGCAGTGCTCGCGCGCGCATTACGTGTCTTTCCTGGCGCTGCTGCTTTTCTTCTTTCTCTCGTCTGCCCCGCCGCCGTAGCTACCTACGTCCGTGCATGTACGCCTTATTGCTCTTCGCTACTCTGTCTCGCCCTCTTATCCTCACGGCCGAGACTATACGCGTGTTGTGGGCCAATCGATCGGAATATTTTTCGCGAATACATCGAAGACGGCGGTGCTACCTACTCGGAGGTAGAGCGAGAGAAGGACGGGCTTTTACAGCCAAGACCAAGTGGAGTCTCGCACGTATCGCGAAAATCCCGAGCGCTCGGGAATCGTTTGACATTGAGGCGCGAGCGAGAGAAAGAGAGAGAAAGACGGAGCCCGCAGTTGCCTCTTCGTGCAGAAAGAGAGAGAGAGAGAGAGACAGACAGAAAGCGCGAGGAGAAGGCACGTCACACACACGCAGACTTGTCAACGTCCGGTCCCTCTCTCTCTCTCTCTCTGGCTCGCTCGCTCGCTCCGCGATGACGACGCTTAATTAATATTCCGACTCGATGCGCGGCTCCGCTTCTTCCGAGAGCTTCCTCGCGAGCAGTCACCCATGCTCCGCGTATATATATAAGCATCTGCTGGCGGCGGGCGGCGTATGTACGCGGCCCCCCTGATATGCGAGGAGAGATCGTGAGAACGCCTCCGACTGTTGATGATGATGATGATGATGATGATGATGAGAGAGGAGGTGGATGATGTCATTGGGAGACTCGTGGCTGGGATGTGCTTGGCTTTTTTGGGCCAAACAGCCGACGACGGCTTCTGCGGCGCAGGCAAATCTGAGCAGCAGCCTTGTTTACAGTCCTGGCTGTTGAGCAATTTTCCGTTCTTTCTTTGTTGTTGATACACTGGATGGGATGATTCAGTACGCTGCTGACCAAGAGAGACAGAGAGAAAAATAAAAGGAAACACGAGTTGCACGCAATCTCTTTGTTGATAGCGAGTAATGCAGAATGAGCTCTCTGTCTTTCTTACACACTAAAATTATTGGATCATTATTATTCGGTTTCTCAACTCACTGCTTTGATGCGTGTACCTATTGGGTATTTTCAAGACGAGATATTGATGACATGCCTTGGTTGATCTTGAAATCCATTGCTACTTGACGGATTGACGTTCAGTGTCAGTGGTTTGACAATTTCATTGATGATCGGTAATAGACTAATTTGAATATTCAATTTTGAGGCAATCAAACTTATGATGTCATCTGCGTTATACAATCTTTACAAAGCCTGCCATAAGAGGGCACTATAAAGCTTTTGAAAATGCCTGAAATTTAGTAATTTTCCATTTTTTTTTACTTGTAGTGGTTCTCATTGGGGACTCTGGAGTAGGAAAGAGTAATCTTCTGTCACGATTCACAAGAAATGAATTCAACCTCGAGTCCAAGTCCACTATTGGTGTGGAATTTGCAACAAGAAGTATACAAGTAGATGGTAAAACGATCAAAGCTCAGATATGGGACACTGCTGGACAAGAACGCTACCGTGCTATCACATCTGCGTACGTTCCATTTAACCATTATTGCATCTCTGACCTTCCAGCTTGATTTTTACCTGCAACTTATGCGCTATTTTTTCTGACAATGCAGGTACTATCGAGGTGCTGTAGGGGCATTACTGGTTTATGATATTGCAAAACATTTGACGTATGAAAATGTAGAGAGATGGTTGAGAGAACTGCGTGATCATGCCGATCAGAATATCGTTATTATGCTGGTCGGCAACAAGTCAGACTTGAGGCATCTACGAGCTGTGCCCACAGATGAGGCTAAAACCTTTGCCGAAAAAAATGGTCTTTCTTTTATAGAGACATCAGCTTTAGATTCGACCAATGTTGAAACAGCATTTCAAAATATTTTAACAGGTACAGAATCAATAAACTTCTCCTTTTTCTCTTTATATTTGCCAGTCTACTTATTAATTTGTTTAAAATTTCTGCAGAGATATACAGAATCGTCTCGCAGAAACAAATAAGAGATCCTCCTGAAGGAGACACAATTCGACCACAAAATGTAGAACCAATTGATGTTAAGCCAACAATGAGTTCCGAAGGAATGCGTAAACAGTGCTGCCAGTGACGTGGTGTTTGTTTATCGAATGATTTGCTTTACGAGTGAGTTTTTTATTTTGTAATTTTGCATTTAAATTTCAAAGAGTAAATTATTTTAAAAAACTTGGATAAAAAAATAACAAAATAAAAGCATAGCACGTTCTCGTTACTACAAACATCTTTATTCTTTGAGTTCAACATTAGACAGCTTTCTTATCCTATTTCTGAACCTCTCGACTTTCCTGCAAAATGATTTTTTAACACTGGATGACCTGACATTTTAGATGCAGAGAGAGAGTGACACAGAGAGAGGGACGAGAGGAGTGGCGGCCGTTGGTAGATGTAGCAGGTGCGTAAGCGCACGAGAGCCAAGACTATGTGTACGGGCCTATAATAATCTCGTATGCTAGAGAAGGGTTATTGTCAGCCCCCACCACAGCGAGAGGATACCGCAGATTATCCACACAGACAGAGAGAAATATCACAGTAACACACACGCGTGCAAAACGCAACTCTTGGTTCGCCTAAATATCGTACCGGTCAACTGTGCGGCTCTCCCCAGATACATTGCACGACGGCGTAATAGCGAGTGATCTTAAGCATGCAGACAACACAAAAACGTCAACACAACTTTGCACCCAGATTATAAACGTCATTATACAAAACGAATAATACAAACGGATGGAAAAACAGCATACACACACACACACACAAACATAAACAAATGCGAGAGAATAAGTAGAGATAAAAACCAGACACACGTACACGCGCTGAACAACAAAAAAGGCCCACGCACTCTGTTCTTCTCTTACTAATGAACCCAGCCCCAACCAAGAAATATGAAGTTCGCCTTCTTTACTCCATCTATCATTTCTCCGCCTCTCTCTTCAACTCTTTCTCTGTCCTTTTAAATCCTTCGCTCATGTACGCATACGTAATAAAATGTACACAAAGCATTCGCCTTCGATGCGTATGTGAAGCGGACACATGCGATAAAATTACACACTCGGAATCACACGCGTCACAAACACGATATGAGTGTGGAAAAAATGGTAAAAAAATGAATGCGAGGGCAGATAGATATACATATATTATGTTATTGATAATTAAATGTTGTATTACCGCTTCTTTGTAATACATATAATAATTCTTCTTCTCAACGCATAATGTGATCATGAATATATAAACAATTTGTAATATGTAATATATTTATGACGAAAATCAGGAAAAATTAAAACACACGTGGTTGCTGGCCGCCAAGCCGTGCGCATAAGATTCTATGTTCGTGGATGAGTCGAGAAAATCCGAGGGGATTTGTTTTAATGTGGTTTTAGTGCTCTGCCGTGAGAGAACTAAGAAATTATAATAATGGAACAGTTAAAAGCAGCCAGGTAGATATCATCCTCCGACCTCCACCCAAGTTGATTATCGTCTCGCTCTCACGTGATCATTATGCAAAAGAAACAAGTTCGCGTTTCTGTAAATTTTGAAAGTAATTTCATTTTCATTTGTGATACATTATGAGTGGCCGAAATATAAGATTACGTTAATTATCATACTTCCTAATAATAAAAGAAAACAAAAAAAAAACTACAATTAATAACTAAGCGTCACGAGGTCTTTACTCAGTTTTTTACTCGGCGGGCTTATGAAACACGTTGACTTTTTAGCAAGAAATTTTTAATATTTTTTTTACTCAATGCGTTGAAGGTTGGCTCTTGGTAAAGTTTTTTGTGAGGAAGAACAACGTCAATTTCGTGCGGTTCTTTCTAACAGACGACACGTTAACATGCGATTTACTCGAATTATGATAATAGATTGTGAGAAATCTTAGGGAAGGAATTAAAATTTCAAGATTTATTAAAAGTAATAACGATGATAAAAAATAAAAAAAATAAACGGGGTGTGACCTCAATGTTATATCAAATGCAATGGCCATTCCCAAGTCTTACGTGCTTATTTTTTACGAGAGGCTTTATTGGTTTCTAGAACAATTGCGAAGTATTTATGAGTAATGGGAAAACGAAGAATAAGTAAAAGAGAGAAGAAAAAAAGTGAATCCGAGAGTGTATCTCTTATTATAATTGCCTTGAACTGCGTGATGAGACCCAGAACATTGATGATGAAGACGACGACAACGATAACACGAGGACGATATAACATTATTTTGAGTACTTGCTGTCTAAAAAAACGAATATCCTTTCTACTCGCGCGTAACAGTACATACACGCGTCGCATGCTCGCGTGCGCGCGCTACCCGCATATTTTATTCGAGCGAAATCAAGTATAGGCAAACTTCAAATAAAGCAGTAAAAAAACCTTATTACATTAGAAAAGCAAAAAAAAAACTTGAAAGCGAGAAAGAATGCATTGTATAAATTGAGATGTACTAACGCTTTTGTGCACCCACACGAGAGATTAACGAAAAAATTTAAGTAAGTACTTATCGTAATGCTTTAGACAAGAAAAATGCCACTGGGATGAATTAAACTCGACGTTATGAAAACACTATGTTATGCGTAATTCTCTAACCTTTTATTGTTAATCGCTATATTATTTAATAATCTTTTTTTTAACGAATCTGTTCATACAATTAATTTTATTTCGTTGATCTTATACACTGATGGAAATAAAAGATTAACGAAAATTATTTTTTAGAGACTTGGATATCAATGTAGAAGTAGATGAATTATTCAAGTTTTCTTTTAATACTGTAATGCTCCTTTTTGTATTTTTCAAGCACCCATATGCGCGCATCATTTATACAAAAGTAGAAATACTTTAAACAAGTTAACGGTCGCCGTTGTGGCAAACATTGTACCGTACACACAGCATGATATTTGATATTTATTTACAACTTAATTTTTTTTTCTCCTATCCAAGTTTATGTTTCTTAAGCGACGTTATATATTACAAGAATGAGTTGATTTACTTTTGTAATTATGTGAACTAGGAAGCGGAAGAAGCTGACGCGGGTTCAAGACGCACAGTGCTCCTCTGGGAGATTTGATTGTTCTTTTGTCTCCACTCTAACCATCGTGCCAATTCTGGACTTATCATCGGGTCACTAGTATCCGACTGAGCGTCTAGCTGTTGATAGTAAGCATCCCTCAGTAAACGAAATGTTTGTACGTTTCTGTATGGCAATTGAGTCATTGGGTCGCGATATTTGGCTGGTAATCTGCTAAATCCAAGTTAAGTTTTTAATATTTAGTACAATAAATTATTTCATAAAATTTGGATGTTTTGCTACCTTGTGATTGCACAGAGAGATTTCAACGTCGGCCTAAGAACTGGCTTCTTTTTAAAAATTTTCCCAAATTGCTGTACATTATCAAAAGTAACAAAAGTTCTCTCGTAATTTCCATTAGTCCCTATGCAATCAAAGCTTTTTTCCTTTTCCGTTATATTCATTTCTTTTTTCTCTTCCCTACTGAATAAAAACGATGTAGGATTTAATTTTACCGTATTAAACTAGAATTTACCAAATTTAAACTATGAAAACAATATACATACCCATTGTCATTTGCCTGAGTGGATTTATTTTCAGAATCATCTGCTTTGCTCCCATCGGCATCAGTATCAGTCTGCGATTTGCTTGCCTTTTCTTTGTGAGAATTTGACAAGACCATAACTGGCATAGACAATGATTGGTATCTTATCATGGGGCCAACATTTGTTTTGCGTACTGTTCTAGTATTCTTTTTCTCGTTCTCAAGCCTCTGGTATTTCTCCAAAGATTTCAAATTGATTTCCTCAGTTTGCAGTGCCTCTTCCAGCAACTCATCTTGCGTGGGCTTGTAGTCATCGTATTTAACTATTTTAACTTTCTTTCTCTGATCCTCGTTCCTTTTTTCCAATCTTTTCAATGTTGCAGCAGACTTTGCAGCTGTAGAACGACGGATTGACTTTCTCTCTGTATCGATAAATATCCTTTCTATTTTTTGAATCCTGGACCTCTTTCTCTTAGGTACTGCTGCTTCTTTTGGTTTTGACGAAGAAGGCTTGGCTGGTTCCTTGTAAGCTTTTGTGAAAACTCCCTTTTTTCTCTTTTTCTCCTCAGGTTCATGGTCTGATACTGGCTCGTCATTCTCATCTATACTAAAATCAGAGTCTACTTCGTCCTCTGCTTCAACCTCTTCCCTGGAAATAAAAGAGGCATCAGTCAACGTTTCAGCCATTTCCAAACAATTGATTGCAATGAAATAAAACAAACTTGTAATCATTGTCCTGCTCTGTCTCCTCGAAACCTCCATAGGTAGTCTTGTAGAATTCATCTTCCTCCTCCTCGTTAAGGAGTTTCGCCATTTTATTGCCAGCATTGGCACGCTTGGGTCTTGACGTTGCCATGTTTTCTATGAAAATATTCTTACCCGTTAACTAGAGAAAATCGCGTTAAAAGTACGCACGCTTCCCGCTATTTGGATTCAAAACTCAGCTGCTGAAAACATAACCTTCAAGTTGGATAAACCCCTGGCTCAGAGCTACATATATGCCAGGCAAGAGTATACTTGAAGTTTCACTTATTTCTTCGAAGCACTGACGCAATGTTGATGAGATTCTAATGTAAGAAACACATTGAAAGAACGAGACGAAGCCCAGCGTAGACAGCAAGTCCAATATCTTTGGCAACAAATGCCAAGCCGAAGCAGTGTTGTTAGCTGATGATTAGCAGACAAGGCGCGACGCTGCTACCGCTTCGGGATCGGGGCTACGCCAGCGCCACCTGCACGTAATCCCCGCAAGCAGGCAGAAGAGACCGAGGTGCGAGGACGGAACTCTGGCACTCTTATTAAAACACAATACATAAAATGTCAGCAGTTAACGGGTTGAGTTAACAGGCCTGGCAGCCTCGGGAAAATGTCGGAAAAATTGCGGAGGCCCGGTGCGAGCTAAGAATGGCCAAAAAAATAACTGGCAAGCCAGAGCTGGCCCAGTATGATAGCGCATAAAATACGTATAATAGAGCTTGCTCGGTGGGGTGGGGATAGAAGGCGAGACTGGGAGTGGGGGTAAGTACACTCTCTCTTCCTCGGACAGTCGCTCAGTCGAGCAGTAGTCGTCATCGGGGCCGTGTGTTGGGCAGTGTGCAGCAAGCAGCAGCGCAGGAGAGCTGGAGCTCGTTGGTCTTCGTCCACGTCTTTGATAGTCCTCAGTAGCTACGCATTACGCACTGCGCTGCCAAGCTTCCGCCAGTTCGGCCTTATTGCCGCATCTGATCGGTACAGTCGCAAATCGAAGCGAGAGAAGATATCATCGCGCGTTGCACGCATCGCGTTTTGTTGTTTTTCTCTCTCCCCTCGCTCGCACGCGCAGACTGCAGAGACAGCCGCACGGACAGACTGATAGAGCCGATCGACGGTGGAGAAGAGATAGATAGAGATAGAGAGAGAGAGAGAGACTGGATTCGGCCTGCCTCTGGCACAGAGAAAGAGTCAGTCATCCCCCCTTGCGGCTCGGGAGAGCATCGCCATAGTCTCTCTTGCTCAGAGCGTTGTTTTCGTATGTGTGTGTGTGCGGCAGCAGCGGACGGGCAGCTCTCTCGCTCGCGAGTGTGACTACGCTACCTATACCTCGACGATTACAGGTAGTAAGCATATATATATTGTGCGCTGCGCGGCCGCGACGACGACTAGCTCCGGGTGCGGTGTCTAGGCTTCGGCAGAGGGAGGGGAGCAGGAAGCGGGGCAGAGGAGAGGCCCGCACCAGTGACAACGGCGAGCTTCGCCAACAGAACCACGACGACCAAGACGAAGACGACGGCGGCGACGACCGAGGTACGGGACCTTACGTGGCATTCGACCCGCTGAACAATTATGTGGGATACTGCCGCGGGATCGCGATCAGCCACACGTCAAGTCAGCTGACATATTGCGCTCTGCTACACCACAGCAGCAACAACAACAACCTTCGGTGAGTAGTTCTCGCTCTCTCGATCTTTCCTTTCCTTCCCCCTTTCTTTCTCTTCCTTTCCTCGCTGCTGCTGCTGCTGCTGCTGCTGCTGCGGCGGCGGCGACGGCGGCGGCGACGGCGGCAGCGCATTGTGCTGCTCCGTCGTGTTCGTGTACAAAGAGCCATTCCGTGCGCTCTCTCCCTCTCGCTCTTCCCCACATCCCCAGGCCGCCGCCTCGGCGTAGCTGTTACGTGTACAGTGCTAGTCTCTATTTTTAATCGCGGACGCGCGCCGCCGACTCCCGGGGAAGCCTCTTCTCCGTGGTCGGGCGACGAATGGGAGAGGGAGAGAGAGCAAGCGAGTGGAAGTGACGCATCGCGCTCTCCCTTCCATCGCGGCTTTTCGGAGTATATAAGCGAGTGAGCGAGTGAGCGAAAAGGACGGCGAGAGGCGACGCAATTTCGGGTCAAGTGCGCTCTCGCTCGCTCTTTCCTCATCCACGTATTGCGTGCGTGCGCCTAGGCGTAGCTGCCTGCGCGAATATTATCTGCTTATCGCCGCTGCTTGCCTCATGACGCGCAATTCCCCCGATTTCTCTCCTCGGGCTACCTGCCCGATTTTCAGGCCCACGCTGCCCCGTGTCCAACGATAACCTACAGCTACGCGTAGGTGCGTAGTTGTATCGCGCAATTGCACGAGCGCGTGCAAGAGAGGGACTCGACGCCAGCGCCAAGCCACATGCAGCAGCAGCAGCAGCAGCGCTCACGACACGCGCCGACTATACGTCTTTCTCTCGTGTTCCGCGATCTCCCCTCGTGCGCGCTCGCTACGACGACGCAGCAGTCGCGCATTTTCCGAGATCACTGCATCTCTCTTAATGCGCTTTTCCGGTTGCTCGCTTATCGCAGCGGAGCTTTCGCTCCTTTGTGGAGGTGCGTACACGCTCTGCACGACGGGGCAGCCTAAGCGCCGTTAGGGGGGACAATGGGAATCGATGCCGTCGTTGTGTTTTTACGCGACGAGGAGGAGAGTTTTCCCTTTGTGCGCGTGAGCACCTGGCGTGCGCGAGGAAAAGCCACGTGTTTAAAGAACTCGGCCCGATGCTGCAAGCTATTTAAATGCGATCGTTGTTTGTGCGTCTAGGCTTTGTTGTTCGCGCGTTGCAGCTCGCTGTTGACGTCATACGGGAATTCGATGATTTTTTTTTCTCTCTCTCTCTTTCTCTCTCTCCGATTCGGACAATGCCGCAATAGCGCCTCGGTGTTGCGTGAATCTTTTGCATAGCAAGTAGCGAGCATCGTCGAGGTTTAATTCGATTTGTCTGTTTGTGCGCATCGGCGTGTCTAAAATCGTTTGGCTACGCTTTTCGAGTGCTGATACCTGCGCTCGACGTTGGCTCATCTATGCCATACAAGCAACTGAGAGAGAGAGGAGGGTTACGCAAACAATCGATCGAGAGCTTGACTCATAATGAATGCGATCTTGGTGACCTTTGATTTGTTGAATCTGAACGTGCGTACAGCCGAGGCTCTCTTTCTCTCTCTCTCTCTCTCTTGCGCGCGCGGTGAAATCGTTGTTTGCTCTCGGAGATAATACACATTTAAACGTTTGATAAATTCGTGTACACAGTCTGCTCCAAAAGCGTCTCGGTTCGCGTTCAATTAGCCCACTTCCATTTAAACCCCCACCTGAGCTCTCTCTCTCGTTCTCGTTCTCTCCCCCCACCCGGCGGCGCTCGGCGTCGAAAAACAAACAAAGCGGAGCAGCGAAAAGCACTTGTCACCTCGGACCCTCCGCCGCAGTCCTCCTCTCGGCCATGTGCTCGCAGAGCACGTTAATTTTTCGGTCGACCTTTCCCAAGAAAGAAACATCGTCTCTCCCTCGTGCGTAAGCATATTAGTATAGAAAGCGTTAGCAGCAACAGCAGCAGCTCGTGTGAAACGCCGCTCCGAAAGTAAAACGTGGAAAGCAGCTTTGATCCGTTTTTCTGCTCCTGATCTCCGAACGCTCGAGGGATTTTCTCGGGGGGGCGAGTACACGGGAGAGCACAGACGAAACAGGTTTTGGGGCGACGGACGCTGACCTCTGACTGGTGGGGTGGCTCCGTGTGATTCCGTAAACTTGACGCTGTATAGTTACCTGTGCCGGGGCGTTAGAGGTCGAGCGGAAATTCATCCCCGCTTAATCCTCTCTTTCGTACGTGACGCGTTGCGCGAGTGCAGTAAATTCGAAGAATTCGGAGGAGCAATCGAAGCTTCGCGCACGTGCCAGCGTCATCCCTCCGCGACTCTGCCAAAAGATAATTCCTTATCGGCGGAGCACAAAAAGCTAGACGGAAGACGCGACGCCGTGCCAAATCCTCCTCTCGCGCGCGTTTCCCTTTCGTCGCGAAATTACCGAGAGCCGCGCCGCCGTCGCGCAACAACTAGGCTCGTTGCACACAGCCACACCTCTTCCAAGCGCGCACTTTCTTCGTTACCCCACCCGCGCTCGCGCGAGCTCGTGTATAACTGCTCTTCTTTTTCCGTCTCCCCCTCCGCCCCCCCCCCCTCTAATAGACGTGCAGCGCGTGTATACGCGTCGGCGGCGCGGCTTAATGACCCGTGTTTACGCTGATTTCTAGCTCCGCGCGTTACACTGGAAATTCCGCGGGGAAAAGCCTTGCGTAAGCTCCTCGCGCGCGCGCGCGCGCGAAAACTCGAGGAGAATAGCGCGTGTACGCGTCACCTGCGAGCTGCTCCATGCGGGCGGCTCTCTCTCCTTCTGCAACTGCCGCCGCTGCCGCAAACGATGGGGGAGAGAATCCGCCGTTGATGGAGTTGTAATTCGTAAACAGGCTGTTTTTGTCCTCGTTGCCCGCCGCCGAGCGGAAAAACAGCTGGACTTTACACTCGCCGAGTGTATCCCCGATTGTGGGGGCGACAGAGACTGAGAACGCGGCTCTCTTATCGTTTTCTATTTTTTACGGGTTCGCGTTCTGCCAGCAGCCTCATCAACAGGAAACGCGCGGCATTTTTCTATGCGGTCTCTGTCCTCTGTCTGTTTTCATTCGTTTGTCTTTGTTTTTTAAAAAGCGTCGCTGTGTGAAAGCAATTCCGCTAAAACGCCGTCATACGCGGAATCGTAAGTCAGAGAGCAGTATGATTCAGCGCGGCAATTACCGCTCCGAAAATCAAATTGGCCCGCGCGCTCGAGAGCGAGAGAGAGAGAGAGAGAGAGAGAGAGAGAGAGAGAGATAAATTCGTCGCCTCCGCGCGCAAATCCATTGCGACGCGCTTTATTCTCGTATAAGCGCGCCGGCTTCTCTTCCGACGAACTGGCGCTCCGAGAATCTTTACCACAGTAAAGCGCCGTAGAGATGTTCTAGCGGCCTTGATATCGCTTGGTCGAAGGTCGAAAATTCGCGCTATGCCGCCTCAAGGTCGTATTATCTCTTTCTCTCTGCCGCGCGAAGCGTTGATCGATTGCCAAAACTCGTGCGCTAGACACGCCGAGAGGTGGAAACGCTCGTCAAGATACTATGGTTTTCCGTGCAGAAAAACGAGGTCGTCGATGCGTGCGCCGGCGTATAACGACGATTTCACTCTCGCGGTTGTCTCTTAATATAATATCTTGCATAAAGCAGGAATACAGCTCGACGGCGGCCTTCGACGCAAGCGAGTCCTCGGAAAACAAAATTTCGATCCGTCCTCGTCGGGCTCTCGATACGCCGCTGTTGTTTGTACACGGATATCATCACAGGGTCGCTTAAAATTCGCCCGCTAATGCTGATGAGCGCGCGGAACGAGCAGAAGCGGCAGAAGCAGCCCAGCGATAAGTGTATAATCGGGAAGCACGAGTGCGTCATGCACGGCCGAGTCAAAAGTACGTGCGCGGTGCGCCTCGCCGCTGTTTGGCGACGGACAACGCATCAGCGCCGCATTTCGAATGCGTCGAGCCGTTACGGCTGACGAAAGTTCGCGCGGATACCCGCACGGTTGCTTGGATACTCGCCGCCGACACCTTTTTACCTTACATCACCGCACAGTAGGTACACACACACACACACACACTCAGCCTTTTCGTCCGCGGCGCAAGGAAGTGTCGCCGAGAGCGCAACTGGGTCAAGGTTATTTTTGGGCTGCGCACCGCAAGCAAATGGTTTTGAAATTGAAATGGAGATCGAAACCGCGACCGAGAGTTGTGCAGTTTGAATTTGGATCACGTGAATATTTCGCAGCAAATTGATTTCTTTTAATTTCGTTTGCCCGCCCCCCGAACTGGAACGCAGCGTCTGCTCCGCCGGAGCTTTTGCGAAAATTCAATTATATCGAACGCGCGCGGCGCGCTCGGTACGTTCGATTTCTAGGACAAACAGCCGAGAATACGATGATCGACTTGACCCGGTGCAATTAATACCGGAGCGCGAGTTCTCATCGATTATCCTCTCGCGGAAGAAGTCTTTATACGAACAAAGAGCCAGGCGGCGATTTGAGTGATTAAGCAAGCATTGTGGAGTCGCAATGTAAATTCGCGCTAGCTGTTAATAAAGGAAATATCGAAGCGGGGAAACGAAACGGTACATCCTTGGATACATATATGCATTATATGCGGACTGTGCGCGAGCGCGAGAGTCGCGTGTGGTAATTGGCGATCCTGTTATTGTTTGTTAACGTTTGATACGCGCGCGTGAGAGAGCGGGAGGGGGGCTGCAAAGGTCGTTCGAGCCTCGATCCTTATCTGGCTCTATAGGCGCGTTCTCAACTGCCGCGTTGTATAGCTGTAATAATACTTTTACGCGGGCAATGCTCGACGCGTATTTCTATTTCGATTCGTAATAGGCCGCTTCTGGGCAGCTTCAGCGAAACCTGTGTCGAAAAATCGGATTAGAAGCTGCGTATACGCGGGTACTCGTAGGCGGCCCGAGGGTCGTTCGTTGACTTTGGGTCGTTCACCTGCGCGCAGCTCAATGCTGTATCCTCGGTGAATTTCGTCAGAGACAGCGACGCGCCTTATATCGGACGCACGTTACACGCATACAGCGCAGCGGCGCGCGGACACGCGAGAGCAAGAAAGGACGTATTCTCGGTTTATGAATGACGAGATTATAATATATAAAGAGCGGGTGTGCTTTTCGGGCGAGAAACGAACCCGACGGAGGTGTTTCAACTTTCTGATTTTCTGCGTGCGCGATAAGCAAGCTCGCTCTCTGTCTCTCTCTCTCTCTCTCTCTCTCTCTCTCGAGTGTGTTTGGAAATATATTCCTCACGTTTGATCCTCGGCTATCGGACGCCCCGTCGTTATGCAATGACTCATGCGCGAGCGCGATAAACCAGTTTTCGTGTATACACTTGCAGGCCGTCTGTATAACAGAGGGAGAGATTCTTTGTTTATCTCAGCCGTTGACCCGCTGTTCTTTCTCAAAACACTCGAGAGAGGGACTGCACCGGCGTGTGTGTATTGCGATCCTGCGCGTCGAGCCCCGCAACAAAGAGCTCACCGAGGCACAAAGAAGGAGGTTGCTTGTTCTCTCTTTCTCTCTGTCTCGGCGCAAGGTCGAAATTTTCGCGAAAAATCCCGAGGCTCGCTGACGAGAGAGACGCGCACGCACGTGGCCGATAAAGAAAAGCTCTCTTGGCAGCGGAGCCAAAAATCGCAGTCTGTTCTTCAGCCGGCTTGAACGAGCTACCGCGCCATTTTCTCTCTCTCTCTCTCTCTCTCTCTCTCTCTCCTGCGCTCGCGCGCGCATCTGGAAGGTCGAGGTCGTTGACAGAGCGCGTGCGTTATATAGCGTGCTTATACTGCCGGCGGCGGCGGCTCTCGATTTTTCGGCGCCGCTGCAGGTAATTCGCGCTCGTATTTCGCCGTTGGGCAACGAGTCCTCGAGAGCTTGCGAAAAGTGAGGTTAGGACAACGCGCCGCGAAGATACTCAAAGTCATGATTCTCTCCCTCTTTCTCTCTCTCTCTCTGAGCGTGTCGTAACTGATGTGCGTTCGTATCACTCGTCGCCGCCGCCGCTGCTGCTGCTGCTGCTGCTCTATTTCGCTGCGCAATAGCGCTTTACATCTTCCTCCTTCTCAAAATCGCACTCGAATTCGCGAAAACAACGACGAGAAGAGCACCGCTTATCTCGCAGTATAGTTATATATCCCCCCCTTTTCCATACTCCCGCCTCTCGGTCGGATAGCTGCTGCACCTGCCGATGTACACACCTACTCGGCTTTTGTTTATTTACACGCCGGCGGAAAGAAAGAAGCCGACGAGAGGCCGAGAAGGAGGCTAGGTGTCGTTGACCGGCTCCGAATCGCTCTCTTTCTCTCTCGCGCCTCGTTGTTCTCTCTTTTTCGCTGCGGAACAGTCGCCGCGCGGTCCGTTGCTCCGAAAAAGCTCGCCGCTCGCAGTGTGTCTGTCTGTCTGTGTGTGTGTGGTTGGGTGGCCGATAACCTCGCGCGCTCTCGTCGCGTGATTTTCGCTCTTTTTTGTACTCGGTGCTGGCTTTCTTCTCTCTCGGCCTGTGATACTTCATTGAGTAGAGAACATTGGGTGGGACGCGACAGCTGGCTCGTGCGAGTCGCTGCGCAGTAGCGAGAGATTGGCAGCGGTCACATGGGCGCGCGCTCGAGCTTATTTTTAAAAGCTCCGAAACGCTCGCGAGCTTGCGGAAGCGCAGAAGAGCAGTTGCGTGCGCGAGGAGATTCACCCCCTTTGTCAGAGCTGCTGCATACGTCGGGGGAAATCTTTGTTTCGCGGCCGAGGCCACTGCATGGCTACTTATATACTCGCTCGCTCGCGCACACTGACACGCGTATATTCGTATTCGATTCGCGTGGCTCATCGGGACGACTATAATGTATACACCGCGAGCGAGCTGCTTGCTCAATGCGTCGCTCGCGTGGAAAATTGAAGGCGAGTCTCTATGCGCGGTTGATCGACGCGCGAAAACGAGAGTCGAGTTTGCGAGGTTCGTCATGGGCGCGTAGCTCGTATTCAATGTTGCGCTCGAAAATACTCGCGCGTAAGGTCAAAGTTATAAATGTAAAACCTGCCCGCGATAAAAGTTCAGTGACGCAACTTTTTTTTTTTTTTTTTTTTCCAGCGAGTAATTTCAATACGCTCGCTTTTTCTCCGTCCCTCCGCAGCTGTTAGTTCTGTCGCGCGCGCGCTCCAATTTCGCCCCGATGTGCTCTTTGCTCCGATTCAGCCGGGATTTCGTCAGAAAAATCCGAGGCGAGTCTCGACACGCTGAAGAGCCCAGTCCTCGCGCACGCGTTGATTTCGCCGGCTTATCGGCACGTACACAGCCTTCGTTAATGCTAATAGATACACGGTTATAACAGAGGCGTGTGTGCGTTATCGATCTTCGTTTGTTGTGAATATTCCGCACAGCTGTTCCAGCGATCGGCATGGCTGTACGCAAAATTCCAACGTAACAATGGAAAAAAATGAGCGAAACGCAATGAGCCGCAATAAACCCGCCATCCCCACTACAGACATCCAGCTGCTCTATCGCGGCGAGCCCTCGGACCGCGAGTGGCGCATGTGCAGCGTTCGCCCGCAGGCCAGACAGCCAGACAGACAGACAGACACACGCGCACGGACACACAGAGCGCAAGCTCCGACCCCTTTCCTTTTCATACGCGCTATAGTCTACGTTCCGTCTCTCCTCTCTCTCTCTCTCATATTGATATGCGGAGGAAGGGAGAGACGGCGGCGTCCCTATTCCCCGGTCCCTTACCTAGCCTACGAAAAATCGATCTCTCGGTCTGGCGCGAGCGTACTCGCGGGAGCATTGTGCGTGTACCTCTCTCCGTTGGGATTGTCGAGTAGCCTACATTCTGTGCTCCGAGCTTTTTTTTCGACTCTATACGACGATTCTACATTTATTTATAGGGGTCGCGAAGTCGGAAGCTAATGCAAGACGCCGCTGCCTACCCCAAGACGCAAAATCGATCGGCGAGTGCAGGCGTACGCAGGCGCCACGTGTTTTACTCGCGGTGACACATCGTCGTCGTACCTCCGCGGAAACTCGATAGATCGTGCAGTCATTGTATGCCGCCGCGGAGTGCGCGGTTACACACCGGAAGCCTTATTGGGTTACGCTCTCGGCCATAATGGCCGTGCGAGCTGCAGCGAAAAATCTCTCATTCATCTCTCTCTCTCTCTCTCTCTCTCTATAATATAGTCCGTCATCGAGTCGCGCTGCACTTGTGTCTCCGTACGCGCGTGTGTCGATAGGTGACGCACTTTCCGCAGAGAGTCTGACGCTTTTGACGCGTTTGACGTTCCTCGATTTCGTTTAGTCATCGCGCGGCAGCTCTCTCAACGCGTTATGTGTGCAGCGCGCTCTCTCGCATGGAAGAAAGCGAATCGACTCGTTGCCCCCACCTGCTGCTCCGCTCTGCTCTGCTGTGCGTCCTTCTCTCTCTCTCTCTCTCTCTCACTCACTCCCTCTCCCTCTCGCGTGTGCATTGTACCTGCGACGAAGCACACGTGTGTGTATGTATTCGCGCATGTGTACAGGTAGACTCGCTGCTTCGTTTTTTGTCTCCAGCGCAGCAGCTCGCAGCAGCTGACGTCAAGTGCTGGCGACGTCGGCTGCGTTCTATACAGTCTGTCTCTCGCGTGCAGTTATAGGCGCTTCCGCGACACAGAGAGAGAGAGAGAGAGAAGCTTTTCAGAGCGATTCGCACGCCGTGAGTGTGTGTGCGCGCGCTATAGAGAGGTATTCGAGGTGACACACTTGGGACAGCTGTTTTCATCGTGTGATTTCGGCGCGGCGCATAAAACCGTTTCCTTCTCTCTCTCTCTCTCTCTCTCTCTCTCTCTCTCTTTCTCTCCCCCTCTTTTGTCGCGGCGTTCGATAGCCGCCGATAACGCTCGATTCGTTTTTTGTGCGCATGCGAACGTAATTTCAACGATTCGACCGAGCGGGCTTTGTTTACTACGCACGTCGTTAACGGGAGCAATTAACAACTGCCCGTCGCGCGCGGGAGCGAACGATGTTTTGAAAACATCAAAATTCGCTGATTTCCCCAAACATTATTGCTCGCCGGCGTGACTCATTTCCGAGATTCGCCGCTTCGCGGAATCTCGCATCCAGCGCGCGCTTTTATCAAGCCCAGCAACGGGAGCAACGCGTATACGTGTGTATAGGGGAGAAAAAAATAGGTCGCCTTTCACGCGCTCGTGCGCGCTCGTCTATAGATCTCTCACCACACGCGAAGAAGAAGCGTAAGTAACAGCGGCTCGCACGCCGAGATTTTGGCAGCAGCGGCAATAAAAGAGAGCGTCGTCGCACGTGTTTTCCGGACTTGTCGCAGGCATTCAACAGCTGCACCTCCTCTCTCTCTCTCTCTCTCTCTCTCTCTCTACTCTCTCTCTCTCTCTAGACCCCCGCCCGCGCTCCGCTGACGGATGCGTGTGCAGTGCTGCTGCCCTCGTTTTTTTTTCTCACGAGAGGCGCGCAGAGAGTTTCGAGGGCGGTTGGAGACGGGACGTTTTGGGGAAATCTTATCGAGCGGCCTTTTTTCCCCTGGAGATAATGTCCGACAGGCTACAAATTTAATCTGGTACGGGGGAAAAGTGGGCGTTGTATTGAAAAAAAAAGCCACGAAATGTAATCGGGGAAGCCCGCAAAGCGACGACGCATGCACACACAGTGCAGACCCGGTCTTAAAGAGACTCTCGGGTCCGGACCGCGAGCCGTGCGAAAGTCGCTTCTGGCAGTTTTCCCTCGAAATTCCCGACAGTCAGCGGTGCTGCTCTTCTCATTTTTGATCTCCAATTAGTCGACAATCGCGTGCCGAGACGCCACGCTTCGGAAAAATCGCAGCCCATGCAGCAGCATCGGGAGCAGCGCTGTTGTAGGCGAGAAAAGTAATGCCAAGGTCGGCGGGCGAGCGAAGAAAGTAAATTCTCGATCGACTCGCTGCGTTATACGCTGCGCGATGTGTATCTCCGCTGCGAGCAATTTCTCGAAAGTATGTAAGAAAGCTCCATGCCGCCTCGCATCTTATCCGAGCGACGGCTTGTTGGGATACAATCTGGCGTTGCGCAATCGCGAGTCACCTCTCTCATCGTATCGACTTAGGCTACCGAAAACACGTATAGTAAAAAGCTCGTCCTTCGCGGTGACCAGCGAGCTGCACAGCCGAAGAAACTCGCCGAAGAATCAGCCCCCTCTTCCGAGCTCTTCGATGATGAGAAAACTGGGCAGTATATGTACGGTACACGCACGAGGCAGCCACGGCCCGTTCACGCGTATGCATATAGTCGAACGACTCGAACGCAGCAGCAGCAGCAGCAGCAGCAGCGGAGCAGAGGTGGAGGAGTATCATAGTCGTATATGTTGTACATACGTATACGTGCTGGTCTTAGGTGGCGCCCTCTGGATCGCGCAGGAGCGTGCCCGGGCGCCTCCTGGGCCCGCGAGAGCCGCGTCGTCGCTTCATAATACGCCTCAATCGAGGCCACGGGCCCCGATTTTCACTTTTTATTATTATGCTCTCTGTGCTTTCACACGCGCGCGCGCTCCCGAGTTTTCCTCGTCTGCGGCCGTGCAGTCATTACGGTAAAGTAGCCCAGGTGTGTAGCTGCGTCGCGCGAGTTACGTAAGGCCTCTTTTTTCCGCGCTGCCCTCCTGGAGCAGCGAAGACGTCCGCGCAAAGCTGATCCGGTTGTCGTTGTTGCACGGTTTAAAGGGGACGGCCTCCGAAGCTCTTTCGTCAGCAGCAGATCCGTTTAAAGGGAAAGGAGTCGCCGCTGCGCTCCCCCTTTCCAAGAGAGAGAGAGAGAGAGAGAGAGCTAGCGGGGGAGAGAAAGCTCTCCTCCGACGTCTAGTTATGTTATATACATATGCACGGCTATAACCGTGCTGTCAGTGCTGTTTTGATTTTCCGCGGATTCTCTCTCTCTCTCTCTCTCTCTCTCTCTCTCTCTCTCTCTCTCTCTCTCTCTGTCTAATTTGGCGAGTGGGTGGATCGGTTGCAGCGGAGAAAGAAAGAGCTGCAAGCCAGTAAAGCGAGACTCTGAAAAACGGAGCTCGCTTTCGTGACTCTATACAATGTAACGCGTGCTGCTGGGGGGGCGTACGCGAGCGGGCAAGCTGTGTACGAGGAGTCCCCTTCCCCACTGCTGTCGGATCAGTGCCGTAGCCAACCTCGCGAGCGCCTCCTCCCCTGTTGCCGCGGCCCAGAGCTCTCTCTCTCTCTCTCTCTCTCGCGCGCGCGCGCTCGCAGTTCGAGACTCGAGAGCTGCTTCCTCGCGGACACGTCGTATCCGCGGCACACGGGCAGGCAGCAGCTGAGGAGAGGTGCGCGGTGAGTAGAAGGGAAGAAGCCAGGCAGGCGAGACAAGAGACGACGAGCAGCGGCGCTGCTGCAGGAGAGCCAGCAGCGAGCGAGCGAGCGAGAAAGAGCCGTGCTGCACAGTAGTGTGAGGCAGTGCGCGCGCGCGCGTACCTATACCCGCGGAGAGCGAGAGAGCGAGAGAGAGAAGAGCAGTTACGTCGCTCTACTCGCTCAGGCTCAGACAGTGTCTCGCGCGAGACGCCGAGCGCGGCCCAGGAGCTCGTCGCCAGGCCCTCCAGCCACTCAGCCCCCCCCCCCATTGTCTCGTCGAGGACGGCCCTCGGGGTTGCTGCTGCTGTCGGGAGGTGGCTCCGAAACGTTGGTGCAGCGGATCGCCAGTCAGAGGCACGATGCAACGCTCTGTACGGGGGGCCACTTAAATGCCCGAGCGACAGCAGCAGCGAGCTTACTCCATGTTGTGCCTCGGCCAGCAGCACTGCTGCCCGCCTGCAACTACTTGCGACACCGCGCTACGCTGGAAAGCTGCCTTCGAAGTGAGTGCGCTCTCTGTGCAGTTAACATCGGGATTATCGCCGCTGGTGAATAGTGCGCTCTCGCTGCTGGCCCAGCCAGCGCCCAGGACGAGCCGACTTTCGAGGCCGAGGCTCTATACTCACTTCAATCCCTTCTCTCCGCTCCGCCTAGCTCCGTCTCTGTCGCTCTCGCGCCCGCTACTCGCGATATACCTCTATACGTGCTATATACCTCGAGCCAAGTGTCTGTCTGTCTGTCTCGCTCAGTGTGCGTGCGTGTGTGTGTGTGTGCAGCAGTCGTGTCTCTCTCTCTCTCTCTCTCTCTCTCTCTCCTCGATATCGCGCGCGCCTCTCTCTCTTTCTCTTTCTTACTCCTACTCTCCTTATGTGCGCGACGATCTGCGACTTGGACTTGGTTTCTCTGGTGCTACGACCAGAAGCCAGAACTTGCGTCTCGCTCTTCTTCATCATCGTTCGTCTTGTTTGACTGCGAGTCTGCCTGCGCGGGACGACCGCGTCCCGAACAAGACGAAGACGATGCTGCTGCTGCTGCTGCTGCTGCCCCTGCCCCCACCCGTAGGCGTATACAGTGCTCACGCTTTTTTCCATTGTGATTCCGCGCTAGTTTTCCGCTCTTATCTCCCTCCCCCTCCCCCTCCAGCTATGCTACTTGGTGACACTGCTCTGTGATTACCCAGTTGCTCTGCAGCTGAATGCTCTCTTCTGTTCTAATGTGGAATTTCTTCTGTGCTGTTTCAGGTGAATACGTGGTGATAACCAGACTCCGAAGAGCAGTCTGCGGGAAAGGTTGCTGCACCAGGAAACCACACTATTCGTAGGCTGTATTCGAGTGAATTTGCTTGAGAATCGAAGCACCTACCTCATCCATAGCAAGGACGTTTATCCTTCAAATCCCCTGCCTGATAGCCCAGAGTATCACTGGGTCTCAAAGTACTACCAATAGAAACCTCTGGAGAGAGAAAGAGTGAGAGAGTCGCAAGACCGCATTCTCTTACAAACTCACACACAAACCCACACAGACAACATGGAGCGAGAGTCGAATCCCATGCAAGCACTGTGCAGAAGCGGCTGTGGCTTCTACGGTTCGCCAGCCACCGACGGCCTCTGTTCTCTTTGCTACAAGGAGAACCTGAAGAAGAAGCAGCAACCTCCTGTATCGACTACGTCTGTACCAGCCTCACAGACCGCCTCTGGTAACGCTGGAACGTTGCAGAGTGGTTTCGGCAGCCCTGCCTCCACAGGAACTACTGCCCAGCCAACCATACCTACCATACCCCAACCAACGACAGATCTGTCCAGTCCAAAAGAAGTGAGTACTCTTTGTTACTCTTCTTTGTTTGCATTTTGTGGAGCCTGAAGTGATAGATTCTATTGATAGCAACATAGCTTTCTTATGAGTCCCCAGTTTCCATGGTAACAAGCAAGTCAGTAATGTGAGAACCATATATCTTCTAAATTAACATGTTTTGGCCCAAAAAACGCATATTTTACAAAATAAACTGCAAAATTTAACAATGTGGTCACTCAAAATTCCAGTTTTTGTGCATTCAAGTTTCAATCTTCAACCCGCGATGTTTGTCAGTACAGTAGTTGCGCGGCCATTCAAAAAACGTAAACTTTGAAAAAATGTGATTTTTATCATAACAATGTGTGATTTTACATCAGCAGGTGAGCAGGGACGAACAAGAGAGCGAAGTAGGAAACAGCAGTGCAGCTGCTGAAGGCTCAGTGAGCAGCGGGGATGTGGACGACTGCTTCGACGGTAAAGAGACTGACAAGGACTTCAAAAAGAAGAAAAATCGTTGTGCTATTTGTCGCAAGAAAGTGGGTTTAACTGGTAAGAACAAAGCTAATAAATAATCTCACGTTGAATAATTACCGCTTGTTCATGAATCATACTAATGACGCGTATCTTTGTTACAGGTTTTGAGTGTCGATGTGGTGGACTCTTCTGCTCTGTGCACCGGTACAGTGACAAGCACGAATGCAAGTTTGATTACAGAGAAATGGGCGCTCAAGAAATTCGGCGCAACAATCCAGTTGTTGTTGGTGAAAAAGTGCAAAAAATTTGAACTATTTAGTGTGTAGTCGTTGGGAAAATGGTTATATAACTATATAAACAAAATATAAAAAACACGAAGAAAACGAGATAAATTATCTGGCAGCTGATTGCACATCGAGGAACAAAGCAGATGGACATGTGTGGGATAGAGCGAGAGAATGTGTAAATGAATGCAAGTGAAACTAACCGTATGAACGAGAACAAAATTTGTCAAGCGAAAGATGACAATGGGAGATACGGGGTTTCGGGCGTAGGCTAAATAAATATTATACGGAGACTTGGTTGAAGCAGGAAAGAAAGAAACCGATAGCGTGTTTGCGCGTAAGTCTGCGTAATTTAAAAAAAAAAAAGATTCTTTTTTGGTTGCCAGTGCCATTGTCAGATTGTCATCTAGTGAGAGATTCATATGAAAATGAAAATAATATCTGGTTACTAACTGCTGCCAGCTTACTACTACTATACACATATATAAATATATCTATTATTATCATTATGATTATTACGGTTTATTATAACTATCATTCTATATAATTAGATTTATTAATTTACTTGAAACGAAAACACGAGAGAAATTAAGGAGCAGGAAGGACGTTCATATTTTAAGTAGACGAATGATTTCCTGGTGCAGTCAGTCGGTCCAAGTGACGGAGCAGTGTATCTCTTGTTAATGAAGGACGAGTCCATCGATATATAGATATATAAACAATTAAAAAAAAAAAAGAAGCAAATTCGAAACTCGTAATTGTTTTTTGTTTTCCATAGTGTCAATGATTAGTTAAGCGCGGTGACAAGGAGGATGTTATATTGAAACGATGATGACTGACGTTGATGGGTGATCACAATTCTAGGTTTAACGATTAGTCTAATAATTATTAAATATATTAGCTGATTGATTCATAAATAATGCAATGGAATATAAGTAGTACTGTGTGTTTATGTCCAATTTCACGAGAATATAACGAGCATTATTACTCATTAAATACTGTTTGAAATTACGTTACAAATCGTTATTCTTAAAAAAAAAATATAAATAAAAAAAAAGAAATATAAAAAGAATCCGCTACACGTATACGTCTGCGTGACTTTCTTTGCTGCTAAGCATCCGACGACAAATCCTTCCGACGATGGCGCGTCCGTTCCTCGTTCTCCGATCTTCATGTATGGATCGGTGTGTGTCTTATACATAAATATATACATATATTATTATAAACTGCGTGTTGTTGCGACGACTGGAGTCGAGTGTCGGTATTTCTCGTTTTCTTCTCTTTATTCTTCATTTTTTCGCTTGTTTTATTTTTCTTTTTGTGAGTTATATTATATTAGATAAAAAAATATGAAAATGAAAAAATGCTGCGCGAGGTATTCCGGTGCTGCGACGCAGCGCTGCAATTTTTAGGTATATATATGATTAAATCTAAATAATGGTTAGTAGACAAAAAATCTAGAGGCCGGGCATTAGGTGTGAGAAAAATTTTAAAAGCGACAGAGCAAAAAGGGCCGAATGCATCTATGATACTCTACGTAGACTTGTTGTTTCGCAGCTCTTCTGTAGGGACTGCGCTATGGACTTTTTTGCAGTCGCACGCGATCGCGTAAAAGCGAACTTTTGGCCCTCCGCCCGAGACAAGAACGGAGGACATACGATTTTTGCATTCGATGCGCTGAGTTTGTTCTCCCGTTTAAAAAGAAACTAAATAATACAAATGAGCCTTCAGAAAACCCAAGTAACAAAAAACCGGACGCTGGATTGCTTGTTATTGTGTTATAAAAAAAAATTAAAAATACATTTTCGAATGCGCCGAAAGAATTGGTTGAGAAATATGAATCGTCGTTATCGTAACAATGAGATGCAGACTCCAATTAGCCAAGAAACCGTCTGTCTCATCGGATATATCTTAAGCTTAAATGGAGACAAGGTGTTCGATACATTACCGCTTTTTTAAGTTTTAGGTTTCGCGCATATTATGCGCAAAATAATGTAACCAACGATTCATCTTTTTCACTGATCGATAAATACTTTTAGTACAAATGAAAAATATAGTTTTTCTTTTTTTCCAAGCGAATAACTATATGCTGATTACCAAGGATGAGTGTTCATTTTAAGTGGTGTTACGGCTTGTTTCGACATTTTTACGCGTCGCAGCAATTTCTCAAAGGAAAATTCGCGATAATTATAATTTAAAAACGATCATTGCTTGTATATTCCTAAAAACGTAATGTAAACAATGCATTGTAAGGAGGACTATTAAGAAAATTTACTTCTTAAAGTATTTTTAAATACGTCTAACCATTTCAAATGAACATCCAGCTCTCCTTATTTTCTAGCAAATTCTTGTGCTAAACTGTCAGTAATGAAAAGTAAATCAATATTGTTTTTAATTTTTCTTTTCATTGTAGAGCGCACGACAGACTAAGTCTTCCTGTAAATAAACTGAACTATATATAAAAAACAATTTTGATAATTTTTTTTTTCTCACCATAATCAATCAACAAACCTTCTCGAAAACTTAATTCAAAAAGAATAATGACTCTGTATATTACGTCCGCCGTATTTTAGTGCTACAATTTGCGGGTGCATCTCGATCGAGTGAATCAGAATTTAATTCCGATCTTTATCGATGTCGTTGTTCCACTGACGTTTACGTTCGGAATTTTGCGGGAAGCGCTTAGATCTGTCGTCAACGTAGCCATGTATTTGTACCTTGTTAATGTCGCCAATTTTCTTTGATTCTGTGCGCCTCCGCAATACATAAAATTTAACAAACCAAAAAAAGAGCAAAATTGACAAGGAAACTTATATAAAAAAATAAACAAGTGGAAAAAAGAGAGAGAGACTCAAGTTTGCGTGTGAGCGAGAGTAGAGAAAAAAACCGCACCGGTATAATCGGTAATATCGACGAGAGGTTGCCTTCAGGCCTTTATCCTATTTTAGGCATAGCATATTTTTCTAACTTATATCGCAATATTGAAATAATCTTGCCTAGCGAGAGCGAGCGTACGATAGAGAGCGAATGAGTTAAAAAGGTGCAAATGCGATGAATGATTGTCCGAAAATCAAGCTTCAATGTATATGCATTTGTGAACGAAATACAAGTCGACAGAGACATGATATGAATTCAGAAAAAAATAGATATATAAATAAATAAATAAATAAAAAGAAAGAAATAAATACAGAGTAATACATTGAAGCTGCAAGAATTATCAAGTGACGTTTGTACTCGGCTGATTACATAAGGACGTAACGATGCTTGTAATTATTAAAATTGATATTAGTATGTTTAAGCGATTAAAAGTAACATCAACTTTAATATATTATATGATGATATGATTACTATCCTTTAAATCGAAATATAAATCTTTAGGTTCACTCTCTTATAAACTAACGCGAAAAAATTGAAAAAAAAACCTTAACGCACATTTTCACGTCAATCTTTGAAACAAATCTTGAAAAATTCCATCTCCTTGTCTCTATTTTCCCCATTCCTTATCCTACGTACCGCACATGTCTTGACGAACGCTCTATATGAATACAGTTTTCGAACGTTTATAATCATATAGCAAACAACTATATTTATGTATATTAAAAAAAAAGCAAATGAGACAAAAATATAAACTCATCACCCAGAATAAATTTACTAAGAAACAAGTATATGCAATGATGTGAAATTCCTCTTTTGCAATTACACACATTTTATTTTTTTCATTCTTTATTTGTAATAAAATCGTTGTTTCTACATCCTTTCAACTTCACTAATATAATTATCAATAGCAGTAATAATGATTGATCAACAATACGCCAATATGGACAATATAGAATACGCGGTTGATATCGATCGCTCAAGGATACGTGTTGAGAGTAAGATTCGAAGTCAATGAAGCTACAGACATGTAGAATTTCTCCTCTCTCAAATTTCAATAACAATAACAATAATATAATATCAATAGTCAGTAGTTAATTATCGACATAGTTCCACGACTTTAGAGCTTACTGCTAGACACAATCCTGCGTACTAGCGAAGTATTTTTGCATGTATAATTCATTTTTACAGAGGCATCTCAGAAAAATGCATTTGAAAAACTAGTTTCTTTCTTGTGTTTCTTAAACCGGCTGTCATACCGGCTCGACTCCAAGTCCGAGTGCCTCACATCCGTTTGTGCGAGAGACCTTAGACTAGACATTTTTTATAAATATTCATATATCGATTAATTATCACACGTGAGGGTGCCTTGTTGCGTTTGACTAGAGTTCACACCGGTGATATACTTGTGATAGGCCTCGGCTTTGGCGGGACTGGGCAGCGGCGGCGACGAGGCCGGGGTCAAGACGCCCAGACCGTCGCAGTAGTCGTCACCGAGGAACGAGCTGCGATCCTGTTTCATGTAGCCGTGGTCTTGAATCGCCGAAACCTTGTTACTCATCTTTGACAGCTTGACGTTCTGATGAGGCCTCGTCGAGTCATCCAAAGACGGAGGCACACTGCCGTTGTGCCTGATGGCTGTGTGGTTCTTCAGACCGTATGGAGTCTTGTAACTCTTGCCACACGGACACTTGAACGCCTTTCTCACCCTACCAAGAAGAAACAGTCGGATAACTGGGAGCTCACTTTTTTTATCCAAGAGAAGGTACCTGACAGATACGTACTTGCCGTCGTTCTTGTGGCCGTTCTTCGAGTGGTACTTGATGCCGTTGACGTTTTTGTAGCGCTTCTTGCAGCCTGGTACCGGACAAGCGAAGGGCTTGTCGTCCTTGACGTTGCTCTGGTTCACTAGACTCTGGTTGGCCGCGCTCCTGAAACGAAAGTCTCGTGATTAATCGGCTCCTTGCTCCACGAGGGGGCCATAGTGCAGCTAGGACATTGTAAAATTGGCTGGAGTCACACATATACGCAGTCGAGTTAGTTACAAAGATTTTACAATAACTAGTGACACTATCCTCCCACTTACAGGACGTGGATTGAAGGAAGACACAACAGAAAGATACAAAGACTGTCCTGAAAAGAAGCAATGGAAGAGATGCTGGCTTCAGCAAGTGCATCCGTACCTGCTACCATAACGAAGGATAAAATCAGAGGAGAACTCCTCCAAAGTGGTCCAAGAATCGTTGCTGTCCTCGGGTTCGCTAACAAAATCCTCGCCCTCCTCTGCCTCACTTCCTATAATGTGCTTAATGTAACGTCGTTACTCGCTCGGGTGGGCGGAAGAACGCGAAATATTACGTCTTTCTTCTTCTCTTTCTTTCATCCGCATCGAACGAGTTTTACCTGTCAGAGTGAGACTTTTCACACGAGTCGAGGCAGAGAGGCAGGAAGACTGAGTAGGTCTGGCGGTGGGCTGGACAGGCTTGATATTTTCCCTTCGTGCAGCATCCGTCAAAAAGCGAAGGACATAGCTCAGTGGTATGCAGGGTGGCTGCTGTTGCTCCGTTTTTTCCACCACATGAGGATCATAGTCTGAAACAAGCAAACGTTTGTAATTGACATTGCCTAATATACTGTATGCAATGTTAAGAGTTACTAGTTTATCTAATTGTTGAACAATAAAGAATCTTCTATCTCTTAAGTGTTAGTTACTTTAAAATTTAGTTTACAGATAGACAAGAGTCAACAAAAGGACTAGTGCAACGAGAAACTGAGTAGAGTGATTAGAAAAGTATTTGGTAGAACATAAATTTACCTTTTGTCACAACTGTTTTTACAAAGAATGATTGGTTCACGGTTAATCTTTGTCTCTACATGAAAATATCCTCTAGTTGCATGAATTTTCATTCATAACAACTGGATTAACTAGTACAGTGTACATGCACTAACTCACGAGTCAGATCGGGCTTGAAAAGAGTTATCGGAGCTACATAAAGTGTTTTCCGGACTCTCTGCTGGACAATAAAAACAGGGCAACTAGATCGAGTAGCTGTCATTAGCCCCAGCAGAAACGATGATCAAGAAAAACAAAAGCCAAGCAAGTGTAGACCCTGCAAGTTGAACCTCGGCCCTTAAAACCTCCCAAACGGCCCGACCCAAGTGATAATTTCCCTTTCAGTATCAGTCCGAACCGTCCCAGACATTGAATTTCTCAATCCCCAGGGCTGTCAGATTCCCAGAGTGAACGAAACAACCCTTTGACTCTGTCGTCGCCTCGTCCGCGAGAGCCGACGACGGACTCGATCCCAGATAACCTTCTCACGAAAGCCCGGCGTATTGACCCCCCGGGACTTGGCCGCAAAAGCCCGCTCACACACTCGTGCCCGATGCACCTCTTTACCGATATGCGTCTCCTCGATGTGCTGGATCAAGTGTCCCAGGCTCTTGAACGTCAGTCCGCAAGAGTTGAATTTGCAGACGTTCAGCATGAACACGGCCATATCCGCGCGGCCAAGCACAGCAGACAAGGACGGAGCCGCGCAGGGGTATTATCTCAGCAGTCGCGAGAGGAGCGGAGCAGACGAGAAACTCGAGAGCGGCGAGTATAAGTGCAGTACGGCTACGACCCGAGTCAAGCGAGCGAACTGGGTGAGAGAGGAAAAATTGGAGAATAAAACACCGGAGCAGCGTCGTCGGGGAGACGACGAAATGAACGACGTCGAATGGCACTCTTGTCCCGCGAATTAATTTCCGAATCGAATGCACCGTGCGGCTCGACGATGACGGCGACCGATGGACTCGCGTTTGACCGTGGCTGCCCTACGGGCCGCCTGGTAAGTGGTAGCTATAGCAGCGGAGAGCGGAAGGAAGGAGAGGAGAGAGAGAGAGAGAGAGAGAGAGAGCTCGGCTAAATACGGTTGGTCGATAAAGGCTCGCGCTCGTCGCGAGAGCAACAGAGACAGACGCATCCCGTCGCGGATTTACAGCAGCGCGCTCTGTGCCGCCGAATCGGAGGCTCCCGCAGCTCTGTCCCTCCTCGATCGCCGAGAGTTCAACACTCGCACGCTCTGCAATTCAACATTCCAAAAGCAGCCGGCAGCCCTCCTTGCCTCCTTCTACTTTCTGATCTTTGGTGAGTAGAGCATATCCTTCTGGTCCTCGGAGCATTTTCCGACGCCCGGGCGACGCGACGACGCCGGCCGGGTCGACTTCGAGCTCGGCGAGATCGGGCGGAACCCCGACCGCGGACGAGTTGAGGTTAGCGCGAGCGTTGGATAACGAGGCGCGAGAGAGAGAGACGGCTTGATTTTAGAACGAGAGCGCCGCGTACGTACGTCCGTGCAGCAGCACACATCGATCTGTCGCGTGATTTTCGACTCGAGCACAGCCCCGCCGACTCCAGGTACCGTGAGTATTCGCCTCCTCCTCGTTGAGTATTTTTCGAAGCATGCGTCGGAATAAAGCCCGGGCGACTTCCTGCATGTCGGTCGCACGTCCCGGTTGAAGAGCAGAGCAGCGATGCGGGAGGCGAGAAAACGTGCTCCGTGCTTCGGTTTCCCGTCCGCTCCCTCTTGCTCGCGGCGCCGTTGATACGCGGTGTGTAGGTCAGTGACTATAATACGCGGGCTAGGTCGCTCATTTTCGCAAACGGTGGACTCGAACCGTTGGCCAAGTTTGAGAACGCTTCCTTCGTTTATTTATACATGCTGGACTCCGCGACTCCGCCTGCATTTTTCCGCTGCACAGACTAATCGATAGTCGATGTCTGGACCCGCTGTACATACGATGCGGACACGGGAAGATTGCGTCCGCGTTATTATCGTCGTTATATAAATACAAGTATAGTAGCATCGTAGCATGACAAGCCGAGCCATGGTTTCCGAGTCGCCCGTCCGACTGGCCACACATCGCCTCTTACTACTTGAATGTCACCACTCGGCTTTAAAGGGCAGCTTCCAAATGGAGACCCGACAAACTTAATTGTAAATTGTTCGCAATGTTTACAAATACGCGACATTTTCCGCTGAGCCTTTTCTGTCAAGATGCTAGCGAATCAATTATATAAACACGTTACGGTGTGTCTGTGTGTGTGTGTGTGTGTGTGTGTGTGTGTGTGTGTGTGTGTGTGTACTCGAATCGTACATCCGCGGAAAAGAAATTGCGGTCCCCCGATTGCTCCCACTGATTTTCTCGACTTTTCTGAGATAAAACTTGCACGCTGACTGCGTCTATTTAAAAATCGGTTATCCAAGCGGAAATGCTTATTTACAACAATGTCGAAAGTCGGGAAATAATCTAATAATACATGGACGAGAGAGAGAGAGAGAGAGAGAGAGAGAGAGAGAGAGAGGGAGAGAAGAGTGAGTGTAGGACATGCGCCGCTGTACGTCACGGCTCTAGCGCCTATAACGTACATTTTCCGCGCGAGCGTCGCGTGAACTTGAAACTCCCGGAGAAAACCCGCCGCGGGGCATACCCGCCAACGTCCTCCAAAGGGTTTGCGGATCGTTAAATTGCTGGCAACGCTACCGATCTGCTCTGCGGCTTTGATATTTCGCGAGCGAGCGAGACAGAGCTACGGCTGTCGTATGTGCGCACACATCTGTGTGTGTGTGTGTGTGCTGTGTAGAAGAAGAGGACGGGTACAGAGAAAAGGGTGGGGGGAGGAGAGGACACCCGGGTGGCGCTCGCGGCGTGCTGCTGCTAGCGGCCATTTTCTTCTCTCTTCTCTAGCGGCTGCAGTCGCGGGTATCAAAAGAGACTACCGTACATTTGCCGGGCTCTGTGCGCGTGTCATCGTCGTTCGTAAGTACACGCAGTCTCTCGTTTTACCTCGCACTCGACCGTCCTCGTACAAGACCTCTTCGAGGATCGCCAGGTAGCTCATCCTGTCGCTAGACCCTCGAGATCTTTCGCGAATCCGGAATTTCATAGTGTCGTCTCGACGACATCGCGCCCCGAGGAGCGACGAGTAGTTACGTAACCCCCTCCACACGGAGGTGGCGGCGGACTTAGTCTCGCTCTCAGTCTCTGTCTCTGTCTATCGCGATCGTCTCTGCTCATCTTCGGGGCACGAGTCGTGCATCCGTTCGCTCCTTGTCTTCGGCTCTTTTGTTCCTTTTCGCGAGAACGAGGTCTGAGCGAATCGGGACGAGCAGCAGCCACGTCGACCCGCTTTTCGCACGCCGACTGACATCTTTTTCTGCCTTTCTGCTTGCAGGTTGAGTTTGTGAGAAGGAAGAGACAAGGTAACCATGTTCGCCTGCACCAGATTCATCGCCCCAGTTGCCAGGTCCACCGTAAGTACTTCGACAATGTCGAGCTTTTTCTACATTTTGTTCTTCAAGCGCTACCTGAACCAGGGACATGGAGCGCGGGCGCGCGCGCGCGCACGAGCGATCGTCGCCGCGCTTTTGACTCTGTGTCTCTCACACTCTTATTATGTAATGCCTTGAAAATTCTCTGGGTTTTCTGTGCTGATTATTGGATTTTTTTCTGGTTTTCCAGCTGGTCTCTGCATCAAAGGCCTACATCAGGCCAATCAGCAGCGCAGTGCTCAACCAAAGCCAGACGCTGCAACAGCAGAACCAAACACCAGTCAGCTTGGTAAAATACAAATTATTTATCTTTTGTTTTTGACAATTTGTCAATGTATTTATTGATATAGCGCTCCCTTTAATTGCATAACTTGTATTCTAGTTATGTAAGGGAAAAGCATGCCAAGTTCATGGTTTTCCTCTTTCATATAGTTTACACAGATTGTTCATACTGAAAATACTTTGAATATTAAAGTACTGTAATCTTGTGCTTTTCCAGTCCCCGGCTATCCGTAGCTTCCAGACGTCGACGATCAGCCGTGACATCGACTCTGCTGCCAAATTCATTGGTGCTGGTGCTGCCACTGTTGGAGTTGCAGGATCCGGTAAGCAAACTGTTAAACTGCATTTCTCGTAGACCTCTTGTATCAATGTCAATCACAATGATCAAAATTATTAATTTTTCATTTAACACTCATTCCAAAGCGTAAATACACTGGTTCCTCAAGCATTTTTTGTGGATTATGCAACTCTTATATAACCTGAATATTTGCTTTGATCCACAAACTACATGCTCACATTAACCCATTAATTTCCCAATCATTTATTATTTCACCATTTTATTTTTTTTCTAGGCATTGGTGTAGGTTTAGTGTTTGGTTGTTTGATAATTGGCTATGCAAGAAACCCTTCCCTCAAACAACAACTCTTTGCCTATGCTATCCTTGGTTTTGCCCTGACCGAGGCAATGGGTTTATTTTGTTTAATGCTGGCCTTCCTCATATTGTTTGCATTCTGATCCTATCCATCCTTGCCTGCTGCATAAATATCCTCTCACAGATGAAGAACAGAGGAGTAACTAACCAAGTTCATTCATTTTTAACTCATAGTCACTTCATTTTATTTTTATTTATTTATGTAGTACCAATATTTGATTACTGATTTTTTCATGTTTTTTTACGAAATATATTAATTGTTATTCTGATGAAATTTTTAGGTGCTGGTATCGGATCTGTGTTTGGATCCCTCATCATTGGTTATGCCAGGAACCCATCTCTTAAGCAACAGCTTTTCTCATACGCCATTCTGGGCTTTGCCCTGTCAGAGGCCATGGGTCTTTTCTGTCTTATGATGGCTTTCCTGCTCCTCTTCGCCTTCTAAGCCACGAATCCTCCATAAAAAATACCAATAGTTCTAGTGCGTCACTGCCAAGGCAGCATCCTCTTACCTTGGTGAAGAGGCAGCTGTTTCTGGTATGCGGTTCAGTCCATGATATCATTTCGGGAACCAGTGACTTGCTGCAACGGAGAGCAACGGTGCGACAATAGCAAGGAATAGTAAAAACGGGGCAGTACACGAAATTGAGAACAGCAAACACAAGTCTCGAAGCCGTTTAATCATCCCTCCAAAACAGCCATTGTAACTTGTGTTCTCAATAATCTCATGGTCTACCGCTCGGTGTAGCGTATCTCACATTGTTATCAAGTAATGAATTTCAGTCTAATGAACGAATAGGAGGTTACCGAAAATTATCGAGAACGACAGCCTCACATGCATACCCACCATTACGCGCACGCACGTACATACTCAAACGCCCTATAGTGTCGATGCGATAATTAAAGGCAAAATTCTTTTCAAACTCTTTTGTTACCCGAGCGATTCATCATTGTTGTGCTGTTGTGTACGCACGTTGTTGAGGTAACTCTTGGCGAGGAATCTGTACAGTGATATCGAATAAACATCTTTGTCGTGAGATAAATGTTTTTATTTCCTTACCAAACCTTTTTACGTTATGTATCAAAATTGCAATTCCCATACTTTAATTTCAATCAAATTTATTTTTAATGACTAAAATCATGTATTTGGATGGGAATAATTAAAAATGAATAAATATTAAAATAAATACAAAGCCATATACATTAATTTAAATATTCTTTTTTATTTACATACATTCATAGGAAATATTGCTACATTAATCGCTGCTTTGACGCCGACGTCGGAAAAATTCGTCGGAAAAGTCGTATACGATGAGAAATACTTATTTTTTTCATTTTCAAAGAAAGTGGCATTATTAATGTTTTGAAAGATTGCTAGTTCTAGACATGACAGTCAAGTTGGAATTACACATTGGAGATCTATGGTATTTTCATGGAAGTGTTTTGTGATTTTTTATTGCAACATCAATAGATTATACTATTTATGATCAACATAAACTAAAAAAATATTTTTCTTTTTCATGAACACGATATATAAGTCTAATCACACTGTAAATATTTTAATTTTAGCATTGTACCTAATAAATGCATAACTTGAGAAATGGTGCAGGTTATAATTAAATTGGTTTAGATAATTTATTTACAAATTGGGCTCAACCTACAGTTTATTATTGATAAAATACAAATAATCTTAAGCTGTAATCCCATACTGTAGCATCTTGCTTCTGTTTCAAACAATTAAACAATGTCTATTCTCTATAGTCTCGTTTGATCTGCAAGTATAGAGAGATAGTTACACAAATATTATGCCATGCTCGACCTTACTTGTAATGACACTTTAATTTAAAGCGTTTTCACGTTTGTTGATTGTGTCAGTAGGTATTTCTGCACAATTTACAATTCTACCGCACTTATAATTAACATCGTTTATCCGAGATATTTCTCAAATTACAATTTGTATAATGATTAAAATGATTAGATTAAAGTTTCAATCGTAATAATTATAAATATTTTAGATATTGATTTCGCATTCTATGATTATCATTATTCAAATGATGAATCATTTGCACGTCAATATTCAGTACAATTTATTGAGGTGAGAAAATTCCTCTCAACACCTATAGTGAAGCTTAAATTCAACACTACGTTGCAGTATGGTTTAGAACTTGGACAGGTTCTCCAATGCTATTGGACGGCAGCATGTTCAGTTGTTCAAGGAGATTTTCTCTCTCCTTCAGGCAAGTCCATGCCTTCTCTTGCTCCTTTCTGGACAGTGGTACTTTTCTTTGTTTGGCTAACAGTAATTTTTCATAGTGCTCTACTACTTGATTATCCACAGAAGCAATCTTTCTCTTTAATGCCTGCCTCTTGCTTTCCTCTTGTGCAAGATGTAACAGCCTTTTCAATTGCATTTCATTGTGACTAGAGAGAGCAGTCAATTCACGCTGACACCTTTTAATCTCTGCTACAATTTCGTCATCGTCTTGGTTCTTCTTCTGAGAATCTGGCTCAAGAATTCCTTGCTCCACCAGTTCTTTGTGCATGCGCATTTCAAGATTCATAGAATTCTGAATGGTCAAGTCTCTCAAGACTGGTGGATCTCCATCACGAAATAATTTACTATCTGTGTTGTTATTTGCTACATAAACGTTTTCCTCCAAAAGAGCCGAGACTAGCCTCTGTGTAAGTGGTCCAGCTATACCTGAAAATTGAAAAACTTCCTGATTGAATTCAATATTTTTGAGAATAAACTAGTGCACAAATAAATTACCATTTGCTTTTTTTTCTGCTTTGGACAACAAGAGAGATATATCAGATCTGCCCTTCTTCTTGTCTCTGTTAGGGTTTCCTGCATCTTCTTCTTGCATCAAGTCGTTGTGTGCCCACATTAAACTGTAGTGCCGGCCAAGTGGTGGAATCTTTTTGAATTCTCCTATATCGCTGTGCTTGGCTATAAGCTCTTCCAACAATTTGATGTCATCAGGCATGATATCTGCACAGTAAGGATCTATGGAAGCCCAAAATTTGTTCAAAGTGTCATTTTTAGGTAACAACAGCTTGGCATGTCCGTCGGACTTGGAGCCTTCCACCCTGACAATTTCATGAGGATTTGGCACCACTTGGTTAGCAGCACTTCCAACCGCCCTCTGTTTGAGCAACTTGGCTGGCAATGGAGACTGGGACTTGACTCCAACTTGTTTTGGCTTTAATCCATCATCCCGCAACTTTTTGTCTATGCAAGCCAAGCCTTTTCCACTCTTGGATCTTCTGTCTCTGCGTTCTTCAGAAGCAGACAAGCTGGCTATCTCTTCCTGCAGCATTCTGCTGCGCACCACCACCGAAGAAAGCAGCATCTCCAATTCCAGTTGCAGTGTATCCAGGTCTTCCATGTTGATACCATCCTCTGTATTCCTCTGTAGCACACTGGAGTACCTGGGGAGTACTTTGCTGTTGTCGATCATCTTGATGACTGGAAAAACAGTCATCATCTCGGAACCCTCGGAGCTGGTATCCGAGTTGGCCAGCACCGGCTGGACGACCTTGCCACTCTCTCGCCCCGTCTTGATGATCGCCTTTTTCGAGTTTTGCTTACCCTTTCCCGACATTTTGATGCTCTGAATTTCCACTTTTTAGACTTGCGTGAAATAAAGAATTAACAACTACTGGTCACTGTGCACCATGTATGTATGGAACGCGTATACACTCGTTCAGCCCGCCGCTCTCATTTTGTTGATACACAAACAAACGATTCCAACAATTTGTGTGACGTTAGAAATTATCAGTGTTTCGTGCAGAGCAACGGCTTTTCGAGGTTAGTTCGGCAGGTAAGGTTAGGTGACGTGTTCTATTTTCTTTTCATTGACGCCGACTCCGCATATAGCTGACTGCTGAAGACTGACTGAAGTGGTTAGCGGAGTGCCCGCAAAGATTTCTGAGAAGGCTCTGACGGTAATTGCGTAGGGTGTAGGTACCTACCAACACAGCTGAGCGACATGCGCAAACCGTTTTGCGCAGATTTTCGACAAGGCAAGCACGCGCATATGCAATATACATCAAATCGCCTAAATAGCACGCGTGAGAGTTAATATTAACAAACTATTGAAGTATAAAAAAAAACAGTTTCAATACAAAATGGTCAAATGTCTTTACCCGCGTAAATTTGAATTCTTGTATTTTCTCTTCAGCTGACTAAGAAAGTGCGCAGTACGTTTTGCGCATGTGGCTCGCATCAGAGCAGAGCTTGTGTCACTCGTTGTCGTAGCTCGTCGTTCAGCAGTGCAGTAGAGTACTGCCCGCTTTGTGTTGTTCGAGATACAAGTTTTTGAGAGAAGTCTGAAAGGTAATGCGGGAGTAGTGGGAAAACGATTCTATGAGTCACAAGGCATATTGCAAAATTTCTAGATAATGTTTTGATGTACTTACTCACCTGACTCGTGAGCACTTCGAAATAGCTTTGCTATATGTGGGAGGCCAAGTAATGGCAAAATTCAAGTTGCATACTTTATTGTAGCTCGTTAATCGTTTATGTATTCTTGATATTGCGCTACTTTTTGCGCCTTTTAACCTAGTTGTTTTAATTTCTCCGTGTACATACATCTGATTGTTGATAATACAGTGAAAATGGAGTGGCTTTTTGGAAAACGTGTTACTCCTGAGGAGATGCTCAGGAAGAATCAGAGGGCATTGAACAAAGCCATGCGAGACTTGGATCGAGAAAGGATGCGAATGGAGCAGCAGGAGAAGAAAATCATTCAGGATATCAAGAAAATGGCCAAAGATGGGCAAATGGTATGTTGTGTTCTTAACTGTCTACCATTTTGTCCTTGTACGTATCGACGTATCTGATTTGTACAGGATGCAGTCAAAATCATGGCGAAAGACCTTGTAAGGACAAGGCGTTACGTCAAGAAATTCATGCTGATGAAGGCGAACATCCAAGCAGTGTCTCTCAAGATTCAAACTCTGAGATCTCAAAACACAATGGCTCAAGCCATGAAGGGTGTCACAAAGGCTATGCAAAACATGAACAAGTCTGTATTTCTCAAAGAAGTTTTTGTTTTATATTTATTCAGGCCTGATATCACATTATTTCATACTTTCTAGACAACTCAACTTGCCTCAAATACAAAAGATTTTGCAAGAGTTTGAGAAACAATCGGAGATAATGGACATGAAGGAAGAAATCATGAATGATGCCATAGATGATGCAATGGAAGATGAGGGAGATGAAGAAGAAAGGTACACTATCGAATAATCAACAGACAAGCAGTTCCAAGGTCGTAGACTCAGTAAAACTCATTTTATTCTTTTCTTTCTAGTGACCAGATCGTGTCCCAAGTTCTGGATGAGCTTGGCCTCCAACTCAACGATCAGCTATCCGGCTTACCACAAGCTTCTGGTTCTCTGAGTATAGCGAGTTCGAAGCAGCCTGTCGCTGCGGCGGCTGGAGCCAGCGACGGCGATGGAAACCTCGCGGATGCCGACGCAGATCTACAGGCCCGCCTCGAAAATCTTCGTCGCGAGTAAAGTACGTAGTGAGAGACCGAATGATGGAGATATTTGTATAAATAATGTATAAAAACGCTCTATACTTGTGATAAATCTATAGCATAAGGGTGATTCTTTTTTTTAACAAAGAAAATTAACAAATAGCACAGGCCTAGAGTAAAACCTGTTGAAATGTGCACGCTATATCTACATTACATTGTGTACTTGTGAAAAATACACAAGAGACGTCCAGCAAAGCTTTCAGGCTTTAATCAAGACCAACGCTATTGTACAGTTCGCTACGTTTGTACGCTTGCGTCAAGTGTTTATCGAAGGTTTCATGAGAATCGTTTGATCGAATTGTGCCTGCGCACAATTTTAATAACCAGTGACTTGGAAAGAAATACCGCTACAACTATTAGTGTAGTCGCTTTTATTACTTACACTATGAAATAATCGACTGCTATGAAATAAATATGATGGTTCGTTGAAAAATTACACAGTGATCAGCCTTCTCTTTTCTTAACGAATTTCATAGAAAGTGTTATATTTATGAAAGTCGCCGATCACAAACGAACTTTTCAAATCAAGCTTGCTTTGAGCGAAAATCACGAACGTTGAATCTTTATAAATTTTTATCGTATAATTTTATTCAATGCAATTCTGAACAATAAATAATAAATGATAATTAATGTTTAAGCCACGTGGAGTTTGAATTATTGAATGCTCCAAACTTGATCAGGCAGAGGAGATGGGTGGAATAAAGCAGACATGTGTGAGCTTTGTCAAATATTGAATTATATTATATCATTTGCGAAACGATCATTCCCAAATATCGTACAATCGGAGTAGTTATTATTTATTTATTTATTTTTTTTTCATTTTCTGTTTATAATTATTAGTTTAAGCTAGTATTTGGGCCTGGATATTTCGTCGGCTACACGCTCGCTCCTCGTCTTACGCACTTGGTTTGTTAATATTTTTATTTGTCTTTGCGGTCAGCGCAGCTAGCCCAGCTGTCATGGGTTCGCGAGTAGAAAATTCACTTAGTCTGCTGCGTCTTTCTCAAGTCTTTCTTATCGCTCGCCTAGTGCTGTGATACTCGTTTCGTCTTTTCTCGCCTCCCTTGCGCTCTCCGCGCTCTTTATTTCCTTCGATATTCGTGCTTTTATAGTTTTTCTTGGATATTTTGTATATAACCATACGTGTATATGTCATATACTCTTTAATTATATGTATATCTCGAGAAGTACACTGCGTGAGTATGGTAGTGATGAGGTAGGGATACAAGTGTGGGATCGTTTTCAACTCGAAATTATTTTCGGAGCGATTTCCATTTAAATGATACGCCGTCGGACGAAGAATGCAAGGAAACGCGTTATCACAGTGACAAAGAAAATTTCCCACGCAAACTCCCGCAATTGCGCGACTGACTCGTGGGAAAAGGGAGGCTCGAGAAAAAGTATATAATAAACGGCATTGATATGTCGAGGAGTATATAGGCAGGCAGGTATAGACGATCAGGAGTCTTTCTTGCTTCGCAGATAAATATAGAGAGAAATGTGAAGTTCAGAGTTGTATAGAGAAGCCTAGAATAAATCTCGTTCGTTTGCTTGCAATTTCGACTACATAGAGCGACTGATTAGCTGTTGTACAATTTTCACTTGAATAATTCACTCGATATTTTGCTGGCTACAATTTTCTTTTGCTGTTCTGCTTTTCGCTGATTCTCATAGAAATATCACAATTTCAGCGTGGAACCCTCGTTCGTGTGTGTGTGTGTGCGTGTGTGTGTAATATATTCATCATGTATTTAATCTTTTTTTTTTTTTTGTATAATATTAATAATACGCATGGTCGTTAGATATAAAACTTAACTTCGCAACGAGTTTTTTTTTTATATTCATACTTTAATTATTTCATCTTTTTATTTGCTTATTTCGCATATACCTATTAATGTGGATTTTCTCTTTATTCGCATTTATGCTTCGAACCGGCCGTCCTGCAATTTGTTTTATTGTATATTTATATATTCTCTGTTATATGCATTAAATTTGTTAGTTCTTTCTTTTTGCTTTAGCTTTAAACAACAGTCGAACGAAGCCTCTACGAGAAACTTGGCTCGATGCAACGTACAATATCGCTCTTGTGTCCTTCTTATCCGATATGGCGGGATATATATATATATGTATGTGAGTGCGTATGTTTTAGCGTTAAACTTGTTCTTATAGTTTATTGTTTTTTCCGCAAGCCGGTACACTTACAGAGGTCAGCTGCGGAAGCTCCGAGAGAGTGAATTGTCTGAGCATCGGTCCGACAATAATTATGCTTTATTTTCGCATTCGTCACGAGTAGTCCGACTGTGGCTGGGCCCTGCATCAGACGAGTCCATTTCTCAGAGCTCCACAGGCGCGTCTCTCTCGTCAGCGACATTATTTTCTACTCGCGCGCGATGATGGTGCATTTCGGTGTAATCAATCCTTTTCTCCTCGCTAAAGCTCCGAACGAACGCGCCTATTGGTATATATATATATACGAGAACGGTGGAGTTGCAAATGTGTTTACAATCGCTCTGTCTCTCTCTCTCTCACTCCGCTCGCGCTCTCCCTTTCGATAGTTTAGTAGACAATATAGAACTAACTTGCGCGATCGGCACAAATGAACGGCTGCCCCGAGAAGCTGCTGACTACTTTGTGTGAGTGTATAATATATATATATATATATATGAACTCGCGCGGTTTTTGGTTTCATCGTTAAATAATTTAAGTTTAGTTGGTTATTCTTTGCGGTTTGCTTTAACATTACTTCGATCCCCTCTCGCGCATCAATTGTATATAGTTTTAATATTTCTGCGTCTACGTATACGCATTTATATAGTTTGTTTATCGATAAAAACTCGCCTATACTGTACCCGACTCATCGATCGCGTGTCCTCTTTCTCTCTCTCTCTCTCTCTTCGTTATGCATTGTCAGCTTTTTCCTGCTTTATTTTTCTAAATATTATACGTTACACCTGCGTTCAGTACAGTGTATATATCGCGTTGTGTGCGGGAGACGCGCAGGTCGTCTCGATTAGAGCCTTGACTAGAGTTTTCGTTTCTCGCGCGCAATCAGCGTCTTCGGGACGCGTGTGTGTGTGTGTGTGCGTGCGCGAAACGATATTATCCGAAGCTTCGACTTGCAAGTTCAGCTTAGAATGTAGGCACTTGAAATAAAGGAAACAAGTTTTGAATTCTTGGGAATGTCTTGCAAGTACAATTTTAAATTTCGATGCTAATATCGTTTCGTCATTTCTATTGCCGGCCCGAAGACGCGTCGCCGGACAATTTTCGGAGGAACTGGATAAGATAATCTCAGGTTCAAACGATGTCAACGTTAATTTTCAACCTTTTCCTTTTACACTAATTCGATAATTCGTTATTTTTTTTTTTTTTTTTTTTTGCTCGTTAAAAAATTACTTCCTATACTTACGCATATTGTATATATCATTGATATACGCACGCAATATGTTTAAACATATGTACATATTGTCCGTGGTTCTCGTCGCGCCGATATAACGCGACGGCTTGTTCAACGTAACGTCAACGAAAATTAATCCTCCTCCTCCCCCCCCCCGCGACAAAGACAGTTCCTCCAAAGAAAAATTCCCGACCCCCGATAGCGAAGCGTGATCGTTTATACGCATATCAGCTAGTTCTATACGGTGGCACTAATCTATGTATTATAGTATACGTATATAACGTACATGTCTAGCTAGAAAGGAAAACGGAGGATATATTGTATAAGCTTGCATCATCGGTGTAGAATAGTTGCGTCACTTGACAGTACAAGCTCACTCACGCAACCGAACGAGTCGACATACGATGCAGTAAACATAGATACATAATGCGGGCTTGTGCGCCCTGCGAGCGAGTGACTACGAAAAAAGCTCGCACGCATCTCTCGGTGTGTATGCAACTATACAGGTTACAAGGGACTATGGTTTAAGAACGCGTGCGCTTACGTCGAGGGCGTTGTTCCGCTTGTTGTTCCTTGTACAATGACACTTGTATATTACATATTTACAGAGTGGCGCTTACTTGACTATATCGTAATATATATATATATATAGCTATATAACGTTGAGCCTACAACGTGATTATTAGAGCGTATATAGTGTTACAAGAGCTTCTATGCGCGTCGGATATATTTATGTCTGCCTCGATCTCTCAAGTCGAGTGTATGCGCGTTTATGCGGACGTTGATATAGAAAAAAGAAGAGGAAATATTGAGAGAGCCGATCCTTGGCGCGCGCATCGTATATAATGAATGCGTATATTGAGAAGGTTGACGCTCGCTGGCATTACCTTGAGATAGACACTTTTTGGTTTTCCTAATTATTATCTCTCGTGTGTTAAGATTCTCCACTTTATTTTCCTCGCTATCCTTCCTATATTTCAGACATTCGGTATATAGACTTTTAACGAGGATTGTCAATTTTTTCAAGTAGAAAACATTTTTTCCGATAGCCTTTGTCGCACTACTAGCTACGTCCTAAGAATTCTCATATATCGTAGATCTCGAGGCGGTAGTGATAATCCTGCTCTGGGACGATGAAAGCCGAGTTTGTCGCAATATTTTATAACGTACTCGAGTCTTCGCCTCGAAGCCGAGAGTCGACGCGATTAGCGAGCGAGATAGTGTACTGCTACAAGTGTTTTATAAAAAGTTACAAATTGCTCGAGTCACCAAAGTATCAAATGTAACGTCGAACAATAATGATAATAAAAAATGATCGAGTCCGTGATTCGTGCATAATATCAGAAGAAACGGTTAAGGGTAGCTACGCGTAGAACAATAACTAGCTAATAACGCGGCGACGATAGATTTCCAGCAGCAGTCATATGGTCCAGACCTGCACCTTCTCGGCGACGATGCACCAGCTCGCGTGGTCGTAGTACGAGGAGATGATGTGCAGGTTCTCCACGTACTTGTTGATCAGCTGGTCGAGCTCGCCCTCCCGGAACACGTGGTAGTACTGGTGATAGGTGATCTGGTCCGAGGGCAGGGACTCCTGGGAGGAGGAGCCGCTGAGGGTGCCGTTGCTGAGGGTGCCGTTGCTCAGGCCGGCGGTCCGCTGGTGCTGCTGCTGGTGCTGCTGCTGGTGCTGCTGCTGGTGGTGGTGCTGCTGCTGAGCGAGGGCCGGGTGCCGCTGGTGCCTGGGGGGTATCTCCTCGGAGGCGGAGCGGGCCTGCGCGGCTAGCTTCACCCGGGCCGGCTGCTCGGTGGCGAGGCTCGAGGAGGCGAGCGAGGCGGTGCTGCCGGTGCAGAAGCGCCGCGTCCTCAGCGACTCGGGCTGGCTGCTGGCCTCGCTGCTGATCGTGTTCTCGATCGAGTCGCCGATGTCGCTCGACTCGATCGAGTTGCCGTGCTGCTGCTCGGCCTCGTCGGTGCTACCACTCGTCCGGCGCTTACTATCATCGTCCGGCTCGCCGCAGTCGGGGGCCTGACGCGCGTGGCACTGCTCGAGGCTGCTCCGGCTGTAAGTTGGGTCGGGCCCGATTGAAATTCTGGAGGTCGCTTTTTCGCTTTTTAGGGGCGCGCGCTCACTCACCGATCGGAGCTCGGCTTGCTCGGCTTGCTCGGCTGGGCCTCGTCGGCGAGCCTGCTCCTGCGGCAGAACTGGTCGATCTCGTGGACGAGGCTCCCGCTGAGCCGGTCCGTCAGGTCGACGAGGTGCCTCTTGCACTCCTCGTTCCACGTGCTCTCGACCGGCGAGATGTGCTCGTCCAGCGCGCTCCGTCGAGTATCGACGTTAGGGCTACTCACCTGGCTGCAGGTCACGGCCGTAGACATTTTTCGGCCCGGACTCGCCGCGGGCTTGGATTGCTTCTGCTGGATGAGCGCGCCCACGGCCTCCTCGAGCGAGCTGGCGACGTTGGCCGCGGCCTCGAGCAGCTTGAGGCTCGGCGAGCCCGACTCCCCGGACTGGCTGCCGTTGGCGCCGGGCTCCTTGCCGCTCTTGGCGTAGCGCTCGTCGGAGATGACGCTGATGACCGAGCCGACGGACTCGGGTGAGCTGACGCCGCTCGAGTCGCTGTCCAGGTCGTCGGTCTCGGGGTTGAAGAGCTCGAGGGAGAGCAGCCTCGGCAGCACCTTGCTCGCCTTCTCCAGGCGGCCGGGGCTCGCGGTGCTGGCCCGCCGGACCAGCGGGAAGGCCGGCTTGGCGCGGCTCGCGAAGCCCGGCTTCTGGCGCAGCAGCAGCTCCTTGATCTGGTCCAGCCGGTTGCGCCGGCTCTCCTCGTCCTCGTCTGTCGGCTCGGTGATGAGGCCGATCAGGGCCGAGCCGTCCTCGGGGGGCTTGGCCGGCCGGGTCGGCGGCATCCCGGGCAGCGGCTGGCTGTCGAAGGACCTCTTCGCCTCGGCGATCCGCTCGGGCAGCGAGGCCCTGTCGCTGCTGGGGGCCGCCTCGTTCCCGGAGAAGAAGGGCCGCATGTTCGCCTGGTTGAGGCTCCTGGGCGAGAGCCCCGGCGGACTGGGCGGCGGCAGGCTCTTGCTCGTCGCGGGGAACTGCTTGAGCAGCGGCGACACGGACATGAGCTTGAGCCGCGTGTGGCGCCGGGCCGTCGCGAGCTCCGGGGCGTACTTGAGGCGCGGCGAGGGCGGCGCCGAGGTCGTGTTCAGCTGGTAGCCCGGGCCCGAGGGCTGGAGCGGCGGCCCGAGGACGGCTGCCGCGGCGGCCTCGGTCAGCGGGCTCGAGTTCTTCTTCGGCACGTAGATGACCGAGGCGAAGCTGTCCTCCGAGTCGACGCTCGTGTCGCTCTGCAGACTGCTGTCCTTGGACGAGTCGGAGCCGTCCTCGCGGGAGAGCCGGCGCTCGATCGGCTCGAGGCCCTCGCGCTTCAGCAGCGCCGTCGTCGTCGTCGTCGTCGACGGGCTCTCGGTCGACTTCCAGCTCTGCGAGCGTCGAAACATTCATTCGCCGTTACGCCGAAGGATTAGTAGCGTACGTTATATCGCTCGTAACCAACCTGGAGTATCCGGACGAAGCCGTTCTTGATGGACATGCCCGAGACCTTCTCGATGTTGCTGGTGGACTGCTTGATGCGGCTGCTAAGGCCACTCTTGAGCAGCTGGAAGCGCTTGCTGGCGCTGCCCGAGTAGAGGCTGTCCCTGAACGCCTCGAAGGTCGGCCGGCTCTTGTAGATGAGCTCCTCGTTCAGCGAGGCCTGCTTCGTTATGTTGCGGCGCACGCTCTCGCGCTCCTTCAGTCTTTCGATCGACATGAGCTCCTCGTTCATCGAGCTCTGCTTCTGCACCTTTCCGCGGCGCGGCAGCCTCTGCTCCGCGCTCGGCTCCACCTGTCGGTCAAGCGGGGCTTGTCATCGCGCCTGATAAGCACGACATCGGTACGAGAGAGAGAGAGAGAGGATCAGGGTAACAACCTGCAGCTCCGGGATGTCCCCGAGGCTCGGTTCCGTGGCAGTGTTCTCAGGAGCCTCCGGACAGCAGGCCTCGTCGAGCAAGTGGCTCTTTTGCTTGACCAGCCGGGGCTTCGAGGAGGCCGGGGACAGTCCCTGCCTCTGCTGCAGGCTCTCCTGCTTCTGCGGCTCCCGCGGCTCGCCGCAGAGGCCCGGTATGCTCGAGCTGGAGCGCGCCAGCTCGAGCCGCTGCACCTCGACGATGCTGCCGAGGCTCCTGGACTTGACGCCGAGGCTGTCCGAGTGCTGCTGCGGTGGGGCAGCGCTGCAGTTGGCGCTCGCGGCGAGCCTGAGCGAGGCCGGGTCCTCGAGCCGGCGCAGCTCGATCGGCAGGTCATCCAGGTCGCCCTCGTCCTCGTCCCGGCTCCGCTGCTGCTTGCCGCCGTTGGCCTGCCAGCTGTCCAGGAGCCAGGCGCCGCTGCTGCGACGGCCGCCCGCCAGTTTCTGCGGATCGATGCGTTTGTCCCGTTTAAAAGCCGATAGCTAGGACGTGTTATGACTATTACGCGTCTCACTCGTTTGTCCGACTGACCTGCAGGGCTCGTCGGAAGAAGCTGTAGCAGGTTTCGTTGGGGCTGGAGAGGCTGCTGCTCGAGGGCGAGGGGCTGAATATCGGGTCTATCCAGTAGCTCCTGGGCTTGCTGCCCTTCCTTGAGTACAAGTATATAGGGTGAGTAGTAGCTACGAGTAGAGCCGAGGCGGCAGCGGATGAACGAATGAAGAGGAAGAGTAAGCCGCACTCACCCCTTGGAGAGGAGGTAGCTCTGGGCCCGGTGCTGCCTGTCCTCGGAGCAGGTGCTCGCCCGGGGCTTAATCGGACTGCCGGACGAGCTGAGGCAGTAGGGCTTGGGCCAGGGCACCAGGACGTCCTGCGACTCGAACTTGCGGTGCCTCTGCTCCATCGCCCAGACGGAGATGATGAGGCGGCCCCCGATCCGGAGGACCCGGGCGAGCTCCTTGAGGGCGCGCACCCTGCGCTCCGTAGTCGAGAAGTGGTGGACCACCGCGATCGAGAGCACCGCGTCGAAGCTCTCGTCCCGGAAGGGCAGGGAGAGGTTGTCGCAGGCGAGCACCTCGTTCTCCTTGTGGCGCGCGATGCTGGCGAACCTCTGGCAGCGCTCCGCGCCGACTTTGAACGCGCTCCGGTTGAGGCCGAGGTACCTGCCGTTTCCGCAGCCTGGAAAGTCCGCTCGTTAGTAAATAGCGCGCAACAAGTCGGCCAGAGTGCCGGCTCTGCGCGTACGCACCGATGTCGCAGACGAGCGCGCCGGGCTCGAGCTCCTCGAGGAACTGCTGGATGCGGGGCCAGTGCCTGCCCTGGGCCGTCCCGTCGGTGGCGCACTGCTCGTACACCTCGTGCACGTAAGCTTGCTCGAGGGCGAGCGACCTGGCCGCCTGCTCGCCGTCGCTCTCGGACATGCTGCCTTTCTACCGCTACTGCAACAAAATCGGGGGTGGGGGGAGGAGTCAGAGGGCGAGGTCGTTGGGCGGCAGGCAGAGGCCGCAGTAGAAGTAGTCGTTGAGCACGCGGAGGAGCTTGCGCTCGAGGCCCTGGAGCCGGCGGAAGCCCGCTGACCCGACGCTCGGCCCGTCCTCGTCCCGGTCGCGCAGGTGCGCCAGGCGGTACCTCTGGCACCAGCGCGCAAACTCCGGGCCGGCCTCCTCGGTGCGCAAGAAGGTCAGCATGGCCCAGAGCGTGCAGAGGCCCCGGGGCCGGCGCGCCGACTGGCTCGACTCGAGGTACGGCCGGCAGACCTCGAGGAACATGGCCAGCTCGAGCGCCGCGGAGGCAGCCATCGAGTGCAGCCCGAGGCTCGACCTCTACTAAGCTCGGCAGCTCGGCTCCGCTCTAGTGCCGCCCTCGTGTCGGCCTCGCGCGCCGTGTCCGCGCGCAGGCCGACTGGAGGGGCTGCACGCGCTCGACAGGTGGGAGCAATTGTTCGCGTAGTATAAAAAAATTTCACAAAGCCGCAAAAGCTCGCGGCTATGAATAGCGCTGGCATCATGGAAGTTACGGAAGGCCACCTGCGAGGACGTCCCTTTTCTCCCCCTTGCCTATAGCCGGCTTACGGAAGCTGCGCGCTTCGATCGACTCGTCGGCGGCGGATGCGCCCGACATTTTTCGGAGGCACTCGTTGGTCGCGCGAGAGCTACTTTTTACTTAAACTTTGCCACTTCCTCCGGAAAGTTAAGTTAGCTAATCTCCGTACGAAGCTTACTTTGATTGGGCACTTTTGCCGCGACCGCGGGCGCAAACAAAGCGATTCTATCGATAAAAGCGAACGAGTCTATCTGCATCTGGAAAATTCGTCCGACGGAAAACTCCTCGCGTTTTACGGCCCCCAACCGCGAAACTAACCGGGCTCTTTGCCCCCGGTGTTTTCAGGCGAATTAGAATAGAGCCGCGCGGGCAAAAAGCGCGCCGAGAAGAGGACAATGGCTCGTATAACCGCAGCTCTCGCGGCGAGCGAATCTGGCGCAAGAGCCATCAGCGCTGCTGCTGTGTTGTTTTCGATCGCTCACCGAAAAGCCACACACACACACACACGCGCGGCGAGTAGACAACGGGTCTCGCAATAGCGCGTACGTCGCTTCCGAAGGCTGACCTAGATCCCTCTCGCGAATCGTCTTTCTCTCTCTGTTCCCATCAGGTACAACTAGATCGCGCAACTGAACGCTCCCGGCGAATCAGCGGACTTTCGAATTCGCCGAGATGTCGAGAGAAAATCGAGCCGCTCCAATGTCAACGAGACGCAAGAGCGCCGCAGCAGCGGTACTTTCGCTGTTCTCGCGCGCGCGCGATAATAACCGCGGCCGTCGAGGGTAAATTATCGTCGCGTCGTTGTAATTGCGCGCGGGCGAGGGTATTAGCGGCTAATTGCCGTGATGCCTCCGTGCCAGATTGACTTTTCGTCGTCGATTATTTTACGCGAGAATTGCCACAATTTTCGAGGATCCATTACCTCTTCTCTCGCGGCCTTACGATGCGAGCGAGGAGCTTCTTCGAAGGAATTAATAGTGTCATTGGCGTGTAATGGAAGAAGCGCATTATTGAAATCGTAATGAGCGCCGGCTGTAAATTGAGCGATTTCGGACGATCCAAGGTCCCTCCGCAATTTGCTTGAAAAAAATGAAAAAACCCGGGGCGTCGCGTCCAATTAGCGGAAAATAGACCGAGAGCGCTTTTGACCTCCCCGCCCTCCACGAGATCGTCGGCCTCATTCGGACGCACGTCTTCTTGCTCGTATTATATATCTCATTGCAGCGCTGTTTCGTTATTAAAAGTTATTAAAAATAATCGCGGCTCTATCGATTTCGCGCGTCGGTCAATGTCAGCGCAATCATCGGATCAGCCTCGAGGATCGCGCAACCAGATAATATTCTAGAGTTTTAAGAGGACGCAAAGTTCCACACAATGCCGACAATGGCCGAGGAAAAATGCGAAAGGCTTGATTTTCGAATGTATATTGTTGAATTTCTGTAAGCCGCTCATCGATTGGATAATAATCCCTGACCGTCTATTATACCGGCTGAGAAAGAGAGAGAAAGAGAGATCGGTATAGCTACACAGCACGTAGAAGGAAGCTGATCGATACTCGTTGTAAGAAAGCGCAAACACGCGGACGCGCTATTCAGCCGCTGCAGCGGAAGCTGCACGTCAACGAGATTACGCGCGAGCTGACGATAAATCGTCATGGACCGGCTTTTGCTTTTTCCTCAACTGCAGCAGCGCATATCGATTCGGTTAATAATAAACGCGCAAAGTGTCCCGTGGGGTCGGGGGGGGGGAGGAGCTGCTGACGTCCGAAGCTCGTCGACGCGTGTGCGTGAACCCCGCGCGCGCTCGCTCGCACACAGCGAGCATGAATGAAACCGCCGCCGAGTATCGATTCATCCGCGCCGCCCTACTTACAGGAGCTAGCGCTCCGAGACGCCTCTGCTCGGAGGAGCCTCGCGCGGATCAATGGCGAGGATGCGGCGCGCACGTGCGTCCGTCTGCGCACACAGCTATATATAGGTACGCGCGCGCGCGGCGAAAATAGACACGTCTTTCTCTCTCTCTCTCTCTCTGCGCTGGTGCATCGCGCATTTCACTTATGTCAACGACACTTTGATCGATAACGTATAGTTTTCCCGCCCCTATACGTCGCCGACTCGACTGACAGACGAGAGCTGCCCCCCCCCCCCCCCAGGAGTCGCGTCGCGGATCGATGCTGCAAGCCGCCATTGCTCATATTCTCATATACTCACTCGGAGCTGGGGACAGGTGGGAGCGGGACAGAGTTGAGCGGCCGTCCGTAGCCGTCCGCGGACGTCGAGGCGCTCGTACGACGCGGCGCTCGATCGCAGCTCGCTCGTGGCGGAGGCCGAGCCGCTGCTCCTCGAGGACTCGCAGCTCGCACGGGTCATCTTCCTCGCGCCTATCCCTAGGTCGCGATGCCTCCTCTACTGGCGCTGGATCCGCGCTTCGAATGCAGCTTCTTCTCTCTGCAGTCGCCCGTCGACCCTTATTCCTCGGCGGAGCCAAGCGCGATACTGGCCCCCCTCCGAGAGGCTCGCTCTCGGCCATTGCCTCACTCGCGCGCAAGCTCCGCTGCGCAGCCCCGATCCGAGCTTGCGCCTTGCTCGCGCCTCGCTGGATTGCCTCTATAGTACTATATATATGTATATATGTATATATACCGCTCGCGCTCCTAGTGAAAAAGGGACGTCGGAAAATCTGCGATTTACCAAGCAAATATTTAGTTCCGGGAATCGCAGCGCACGCGCAAACATTGTTTTACCGACCTTCAACTGCGAATCGCCGAGTGATTGAGCGCGGCCGACGCGGAAGGTCAGTCGCCCGCAGAGATGAGCTCGAGATTGTTGAGCGGAGCTGGATCGGGTATTTCCAGAATCGCGTTTATTCCTGCCTCGACGACCGGATCTTCGAGTTCTATTTGCATAGAGCGGCGGCGGCGGCGGCGGCGGTCCATCGATAAGAAGGCATAAATCGAAGGAGCAAACTGCACAAGAGGCGAACTTTCGTCCGAGCTCGAATGTATATATAAAACTTGCTCGGAGTTACGTGCAACGCGCGGGTTATTTGTTTATTTATTGATTAATCTACTATGTACGATCTCGCGCATTTAATCGGGCGCCGGGAACGTTGCGCAACGCTGCGCGAATTAGTTGGCACCTTTCGCGCGGTCAAACGCATAAAACACAATGTGTAGACGAAATCCCATACGGCGGGACACACGGCCTTTCTCTATATAGCGACGTCATTTCTTCGCATAATTATCCGCTCGCTCTGTATATACTATGTGTGTGTTGTATATAGACAATGACCGATGAAAATGCCTTCCCACCTGGAGCGTAACTATGCATATACTTTCGCCGCTCGGATTCCTTCGAGATGGCAACGACACCGCTGATACATATATATATATATATATCAGGGAACGAGCTCGGACTGGGTAACGACGTATTAACGACCTGTGCCCCACATACGCGCGATAAAGAGGAACCGATCAGCAAACAAAGAGTCGTTTTAATTACGCCTTTTATAATAAAAGCTGCGTATAACCGAGAATTCTGTTATCCTCGAGTGACTTGTTTTGACTCTCTCCCACTGTTTATCACCGGCAAATATCATCTCCGATCGAAATCGCTCGCCGATATCGCTATACACGGCGTAAAAGTTAGGATAAGCCGATCTCTATCTCGAACAAACGCAGCTAGTTTGATTTTCCAGCAGCTTTTCTATATTTGCTCTCTCTTTCTCTCTCGATCGATCGTCTCGGCATTTTTCTCGATCCCGAGCGCGATCGTCCGCGCACTTTTCCGCCGCGCGCCTAACTAGTCAACGAACGATTAAATCGACTATACACGCGCGCGCGCGCGCGTGTGCGTGTGCGTGTGAGTAGCGGCCGCGAGAGATCCGATAGGGCGAAGAAGCGCGCGGCTGTGTGTATATAAATTAAGAGCGGCTTCTTTTGCCTTGTCAAAGTCTCGCGCGAAGCCCGCGCGACGTTGCAGCTGTAGTGCGCCGGTGTGTTTGTGTTGTTCGCTCGTGAGTATCCAATGTATATATGTACTACATCCAAACATATTATACGTATATGCACGTTCGGTTAATAGGTATAATAGGTCTTTTTTTTTGTCGGGCCTTATATATATATATATATATATATATATATATATATATATATATATATATATATATATATATATATATATATAAAAGGCCCGACAAAAAAATATATAGCTCTGGATTTTCGCCTTGAACGAGATAGCTCCGCGCGTTTTTCCGATCCTGTATACAGGTATAAGCTCAACGAGTGTCGCGCGCGACGATCGATCCTTGGAACACATCGCGCGAGATGCGCAATGCCGTTGCTATGCTTCTCGCTTATATTTATATCCGAGAGCTGCGCCATCGGCTTCATAAATTCAGTTTATAAATTTAATAAGCCGACGGCGCGAGAGCTGCAGGGGCTTCGTCGCGGCTGTTTATGCGCCGACGTCATCGCGATTCTTTTTTTCGCACACTCGCGCCTATCTCGAACGCGATCGACCGCGATAAGCGCGTGCTTTTTATACGGAGCCTTATTATAGAAAAGCGGGAGCGGGGAAAAAGTCCTCGAGCTAAAAAAAAAAAAAAAAAACGTACGCATCTGGTACGCGACGACGACATCCTTCGCGTGCAGAGTTAATCTCCGCCGATAAAAAGGGAGCGCTCCTCGCAATACCGATGCGAGCAGACTGTGCAGTGTAAGGTAGCGCTCTCTCGCGCGCGATTTCCTTTTCCCCCCGGCGGCGTGTGCTTCCCCCACCTATATGTATACCGTATGGGAGATATGTCGAACTTTTTGCTTCACTGACGTTTTCACTTTCTAAGTCCCGGCGTAAAAGTCATCCGAGCTGTAGGTGAGGAGCGTACGTGTACTCGATGCCGATTCTCTTTCTCTCTCTCTCTCTCGTACGAGCGTTTTGGATTAGCGCGGGAGCTCCGAATTTTCCTTCATTCGAGACGATTTCACGCGGCGCGGCTAATTATGTCTCCGTTCGCCGCGTAATAGCATATCTTCCTACGTATGCGCGAAGCGAATAAACATATATAATTAGAAAGTTTTTTTCCTTCAAATTATATCTAAATCGCGCGAGATTTCTAACGGCTTTTCGTCGCGCGCTCAAACCTTGAAATCCGATTGAAATTCTCCCCCCCCCCCCAAACAAGTGCTGCAGCAGTACAAAGGCGATCGTCCAAAAAACCTAATTACAATACGCTCGGTCGTTCGCTCGACTCGCGGTGAAATCGGCTGAAAAAAGAGAAACCGCCCGAGAGCTCGCGGACTCGTATTTATCGAAAAAGAATTTTTTTTCCTCTCTGCGACCGGTAAAAAATTTTCGCCGATCGAAGCGCGAGCGCGGTAAGTAACGATCCGCAGATCTCGCTCTCGTTCGGAACAGGTTTTATGCGTCGCGGTGCGCTTTTTCTCTTCTCTCTCTCCTGCAGCGGCAAAGTATAACTCATGCAGACCGTGTCGAGACGCGAAAATACACGGCCGCCTGTAATATCTATATATCTGTGCAGCCACTCTCGACTTCTAAGAATAGACGCGCGGCACGCGCTCGCGCCATTCAAATTCCCGCGAGCGAGTGAAGAAAAAAATATAAAGAACGAGATTACCCATTTCTCTCCGCCGCTGCAGAAGCAATTACCAATTATATACCCAGTCGCGTGCGAGACAAGGATCTCAGCTGATCTCTGTGTACACAAGCTCTCTCATACCTATATATATATATATATACAACGCGCGAGAGAAGATCCGTATCGTCTGCTCCTCTCTCCTATATATGCTCGTTCCGTCAATCATTATATTCGCTCTCGCTAAATCCTAGCCCGCGCTCGTGTACATCGTATGTAACGCGCGCATTGCGCTAATACGAGACCTGATACACACAGGTAGCGTGTGTATGGATGTAGATATCGGTACGCAACGAGCAACAACGTAACTCTCGCGCGCTCACCTGTATGCCAGAAAGAGAAAGACGGTCGTAACATAACCTCACGAGCCGAGTGTTTCTACATCGGGGGGGCAGGGGGCGGGGGTGGGATAGCCGCGGATTGGTACTACATGTATATCAACGCGGTGTAGGCAGGCAGGCGACGACGAGAGCCGAGTAGACGCGAAGGGAGCGGGTCCCTGGGAACAAGGAGATCGCGAACAAAGCGCGACAGGCACAAAGAGGCGCTGAGAGGGCCGCCCACACCCAGGATCATGACTCCACTCGGCGGTGGGCGTAATTATCCCGTAAACGGAGCCACGCTGGCGCACACACGTGCAGTAGCCGTGTGTGTCCGTGTGCATAGAAGTCGAAAGGAACTGGCATTACTGCTTATCTCAGTTCTCGCTGCTGCGCTGCTGCGATGGCGATGGCGCTCCCCCCAGTCCCCAGTACCCGACGACGACGCACACACGAATACACAATGGAAGGCCGGTGCGTCTGTGTTGGTTAGAGCCGCGATCGTGAGGCTCGTGGTAAAAATGAAATGGGGCATTGGGTGAAAGTACTTCTCGCCAGCGCGCTCGCCGCCGCCGCCGCCGCCGCCGCCGAGCAGCGAGGTCTTATATCAGATCAGTCTTGTTCTCGGGAGCGCTGAGCGAGGACTGTATATACCTGCATTCTAGTAATATGCTTCTCCGCGAACGAGTATAATTCTGCGCGTGAATCCGTACCTCCTTCCTCTGCCACCGCCGCTCTACGCCTGCTGCACATCTCGACAACACGAAAGCCGTATATATATATATACAGGCGTATGTGTGCGCGCGCGCGCGCCTAATGACGCGACGACTGCATCTGCATCGTGTGTCCAGTGCATCATTCGTCGTCCGTCGTTCGAGCGCCACGCTTAGATCGAGAGCCATGCAGAGTAGTATAAGCGGGCCGGCGAGTAGTGCTGCAACGTTCCCCTGAGCGCGCTCTCGACAAGCGATAGGACAACAACAACAGAACTTCGATTGTTAACGCGCGACTTTTGTCTGCTCTGCACTGCCCCTCGCTGCACAGGTGTCCGCAATCGTCTGCATCATGAGGAGCTGGAGCGTAGTGGCCCTGCTGCTGGTCGCGGCCCTCGGATGGTCGTCGGCGCTAGAGAACGGACTGGCCAGGACGCCGCCGATGGGATGGCTCGCCTGGGAGAGATTCCGCTGCAACACCGACTGCAAGAACGACCCGGATAACTGCATAAGGTGAGCGGCAGCCGCTTGTTTATTTCAATCTATAACTGCTACTCGTTTAGAGCCGATTCGGCCGAGAGCTGCACGGATCGACGATTATTATGCGCGCGCGCGTGCAGTGCGCGATGTTTGAAAGTGATATGCTAATGAGCCAGTAGCTCAAATTCACATAATGGGAATTTTAAACTTTCTTTTAAATTGCCCTGTGAGCAGCTAGCCAGCCGTTCAATCTCTGTGTTGCATGAGCTCAACTGCAGTTTCCAATTTGTGCACTCTGTGTGTGCGTGATATGCAGCCGTTATCGTTTTAAAATGCCCATTTTCATCCAATGTTTATTTTTATTTGTAAGCAAGAAAAAAATAACACACACAGATTGGACGTGCTATCGGTTTCAAGCTGTCACGCGGATAAAGCTCTTTAAAGTCTTTGAAGTATGATTCATGTCGGTCTTTATGGCATTAAGAAAGTTGAGTAAAAGTACCTTATATTCCAAGACAGCTACTTTTTCTCTCTCTCTTCTAGCCATTCCCAGGCTCTTTATTGTCATTAAATGGGGCCTTGCAAAAAAATGATTTATAATTCTGACTGTAATTTTATTTTCATCCACTTCCTGATGCTGATATCACTTCATAATTATGCTGTGCGCATACCACTTATGTAAAGAATTAATGATCAATGACAGCATTGCTCCTTAGCCAAGTGAACACTTAAAAATTCCATTTTCGCGCTTGATTCATCTTTTCTTTCAAATGTCTGCCTCCTCATTATTGATTCGTCTGTCATTCAACTTGAAATAATTAACAAGACAAAGAAACTGACTCAAAAGTCAATGATACAACTGCAGCTTGTTAGTGTGCTGTTGTTCAGCAGAACTGCTATAATGAATTTGCTCTGTTCACCTTTCAGAAACAAAGAGATTCAAGGAAGTAGCAACTCTCTATTTACAATAAATTTACTTTTTATATGCATGGCATTAAAAGATTTTATGCTTTTGATTTATGCCTGAAAGTTGTTCAGTTTATTTGTGCTTAAAGTTGCACTTTCAAATAGCTGAAATAAAAAAGAGTATAAAAATTTACCAGCACTAAATTATTTTATTATATAAACGTAATATTTCAAATGTTATGAATTAACCAGATTAGATTATTTTATCTGTTTACTTCGTTTTAAATATGACTTTTGATCTGCAACAAATTGAGCAAGCCTCCAATTTCATAGAGATATAAACAAATATTAGATTTCCGATAAAGGAAATCTGTTAATCTATCGATACGTCTATATCTGTTCATAATGCTCGATATGTAATGAGATACGGGTATCATGATTTGATTTTTGAACTGATGAATTATGTAAAGCCTGCTACAAACGCGTGCCTCGCCACATTAGGACTTTTTCTCTAATAAATTCGATATTCTCACTCTAGAAACCAAGTTTGCTCTATGGGATGTTTGAATTTTGGGAAGTCATTAATGCAAATACCCGGAGATAAGATCAAATCAAGTATGGACAGTTTTATTTCAGATGTTTTTTTATGCATCTTGCTTTTATATAAAACCCGTCTAACAGGTTGCATGCATGGGCAATGAATTAAATAAATAAAGAAAGATGCAGGGATAAAAAAAGTTTCTGTGCCAAACTGACTTCAGCAAGGCATTCGCTGAACTGAACCACTTTCCTCTCAGTGCAGCCAGCCATCAAGGACATCTTTGTCCTTGAGGTGTGTGAAGACAGAATTATAAGTGCTGTATGTAGATTTTGTCTTGTGATCATTACATAAATACAGATTCTAGGTCACTGATGCTAATGTGAATTTTACAATCTTCCGTTACAAATGCAATAAACACTACCATGCCTATATCCATGAATTCTCAAATGTCTCGATAAATTTTTCCCCATCTTCAAATGTTAAAAGCTATTCTTTTGCCTGTCACATTAATCAAACTGCACAATTGTTCAATTATTGTAATGCTAAATTACTGCTTTATGCTAGAGAAGGTATTTATAAAAAGAAATTGAAAAGAAATACCTTTTAAATTTTTTAGTGACCGGCTCTTCAGGACAATGGCCGACATTGTTGTCAATGAAGGATATGCAGCAGTAGGATACGAATATATCAATGTTGATGACTGCTGGCTGGAGAAAGAGCGCGACATCAATGGCAATCTTGTACCCGATAGAGAACGATTCCCTTACGGAATGAAGAGCTTGTCCAATTACGTAAGACACACAAAAATTTCTTACATAATTTCTGTTGTGCAATGGTCAGCGAAAGTAATGAGTTAGATGATTGACACTACAGAAATTATGTAGCATCCTGAAGCTCCTCTCTAGAAGGAAAAAAACTAATACTCTGCAACGGTTCTGCTTAGGTTCATTCCAAGGGACTGAAGTTTGGTATTTACGAGGACTATGGTAACTACACTTGTGCAGGATATCCAGGTGTCATTGGGTACATGGAGAATGATGCTGCTCAATTCGCGGCATGGGACGTAGACTACGTAAAACTTGATGGCTGTTATGCTCACCCTAGTGAGATGGACCAAGGTAAGTCAAAATAAGAATCAAATTAAAATTTTCAATGGCTCGCTGAAACATCTCAAGCAATTTAATTTTCATTCCCAGGTTACCCAGAATTTGGCTTCCACATGAACCAAACTGGAAGACAGATGATCTACTCCTGCAGTTGGCCAGTGTACCAAATTTATGCCGGCATGCAGGTAAACAAACACACGTGATTTCACAATCCATATGAATCGCTGGTTTTCCCTAAAAATTTCGTATGTACACACTGAAAATGGAAAGTTAGAAAGTGCTGATAATTTAGCCTGATATTAAGAAAGACAGAACCTGCTATTAACTTGAATAGTATGGCTTACTTCGTAATAATATGTAATTTCAAAGACAAATCATACGACAAGAGTAAAATGTATTATCAGAACAACAATTATTTCGCTGCGAGTCTGCGTTATTCTTTTAAAAGATGAAAGTTGAATCGAAATTACAAGTTTCGCGAATGAAAGACCAGGAAGTCGTGCTGGCAAAAGTCAAGATCTTTCTTTGACGGTCATTGTTCTGGAAATTAAAATTTTTCCGAATGCTAAACCGTTTCAATTTTATCTTCCAGCCCAACTTCACTGCAATCATTCAGCACTGTAACTTGTGGAGGAACTTCGACGACATCCAGGACTCGTGGGCCAGTGTCGAGACTATTATAGATTACTACGGCAACAATCAAGACGCGATTGTGCCCAACGCTGGGCCAGGTCACTGGAACGACCCAGACATGCTGATCGTCGGCAACTTCGGCTTGAGCTATGAACAGAGCAAGACGCAGATGGCTATCTGGGCTATCCTCGCGGCGCCCCTCCTGATGTCCGTCGACCTCAGGACGATTCGACCAGAGTACAAAGCTATCTTACAGAATAAGAAGATTATCGACGTTGACCAGGATCCTCTTGGAATTCAAGGTCGCCGAATTTATAAGGTGAGTTTACTGCACGACAGGCCTCCGCACACACGACACTTTTTATGGTACTTTCAAGAGCAAATAATAAGTATCGACGTAAATACGTCGCCGCAAGTGTTTTAGTGTGCAATTAAATTTGTCATCAATAAGTAATAGTTTAGTGAAAAAGTTAAATGAGCCGTAATTAGTCATTTTTTCCCTGTATTTATAGCCGCTTGCATGAGTAAATTTGCCGACTATGCAGATGTTTAAAATTCCGACACGCGAGCGTAGTCAGCTTGTTATATTGGATGAAATTTATCAAATGAATTATTTTTTTGTGCAGCATAAGGGCATTGAAATCTGGGCCAGGCCCATCACTCCTGTTTACCAAAACTACTACTCGTACGCCATCGCCTTCCTGAACAGGAGAACGGACGGCACACCCTCTGATGTATCCGTCACACTCAAGGAACTGGGTCTGCAGTACCCTGGTGGATACAGAGTAGAGGTAATAAGATCATACTTTTCGATTAATGGCACGAGAAAATTGTGCGCTGCAGAATCTAACCCGAGTTTTGGTTATTCTCTAACAGGACTTGTACGAGGACGTCGACTATGGCGTACTCACCCCCCAAACTAAGATTAAGGTCAAAGTAAACCCGTCCGGAGTTGTCATCCTGCGCTGTGATCTGCAAACTGACGATGTCTATGCCTCGAACCAGTATTCGGCATACTCGCCACTTGACCAAGTGTTCAAAGTCAGACCCAACTCTTTTTAAGTGATTTTGTAAATTATTTTTTAACAAATTAAATTCTCTTTTATAACGAACTGTTTATAAAACGCGTGTCCATAATTTGTTAAGGCTGTAAAAAATAAACTATTTGACATAAAACGAAAGAGTGCGTTATTGTGGCTTTATTAAAAACGAAACAGGAAAATGTTACAAAAAGATCTACAAATGTGTTTTCATATGTATACAATGTATAGGTATACAATAAACTTTACATACAACAGTAGGTATCGCAATGTCGCCAATGTCCACGCCACTTACTGCTCGAGCGCCTTCCACTCCTGAAAGATTCTTTCGTCTTTTCCCAAGACGCGAAGATATCTTGCCCGCAGACCTTTTCTTCTTCGGAGGGATCAGTCTTCAGTGTTTGTACCTACGTAGCGAGATACGACGCTTATATTTTTGGGAAGTACGCGCAGAGTTTCGAAATTTATGCTTCGTTTGCGCAGAAAATAGCGTGGACAGATGCATATACGAGTACAACAGGATGCCCCTAGGCGTTAGCTGATAGTGTTATAGAAATCGTTAGAAAAAATTATCTAAAGTTCAACGGATTCCTAGCGATTCTTTCTTCCAATCTTGAGATTGACGCGTAAATTTTACATATATCCAAGGACATATAAAAACCGATCAAAAGAAGTACGGAAGTCATCGTCAGAGTAAAAGTTTACATTGTTACGACTGTCGCGTAAGTATCTAGAATTATTTACACACGTAGAATCATGCGTAAGAAGCGTTACAAATTTCAAATAAGGTACACCATAGTATATTGTCTAGTACTGTCTTAAATGAATTGCGGTAAAAAAAGGGTATTACGATTTTTCGGTACCTTCCGCAAAATAAATCATAATCGTTACCGTAGAGTTAATTGGAAGCGAGTGGGGGGTATAGATGAGAAAACGAAACGTAAGGAGAGTCTTAGACGAAGTAGGCAGCCAGCTGTGCCATTTTGTCCTTGGGCGGGCGAGGTTTGCCCCGGCTTCGACCTTTGGCGTGTCCACGACCTCGGGTCGCTACAGGTTTTGAGGCTACCGCTCGGTGCTTCTCGACGAGGCTAGTGAAAGCCGGTGTACAGAATACACAACCCGTCATCTCCGTCGCCTCGTTCGGTAACTTGCTCTTGTCCTAAAATAAGATTGATGAACGTAAGGCTTGTTTCTAAAAATCAATGGTTAGTTACTTTTAAAGTTTTTTTCGAATAATCACCTGCTTGTACTCGACGGTAACCAGCTGAGCTCCGCAGTCGCAGACTTCGTCAGCTTCCACCATGACTTTGTGCGCATCAGCAAACAGATGGATGATAACATCGCATCGGTTACAGACAAGCTTCCATTTCGGAGCCGCCGATGGGTCCAGTACCAGAATTCCGCTCTCGCATTCCAAACAACTCGACAGTCCGTTCGAGTTCAGTCCGTGAGGACAAGTTGGATGCGTGCAAGCGTTGCAGCCGCTCAAACCTTTCTTCATATCCCTGTAAATTGACGACATTAGTAAATTTTAATTTACGAGATTACAGCAGCCAAAGAAAACCGAGGAACCTGAATGGTGGGTTGTTGAAGCAGTAAGGACAGAAAGTATAACTCTTGCCCCTCGTGCCCGTCGAATAGGACAGCAACTCAAAGTCGTCCAATGGACACTTCAACTCCTTGTAGATTCTAATATTACCGTTCTGAGGTAGATTGTACGTCTCGTTACAGTGCGCGCAATGCAACCGCGACGGCTTTGTTTGGATGTACTTCATGTAACGCCTGCACTTGCCGCATCTGTTTGAAAGCAATACAGGCGAGTAAGCAACTAGTCCGACCGCATAGTTTAACAAAAACGGTCTTTCTCTTCTTTTACGCACCTGGAATGCGACTTGCCAGAGGCAGAGAGAGGCGAGAATGAAACCTCGAACAGCTGGTCCATCGCGTCGATGCTCTGCACAAAATAGTGGAACTTCTGTTTGAAGATCTCGACGGTGTGCTGGAGTACCGCGTGAAAGTCTGCCCGTCCGAGGGCTATCAGGTTCAGTTGTTCCTCCACCGCGGAGCGCATCGTCGGCAGAACGAGCTCCGGGTCGATCTACAATAGTTTTCGAAGGAATTGTAGAAAGCTTTTAACGGTTGAGCATAAAAAGCTATGGGAGAAAAGCGAGGCAGTAGTAAACTAACTTTCTGATATCCGTGGACCAGAACTATGCCTAACGAGGTGGGGACGAGTTTCCTGCCGGTCGCGACGTTCACGTAATTTCTTATACAGATGTTGTTGATGTGGACCGGTATCGAGGCGTCGGTGCCGATACCGTGCTTCTCCATCAGGGTGATCAGTTCCGACTCCGTCAGGTAGTCCGGGGGTTGCGTAAAGCATTCCAACAGCTTGCTCTGGAAGATTAAGCCGGTTAAGTCGTTGGTTACGCAAAAGAGGAAGATTTTTTTATTGAGTGAGTGGAGAGCTATACCTCTTGGATCTTTACTCGTTCGCCGATGGAAAATCGGGGAAGCGACTCGTTGTTGCTTAACGCCTGCCATGTAAGCAGGCTCGTGTATCCGGGATCTATGAGGGAGTGTCCCGTGACGGAGAACGTCTCCATTCCGATTTCGAACTTTGCGGTCGTGCTGAGGTACTTGCAATCTTTGGCAAGCTAAAATTTTGAACAATTTTGCATTGTAGTTTACCTTGTTATGGAGATACAGATTTTAGCGGAATAGCTTACAGTTGCGATGAAATGCCTCGTAATGTAATCGTAAAGCCTCCAGGAGTCACCGTCCAATTCATTTCTACTGGCCGATTTCATCGGCGTTATGGGAGGGTGATCGCCAGCATCGTGTCCCTTTTTTGGTTTACTTATCCCCGAGCTTAAAATTCTACGGACTTCATCTCCCCAGTCTGAACTGTTCTGCTGCTGCTTCAGAGTCGATCTGATGCGAGACGAGTGATTTATTAAAAATCCAATTCAATCGAGTGGATGATTAAAACATTAGTTCCTTACACTAAATCGAAATTCTCTGGATAGGAGGTAGTTTCAGTTCTGGGATAACTTATGTAACCCTGAGTATAAAGACGTTCAGCGATTTGCATAGCATGATGAGGACCCATGCCCAGTCCAGAACTGGCGACTCGCATAAGTTCTACAGTGTTCAACGCTATGGGTCTTGCTTTCGATTTTTCAGTACTCTGAATGCTCGTCACCCTGAAAAACAAATAGGTCACTATGTAATTCCATTCGCGAATTCGCGTTGTCAATTGAAACTCACGTTGCATGGTCGTGCTCTTTGACATGGCTTAGAAATATGTTGGCTACTTCCTTATCGAAAGATCTCACTCTGCTCCAACTCAAGACTACGTCCAAGCCGTCCGCAGTCTTGACTGTGACCTGAAGTACCCAATATGGATCGGGTTTGAAAGTTTGGATTTCGTCATGCCTCTGGACGCAGAAACCTAAGGTGGGAGTTTGGCAAGGGCCGTATGAAATCAACGAGGCATCCAAATCGCCGTACTTTCCTTGGAAAAACTTTGTCTGGAACCTTGTAAACGCACAGCCAATTCGCAAATCCAACTCTTGCCGAGCATCCACGCTCCTGGCTTCATTTTCATTTGGCTTGGCAAGATTGGCCAGTGCCGCTTTGATATCTTTATCGGTAATGGCAGAAAACTTTGCTCTCCATATATCCTGTAAGAGGATGTCTTATTTCAATAAAGGACACACGTCATCTCTACTCTATTATTTGCTACCCACGTTTGGATTAAGTCTCCTGGTCGATCCTTGTTGAACGGCTTGTATAACTTCAAAACAGATATTTTCACCTTCCTTATCACAATCGAGCCACAGGACCAAGTAATCGCAATACCCTCCCTCTTTTGCAAGAAAACTCGGTATTTTGAGCTTGGGGACAGCCTCTTTTTTCTCAGTCGGACAAGAAAACAACTCGGCCTGTGGATTGGAATGAAAGAGGATTTAAAAACTAGAGAAGTTGAATAAGCAAAAAAGAAAGATTTATCTTTTACTTACGGGATCAACTTTATCCCAGTTATTGTACTTTCCTATAAAGTCCAAACTCATGACATGCCCGCAAACTGAGGTCATTTTGAAATTGACAGTCTCGCTTCGAAACTGGCCGAGCCACTCGTGAACTGAGCAAGAGCCATTGGAACCTTGTAAAACGAATAATTTGTCGTTAATAACAATCGATGCAAAGCAAAACGCAGTTGAACTTTATCGCGTTGCACCGAACAAGTTTGCTGATTCCGATGAGAGAAGTAAGCGATAACTTAATCGTTAAAAAGACGCCCTTTTAGCAGACAACAGCAGCAGCGTTTCTAACCTACCTTTTCTGGTGGTGCATCTTCCGTTACTCAAAATATTGGCTAGAGACGCAGCTAAGGACGGCTTCTCAGCCACCATAAATGCAGTCTTCATTTTGGCCGAAGTTCTAACTCAAGCCGATGTTGCTCAGTAAAGAAGTAAAGGCAAAATTCTCCTTGGAATCGTCACATAACTGTCGGTGTATATTTTCTTTCACCTGTTCACTCTCCGCGCACACCGCGGTGACGGGAGAGAAAGATACGCCAGCAGCGCCACCTTAAATCTATAGTCGCGCCCGTCGTCCCTATCAATTATATCAATATACCTATATACATTCATCGTTAGATTTTTATCTTCTGCACAATAGTGTGTGGAGATGGAAACATAAAATGAAGATGGAAAAATGCAAATTACTCTGCGCGTAAATATAATAAAGTAAAATACTCAAAGCGTCGTCGAGCAAAGCCGCCAGCCGAAAAAGCTCAGGGATCCCTATGGGCGTCGTCGCGACGATAAAGGGCTCGAGGCATAAATTCTGTTTGTATATACGCAGAGCGAATACAATGGATCTTTGCGAGTGGTGCGTATATAAGTATCCGACACGCATATAGAGAGTTTAATAATCGAAAAATAGCCTCTTATCCCTTTCACATGCTAACCCGTGGATATGGCTCGCTCGAGCTTTCATCTAAATAAATTTGAATACAAACTTCCAGAGGCGGATGACGGAGAAAAGCTTCGCAAAAAGAGAGCTCGATCGGGCTTAATAAAAACAAAATCAGCGAGCAGAGAGGAGACGTCCGTCATCGCATGCAAATTAACGCGCTTCTCCCGCAGGCGGCGGCGGCGGCGGCGGCGCGCACTTTCGTAAATCAATATTATCTCTCACGCGTATTGTGCGCGCGCGCGCTATAAAAGATCCTCTCACAAGGAGCTGCGCAAGAAAAAGTCTGAACAAAAAAAAAAAAAAAAAAAAATAAATAATCGACGCGAGCTTTTTCCCGCCTGCGATGGATGACGGAGCGATATGCCGCGTAGGAAAAGAGGGGCCCGCTTTGAGTGACGCGTATATACGATACGCTGCCACTATAAACGGTGTTTGTGCAGTATATACTGCGTAGCAGGCCGAATCGGAGAAAGAGACGAGCTTACGAGTACGCGGGCTATTTTAAAGAGGGGGGGGGGGCGAGCTTTTTTTTTTTTATTTCACTCGCGCTAGCTGGCGATGCTAATAACGTCGGATTATAGTAGCCGGTATAAAAGAGACTTGTCATCTTGCGAATTTTGCCTGTAGTCGACGAGCTAGTTCTTGATTAGTCATCGCGGGAAGACTTTGTGCCGCAGTAGCTATTTCGCGTTATTTACGAGGGTGCCTTGACTCGGCAGACTTTTCGGCCGGAATATATAGGGACGTTCGATTTGGATAGCGATCTCCGAACAATTCAATTGCCGAACTTAATAGGCGCCTGTTTATCAAAGTCATTCCGACAGCGGGGATTCTCTCTCTCTCTCTCTTTTCGAACTTTGCGAAATTTTCTAGCCACTGCGCGAAAAGTTTGGCCATAACGGAGAGGAAGCAGACGCCAGAGGAGGCTGCGGCGCTGGGACATTAGCTGTGCACGCGTTAGAGCGAGCTGGGGCTGATTTTATTAGTCGAGCCAACTTTCGTTATAATCCATCCGTACGATATACCCATACGCGAATACGGCACGAATTGTCCTCGGTCCCTCGTAATCTCCCTCCCGCATACAATGAGATTACGGCTCTCCGAGAGGGACGAAAGGTCAATGCACGCGGGAATCCGTGAAACGTTCCCTCTGTTTTTTTTTTTAACAATACCCGCCAATCGAGGAGCAGCCAAAATGATACGCACGTATATAATAAAGCGTTCCTCGGGAATTTTATATCTAAGCCCGCGTGCCGAGACGAATTCGCGATGGACGTGGAAGGAAGAAAAGGGATTTCGTTTACTCAAGCTTATGCGATGGGGCTGGGATCGTGATTTTTTAAACGAAATTTCCAATCCTCGATCGGATTCTTTATCTATACTCGTTCGCGTAGGCGACAATGCAGCGATAGAAACGAGCGAGTCCCCCGAAAGTTGGACTGGAAGCGCGCGAGAGTGTACGAGCACTATTAAACGACCCTCATACTCTCTCAGCTCGGCCATACATCATCCAACGACGGCAGACGTGGACAAAAAGCACCGGCCGCAAAGTTGTGTACTCAGCATCGGTTCCGATCGCGCCGGCTGAGAAATTCGATAGAGCTGCCGCGCGAGAAAGAGAGCTGTATATGAAGAAGCTTCGCACAGAGCCGACAGGGGGGGTGGACAGCGACGTGGAGATCTGTCAGAGATTGATACTCGCCCCGACAAAAAGCCTTATCGCTTCGCTCTCGCTTGGGCAAGTGTCAGTTTTGTCGGCTGCAAGCGAGAAAAAATCCCGCAAAAGCAGAATCTCCTTCCGCCCAATAAACTCGAATCCCCGATCTCTTAAAACTTAATTTAAGGGCCGATTCTCGCGTATACGGCAGCGACAGCTGTAGCCGAGAGAGAGAGCGACACACGCGGGGCAATCTCGTTTATTCCGCGCGCTTTCTGCTCTCGCGCAGGTGTCGCCCGCCGAAATTGACTCTCTCTCTCCCTCTCTGTGTGGAGTTTTAAATTAAAGACGAGACGAGCGGACGCCGAGAGTTTACGCTTTCTCTCTCTCTCTCTCTCTCTTTTCCGGGAGCAGATGGCTTGTGTAAAATCCTCGGCGCACTTATATCCCCGTTGCGAGATTGCTCCGTTACCCGCAAACAAACAGCACATCGACGCGAAAAATGTATTCGCCCGAGGAAAACTATATAACGCGCAGAGAGCAGCCGTGAGAGAGGGGGGAAAGGGCGCTATACTACGCGCCGCCGACGCGGGAGAAAGAGGGAGAACGCGAGCGAGCGGCAGTCTCGAGAGCTCGCTCGACTTCAGTCGGTGAAGACTGCGCGAACGGTGGATATACAAGTGTGTAGAATATACAAAAGTATAGAGCGCGCGAAAGCGATTCGAAAGTGCGCGCACAGAACCATAGGAGATCGGCCAGCGCGATAGGAGGAGGATGGGCATTGGTGATCGGCGGCCTGCTCCGGAGGATGCTGCTGTCGCTCGTCGGCAGACTGCTGCTGCTCTGGGCGGCGATCGGCCTCCAGGCGGTCCGGACCGAGACGCCCGACTGCGAGCTTCTCGGAGGACCGGCCGCCCGGGAACTGTCCTGTCGGGCTGCCGGCATCGAGGCGCTCGACCGGCTGCCCGAGCTGGCCAATCTCACCAGGATGTGAGTATAATCGGTTTATAGAGACGCGATTTTCGCGCTCGAAAGTCGAGCGAGCAGAGGGGGTCGCCGAGAATTGCAATGCGCGAGAGAGCGCAATTCTCGTCGTCCGTTTCTTTTCTCGTACCGAGGGGAAATTTTGTTTTCCTCCCGCCGCCTCGTAAAATTGCTCGGTCACCCAACTCGGAATCTCGGCCGGATAAGGATTTAACGCTCGCTCCCTGTCATCCATCGAGGCGCCAGCGGATAAAGCAATTCGAGTAATTGGCCAATCTTGGGCAAAGCCGAGGACTCGATTGTTTTCCCCGTCAAACGGAACAAACATATCTCGTGAAAATATTCGCCGAAATTAGTCGCTTTAGTCAACGCTTTCAACTTGGTCCGCAATTTAACGCCGGGCGTACTCGACGCAGAGCTGAGTGAGGCGCGTCCTTTGATTTATTTACCTCTTCGTGAAAATTATCGGGAGACATCGGCGCGAAAACTTTCCGCCGATCCGTCTGTCCCTTTTCTCTACGGATATAGCTAATCCGAGCGGAGCTTTTCCAGCTGAATATAACGAGTGGCCGTTGTTTATGGAAATCGTGAAAAACTTTGCCCAACGATATTCGAGTTTTATCGGGAAAACGGGATAAGCTTTGTCTGCTTATTATGGAAAATGGAGAAAAGTAGCGACTCCATAAAATCCACGCGGGAGAATAACGCGAAAGTTTGCGCATAATGGCCCGCGCGAAGCATCCGCGGGAAAAGTTCGCACATATTTCCGATATATGAATACCGCCGTATCCCCAAGAGAGAGAGAGAGTCGCGAGAACGGCTCCGCTGTATGTATATTATACGGCTTATTTTTTTAAAGCTCCGCAATAACAGCGAGTAAATCGCACGTATAAGCGGCACGACACTCAAAAGTTCGATTAATTAGCCGAAAAAGCTCTCGCAGTGTCTCCTACTGTCTCCCCGAAACTCGACTCGGTTTATTAATACACGCGCGCTGCACATCTCGGGAGAATTTCTCTTTTCGACGGAGCTTGCAGTGTATACGTGTACTATGCTGACGGAGGAGGGGGGGGGGAGAGAGCTTTATTTACGAGTCTGGAACACGAGTGCCTGTCTCTCTCTCTCTCTCTGCACGTGGATTAGAGCTTTTTATTACGCAGACGACACTGAGCTGGCCGGCAGAGCGTGTATCCGAAAGGGTGTATCGGAATTTATGAACTTATTCAGGCCCGCTTCATTAATCTCCGGCGCGTGTTTTATATCGCGGAAGCTGTTCCTCCACTCGCTGCTGCTGATGCTATATAAACGCTCCTTCGCTCGTGCTAATCGTCGCGGAAAATTCGAGAGACGTCGCGACGCTTCGCACGATATCACAATCGAGGGGAGGTGAAGCTTTAATTTAACTTGGCCGGATAAGAGTGCTGCTCTGAATTATTTGGAAATTGTCCGGGTACCCGGGCGCGCGTAAATATTTGCGGGCAGCCGGGTTTGTTTGCATTGGCAATCTAGGTAAAGAGTGTCGTAAGTATTCAGCAGCGGGAGCCTTAAATTTCGTATTCCGGCCCGGCAATTTTGTATTAAGACAAAAAAAAAGACGCGTGCGGTAAAACTCGGCGATTTTCGAACCTTTGATTTCCGGCCTCTCTCGGCATAAATTTCCTGCTATACGGCCTCGTAAAAGCGTATAAAACGCCGAGCGTCGCTGAAAATTTTACGATTTCTATAAACCTCGCGATGCTGTCCCATCGTCTTTCATTTTACAGCGTCGCAGCTACGGGTCGGTCGTCCGGCTCTTATCATTGTCTTAGTCGCGAATCGTAAAAGTATACACGATATAGTTGATTTCTACGACTCTGGAGCCGGCATAAATAAGTTAGCGGGGACAGCTAGCTTATTTATCGCTATTGCCGCGCGTACGTTCATTCGGCTTGACAAATCCTCTCGCTTCTATAATTATCGTCAGCAGCGTTGTCGTATTCTCGGTCGGAAAGAACGCGAGGATTCGCTGCCGATCGATATGTGAAACTTGAAATTCAGCGAGCTTGCGATCAATCAGCGAATTCCAAGAGCTTCTCGGCCAAAGCCTGCCGGGATATTCTTTACGACGCGGCAGGAGCTCGTTAATTACGCTGGCGCTTTTGTCCGCGGCTACCGCTGCAGTTCTGCAGCTGATCGCTGACTTGTTTGTCTTTTTCGTCGCGCTTTTCGCCGGGCGTTCGGTGCGGCTCGGGCCAGGAGGTATCGATTTTGCATCTACTGACTATTATCTCGGTTACACGCGTACTCTGCGCAAAAGTGGGTTATCCGTAACCGCGAGCGTCTTTGAGACGATAAGAGTATAGGCTGAATCCGGATTCTTGACTTTTAACCTTCGTAGACTCGAAGAGGAGCTCAATTATCGGGCTTTTTATCTTTTTCGATACCTTTCGATACCCTCAGGTTTTCGTACAAGATAAAAATGCCAAATCTACGTGCGCGTGCGGTTGCACCTTTCTTAATAATTCGCCGCGCAGACAATAATCCGAACGAGAGCTTTACTCTTGAGCGCAAAGCGAACCAAACCTATACCCTTGCTTCGTTCGCAGAATTGTATAATCGAGACTCAAGTCCCACGTAGAGCAGCAGCAATTATTCCGGCGTCGCAATCAACTAATTGCTCCTGCGCTTCTCCAACCAGTCCCCGTCGACTTGGCCTAATCGAAACCAATCCGCGCACCGAATCTCGGGACGCGGACCGTTTACGTCGAGCTGTGTCTCAATTGCGCTTCGGAATCCGTATCTTTGCGCGAAATTATATCGGAGCCGCGCGGGACTTATTATCCCGATGCTCATTATGCGCGTAACCTAACTCGGCTTCCCCGAATCATCTTTCTCCCTTAATCATCGCGCGAGTTATAAATCTATGGTGTTCCCTCGTTACAGCCGGTGTAGGGTTGCGCTCAATTTGCCCGGTTATCCGTTGCAAAGATGTAAGGGACCGGGATACACGATGAATAAAACACGATCGATCCAAGCGGCCGTATAGGTTAAAAACAATGCCGGACGTGTACGTATAGGAGAGAAGCTATCCAGCTGTGATGAATCGGCGCGACGACGCGTATACAAAAGCCCGCAATTATTCAGCCGCGCGGCGAAACTATATATACTTTGCCGGCCTCCGGCTTTATTGTTATGAATAACTGATGCCCGAGAGACGAGTGTAATATAGCAGGCCGTTATCGCGTTCCAGAAAACGCCAGATCTGATCGGACCGATCGAGATCGCCGCCGATGAATAACCCATGCGTGTAACACGCGTAGAGGCCGGGCAAATAACGCAGCGCTTTATACTTTCAAATTTCGGCTCGAGCGGACAGTTGCGCAATGCGCAACATTACACGTAGCTGATTGCGACAAAAACGACTCCCCGGAGTCTATACTGACTCGCATAATTTTTCCCGAATAAGGCGAGGCGGATTGATTTTCTCCGAGAGCCTGTGCTTATAGAGTCGAGAGAGAGAGAGAGAGAGAGAGAGAAAAGTTCGATCGACGGACAAATTGGATGGGCTAGCGCGCTGTGACGCAAGTTTGTGCTTTTTTCCCGAGATTTATTTCGGAAAAAAGGAGCTCGGATCGAGAGATAGCCCGCGCGCGTAATAGAGAGCGCGAGAGAGCTCCCCTTTTCACGCGGCCAACTTTCTCGCGACGACGAACGTCTCCATCGCGAATTTTCCAGATTTATTCGTGGATCAGACGCGCGTTCCCTTGATTGAATCAAACGTTTGAATTTAATTAAAACTCGAAATTCAATTCGACACGCGAGCTGAGCGTTAGAGCGGAAAGAAACAAACCGTCGCGCAATAAAACTCACCGGCGAAAATTCGCAATTACGCGGGGGTCTAATTGAACTTTTTTTGCCGAAGCCCTGCCTCGTTAACGCTCTAATGATACCTGTCCGCCGACATATCCCTATCGCCGGCTAATACTATATATTTAAGCGCGCGAGAAAGTGATCTACTTAATATATATATATCCTCTCTTCCTCTTTTTTCCCTCGATTTACGCCAAGAGATATTGAAAAATACCGACGAATGAGCTCGCAACTGTAACTAATCCGCGGCACAGCCCAGCAGGTGCGAGTATATCTCAGGCTTATAGAGCAGAGAGCGACGTCTATAAATAGCCGGCGCACAATATGCGGCTCTCGCGCAACTCATCTCAAACTTGATTTTTTCCGAGCCGCGGTCAAGCTCGCGGCTCGTGCAATTTTCACGCGGACCGTAAACCCGGATCATCGGCTTATCCCCCGGCTGCCGAGACGGACTAATCCGCGGGAGAATGGAAGAAAGCGAGCTTTCCTGATAATCGCGAGATACGACTGCGTCCGCCTGATGTTTATCCGCGAGAGGTCTGGAGATGTACGGAGTAATTAGCAGCTCGACGCAAGAGTGCGTATAACGAAGTGCGCGCAAAATTAATCGAGTATGAGGCTGATAAATTCGTCTGTTTTATTAAAACCCGAAAGGATGACAGGCCGTAATCTCTTTCGTTTTAATCAAACTCGACACTCGTTGAAAAAGCGATCGGCCAAGAGGGCTGATATAATATCGAACGCGAAATAATTGCTTTAATCAGCTTACATCTGGCTCTGTACAAAAGGCGTTTACGATATCGCGTCGATCGGCTGATTGATTTCCCTCTCATCGCCGAGGCCGGCTCGCGTATCCGATCGATATTTCCGGCAGCTCTCGATGAATTAAGACTCGCGGGGTTCGTAAAAAACTTGTAAAGTCCTTTATTATTGTACGCGTCTGCGATTTACGCGCCACGTCGCTTCTCTCGAGGTCGCGAAACGATTCTCCGCTGCTGCAGCGCTCTTATATTATCGGATCGGCTGTCGAAATTGTGAGTGTTTATGCAAATTGAGAGTCGGAGATCGGCCGTTTCGGGGTAATAAAATTACGCCTCGATTATCAATTACGCCTCGAAAAAATTCCGATCGCGCACAGCGCGTTCGCTCACGTGCGAGCCGGCGATTAACCCATATACTTGTCTCGCGTCTGTTCTCCCGGTTAGTATATCGATTTCGCGTCGCGCGTATTCGTAAAAATGTTACGAATTTCGCCGGCGATGGACTACTTAATTCCTCGATAGGGCTCTAAATAAATAGGAGTGCGGTCAATTATTCCTTCGATTATTAACACTGTACGTCTGATGCCGGTACAAGCTCCCTCCTTATCCTCCTTTCGCGATTACATTACCGCGCAGAGAGAATATCCGCTCCGCGGTAGCGACGATCGAGGAAGCCCTTCACTTTTATCCCCGCTTCTGGGCTACGATCATCGTCGTCCAGTATAGCCGCACAGCCGCGCGTATACCGCTGCTTCGGACTGTATGAGCTTTTGCAGCTATAGCAGCCGCGCGGAATCCCGCACTTTCAGCACTACGTATACAGCTCTCGTTTTTTATTCGCGCTTCTCGCGCGCTCGATAGCTTTGTCTCCTCGCGGATTGTAATTCCGGCGCGTCGCGAGTGCGCTAAATCAACGGCATCGAGGACGCGCAATTATATTCGCGAGTCTCGCGGTATTATTCACGACGAATATACGCAATATCCGATTAAAGCCGTTTCTCGCGCGCGAAAACCGAGCATTCTCGCCAATTATGCAGCGCAAAATATCGCGAGTTTTGATAGAGGAGCGATATAGGATCGCCGACAATTTAGTGGCTCGCGTACAAATCGCTTGTTTAAAGTAACCAATTCGATGCGCTTCGTCGCGACGGCCAGTAGAAAAGGACTAGCGGAAGCAACGGACAACGACGAGGACGATTCTCAGGAAGAAATTAGCCCTTTGTATTCTGATTTCCGCACATACGCGAGGAATGATCTTCCGGAGAAATTCCCGAGCGTCAGCGAATAACGAAGCTCGCATAACAAATTTTATCTTCCGAAAAGATTTGTTATAGTCGCGATTAAAAGGGGGGTACAGCGAGGATCAAAAAATTACGCTGCGAATTAAGCTCGCGGTGTATGAGCTAATTCCATTTGGTTATGCAAAGCAGCGCGCTAACGGCTTACCCCTCTTGCACAGATGTACTAATCAAGCAAACAAGCAGCTTGTAAAAATCATTCGTACATATCCGAAATAAAACATGTATACACGTGCGTATATAGCACATACTTGTATGATACGTCGAGGCTGCGCTCGACTGTATACACAGGATGGCTCGATTAGGAAGGGACGCCTGGGAATTAATAAAGCGCAGCCGTGCGGCGCACACACGCTTATGGAACTTATGGGGCTGCATCGATCCCCTCCCCCCCTTGCTTCGCGTGTGTAGCTGACTTTATGACTCTCCGACTCCCGCAGCGGCGACGTTATTATTCTGGGTCGCTCGCGCGCTTATTTAACCCTCGACGCGTCGACTTTTTGAATTTATGTTATAACATTTATCAATGCATTATGGGATAAGTCGCGTCTTTTAAAACACTTAATACGGGCCGGCGCTGATGCCGCTGTAAATTTGCGGATTACGATTGTTTTACGAGCTCGGAGGAGACGGGGGACACTTGCGCGGCCGCACTTCACTCCGGAGACTGATGAAGAGCTGCGGCGGTCGTTTTACGCTCGAATTACGCGCCGATTATTCCCCCCCACCCCCGTAGCCGCTGTGTCTAGTCCCGTCACCGCGGGGAGTACTTTCTCGACAATTGCTTTTTATTTACAGGTGCGATATTGAAATTGCAAGCTCCAACCCTGACAACTCCCGCTTGGGTGTACTCGATACACTCGTTACAAACGGCATTAGGTATATGCGCTCGCACGTTCGATTTAATTACACTCGGGGTCGAGCTCCGATCAATCCGCGTTTTACGAATTGGCCGCCTTTCACGTGCCTCTCCTTAAAAGCGGCGACAGCCTGTATTATATACGAACAAAAAAAAAAAAAAAAAAAAAAACTGTCGCAACAGTAAACACGCGCGCGCGCATACTCGGAATTCCCTCGCGGCGCGGGCTCGACGTTGCTCAATCCCGCCGTCGGTTCGGAGGAAAAAAAGAAACGACGCAGACGCGCGGCTCGGTCTGATTGTGAATTGGTACAAAGCTCGAGTGAAAAAAAAAAAAAAAAAAATTGCGAGCTCTGATTAAGTGCGCGTCGCCGCGAGCGCTGAGTTATAAGTATACAGAGCGGTGAAAGCGAGCTCCGAATAACCGAGGTTTTAGAATCGCGTGGGCATCGCGATATAGAGGAGAAGGCATTACGGCATAGCGATGAATGCCGTATAATCGGGCTCGCGTACGAGTGAAAGTAATGCGACGAAATTAATGGTATTCCCCCCTTTACAAAATCATTACACCTCGCGCTCAAATCGTTTTATCGCGCGGCCCTTTGCAGCGAAGATAATTTATACAAGCCACTCCGAGTAATCCCCGAACTCGAGTACTCGTCTGCAGGCAGCTCACGCCGACGATCTCACTTTTTCCCATACGAATTCGGCTTCGCTTTTCAAGCACAGCTGCGGCTCATCCGCGAAGCTCCTCACGTGTCGGCCGGTTTTTCACTCGCTTTTAATTCGGCGCTGCGCCGAGTGGAGAGATTTCATAGAGCCGAATTCCAATTTCTCATGTCAGAGTATTATCTTACGTAGCAGCGCCCGCGTGATTTATCCTGCAGAGACTCGAAAGTTGACAAATACGTTCAACTTTTCTCTCGCTGCGAGTTTGGGCTAATCGACGCGGCGGAAAGAGCTCGCGCAACCGCGAAAAAGTGCAAAACGAACGCGCTGCGCGTGGTTCGAGCTCTCAAGATAGAAGCGCCAAATTAGCTGAGGGGGGGGGGAAAGGAAGAATAAAGGCAAGCAGCAGCGGCAGAGAGAAAGAGAGATATAAATTTCGCCGCGGCTCTACACCCACGCTCTCGCACGACCCCTTTCGCCTGCAGCGCGCGGCGAAGTATATAGTGCATCGTAGCAGCTTCGCTGCTGCTTTTCCGCTCGTCGTTTTTTACAGCTTGCGCTCGCGCTTCGAGTGATCTTTCGCGTCCCGACCGGCGCTTTACGACGCGAGACGCGCGGCTCTGATCCGAAAAGCATTTCTCCGAGGATCGCTTTATGACCCGCTCTCGCTCTCTCGGCTTTTTTCCTCCTTCCCTCCCCCCATCCCTCCTTCTCTGCGCTCTTCGCGTAAACTTGGACGTATCTCGCTCGGACGACATATTATCGAGGGACTGCGTCCGTCTGGTTTTGCGAAAATACGCGCTCGTGCTCGGCCTTTGTAATCGAGTCTACGGTATTGTTTTGCGCGTAGTTGGCTTCCGAAAGAGCCGCGTCATCGGGGAGCCAATCGATTTTTTCCTACTAGACAGCATTTGTAATTTCGCTGATGGATTAAGCTCCTCGTGGTAGGCGCGACACAATACGGCCTGTGAGAAGGGAAAACAGGGCCGATAAACCTTCTGTTCCGATGAGATACCGCGAGCGAGAGCGCTTTACTTCCGCGCTGCCAGCAAACTTTCCTCGAACTTTGCTCACCAAGCACCCCTCGGCTTGTCTGTTGCAGAGATCTGACGAGCAACAATCTAACGAACATTCCAGCACGCGGCTTCCGACGCTACCCCCATCTCGAGATTCTGTGAGTATATTGAAAAAATAAATAAATAATAAAATAAATCAATCAATAAAGGAGAAGCGAGCGCTGGCAGATAGCCTAGCCTCAGAGCTCGCGTCATAAATTAGCTGCGCACACGGCCAAGCCACACTTGAAAGCTGACACGCTGCGACGTGCGCAAAGAGATCTCTCTGCGATATTTATGGGCTTGTTACCGCTGCACAGGTTACTGCGCCGCAACCGCATCGAGCGCATCGACCCAGAGGCGTTCGACAACATGACGAGTCTCGCGCTCCTGTGAGTATATAAATCCTCTTCTATATTTAGCGGGCGTTTCCTTGAGAAAAAAAAAAAAAAAAAAAAAAAAAAATCTCCTCGCAGAGAGTTGGACGATAACAAGTTGACGGAATTCCCGAGGGCCCTGGCCAGGATGAGCAGCCTGGAGGAACTGTGAGTTGCGAGATCGCCCGCCATCAAATGGCCATTTTCCTTACACCGAACACGCAATGTTCCAGATCGCTGTCGAACAACAGGATCCGTCTGATCGAGGCCGACAGCCTGAGGGACGCGAAGAACCTGCTGTCGCTGGACCTGCGCGGCAACCCGATAAGCGAGGTGCAGCCTGCCGCGTTCCAGCATCTCTCGCGGCTCCGCAAGCTGTGAGTATATAACCAGGCGATATTCCCAAAATCGTTCGCAAAGCCAATCCTTCTCGTATTTCTCTCCGAGAAGCATCCTGTCGAACCTGAAGGAGCTGAGCGAGTTCCCGTCGCTGGAGGGCTGCCGCTCCCTCGAGTTCCTCCGGCTGGACCGGGCGCGCATCGAGCGAGTGCCCGATGAGCTCTGCCGACAAGCGCCCAAGCTCAAGAGCCTGTGAGTACGACTATATAGGTACTGTATTCCGGCCTCGCGTTCGCAAATGACTCGCCTCTCTGCTTCCAGAGATCTCAAGTCCAACCGACTGAGCGCCGTGCCCAATCTTAAAGGCTGCCGCGATCTTCGGGTTTTGTACGTATGTGAGAGCTTGTCTTCTTGTTTATATGCGCCTCGTCGTAAAACGCTAGCTCCGCTAACTACTATCGGGCTTATTTTGAGACGCTCGTCCGCGCTTCCAGAGACCTCGCGAGCAACCTCATTTCCTCGCTCGAGGGCAAGCCGTTCGAGGGTCTGGGGGCGCTGCACGACCTGCTCATACCGAACAACCTGCTGGAGAGCGTGCCCCAGGACGCCTTCACCGGCCTGACCAAGCTCCAAGTGCTGTGAGTATAGGTAATTTTATATTTTATAAGGCAATGGCGCATAGGAACGCGATCGGCCGTTTTGCAGTGACCTGGAGAGCAACGGCATCGACTTTGTCCACCCGGACGCGTTCGAGGAGATAAAGCAGCTCGAGGACCTGTGAGTATACGCCGTAGCTGTAAATCGAGCGAGCAAACACGAAAAGCCTTTCTCGCAGGAACCTGGGGAACAATATCTTCCCGAGCCTGCCGATCAAGGGGCTCTCGGGCCTGCTCCACCTCAAGACCTTCAACAACCCGGCCCTCAGGGAGTTCCCGGCGCCGGAGCTCTTCCCGCGCGTCCGCACGATGGTCCTCTCCTACGCGTACCACTGCTGCTCGTTCGTCAGCGCCGAGGAGCTCGAGGCCGGAGTCTCGGGGGCCTCCGAGGCGGCGGCCGGCGAGGAGCTGCTGCAGGAGTCGGTCCTCTTTCCCACGGATAACGACTTCGACATGAGCCTCTGGAACCAGAGCCTCACCGACATCTGGCCGCAGCTGCGTGAGTTTCCCCCCTCCGGGCTTTTTCCTCAAACAAAAAAAAACAAAAAACAGCCCCACGCATTTATTGTTATACACACACACACACACACACACACACACACACGCCTTGGTGGAAACTATGCAGCAATGAAGTGACGTAACGTTTTCTAGATAACTTGAGCGAGAAATTCGGATCGAAAATAAATGAACTTTGGGATAACTTTGGTACAGATTTCACGTACCCGGGCAATTTGCCCGCCTACGTCGAGGAGTACTTCGAGGAGCAAGAGGGCCGGAGCCCGAGGCCGGCGACGCAGCCGGCGCGCATCCAGTGCCTTCCGCAGCCCGGTTCGTAGCTAGGCCCCCCGTCCGAAAAGTCCCCCTTTTTTGCTGACCGCTCTGCCTGCCCGCAGGTCCGTTCCTGCCATGCCGCGACCTCTTCGACTGGTGGACGCTGCGCTGCGGCGTCTGGCTCGTCTTCCTGCTGGCCATGCTGGGCAACGGCAGCGTCGTCTTCGTCCTCGTCTTCTCGCGCAGCAAGATGGACGTGCCGCGCTTCCTCGTCTGCAACCTCGCCGCCGCCGACTTCTTCATGGGCCTCTACCTCGGCATGCTGGCCGTGGTCGACGCCTCGACGCTCGGCGAGTTCCGCAAGTACGCGATCCCCTGGCAGATGTCGGCGGGCTGCCAGCTGGCCGGCTTCCTCGGCGTCCTCAGCTCGGAGCTCTCGGTCTACACGCTGGCCGTGATCACCCTCGAGCGGAACTACGCCATCACGCACGCGATGCACCTGAACAAGCGGCTCTCGCTCAAGCACGCCGGCTACATCATGAGCGCCGGCTGGACCTTCGCCCTGGGCATGGCGGCGCTGCCGCTCCTCGGCGTCTCGGACTACCGCAAGTTCGCCATCTGCCTGCCATTCGAGACGAGCGGCCCCGCGGCCATGGCCTACGTCGTCTTCCTCGTGCTCGTCAACGGCCTGGCCTTCCTCATCCTGATGGGCTGCTACCTCAAGATGTACTGCGCCATCCGGGGCTCCCAGGCCTGGAACTCGAACGACTCGAGGATCGCCAAGCGCATGGCGCTCCTCGTCTTGACGGACTTGCTCTGCTGGTCGCCCATCGCCTTCTTCTCGCTGACCGCCACCTTCGGCCTGCAGCTGGTCAGCCTCGAGCAGGCCAAGGTCTTTGCGGTGTTCGTGCTGCCGCTCAACTCCTGCTGCAACCCCTTCCTCTACGCCATCCTGACCAAGCAGTTCAAGAAGGACTGCGTGCTCATCTGCAAGGCCATCGAGGAGTCCCGGGTGACCCGGAGCATCGGCCGCTGCCGGCACAGCTCCAACTTTAGCAACCGGCTGAGCCCCGCCAACACCAACAGCCTCGTCGACCGGTCCGCCGGCTCGCGCGACCTCAACCTCCTCCAGCATCCGCACCAGCCGCAGGTGAACGCTTACCAGCAGCAGCAGGCCACCTGCGTCTGCGGCAACAGCGCCCGGCTGATCCTGGAGCGCGGCCAGTCGGCCAGCTCGACGACGACGGCGGCGGTGCGCTGGTGGCAGGCCAACATCAGCTGGCCCTGCTCCAAGAGCCAGCGGCAGCGGCGCAACCTCGCCGGCGACCCCTACGCCTACCGCATCGCCGCCGAGATCCAGCAGAAGCAGCACAAGCGAGCCTCCTCCATGTCCTCCAGCGAGAACTACTCCTCCTCGCGCTCCGACTCCTGGAGGCAGCATCATCGCTGCGGCATTCCCCTCAGGTACTCAAACCCGTAGCGCCCCGCCCCCCCCCTCTCTCTCTGGAACTTACTTGAGCTCGATTTCAAATCCACAGGCTGCTCGACCCGAAGCGCCGCACCTCCTCCTGGCTGATCAGCCGCAAGCCGTCCCAGGACTCGAACCTCAGCTCCTCGCGCAACGACTCCTCGGGCTCGGGCAACACCGCCAGCACCAGCACCTGGCGCGTGACGCGCTCGAGCAGCTCCCTCGACAGAGCCAAGCCCCGGCTGACCCGGCAGATGGCCTTCCAGGAGCCCGACTCCCCGGGCTCGCCCGGCAGACTGGCCGTCCGACTCCTGGCCACCATACCCTCCGCCGCGGAGATGAGCGAGCAGTGCGACGAGGAGAGCTCCGCTCTGGCCGAGAAGGAGGAGGAGCAGCCGGACGCCGACGACGACGAGGACGACGGAGAGGCGGTGAAGATCCGGATCAAGGACAGCGACGAGTCCTAGCTCCGCGCCGACGCTTTCTTACAGCTCAAATTTACGGGCAGAAAATAGCGATGAAAAATGAACGCAGAATGAACGGAGGAGCTTTTTTCGAGCTCAAAACGAGCTGACACTCGTTACTGAGCTTCGTCATTGCTTCCCCTAATCTCACGATTTATTTTCTTTACAGTGTACTCCACACTCGTTACGATAGATTCTTCATCGGTAAAAGCTCGCGTTCGTTGAGGACGAACGCGAATCTGGGACGCGAGGCCTCGAGCACGCGCAGCCTCGGCGATAGCTACTCGAACTGCCTTTTCGATGTGCGACCGTGTCCCCGAGAATTTTCACGACTAACTTTGACTGAATTTTTAGCGGACAAGGCAAGCTCTGCTGGAGCGACTACCAAAGAGGGATAACGGATTCCTGTCTCTGTGTGTGTGTGTGTGTGTGATTCTAAGTCAAGAATGGACAGTTTCGACGCTTGGTTTTGGACTCGAGGACATCATAATTCATTCAAAACAACCGGAAGATTCCTATTTTACGCAGCATTTAACGATTTTTTTTTTTTTTTTTTTTTATACTTCGTCCGACAACCTGGTGTTCCGTTTGTATAAAGTACAAAGTAAGAAGAAGGGCGGCTTCTCTGTACATATAGGTATATACGTCTAACAATACTCCAATATACGAATGTTCGCAGTAATTTATTGTAAACTTCATATTCGCAAGGTTCGCAAGACGCAAGCGAGAGCTTCGGTATATTTTGCTCTCAACTATAAGACTGAAAAGCACGTTAGGGTCTTCGGCATATAAGCGAGAGTGAGTTCAACGACGCGATGTGTATAGCAGCATTCCAGAACTCGATTCTATCTCAACAATATATAAGTTTTAATTAACGGAGAAAAAAGTTTCGACGCGTATATACATCGTCTCGTGAAAATACTTTTTTACGAGTAGAGTAAAAAAAGCACTGCCTCGCGAGATAAACAAAAGTGCCGCAGCGCAACGTAAACCCCTAGGCTCTTACAGATTGTCCTTCTAGATATAGTTCACCCTTTCTAAACAACGAATCTCATATGCTATTGTAATATTACGTAATCTCTTGACCAAATAATCTGTATTCAAGGCTATACTATTCCCCTCCTTCAGTCGCCACTTACTCACTTACACCTGAGACGACCTTCTCCAGCGTATATTCTCTATTCTAAATGTATTATGTAGCCCATGAAGAATTGTACACTTTGTGTGATATATGGCTATTTATTATACGCATGTTTTACAAGAGCGACGCTTATGTAAAAAAGCCGATCGCTTTTGGCACACACTGCAATTTGGAAAGTATGCCTTGCGTGCGCGTACAACAGAAGCGATCGGCTCTTCGAACACGACAATTACAATCGACGGTAGTATATTTGTACAATATATTTGTATTCGATAAGAGGCGTGGACGTATGCGCGTGTGACTGTACATGCATATAAAACGTGCGTGAAAGAGGCGGATATGGGCGGGAGCCTTGGGAGCGGCGCTGGATATTTTGAAATCTTCGAAACGCGCGAAAATGATCAAGTGCCAAAAAAGTAGGGCAGTGCCGCCGTGTATACACCTACGATGAAAAAAAGTCTAATTGGATTTCAGATGCGAGTCAGTCACTGCGGTCCTCGGCAATGAAGTCATCCGCGGATGACCGACGCTTTAGTTTCATGCCAGCTCTTACTCATGGGCGAAAAGAAATAATCTCTCGCATTCAAAAGGTCGCAGGGCGCTGATTTAAAATCTCATCCCGCCGCCGCCGCCGCCGCCGCCGAGAGAAAAGCGTAAATCTGCACCTGCGCGACAGATATATGTATCGGCCGCCACCGTTGCGGTGAAAGTAAGAGGAGAAAGCTCTTTCATATAGGTACACCTATAAGCAATACGTACACGAGCGAGAGGTTGGAGTCGCGGCCAAATGTTGCGACGAGGGTTGGATCGAACACAACGAATGGATTTCTCTACATATACGCACGACAACGAATTCAAACTTGACCATGTAAATTTTAATGTTGTTATTCTTGTCTCGGTGTAATGTTGCGAGACGTCTTTTACAGACGAAATAGCTACTTATACATTTTAAAGATTCTACTTTATATCCATAAATTATTCGCATGACGTACGAGGAGATTGTAAAATACGGCTGGGTGCGAGTGGTTTGAAAGCATTTCTATCGTAATGTATACCTACGGATATGTAATTTCTATTCTAACATAGTCGTTTTATATTTAATACGAACGAGCAGGTGGATGTTTATGAAAATCTAGTCTCCGTCGCTGCAAGTCCGCGGCACTGATCAAAATTGCCTATCCGCATTGTTTTCATTTGATCGAAATAAACAGCGACGAGGCTCAACCAATTATAGGCGATCTTCATTACTTCGCACCAGAGAGCCTAATCATCGACATCGTGCTATACGTGTGCGTCCCAGTGATGCAACGTTCTCGTAATTATCAGAATTTTGCGTAATTTCCCGCGCTACTATATTGCGCAAGGACATGCAGTTCCGCGTTTGGCTTTTGTTGTTGGAGTATAAGAAGAGAATATTGCGGAGCTGAGCTAGATTCGAAGGAGCGCACTTTATCTTCGTCGGAAAGTAGACGGATAATAAAATGAACAAGACAAATTCAACTGCGTATTCGTTTATTCTGGAAAAGTTCCACTTTGTTTTGCTTTTCTTTGTTTCGATTATTTTTTTTTTCTCGTTCATTACAATATATGTATACGCGAGGGAAGACGCGCGCACTGAGAAGCTGAAATCAAATGGACGTACGGATTCATACGAATGGCGAATTATAATATTATTAATGACAGGGTCGGTATAATGATCGAAGATTTTGATTTAATTTCTTCCTTTTTTTGTCACTAATAGTATTAAGTATACATGGATATAAGTATAATTATAGCTGCGATTACGAAGGAAATAAGTAAAATCAATACTTTTCAATCATCACGTGGATATTATATTGTGTTACTATCAGTTATAATAGCTCGATTAAAAATAATAAGATTCTCTGCACTTCGCATGGATAAAATAACTACGATAATACAATGTATTTTCGATTAAAATTTTACCTTGATCGTAATATTAATATATATATATCTAATAATAAAAAGAGAGGCAAGCATCGGGTACATTTGTATAATTTTTTTTTTCACTTTTTTCTGCGGATCCAGATGCTTACACACGTGTATATATAACAATATATTCTCTACTATTTTCGATATAATCTGTTATTGCCAAATCCGCGGGTAAAAACTACGCACAGCGAGAAATACACACCCTGAGAAAAAACCGTTCTGGTTGATTTTTACCTTTCATCGTTCGTCATGTTTTTCGATACTACATTGTCCGCGATGTGCAAAATGTAGGGCTAGAGTCCGTGTACAACGCTGAACTGTCCTTTGGCATACATTTGGGTTTTGCCGAAGCATTTAGAAATTACATCATATAACGAGCTTTATGTCGTATAAACATAAAAGTTAACGAGATTCGCTATAACGCTGAATTGTTTCGTGTAGCAACAAAGTTTGGATCACCTTAAGTTACGAATGAATTAGACTATCAACCGAATAACTTTATAACGTATAGATATTTTGCAAGTTTATCGGAAGTATTAATTAACGATAAATTACTACTACATTTTTTTTCGACTTCATATCCAATCCTTTTTATGGCAACAGTTCACTGAACTGCGTATTTACTTGTATTGTTTTATGATGAGTTGGTATAGAGATATTCCCTCGAACCAAGGAGGTTTGCGTGTCCAGCACTACTAATAATAAATGAAGAAATTGAATTCCGAATAAGACTACTTTTGTTTCCAATTTTTAGTAAATTATTTATGGACGGATCCGATATTTTTTTAGATTGCATATTTCATTCGCTTATAAGAAAAATTGATCCATCGCCTGGTGTTCAAACGATAGTATTTATTGTCCTACTTCGCAAACATAGCATAATAGTAATAATTGCAGTTACGATAATAAATTAATCTAGGAATAACCTTATAGTAATAAGTGCTGTACAATAACTAATTTTAACGCATCTATCTACAGGTTGAGTAATAACTCTTTGCGAAAAAATTCTCAGCTTAAGTGGTACAAAATATTTGTAAATGTCGAAAGGTAGGTCGATGTTTGTAGTTTCGAGTTTAAATTTGAATTTCGTCTACGCATAGCAATCATTATTTTCGTAAAGAAACGTTAAAATATATTTTAGAAGCGTTGAATCGGAAGTAGAAGTTTATTTATAGAAGCACTTGTATCAAAGGCTGATCGAGATTAAAACTTAAAATAAAATGATGCCAGAAAAAGTGACTTGCGCAAATAAACAAATTTAAAGCGAGAGAAAAATAAATAAATAATAGCGAAGGAGAATATTTTTAAAGCGCCAAGCTACATAAAAAAAAGTCACGTATAACAAAAACACTAATAAATACCAGAGCTTTTGTCGTCGCGAAAAGATCGCTCGTGCTTCCATAATTACTAACGATAATAATTTGTGCAGGAAACTTTTGGTCAAACGTTTTTCTCGCCAAAGTCTTTTCCTTTTGGTTTCCCCTCTAAGAAAACATTAAATATTACAATTTGCATCTCCGAACGAGTCGTTTTTCCTGCCAAAGGTACAAATTACCTATAGCAATTGTTTTACACAGTCTCTGGATATAATATTTCTTCGTTACTACGTGTATATATCGAGTCTTTTTTATGTAGTTTTCTCTTATAAAAAACACGTACATAATAATTTCTAAAAAAAATTTTCTTCCTATTCGCGTGTCATGCCCATTGTAACAATTACATTCCTCGTCTCCGTAATCGCGCGCGTATACGGTTTGTGCTGAACTTTCCCGAGTGCATGTATCAAACCCCTATGGATTACAAAAAGTAAGTCGTTCGCACAAACGTCGTGTGCCGCGCAAATAACTTCGTCGCAAAAAGCGCGGACGATCTTAAGCTAGAAACTCTCCTCGTCGATCGCTGTGCTACATTGCTAGTCCAGAAAAAATATTGTCGTTTCGCGGTGATACGCGCTCCGAATATTAAAATGTGTGTACAAAACCGGTCGCCCTGCCCGATCGACGACTCCCTCCCCTATTGTCCACCTGTCCGTCCGTTTTTTAAGTACTCGAATAACGAAACCAAAGCGTTTATAAAAACTCGTCTATTATAAAAAAAAAAACAAAAAAAAATTGAAGTACACGTGCTTACAGAACAAAATCAACGGAGAATAAACAGAAAAACGAAGCGTAAAATTTCGCGTGACACAAATACATATCGAATAATGAGAACAACAATGATAACAAAACTAAGTCTCTACGTATATACTCCTCCCCTCCGCAAAACGATTGCACATCAGCGGTTTGCTCGCACGTCTCCTCGTCGATCCGGCTTCGCGACGATATCCATCGTGGTGTGCTGTACAACAAGAAGAAATCATCGTCGGCGTCGTCACAATCGTGTCCTCGCGAGTAAGCAGAAGCGCCCGAGCTTGCGGGCCTCCCGCTTGAGCTTGAGCCAGCATCACGAGGGCTTGTTCTTGCTCTTGCGGAACGCGGGGAAGTGGAGCTTCCTGCGTCGGCGCTTCATATCGTCGTTGTCGGCCGTCGAGTTCGAGTCCGTCGAGAGGGTCTCCTCGTCGAGCGACATGACCGTCGGCAGGTCTCTCAGCGACTTCTTCAGGGTGCTAAGCCTGCCGAGCTTCTCCACGGAGCCGCTCGCGGCTTGCTCGAGCGAGTTCTCCGAGTAGGACGTCTTGGTGAGGAATGATGAGGTAGTATTAGAAGCGGTCGTGGTCGCGGGGACGGCCCTCTCGTCGGCGAGGATCAGGTTCGTGTCCTGGCTGACCGAGCGGACCATGGTGCTGCTGCTGCTGCTGCCGAGGACCTTGTCCTCGGGGATCTTGTCGAAGGCCGCCAGCAGCCTGTCCTGCCTCGGGACCAGCGGCATCGGCGTCGTTGTCGTTGTCGGAGCTGCCGCGGTCGGCGCCAGTGCCGGGACTGCGACCGGCGACGTGGGGCTGGACTCTTCGAGCCCGTCACCGAGAGTAAAGTGCACCGCCTCCGGGGGCGTGTCCTTGCCCCCGGTTTCGCTGCTCGATGAGTCCGGCGGTATCGAGGACTCCTTCCAGCCCAGGCTTTCCGGCAGACCTGCGAACATCAAGTCGTCTACTTATATAGCACGGTAGCTCTCGAGAGCTGCCGAGTTTATGAGCGCTCGTGATCGTGCTGTGACTGATGATTGTACGATTATGCGGGCAAGGTCGAGGACGACCGGTGGTTTGCTAGCTTTTTTGTTTTTTAATCAAATTTAAAATCGCGCGCTCGTGTGTACTCGCTATGGCGATACAGAAAAAGACATCGCCGTTGCCTCCTTTAAAGTAAATACTGCGTGAATCAGCGCGCACGCTTTCGAGTCAAGGATGCCTGCGGCGGGCAATCGACTGAGGAATTAATTGTCTAATGAAACTGAGATTGCGCGATAATAGCGTTATCTTATTTGGGTTAGTAACGCCGGTGTCAATATTCCGAGAATCAGTGGATGCTTTGCATTATGTAACGTTAGAGCCGCTGAATTTTCAAGATTAGACCAATAAATCGCTAGAAACCACCAGCTTCCTCCGCAGGATGTCGTTTATCTGCGGTTAATACAAATGTCGATATGTGCAACATAAATACACACGTGTTACAAGTAATGATTGAACAAATAAATAAATAAAATGAAATAAAATAATAACGAACGCGCAGGAATACTTATATAAGATGTATACAATTTTGTTAAAGACACATTGATTCTGATGAACAAAGGCTTTCCCTAAAAACAAATAATGAACATTGTAACAAAACGTTGATATATGCGGTAGTTTAAAAAGAACAAAGTGACGTGAGTTTTTCTTGAAAATTGTTTTTCTCAAGTTCGCCGCAGCACTTTTCACCAGTAAGATGAATTTTATGATTTGTTTGGTCGATTAAGATTAATGACGATATCGGTGAAATGACGCAATTCGTAGCGTGCGATGCGGTTGGATTCATATCGACCGATTGCAATCTACGAAAACTATCGAGCGCACACAATAAATAAAAGCCTTTAGCTGCTCAAGTTAGTCGTGTTATTTTTTTAAAATTGTCAAAGAGTAGGTTAATGTGAAAAGCAAAGCCCCATTCTCTAGGGTGAGCATGCAAAACTGTTAATATAGTATAATACACGGAGAAAGCGCAGAATGCAAAGCGTAATCGTCGTACAAATACTTAACCGGAATAAAAACAAATATCGAGTGCGATGCGCAAATGTATGTACAATAAATGAAAATAAAAATTTAACTTGATCGAGCTCAAAAGCGTTATTAATATGCCACGTCTATGCAACTTGTTCAAAGTAGGTAATGTTTATGTACAAAATCAACTTTTCCTCTCAGTTCATGTAAAGTTTTCAAATTAATTTATTAATTAAATTATGAGCTACGGAGTAGTTATATATATATATGTACATACATTAATTGATAAAATAGCATATACAAATGGATAAAGATAATATATATGCATATTTACGCCGTAGGTAAAATTATATATGTGTTTGTATACTCTGTAATGCAATTACAGTTCACAATAGCATATAAGAAATATATAATAATTGTAATAGTCGCGCCTCGCCTCCTCGCGCAGCGATAGTAAAGATTCATCCCAAAAAAGTTCTATCACAATCTACAGTCTAAAGCTCGCTAAAAATTCTGCTTCTCTTTTCTTCACCTATGTACACATCCTCCTCAGTGCCTATCGCTGTCATTCTCCTCCTTCTCACCTGGCTTGTACAAAAGTCTATATTCATTATATACATGTACAAAAAATGCGTCTGTATAATCGAATCTGACATGTTTCTCATCTCTCTTTCTGCGACATTCGGAACAATTGATCAGGGGCCACTTGCACTTTTGCAGCGAACAGATGCAAGATGCGTGGCGTATTAAGAATCAAGTTCGTGCTCGGTAAGTACGGCTATTGGGTTCGTTGCACTTTCGGTAAGATATTTTTTTTTTTTTTCATTTTACGCCTATGACTGCATGTGCGAGTATTGCCGAGAAATTTTGAAATACTGCTCCGTTTGGCGAAAAAACTTATTAGTCACTCTGATAAAGAAAAATACATGCAGCCGCACGCACTAATAAAACGTCTACGTAAAACCTAACAAGTACGATATTTTATGCATTGTATATAAGCAAGTAGTTAGAAATTCAGATTAACCACTTTCCTCTCGTCTGCTATCCATTGCATAGCTTTGCTAGTATTAAAAAGTAAGTAAAGAGATTCAAAGAACAAAAAGTGGATTGATTCAAAGCTTTGCTCTGACATGGTTATCTTATTTAAACTAATAGGAAATGCACAGATTAAGGCACAGATTGCAAGACTTTACGGAAAGTCTTCCTCGTCATTTTGCTATTGACTCTTATTTGTACTCTAGAAAAATGTACTATAAGTAACGGAATTGTTACTCGAAAATTTCATTATACGTAAATCTAATGTATTCATGTGGAATCTAGGGATGTTAGTTATTTCTGTTACAAACATACACTTTTGCTGTGGGTGTTCACTGCAAACGTGTATTAACAAATTAATAAGTAAAGCGCACATTTATTAATTTGTAATAAAGTGGTCCTCTCCACTACTTTTGGGTACTGATGGATGTGCCGTTTCGACGAACAAAATAATTTAAACAAAAATTCACTTGGCACTACTTTGTTTTTGTAAAACAAGAAGAATACGATTCTAAATTGATGTCGCTACCATAAAAAGTTGTCGTTGTGCGATGGACCAAAAACCCATTACAGTGCAAAAAAAGCAGTGGCTTCACCAGAGGAAAAGTGGAGAGGATATAATATACAAAGTAAGTCGAGCAAAAATCAGTCAATTGGAGTGGTCATGGTTGTCCAATTCCTGCTTACCTGCAGCACCTGAGACAGACGGCGTATATAATGAGCTCACATCATCATCCAAATCATCTTGGCTACTAAGGCGTCCTGGAACACGAAGACGAGAGGTCTTGTTAATATTAAACGGATACGAAAAAGAAGCTTGCATCTATTTATTCGATCATTAACTTACCCCTAAATCCAAGACTCCTGCCATTTGGCGCTCCTCTGTAAAGTATATTTTCCAAATAAGATAGCCCGTTGTTATTTATAATATTAAAGCCACAGAGAAGTTCAATTGCTTTCCAGCGGTGTACTCGTTCTTGTAACTCGGCTGTTACTTCGTTTAATGCTGTTCTGGCTTCTACAATACTTTTATCAACTTCATCAATTGATTTACCATGCGTGGACACAAAGGCACCGACTAGGCTAGATCTTTTCTTCCTCAATTTTTCACACTGCAACAGAAATAATCCCTATTAACTTGCGAATCGAAACTATATTTAGTAATTAATGTCATCCATCTCGTTCTAACTTACAGCTTCTCTTGCACTTTGGAGCTGCTTTTCAGCACTCTGTTTCTTCTTCATGTAAGACTTATTCTCTATTTCATGAGTTAATTGCAGCCAGTGTTGCAGACCAACAGGGGGAGAATAACATCGATCTTCTAGTTCTCCTTCTGCTCTTTGCAATTCCATTTTCAACATCTGTAAAAATAAATTTGGCACATAAGATACCAGTTTGTGGTAAAACAGATTATAACATTTATATCTGACTCACTTCAATTTCTGCCTTTAGCTGAGAGACCTCGAGGTCGGAAGAGGATGTATTTAATCCCATACTTTCGTCTTTCAGACGTTTTTCCAAATTCTGTTTTTCCGTAGTGGCACTTTCTTGTTCCATTTTAACGATTTCAAATTCCTTCTGCAAACTTTTTAGTTCCAGTTCTGCTTTGTGAAGACTCTCCATGTCTTTCATCATACGGTGCAGATCTTTCTGAGAACTCTTTTTTTGCTGATAGGCGTACCAGCATCCAATAAGTGCTCCAAATAACAGCGTGATCAAAATTAAATCTTTCAAACTGTGTCCAGTGTCTATAATAATCAAAATGAATGAATATTAGTGAACTGCTATAAAGCCTCAAAAACTTGCCTTAGATATTAAGCTTTACCTTTTGGAGGCCCAAATAAGACAACGTCCATTGCTTTTAGAGCAATTTTTTGCTTGTGTATCGGATCTTTGATTCCCAAGACATTACCAAGATAATGCATATTGTTCACAGCCAGCCTAGAATCGTGCAAATATATAGTTACTGGTGCATCTATTTGACAATTAATAATATATAGTTTTACTTACCTAGGAAGTGTAGCTCCTGTAACTCTGTGTTGAATAAAAGTAGGAACATACTGAGGAAGCTCTACATTAGTACTCAGCCACTCTGATGTTTGTTCTATGGTCCAATTGTGAACCTAAAGAAATACAAAAGACACATGCTTAATTAAATAAAATTCTTATGCTTTAAACACCATTTCTTAGTGATAGCTGTAATACCTCAGATCTGAGCCAAGCATCCCATAGTTCTCTGACACTGATGTGCATATCATCGTTGTGATGAAATGCTCTCTGCCTCCTTTCGTATCCAGCCTCATATTGCAACTCCTCCCTCAGAAACTATGGCAAATGGAAAAAGCTCGATAAGCTAGCAATCCTCGCAAGCCAGCAAAAGCAGCAATAAAAACACGTTACTTACATCATCAGACTCAGACAGATCTATGTTACCATTGGCATCATCATCCAGCTGGCTGTGCAGCGACTTGATAGCCTCCAATCCCAGCCGATCGTTGGAAGCCATGGTAATGCATGCCAGGTCATCGTTACAGGAGTCCGCAGTCCCTAACAATTACACAAGCACTTGATCAGAACTCCTTGCTCTTGAGCTCTTGAGCCCGCTTGAGTCGCAAGCTGCTAACAGCTGTGCAGGTCAGCAGCACGAGCCAGAATACAATTGGACAAGGAAATGGCAGCATAAACTTACGGTCTCTGCTCTCGTGGGCGACAGCCTTGGCAAGGCCGTCGCTGAGGCTGGCCGAAAAGGAGGCGACCTTGGCCGTGGGCGAGGGAGCCGTCGCGCCGGCGGTCTGCTGGTGATGGCTGTAGCTGGGCCCGGAGTCGAGGGCGCCGCCTCCGGCGATCGCAACCTCGAGCCGCCAGCAGCAGAGCAGCAGGAGGATCAGGTCGGCGGTTCGCATTTTAGGTTAGATCCGACTCGTCCTCCTCCTCCTCCTCCTCGTCGTCTTCCTCGTGTCCTCTTCGCAGCCCTGGGCGGCCGCCTCCTCGTCGTCGTGCCGCCGCTCGTCTCGCCAGGAGGGATCGCGATGCTGTTACTTGTTAGTGCTGCTGCTACGGCTGACAACGACGTCCGCGCACTGATGCTGCGATTTCGATTCGCGGAATTGTAGCCTGCTGTGCACACACTCGCACTCACTCGCTGCTCCGCGGACGTAAGGACTGGTGTCAAGAATACAGTCGTACTCGGGTATCGAGTGGCAGACGGGGGCCCGTCTGCGACGACTGTCCCAAAGCTGTCGAGCCCAGGGCTGTGCGAGAGAGCGCGCGCGAGGCAGAGAGAGAGAGAGAGAGAGAGAGAGAGAGACGACGACGACGATAGCTCGCGCGCGGAGTATGCGGTAGGGAGCGAGAGGCCCGATAACTCTTGGAAAATTTCGCGGACACAAACAGTTCTAATAATAAATACCGTCGCGAGCGAGCGCGAGAGATGCAAAGTGGAGTAATGTATCCGCACACTCTCCCGAGAGCTGCTGCTGCCGCCGCTGCTACGATGAAGAGGACGTGAAGAGGGAGAGAGCGAGAGAGGAGGTATATTATTAATCGAAAAGGAATCGCGCGAGAGAGAGAGAGAGAGAGAGAGAGAGAGAGAGAGAGAGAACGCGGATTAGCTGATGATGCTGCTCGCTGTGCTCGAGAGTCCGCGTAATGCGTCACGATGCACGATATAGCATACTATAAGTACGTGTGCAGTGTGCATGCGTGTGTCTGTCTGTGTGTGTATGCGTGATGCTGCAGGCACCCTCACCTCTAACGACGTCTGCTCGTCAAGGTTAATAGCGCGAGCGCTCAGCCCTCTTTCTCCCTATCTCTTTTTTTATCATCTAATCCGTTCCGGAACGATATTGCGCACCGCCGCATCGAAGGAAGCACAGCACAACGGGCGGATTCGTCACTTCGTACCTACATGCGTCCTCGGCGTAGGTACTACTACGCGGATACCTCCGCTGCTGCAGGAGCCGAGGATAGCCGCTCACTAGCCAGCGCCGCGACAATGTCGCTCTATGTATGCGTGCCGCGCGATACGAAGATCACGCGTCTCTGTCTGCGTGTATGTTATTCGGTACTAGCCGCCGACGACGCATGCATATATATATATGACTGATATATATGAGGCGCGAGAGAGAGAGAGAGAGAGAGAGAGGGACGTCATGCACGTACACATACGGGCCGCCCCCCACGTGCCTACTTATATATACTTGCTCTCTTTCTCTCTCGCTCTTCTCTAGCCATATATATACTCATGCACGATATGCGCACGTACCAGCTGACTCGACTCAACCCTTCAGCGGCGTCGGCTGCTAGGGGCGACTGTCTACCTACTGCACACAAAACTCAAAGATACGGAAGAAAGAAAATAGCTCAACGGCACGCCAGTATGAAACCTTTCCTTTCCCTCATATTTGTGTCATCAATGACAATCAAAAATGTAGTCAACCTATTTTATATGGTAAAAAGGAATGTCAGAATAATTTTTACGTTTTGTCGTCGTCAATCAGTATCAATCAGTTTCAATGTGCGGTGCAGTTTTGTTTTAATTGTTTTCACTTTGTTCACTTTGTCAAATAGATATTTGTTCGGGGAAAATGTTGGTAGTATTGTCGGCGCATGCGTAGTCAGCGCACCGCGGAATTCAAATATCAAAATAAAAATGTTAATATTGCGAAAAATTACTGTCAAATTCAAATATTTAAATTAATGGTATTAATTAAACGTATAACTTTTATACATACTGTAGCATGCCCGAAGTACTCGACATTTGCACCGCACAATAATTTGACGACGTTTCGTCGCCCGCGCGATGGCACCACCGGGGGCTTCCGAAAAGGTAGGAACTATATAGCTAATATAGCTAATTGGTTGTGAATAGGTGTAGCCGTGTAGGTATTAGCATATATTACATTATAGGTAGTTACTCTATGCACGCACGCGCGAAAAATCAAATGTATCAGTGTGCGTCATACTGGGTGTTTTCTCTATACTAAGTATAAGTAAGTATTTGCGGCCGCGCGGACAGCGACAGCGCGAGTGAAGGTTGCGCCATTCTTATTAGTCGACCGCGCGGATCGAAAAATTTCACGGCGCCGCGAGCCGCGACAAAAGCGCGCTTTGATAGATCGTCGGACCGGATATTGTTCTATGGCTCTGTCGTTTTTTTTCGGCTTTAGTGAGTATATATCGCGCTTACACAGTTTTGTACTTTCGGATAGGTAAATTTTTAACGTCATGGCCATGTTTCTCGTCTTTGAACGTCTTATTTACGAATTCATTTTTTGATGAAGACGCCAAGAATCATTTTAAATGCGTCAAATCAAATCGCTGCACGCATACGGCATATATATATATATATATATAGTTGACAGTTGAAAGGCGCGAATTTTAAACTATACACATCGTTACTTGTCACCCGCATCTATGCATTCGGACAAAGACGTACCCTTTAGATCAATTTGTATCGCCGCCTCCGGAATCCGGAAATCGCGCTCGAATTCGCTGATGCCGTCATCATTCCTCATCTTCACAGCATCCTATAATTTGTATTATACTCGTTTGAGGCCTTTAAGTACATCAGTGGAAGGGGGAAAGAGAGCAGAGCAGCTGATCACCGAGTGCGCTGTTGTTGAGGGGCTTAGTTGATGGTTGCGGGTCTTTGTTGTCAATCAAGCGTGTTTGGTTATGTTTACGTCCTGCGGTACTCCATCGAGGAAAAATGAGCTTCCACCAGAGCTGCGCGGAAAACTGTTCTGCAACGGCTGACTGAGAAGAAGCGACGCCGGCGAGGTAATCCGCGTCACACTTTACGAGTCATGGAAGCGAACGAGGTGTGAATGTTTATCGGGCTCGTTACGTGTAAACGTTTCTGTTTACTTGTTTATATCTACTTTTGTCGCACTTACTCGCATGGCAGAATGATGTGTGTGCTACGTGTTTATTTTTTTGGTATCTGCAATGTTTTGTTTGATGCAGACTTGTGGGTGAGAGGATAAAAGATGGCCTCTGCAGAGATGGAAGTTGATGCTGCCACAGCTGAGACAGGCCAGGAGGAGCCAAACATATTGGAGGAGCCGAGCTCTTTAAAGGAGGAAAATAACGATGAAAAGGAAGATGTCTCCGCTGTTCAAAGCACTAGCAAGGCTCTGGACAGCAAAAGTGCTGTGGATCCCAAAAGTCGCATTGCTCGGGGCACCAAGAGGATGAGAGATGCTGACTCTAGTCATTCTGCTGAAAAGAAAGGTGAATTAGGATCTCTTTTAACCTGACTTTTAATGTCATACAAATTGTATGTATTATTGATTTTGCGCAAGTAGAGGCAAAAGATGATCCAGAAGCAGAAGCTAAGATCATGAGGTCACTGAAAAGATCTTGTGAACTCTGGTCTATGGAAGATAAAAATACTTTCTTTAAAGCTGTCAATGAGTTTGGCAAGGATTTTGATGCTCTCCAGAGTTACTTCCTTATACAGGGAAAGAAAAAAGGCTTACCAGAGAAAATGATTAAAAATAAAGAACAAATCAGGCACTTCTACTATCGGACATGGCTGAAGATATCAAAACATCTCAAGTTCTCTGAAGGTCAGTAGTTACATGAAACGGCTGTAAGCAAAGATAGCTTTTTAAAATAATCCGCGAATGTGATTTTCAGATGTTAAAAAAACGTCACAGGAATTATATGGTTTAATCAATTATGGAGAATTGAGAAGAAAGTTACCCAGAATGCACGAAAAGGTTCAAATGAAACTGAACGAGCTAGTCTATTGGGGTTCCACACAAGTTCGGCTGCGAGGAAAAACTATGAGAATCAAAACACCAATATGCAGAGCTCTTAGGAAATTGAACCAATTAGAAGGTAAACAAGTGTAAACTGTACAAAAAAAATAATAATAAATAAGTAAAGATTCGTAAAAGAGAAGTCTGTCAAAATTGAATGTAGTTCAATGACAACGCTTTGTATGTCAACAGGCTGGCAGGAAGATATAAAGCTACCGTCAAGAGTGACAATAGAATTGCGTCCTGGTAATAATCTTACTTGGTGGCAGGTGCAAGCACTGGCAATGAATCCAAGAGTTCGTACTCTAGTTCCCATTCAGAGAAGGCTGTCTAGTATTTTATCATTCTTACAACAACGATGGAGACCTTGGAAAGCTAAAACTGTATGTTTTAAATTCACAGCTATTTACATCTATTGAGAATAACTTTTTTTCATTTCACCTTCAAATATGTTTTAGTCTGCTGATGTTGAAAATCTCATAAACCTGGAGGGCAAGAACATGCGACTTCTGCGCGTGACTCCACCAGAAGGCTGTAAAATAACCTTGCCAGTTGTTAACTTAGGGGAATACTTAACAAGCAACAGTGTCAGCTTAAATTCTTATGAAAATCGACTTGGACTAAAGAGTTCTAGAATTGAATTGTTAGGCTCAATGCAATATCTGAAAGGTGTTGGCAAGAAAAATGTTAAAAAGTACAAAGGAGATAAAAGACTGAGCACTAAGTCTGATGAAATGCCCGACAATAGTGATATTGATCTTCCTGAGTCAAGTGCTGCTCCTACCTCAGAGAAAGTATCTGTTTCAAATGTTGAAAAGCCTTTGGTGGAACAACCATCAACATCGTCCGGTGGTGGTTTTCCTGGTAGAGAAACGGTTGAAAGAATTCGTTTAGGCTGGAATGTAGAAGAAGCAAATACTATAACTGTTGGAGATTTGTTCTTAATGTTTGGACGAGATTCGAAAATCGTACTGGAATACTGGTGGGAATCGCCGGTACGAGAGGCAACGACTGAAAAAACAAATCCGATTGAACAACAGCAGGACAACAGCTTAAGTCTAGCCCTGCAAAAGCTGCTGTCGATTGCTAAGCATAGTTATGGCACGAGCAAGGTATGAATTTGAATAATCAATATATTTAATGTTTATGCAAAGTGAACGATTAATTTTAATTAAACGTGTTTCGCAACGCCTTCAGGGATACGATAACGTATCTGGTAGCAACGAAACAGTGATCTCGTCAAGGATACCATCTACCAAAGAATCGACTTTTAGACGACCGTTGATACCTCAAACCTACCACAAAATGGGTGCTCCAGAAGCCTTTAAAACACAGTTAGACGTACGTTAATCCTTTCTTGAATTGGCTAACAGTGTAAGAAAATGTGAGATGTTATTTGATTTTTATACCAATTTCAGAAATACAAGTCGCGTTTCTCTCGAAGAGGTAGAATCTTGAGGCAAAGAAGTCTCGTAGTGCAGAGGGTGTTGCCCAGTACACCCCAAACACCTCAGCATCAAATCTCATATCCGGAAGTTCGAAATGTCTCTGTTGGCACTAAAACATCTACAATGACTGAAATACCCTCAAATGAGAGCAACATCGACGAGCCCGAGAAGAGAATCGAGCTAACCATAGAAAGTCCTCAGAAGCACTTCTTGAACGTTTTGGAGGCCAGGGCAGGTGGAGAAGTAGCCAAAGTCACAAACTCGAATTCGAGTATTACCAGTGCTATGCAAATCTTGAAAGAGGGAGAGCAACAGTGGTTAAACAGCGAGGTAAACCAGTCAAATTATAATTTTGTTTTTTTTTAATTTCTGCTGAAAAAATGAGCATTACGAAACTATCTTTCGAAAAAGACGTTAGTTTCTCCCGTCAGAAGCAAACGGACATTCAGATTCAGTTGTGCAATCCTCACGTGCGACGTGTATAATTTTAATGAGATGCGCGCAAAATCTTATTTTTGCTACAGGTTGCTGACTTTTCTCTGAGCAGTTTCTTGGGTCAGCTGGAATCTCCGGTAAAAGGTTCGCAGCGAAGTCAAGCAGAAGTTCCTATGATAGAAATAATAAGACCGTCGTCAGATGTAAGTATTTCATCTTACTATTCACTTAAAGTGTAAAAAAAACTCGGAACGCTAAAATTTAATTTCAGGTTGCGAATATGCACTGCCTGATGGGCGAAAACAGCGTAGACTACATGGCAAAGTTTGCGAACTTGGCCTCCCAAATCGCTTCCTCCGAAGAGCAAAAAAAGTAACGGTTTTACAGTGCCATTACCGTCTGATAAAATTTTATAAAGTCTGTGAATAATTATACTTGACCGACGAGATTTTTAAAATCAAGCTACCATTCTGAAGTAAATGACTCTGACAAGTATAAGAATGTAAATATTAATCGTTGTAAATACGCTGTGCAAAGATGTTCATAAAATGTTTTTGACAAAGTTTCTCATAGCTCGTCGCTCGTCATTCCCACCGATTCCATAAAAGACAGTCGAAAGTGATTTTGATATTTCGAATAAAGAGCATCTGGCGCGCCAGACGACTCTCTGTAATTAGCATGAAATTTGACGGAGTGCAATTTACATGCGAGGTATCCAGTCTGAAATCCAAATGCCCCGGCACGTGCAAGAGACAATAGCCATGCGAGCGAGAAGCGACAATAAAGCATACGCACACACATGGGCAAAGAAGGCAGCAGTCGGTGTACACGCATTCTCTTCAGCGAATAAAAAGTAAAAAAAACAAAAAAAAAAAAAATAGAGAATCGTTTCACCGGTGTGAGTATGCGTTGCGACACGAATTCTGAATGATTCATAAGCGGAGTCGGCGGGCCACGTGACGCTTCGCCGCGACCACTCGCCGATTCCATTTCGTTATCATCATCGTTGCGGTGCTGCGAACGTACTTTTTTCCTCGTTCGCGACGACACGAAGGTCCCCGGCATATAAACTCGTTCCAAGCGAGTTAGAGCTCCGAGAAAATCAGTTTCAGGGAAACTCGCGCGAGAGAACATATGCACAGCGCTCTATGCGTTTCTGCGTAAAGCCGAGACACCGACGATGATGCGTCGAGGGGAAAAAAGGGAAGACGGGTTTTCCGGAAAGTCTAGGATGATTATCTCTTCTCTTTTGCGTTGCTATAGAGTCGCGTGGCGGTGAATTACCGTTGGCGCGATACGATTGCATCTCTGTGCTTGGGATTAACGCGTTTAAGTTTTGAGTTGCGATGCTAATTCGACGGAATCTTTTCTTTTCATCGCCGAATCAGCGCAATGTTGAAAAGTATCCTTATTTGCGGATATAAGGGCAGTAAATTTTTTAAAAAAAATGTATTCACAATAATGGAAAGTTTGCAGAAAAATCATTTCACCTCTTGCAAGATGTTGTAATATGCACGCGAGTTCGAGATTTTTTCCGGGTTAGATTTCGGATTGTTTGTTCTTAAATCCATTGTAATTTTATGTTTGCAGACGAAAAATTTAACAGGATTCGGCTCGTGCACATGCGAGAATCATGCAACGCGCCAACGTTCGTTATACGTTTTCATAATAGGTTACGAAATTTTTGACTTTTGATTTGTACCCGATGACCCGCGAACAAATTTCTTTTTCCTCGAACAATCAATCGAGCGAACAACGCGCGCCCCGTCTCATTTGACTTTTTCACCAAGTAAAAATATTTTGGTTCGATTTGCACGATTATCCGCGCGTTAATGCGAAAATACGTAATATCGCGGACACGTGTTCGCGATAACGAGCCGATCATGCGCTGGATCTTCTACAAATTCTGCATTGTCATCGGCGTATTTGTTTTATAACGCGATATTTTATTCATGCATTTCACCGTACCGATTGAAATTCAAAAAATATACAGCGTCATCGTGCTACGAGTAGTTTTCAAGCCCATTAGGCACCTCTCCCTCTCTCGGTCGCGTGCAGTGTCGACGCATCTTTTACACGTATTATTAGTCGTGCGCATACCAGCGCGGGACACGTCCTTTTGTCGTCAGGAAGATTGGCGAATGATGTATTACGACTCGATAATGCAGCTAATTAACGATCGATCTTCAAGCGCCTTATATCTCGCACCCTGGCTCTTACTATACATGTATTGTACTCTAAAAATCATGAATCGTTATGGTCGATAACTTCGACGTATGTACAGATACCGTAGATGTATTTTCCAATCGCTGTCGATGCATTATATATTGCGACACACGCACACCTTTTTTAAGCATCTGGAATCTATTTTGGCCGATCGAAAAAAGCCGAAGAGGAAAGATTTAAGAAATAATAACCCGGCGCGCTAGGACAATGTTTTCCTAACAGCTATATATATATATATAAGCTGCTTTCGGCAGGAAACAAAGTTGTAAATATATATATATATATATATCTCAGCGCGGCTATTTTTAGCCTTTCGCGAATCAAATTATTACCTCGTTTTTGTATAAGTAAGTAGCGTATACGGGCGCTTAGCGATATAAACGCACAAAAGAGGTGGCCACTATTTCAAAGCATATTTGCCTACTGATAAATCCGCTTTACGACCTATACTCATGCATATATGTATACGACAATGTTGTTTGCTTATTTCCGAATATGCGCATAGCTGGTTTAATACAATTGAATCGAACTCACATCGGTTTGTTATTTTTGTTAAATTCAAGATGCCTGGCGCTGGCAGTGAGTAATATCGGCTCTCTCTCTCATTGCGACTGATGTAATCGGCGAACATGACGCGATGAAATAATACGAATTTGCGGCTAATTTCAATCGCGCAGCGTTCGATGAATGATGGATATGCGCGATCGTCTGCGTTATATCTTATACAACATAAAGAAGCTGCTGCGCAGCGCGTGCGGTAAGCGAGTAGTAACGTCGAGGACTGGTACGGCAGGGCGTCGAATCGATTTCGCGATTAATTAATTATCGCGCAGATAATGGCTCATTTTTCTCCCCCCCCCCCCCCCCCCCCCTCGAGCGTGCACTGCCAAGGCCTTCCGCAAACGCATCTTTCGTGATCGAAGCTTCGCTCGGCCTTTGAAATGCAAATCGAAAATCTCGGTTAATCCCAAATCGTTCATCATTCAGCACAGCATGGCCCACTCGAGATCGCCGCGAGTCCCGCTGCTTGAATATATATATTTTTTTCTCCACGCAAAGAATTTGCGGTCAGCCGATCGCATTCAGGACTTTCCGAACATCGGCCGCACGGACGTCATATATATAGCGTCTCTCTGCGTAAGGCCTCGTGTCCGGCAGCGATTGCTTTCTCGGAACCGGGAGAATGGAAGGTTACACAAACACATACACACTGATCCCTTTCCATCGCGACATTTTTGCTGAGTTTTTGCTCGGCTTGTCGCACACTTGTTATTGTGTTGACGCTTTTTCCAGCAGTCTTCATCGACGTATCAATCCAGCCAAAAAGAGGCAGAAAAATCGGCAAAAAGTTCTGTCTGCTGCAGCGCACAACTACTTACGCGAGCCTCGCGCGAAATTCCTCCCTTCCGCGACTGCAATTACCCTCGCGGCTTATATACGCACGGCGGCTCTCTATAAATAAAAACTCGACTCCCTCTCCCTCTCTCTCTCTCTCTCTCTCTCGCACTTGCGGTATCTTCTGACGCGAGCGCGAGTGAGAGGACCGAGCGACGTTTTTGATTGGTCGGCCGGTCGATGCGGGAAATCCCCGATCTCGGACACTCACACACTCGAGCGCCTCGAGTCACTTATACGAGAGGCGTCTCTCTCTCTCTCTCTCTCTCTCTAGCTAGTGGGATTCACTTAAGGCCTTGTGTCCACTCGTCTTGTTTGCTCGCGCGCGCGCGCTTTTTTTTTTTCAATTTAATTTCTCGATTACTTAATTACCGCGCTGGAGATTACGTTTATTATGCGAATCGCGATAGGATTATTGTACAAATTATTAGGTGGACAGTCATCGTACGTGTCAGGGCGTCTCGTCTCCCGCGAAAATAAACACTCTCGCATGCATTGAATAACAGCACCAGCACCTGGAGACAGTCGGCAACAACAGATTGTTCGGCGAAACTGGTTCGAGGCTGTGCACCACCGCGTGCGTCGCCGAGCCGGGAGAGAGAGAGAGAGAGAGAGAGACGAGTATCAAGCCCAAGTGGGGGGGATAGACGCGGCGGCGGAGCCGCGGGAGCAACAGCGAGCGGCGAAGCAGCAGTAGTATACTTAGTAGCCTACGTGCCACGACTGTCGCAGCTCAGAGGAGTCTCGCGACTTTTGACACGCGCGCACCACGCAGTCTTATACCCAGACCGGTCTACTGGCCGAGTATCCTAGGCGGATCGCGATTTTTTTCCTGCATTCGCTCTGCTCATTCATCGAATCGTATCCGTAATATCTGGCATTCGGAGGAGGGAACTCGCCGAGAGAGTTGCTAGTAGTTACCATACCTACTTGCTCGGCTGCAGTGTTTACAAGTGAACGAGGAAAGCTGCGTCGAGTTTTTGTTGTTTTTTTTTGTTTTTTTTTTCTCCTGTCTACCACGTGTCGACGCGGATACACAGGCCGACAGATGAGGGAGCTACCTCAGGAGGACAGCATGAATCCCTTCGCGGATTACGAGAAGACCGACATCTCCAACGTGAGTACACGATTTATCAGCTCGGCTCCTAATCTCCTAAATATCTACGATTGCAACGAGTACAACAAAAACAATCGGAATAACTTTGCCCGTCGCTCAGCTCGCGGCGCTCGGTTTGTTGTGTTTTCGTTTCTGGCGATTGGTACGAGGAAAAGTTTCGCGAGTTATGTAGCGGCCGCTTATAAGTCATACGTGCTTCTCTCGCGCTATCCTTTTTTTTGCAATCTAGTTTACTCGATCATCCAAGCCGGACGCGTTTTTCGTTGGCGATTTTAATTTTTTTTTTCCCCCCCCCCCAATCTCTCCAACGCGATGGACGAGAAGGTGGTGTCGATGAGCCAGGACTACTTCAGGACGTTCGAGGACCAGGAGGATCACCTGCTGCTCGACATGGACTCGCTGGTGCAGCGCAACAACGACGACGAGATGCTCATGTCCAGGATCTACAGCGACAACGCGTCCTCGAAAAAGTGCTTGCTCGGTGAGTTGCGCTTATTATACAAACGATCTCTCGTAATTGCGGAAGATTGATTTTTAATAACGCAATCACGCCACGATTCCTCCTCGCCTTTTCCACACACCGCGGCCGAGTGCGCAGCATTTGCAAGTTTGAAAATTCTTCGACCGGGACAACCTTGCGCGAACCGACGACTATTCGCATATGGTTTTCGGAGCGAGAGCGCGCTATGGGTATATTTACGCCGCTCGCGATTATTCTTTTTCTCCGATGATGCAGAGAGAACAGCGCGGCCGTGTCGTTAGCCCTCGTGTTCGCGTCGCGCGAGATATCGCGTTCTACGAGTTTCTTTCGAAACGCGCTTAATCGCGATGACGTGCGACGCACACTCTCTTTCTCGATCCTCGAGCTGCATTGAAACTTTCGAACGGGGCTGCCGAGAATTAGCCTTAAGCATTCTATCGGCTCTCTCCTGCGATTTCAAATTTCGCCTCTCTTACCAGTTATTTTATTCGAGCCGCGAGCTCGCGCGATGGCACGATTACAGTTTGCATTACAATTGCGTAAAAGTGCGCGCGTCGAAGGCCGTCTGATCGAAAAAAAAAAAAAAAAAAAAATGCGACGTCTATATCGAGCGCCGCATCTTCGAGATCCAGCTGGCGTTGACGCCATTTTGCGTGTTCTTTAATCGGCGCACGATTTCTCAACAACGAATCAGCCCTGGCCGCCGGATTATCGCGCGCGCGGCGGGGGAGCGTGCAGATTCGCACGTATACGGCGAAATCAGTAGTAGCGGACTAGTATCCGTCCGACCCGAGAGCGCAGTGCTAACTGATTTCGCCTCTCTCTCTCTCTCTCTCCGCGAGCGAAGATAATTGACCGGTTATTCTTTCGAATCTTCCCACCGGCTCTCTCGACGATGCGCTTACAAGCCAGGGGTCACGTGTTCGGGGCGTTGGCGATTTTCGCGCCTCGAACGTCACGCGATTTGGTATAACTTTTTTTTTTGCCAACAAACGCGCGTCCTCCGAATTCGCGCAAATTGAATTAAAAGCCACCCAACTTTCATCTCGAGCTTTTTCAAGAACAGCCATATAGAATTGGTAGGAAATAAAGTCTTTTCCCACAGGCGAGGAGACGGAGGCCGAAGTGGACGGAGCTACCTGGTCGTCGAAGCCGATCGAGGACTGGTGCCAGGAGGAGACGATAAACTGGCTGATGACGGCCGCCTCGTGTCTCGGACAGAACTACGGCTCGATCCAGCAGAACCTCGCGCTCCCCGGCAAGGAGCTGCTCAGCCTCTCGCGACACGACTTTGTCGCCCGGGACCCGGTCTTCGGCGATCGGCTCTACAACCTGCTGCACACGCAGGCTGTGTCCAGCCAGTGCAAGAGCGATTACTTCGCGCCGAGGCACGGCGCCGCCTCCAACAACAACGTCGCCTCACACGGGGAGCAGGACTTTGCCAACCGGACGCGCCAGTCGGACAGCTACCAGAACCTCTGCAACAGCAGCAGCGGAGAGGACGAGAACCGGGCGCACGGATCCAACAACGTGTCCGGTGAGTTCCGATGATTCAGCTGCGACGATTGTTTTTGTCGACTCGCGAGAGAAAGAGAGAGAAGGATTGTAGTCACCCGCGTCGACGAGCTTTTTACGGTTGAATCGCGTTCTTTTTTCGCGCTTCCACTTGCTATCGCGCGCGTTGCAATAACCTATTTTCCGGAATATTAGCCTTATGAAATTTAACGATATGATAATCGCTCGCCCGGTGCTAATCACGTGTGTGTGTATATATATATATATGTATGCTGCGCGCGCTGCGGCTTATCGGAATGACAAATTGCGCCAAAGTACATCGCGAGGAAAAACTAGCGTCGCTCGGCCGATGAATTTCGCCCGGAAAATTGTTCGCCGGTATTTTTCTTTTCTTAACTTTGCGCTCGTGGCGTAATTACCGAAGGAACATTTATCTGGATACGTTCGGATATACGTGTACAGTTGTGCAGCTAATAACGAGGATTGTATACGAGCTGACGCGTGTATAGAGGCCGACGCGCGACATCCTTCAAATTTTCAATTAGAGAAAAAAATGTTTACTGCCGTCGTTTTCCGAGGTCTCCGTTTTTAATTACAAGCAATTTTTCACAACGACGATTTGCTCTACAAGCAACTCGCGTACTCTGTGAAAGCATATACGATTGCATTTTAACATCTAACGCTTAACCAATTTAAAAAAAAAAAAAACTTTTTATCTCTTTCAAACGTCTTCGGTCATTATGACACCTGCCTTTTGGATGAAAATAGATATAATTATAATTGTTGCTGACTCGCGTCGTCTGCCTAATATTATATCACGTATGTAAGATAAAGTTAAGGGGGTTCAAGGAAACAGAGAAAAATTTATCTAACAGAATGCGAGCACAAGACAGTCCACCGACGAGTATAAGTATGCAGCAACACAGCCAGATATAATCTATATGTGTTATGCGCATGAGTCAGAAAAATTACACTCACCTATACTACGAGCGTGGAGTAAATTGCGCAGCTCCCAGAGACAGCAGGAGGAAAAAAAGTCCCGAAATCTGGGATGTGTGTGAATCCCAGCGAGGTGTACACAACATCAGGGGGATGTGGTTACCCGGCCGCGCGCCCGCGCCAATACTTCTATACATAGCACATACAGCTCTTTACACGAACCGATAAATTTACTGTTCACAGATGCGGAATCAGATAACAGTATAGAGATATCGACGAAGCGTCCACCGGGAAGGCCGAGGCTCTTGAAAACCAAGAAAAATCGTAAGCTTTCTTTACGCTCTATTACATGTGTTAGGCACTAAATAACACCTTTATAGATATGGATCATCTGTTTGATACTATACGCATATATGTATATGGGCAAATTTATAAGAACGACCGTCAGTGCGTAATGCAAAAATCTATATTAATATTCTTTGTTACTACTTGAACTTATGCGGCATTCGCAGCTTGGAAATATTTGGTCGATCGTCGTCTAAGGTTTTTTTTTTATCGATGGTTGTATAGGAACAAGGCTTTTGTTGCGGATGGATGATGACTGCACACGTCACCTTTTTTTCAACGGTGATTCGACTGATAATTTTTAATTGATGCAGTCTATAACTATGCAAGCAAATAAACTCCGTTACGCACGGACAAAACTACAAGTTTTTGTGGATTTGCTCATATAGTGTCAGAGAATAATAAATATATTGGATACTATTGATGATAATATTTACTATATCGCCCTCGAGTCACTTATAGTATTTACTTTTTAATCGTAAAATGAAAAAAAAAATAGTATCTGCAGGTGACACTTTCGAGTACAAGCTTGCGAATAAAAAAAAAAATTGAAAAAACCTATTCACTTGATCATAACTGTAAATTGTCCGACTATACAAATTCTTCAAACTCACACGTTGCACTATAATGCAATTACTATAAGTTTAAGAAAATATAATAATATCTATCCGCTTCTCCATAGCCACGAGTCAGGGAAAACTTTGGGAATTTATAAGGGATCTGCTGCGCGATCGAAAGACCTGTCCCAGTCTCATATGCTGGGAGGATTATTCGCAGGCGAAATTCCGATTCGTACGTAGCGACGAGGTAGCAAAACTCTGGGGTTCGCGAAAAGGCAATACGAAGATGACTTACGAAAAGCTCAGTCGTGCAATGAGGTAAAGATCACACTCGGTTGCATGCCGTCCACTACTTTTTCCTTTCTTTTTCTTTTTTGCGCCTTAACTCGTGCAGTAGTACTTTCAAAGTTTAAGGAATACATTAAAAGTGATTTAGTACTGAAATGATATATTAACATGCATACAACGACGAGCTGTTGTTGGCCTCGTAATACTATATACTAATACTAACGGTAGTAGTGGTTGATTTTGCAGTGCGCTAATTGTCTTTGTTTTGAAAACTTTGCATGGTAAGCAAATTAGAATCGTTCAATTTTACTGCACGTAGTGTAGTACAACCTAACGTCGGTAGTTCGTGTCTCTTTGGTCGAAGGATGCTTCTGCTGATTTCTGTATTAACATTCTCATAATTGATCCCTTCAGGTACTACTACAAGAGGAAAATATTCCTCCCAGTCCTCGGAAGAAGATTAGTATACCAATTTGGGCCGAACGCGACTGGCTGGCAGACCGACAACCCGAATTTTCGATTCTGAGCTCGACGCGTGCAGTTACACTGCGTGCAGCCCGTGCCAAATAAAATTCCATGTGCCAGAGTCAATTCCGATGACGGATTGAGAAAAGCGTCGCGCGTCGAGTCGCGTCGACATCGAGCCCATCAGCGTCGAGACCAAGCCTCGCGAGCGTACAGTCGCGCCGAAAAGCTCAAGAGTATATATTAATCTTCAAGAAGACTGATTCTAATACATTTCGTGCGATTTTTTTTTCTATTTTTTAACGTGTGTCGTTTGTTGATCGTCGGTGGAACATCGACCGACGGCAATTTGTTATCGAGAGAGCAGAGTATGCTTGTCAAGATATTAAGAGTAAAGTGGACCAGTGTTGTTAAAATTGTTGGAGTTTTTTTGTAATATATTCTATATATATATATATATATATATGTATAATATACATAAGTATGCATAAATATTAAGATCATTTAACAAAGCATTATGGAAGTGCGTACATTTCATAAACCTTTACCTGATGCTAAACTACCTAGCGAAATCCCTACGCGCACATTCATTTTGTCACTTATTGTATACAAGCGATTCATACTATATAGTAACAATGTATAACAGTTGATTCGGTTTATCGGAAGCATGGTTCAAGCAATCACCTTTGTCATTTAAATTGAAAGGTTTTGTAAATTCGTAAATGTATTTGAGTGGCGGTACATAATTCGGTTACTGGAACTCCGTAATAACGTCGAGGTTAAAGTTAGCCTGTCGCAAAACTTTTTTTAAACTCCTGTACTTTGAATACTATTTAATTCTAAAATTTTAACGGCGCGTTACAAGCCCTTTAATTCTTTTTTAATAACGAACAGCTTTTCTCTCTAACTTACTATATCACAGAATTATAAGAGATTTGAATCTTTTTATTTCGGAATAGTAATCGCAAATTCATCGCGAACGCAGCGACTATGGACAAAGATTATTATCATGTATAAGCTATCGTTAAAAAGTCGTTGGTTCAATAGTTTATTCATAAAAGCAATCGAAAAGCTCAAGTAATTTGATCCAAAATATTACCTTGATCAAAGCCCTTTAAATATTGTGTTCATCATTATCGTTAACTATTTTTCAAACCATCTGAATAGCGGTAGCGAGAAAATTATTCATCATAAATTCGTCAATCCTATCTACTTGTGTATATATAGCAGTTGCAATATGCAAAAAAATATCTTCGATCATAAGGATCTTTACAAGTTTCTTATTGAACTGGCGGAATATCGGTAGTTTACTATCTTCTGTTTTCGTTTATCTTTCTTTTAATATTTAACAACCTGTTGGTATTGAGTTTTAATTCTTAAATCGACGATTACTTACTACGTATTAAAGTTTTTCTTACAAGGTACAGTACATTTTTTTTTTTCATATTTTTTCTTCAATTCTGTGGCAAAAATTAGCAAGCGTTCTAAAGGCACGAAATTCGGAAGATTGGAACTATTTTTTATATATATGTAACGCTTCTGTAAAGAAACACGAATCTCGAAAATGAGATGGTAAAATTGAGAATGCATCATAATTTTTTTCCTTTTTTCGGTACTTTTCTGACTTATGCAAAGCTTACTCATGGTCATAAATATATTTACTGTTGATTGTTAAAGCTTATAATGTTAAAACTGTCTCTAACAAACTGGTAATATCCATGCATCAGTTTTAAACTTTCGACTTAAATTTCAAAAGTATGTTTTAAAGATGGTATTGTGCAGCAAAAAAATGATATGGCGTAATTGTGTGCGCGAATCTGATTCTCACTTGCCTTTGCGGAAAATATAGATAGCAAAAATAGGACGTTTTTGGAATATTTCTTCCGAAAAATAGTTAATTCTGTGAATGTGTTTCTGATACGAAAAAAGCGTATCGTGCATCGTACAATTTAACTTACATGTAGAAATAGATACAGTATTTCTAAAGATTGTTAACGCAAATATTTGTGGTCGTAGAAGTGCATGAAACGCTAGCCGTCCGTTTCATTCTTAATCTAGGTAGTAAACTTGACTGGAGTCCTTAATTTGGATGGTCACGATTAAACCTCGGATATCCTTGGGATGTCTTCGACAAATCAATTTGCCTGTCACAATCTCACCTGTGAAAAAATGTTGAAATGTCAAAGCAAATAAATAAAGTGAAGCTAGCAATAATGTTTAGATTAAATATTACCTTCTGTTATGCTGATTGGTTCGCTGAGTGAAAAGACCGTCTGCTTCCAGTGAGTTGGAGTTGCATGTGGTCCCGTACTGAAGTGCACAGGATTATCCAAGTCGAAAAATACATCGAAATAACCGATAATTGCTGTTAATGAACCACTTCTCTTGACAGTAAGGCTGAACGGTGATACAAAGTTTACGCAATCGGTAGTTACTTTGTAGAGATCAAAGGATTGTATTTCAGCGACGTTCGTCACTATGTCCTGAGCATTGCAAAATTCAATGCTCGGCTCTCTCACAACCTCGGCTTTCATACAGCTCATTTTGAAACCGTACACGTTGGACCAGTAATCGACCAAGTCGATATAGCGTTCTGAAATGTCAAGTCAATTATGTTTTTAACATTTTAGACGTTCTTGCTTAAAATTCGCGCACTGATCATGAGAATAACTTACTCGTGTCTCCGCTGCCTACAAGACTGATTGTACATCTGTTTGGTAAAAGTTTACCACCTGGCGAAAGGTAATGGTCCCTTGCATAAATTACTGAATCCAGCATACCCTCAAATAACAAGAAGTATCCCATCCACTCTGACACAATAGCATCAACCTTTTCAACATCTAAATCAATATCTTCAAGTCGTCCTTTCTTCAATTCTATAATATTGGTAAGATTATTTTCCCTGTAAAATTACAAAAGTTAGATTACTGTTTTGTTTATTTAAATTTCTTGTCAAGTATATTACCTGACTATGTCCATTGCATGGTAAATGATATCTGACTGATCAACACTTATAACTTTCTTACAACCAGATTTTGCAGCGAACATTGAAAGAATTCCGGTACCACAACCAACATCAAGCATTATACAGTTGTTGAATATGTTCGAGTTTGTAAGAAGGGCATCGCGATAACTTTCTGTCCGTACTTTGTCCTATGATGAAAAATCAAAGCTTAATGATAAATAGTGGTACAGAATAATGGTTAGAAAAAATGAAATCTACGCCAATTACAGTTAACATTTCATGATGAATAGCAAAATGGCTATAAGTATTAAAGTATCCCTGGTCATTTGTATTATTTTTGACACATCTTTCTTTTGGCTTTAGTGCATCGTCTTCATCGAGTACTAATTTTTGTGCCTTCTTTGTCATTTCTTCAATTTGTTGTTTTGCTAATAAGCATGCTAAATCTCGTTGTTCTAATTGAGCTTTTAAAGATTGGATGGTTCTCTGCAGCTCAGCAAAATGGATTTCTGACAGTGTGACACCTTCATTCTCTGAGTTAGCAGTATATTCGTTTGAATTTGGCACATCTCCTAATTCATCCACATCTATAAAAATACGTTTTTTTCAGTTAGAAGTGCTATAAAATGATTAAAACATTTATTTCAAGTATGTTCAAATACCTAGCATAAGCCATGGATCATCTTGAATCACTGGAGTCAAATACTTATCGCTTTCCCAACTTTTCACAGTTATTTCATTCAGTTCTTCTGGCTGTATATCATTCTTCCTTATAAAATTAATCAACTTGATATAGGAATAAACATCCAAACCATGGTTGCTCTTGAAAAACGCAAAGCTGAAGTTATGTGCTGACTCAAGATGCTTCAAGGCATCTGTCAAGTTGTTGCTAATAATATTGCAGAAGAGGCATTCGAGGACCTGGACCTCATCGTTCATCTCCTCCCAATCGTCGTCACTCTCAGACTCACTTTTTCCATCCATCTGTGCAACGTGATTCTCTTGCATCTTCTCAAAACCTATAAGACAATTAGTTCGATTAATCATTACTAATAAAATAAAAAAAGCCAATCCTCCTATACAGTAGCATTTCAATATAAATCCAACGACCGCATGTATATAAGACTTCTGAAAGCATGCATACACTTGCTGTCGGATTTTTCTGTTCGTTTTATTGATTGAAAAGAAATACGATTGCAGATGTATATATGTGCACTTAGAAACAGAGATAGCATTGAACAGCCGATTCACGAAATCAGTCCCATGACAATACTCACCTTTGTCAGTCATGTTGCTTCCTTCGAACAAAAATTAAAGTTTTGTAAAAATCAAAGTCGAATCGGTATATATAAACCGCTTCATTGAGGAAGCCTTAGCACGTGTTTATTATGTTCCTCTGCGCCTTATTCCTGCACAGTCCACACTTTCGTTTGTGCTTCGTTGAAACGTGCGCGCGCAGCTGATCGTGCGAGCTCACCCTAGGGTCCCTAGGGTACACCTATGTATGCTAGACAGATGGCGGTGTTGTCGACTCGTCGTGTCGTGGTGGCCGTGTCTAGTGGACTGACTGCATCAGACATCAGTAGGTACTCAGTAGTGCAGTGGCAGTGCAGGCCTTCAAATCTTGTGCAGACTGCAGAGTGACAGCGTCTTGCAGATTGCACTGGCTGCTGGCGTCTGACACTGGAATGGTGTGCTGACCTCTTTGTTTATGTATAGTGACAACTAACAGAAATAGCTCGAGTTTTATAGCATATAATGTGATCTTTTCTTCGTTTTTTGTACGGATTTTTGTACGAATACAAGGTGTACCGAAAAGTGGTTTACGAGCGGCATTGTGTTCTTTTTACTTGCGACTCTTGCGCGATTCCATTTGTCCATGGAATTTGTTTGTAAATATACCTAATGGATATTGATTAGCCGCCTGGGAGGCGATATGTACCCGTGATGATACAATGACGTTCTATCTGGCATGAAATCTGTGACTGATTTTGTAAAATAGATTTGCTGTTTAAGTCTTGTTATTATCTTGAACCATGGTTTCTGGTCCACCAGAGCATGGCATGCAAGCTGATGTAGTTTTTGTTATTGAAAGCACTGCCACCAATGGTGCTTACCTAAATGATTTTAAGACAAATTATCTTGTACCTACTTTAGAGTGAGTATTATTTTCCTTAGAATACCTCAATTTGTGCTAGATTTTGTAACATTTGCCAATGTTTTATTGCAGGTACTTTAGTCAAGGTGGAATTGAAGACAGGGAGTTTGCCTCAGAAGTGAGTATTTGTGAAAATCAAGCCACTCCTTATAATCAGCAAATTACTTAAAATATTTTTTTCTTTTTCTACAGACTAGCTTAACACTCTATGGAATCGTTGTTTACCATGCCGCAGACTGCCTACCAGCACCTTTTACACAGGCATATGGCCCCTTTTCCAATCCCCACAAATTGCTACTCACTTTGGAAAAACTTGAGTAAGTTTATCATTCATCCACGCTATTTTTATATTCCACTTTGACACAATCTAATGATTCTTCATGTCTGTTCAACAGGATGATTGGTGGAAAAGGTGAATCTCATGCAAACATCGGAGAAGGGCTTGCAACTGCCCTTCATTGCTTTGAAGATCTGCAAGGTCGCAGAGAACCAAATGTAGCAACACAGAAACATTGTGTTCTAGTTTGTAATTCTCCGCCGTATCAAATTGGTGTCCAAGAGTCCAGTAAATATTCCGGTTTTTCAGTGGAGCAACTTGCTGCTCTTTTCCCAGAAGTAAGTAACTCTCTTCTGCTCATAGCTCTGCATTGTAAATTTCTGTTAATGCTTAATATTGCTTGATTCACAGAATAACGTCAGTCTGTCGATACTCTCACCGCGCAAGATTTCTGCGTTATTCAAGCTGTTCGAGAAAGCCGGCGGGGATCTGCAGTCGTCGCAAACCAAGAATTATGCCAAAGACCCGCGTCACCTCGTGCTTCTGCGCAATTATAATCTGAAGGAGAGCCCGGTGAGCCCGACCTCGGCGGCAACGGCAGCAGCAGCAGCCCAGGCGGCCGCAGCCGCAGCAGCCGCGGTCTCGGGAACGCCGAGCGCCGCCCAGATAGCCCTTAGCCCTCTGCAAAGTAATGACAGTCCCAATCCTAATCAGACACCTCAAATCGCACAATCCGTCACACAAGCACAACAACAACAGCAACAACAGGGCCCACCTGCATCCTTCCGCAATCCCACCACACCTCAGAACATAAACTCTGTGCATCAACAACAACAAGCAGTCAATCAGCAACAACAAGTACAACAACAACAACAACAACCACAACAAAATATGAGCGCACCAATGGGCGGCAGACCGCAATTCAATCCGCAAATTTCAGCTCCGCCAAACTACCATCCGGCGGCGATGGGGGCAAGACCGCCGCACCCCAGGGGCTGGCCCCCCATGAGACCGCCGTTCTCCATGAACCCGACCGGGCCAGGTGCTGGGCCTGCGGCGGCCGCACCCCCACCACCTACCAGCAGCCAACAGAGCAGCGCACTTATTGCTCAGCTGTCTACCCCGCCGTCCGCTCTGGGACTCAATGTGCAGCCGTTCGCCCAGCAGCGCATGGAAGGTGAGAATTCATTCATGCATTCTGCATCTTTTCAAGAATGCTTGAATTTTATACTTAATATGCAGTCTAGTTTTCATCATTACAGCTTACATTAGGCGTAATGTAAGACACATTTTTACTCATTCATACTATTCATTGTATCGATTTTTTCAATAGTGGAACTTTCCTACTAATTTATACCCATAGTTCTACAACAAAAAGTATGCTGGTATAAACCTGTAGGTGATGGAATCCGGTATACTTCCAAATAATCATCATCCATCATACTAGTGTGTTTGGGATCTATTAACAACTCAACTCACACATCCACAGCTAAAAAATAGAATCTGAGACAAATGATTTATGAAATGCAGGTGCACCTAATACGACAATGGCTCCCAACTCCCAGCAAGCTCAGCAACAACAACAGCAACAGCTGAATCAGCACCAGCAGAATCAGTTGAGGATGAATATGCAACAACAGCAAGCGCTGCAGCAGCAAAACGCGGCTCAGCAACAAAATGCTCAGCAGGTGTCAATGGGTATGCAGCAGCAGAACGCACCGAATCAGGCCGGTCCACAGCTAAACGTTTCCGGAGTAAACCAGTCTATGGCTTCGCAAATCCCACAGACTGTCACGGCTTCTCAGGCATCCTCGGCGCAGGCGGCCTCGGTGTCGGCACAGATGACACATGCTCAGCAGGTAGTTGCGGATATAGTTGGTAAAATACTTTTCGTTTTACGCATGTACTGACAAAGTGTTCTTTTCCAGACTGGTGCGCCTGGACCTGGAGGTCATGTGAATCACGCAGGTCAACCAATGATGAACGGCGATCGCACCGTCATCTGGAAGGGCATGCTTGAGTGGGTTGAGAAGAGCAAGCAACCTGTAGATGCTCAAAAACAAACTTGGCAGGTACCGTGTCAGGTATCTTCAGGTGCAAAAGATGGCGAGCCAGAAGTGTAAGACTATTTTCAATAGTTCTAGCTATTTAAAATTGAGAATATGACCAAACAGATTAAAACGTTCTTTTTCCAATTGCAGAAAAGCTGAATCGTGGCCTACGAAGCTTATTATGCAGCTTATGCCGAAAATGCTGATAGGAAACATTGGCCAAGCTTATTTGAAAAATTCGAAATCTGTCGTATTCTTCCCATCACCGTGTGAAGCGCTCGAATCACTGATAAAAGTGATGTCAAACGGTTTTGTAAGTAACTCATTTTTAGTTCTCTAACGTCAATATGGAAACCAAACTATTTGCAGCGATAGTTATTGCTAATACATGTTCATGATTTTCAGGCGGGTTGTGTTCACTTCACGTCGACGCCATCGTGCAATATTAAAGTTTTGTTATTGTTGTATACCGCTGAAAAACGGACGTTTATTGGTTTCATACCCAATGATCAACAAGCCTTTGTCGATCGACTGAGAAAGGTAATTCAGCAGCAGAAGAGCTCACACGCTGTCAGAGGAGGCCTAGTTCAACTGAGGGTAAGCTTCGACATACTCCCACGATTTTTTTACGCTCAATAAAAATATTAAATCTAATTCATGTGAAATAATAGCCGACAGGACCCAATCCTGGTCCCGGTGGTGCTGGCGCGAACGTTATGTCAGGTGGAGTACCCAGCACGGGTATTTCTCAAAGCGGGATCCTCATGTCGCAGACGAATACCATGACGATGGGTGGCGGTCAGATCACTCAAAATGTTATTCCGAACAACGGTCTTCCACAGCAGTCTCTGGCTCCAACAACGATGCAGCAAAACCAGATAAACATCCAGGCAGTGGGTCTTTCAGCAGCCGGAGGCGGACCTCAAGGCCAGATCAACTCGGGAGGTGGTTCTATGATCGGACAACAGCAGCAGCAGCACCTCGAGATGGCGAGACAGCAGAACCTGCTGAAGATCCACCAGCTGCAGCAAACGCTCGAGGCTGCACAACAACAAGAGGCGCAATACAAATCGCAAGAGGCACAGTATAAATCTCAAATGGAAGTTGTTGGCAACGGAACTCCATTGCTGTTTAGATCAGTGGCTTTTCGTTGGCAAACATTAACTAATTGTTGAATTTCTGTTCCTTAAAATTTTAGATACAGCAAAACCTTGAACATGCGCAGGCTCAAGAGATGCAGTACAAGCAATTGGAGGTAAGTGCAATTATTCGACTCGCAATGTTTAAAACGATTCGATTTAGATTCTAACAATAATCTTTTCATTGCACCAGGCACAGCAGGCTCAGAGAGGTTTAAATGCCGGTCCGGTAATGCAGGCGCCACAGCCACAGGGAAACGCACCACGCATGATGCGTCCTGTCATGAACAATGCTCTAGGTTTACGACATTTATTACAACAGGTGAATCGATAGTTTTATTTTAAATAATAATATTCTAAAAAAAGTTGACTTGATAATAATATAATATTGTTCAAACTGTTTAGCAGCAACAGCAACCACAGTATAGACAAGTTCTCGGAATGCAGCAACAGATGGTTGGTCCTCGAGGTCAAATGCCACCACGTCCTATGGCCCCGACCAATCCTCAAAACCAACAATTTGATGAAGTATCAAATTACGACTTTCTTGGCTGAAGAAAATTTTACTACGTTAAATAAAAAGCTTTGAATAAAAAATTGTTTTTTAAATAAGAATAACTTGTATCTCTCTCTCTCTCTCTCTCTCTCTCTCCGCCTGTTTGTATAACTTCTATCGATGTGAGAGGAGCATAACGGTTATAAGTCCAGCTGATGTTCCTCCGCCAAGATACCCTTGCCCCCCTCGAAGCATCGAGAGGGCTAAGGCGGCGCCGCGCCGGAGCATCAGTCCCACAGCGACCGCGAAGGAGTGAACAGCGTATTATATGTTTACATAACGTCTACTGTTCTAGCTGAGCGAGCAAGCGCCAAGCCGGTTTTCTTCCAGCGCCTAGTGGTTAGGCACACACATATACGCTGAAGCGGTATTCTATTTCACTGATTTATCTATACATAATCACATACTTTTATAAACACACGTGGAGACGTGGACGGCGCGCATTAGAACCTAACCCCGTTTTGGATCGTATCAGGTAGTTTTTTTTTTTACAAATACTCCGAAATTACGAAACCTGCTAGATCATTACTTGTTTGCATGCAATTTAAACATTGTGCCGAGCATCCTGGCGCTTCTCATTCGGAAAAACAACATTTCATAAGAGTATTTTCTGCGAAGAGTGACTATCATAAATTCGAAAATTCTTACAAACATCGCATCAAAGTAGTGTCATAAAGTTATTAAAAAGAGCTTCTAGGTCAAAAAGAGGTCACGAGAGATCTCTCTGAAGACTCGCGTGAAGAAGCTCCCGCGAGCGTGTCTCGTTAGATGAAAACAATTACGAAATATAATTATTACGTCAAGCCGACTCTCAGTTTTGCAAGCACCGCTGCTGTGTATAGAGCCTGATAAGAACTGAAAAGATAGCGCGTTGACCCTTTCATCACCCGTTGTGGCGCGCTAAGATCTGGGGGGGTCTCTTCGAATTGTTCCATCAGTTTTTGAAACATTCCAGAAGAAGGAGCATCGCGCGAGACTGCCACCTACGAGCGAACATTGATCGAGCGATTTTTATTTCAAAATGGTCATTTTAAAGTTTTACAAGAATCCGGGCTTGAAGTCCAGTCAGTTGAAAAGTAAATTGGAAAATCTCGTTAAAATATCGACTTCCATAAATGACATTGAAGCTGAGCTGTGTTACTACATTGAATCGAAAAATGCCCTGGACAAGAAGCAAATCGAAATTTTGAAATGGATTTTGTCTTCGCCTTTTGAGCCCAGTCAACTTGTCGATTGCAGTCTATTTAAAAGCGAGAAACTTGTCGTCGAAATTGGACCGAGGTATTTATATTTGTATGATGGAATTTTTTCACATATTTTTTATTGTTCTGTGGAATGAGACACGTTTACTTTTCGTCCAGGTTGAATTTCTCTACGGCATTTTCGAGCAACGCAGTGTCGATTTGTAAATCTGTACAGTTAGATAATGTGACTAGAGTCGAAGTTTCCACGAGATATCTAATTCACTCAACAAAACCTTTGGATAAGAAGACTGAAAATGAGGTAAATTTATGAAGTTGAAAAAAATGTTTCATCCAGATTTTTTTTAACGCTAAAACTTTGGCAGGTTGTAAATGCTCTACATGATAGAATGACCGAATGTAGATACACAAAACCGATTGAAACATTCGACCATGGATTCAGGCCAGAAGAGTGGTTCGAAGTTGATGTACTCAAACACGGCAGAAAAGCTCTAGAAGACGTGAATTCAAAATTAGGTATTTCATCGGAACAGCAGCCTCGCGCGCGCGTTACGCGAAATTTTTAAATGACTATTATTAACATACTGCTTTTAAACATCAGGCTTGGCCTTCGACGAATGGGATTTGGACTTCTACACGAACATGTTTAAAAATCAACTCAAGCGAAATCCAACCAGTGTAGAATGTTTTGACTTGGCTCAATCGAACAGCGAGCACAGCCGGCACTGGTTCTTCAAGGGTCGCATGGTCATCGATGGAGAAGAAAAGGACAAATCTCTGATCGACATGATCATTGATACACAGAAGAGCTCAAACCCGAACAATGTGATTAAATTCAGCGACAACAGCAGTGCGATCAAGGGCTTTGAAGCCAAAACTCTGAGACCTACTCGTACAGACGCGGCGAGCTCTTTCCAGGTAGAAAACAGCAAGCAGCATCTTATCTTCACTGCTGAGACCCACAACTTCCCGACTGGAGTCGCCCCATTCAGGTAAGTCACGGGAAAAGTCGTGCAAGACGAGCGGAAAATTTACGTAACTTTTTCATTCCCAGTGGAGCAACCACTGGTACAGGAGGTCGTCTGAGAGATGTCCAAGGTGTCGGCAGAGGTGGCTACTACATCGCTGGTACAGCTGGTTACTCTGTAGGAAACTTGCACATTCCAGGCTACAAATTACCCTGGGAAGAAGAGCAGGGCGAGAAGAACTCGGTCTATCCGAGCAACATGGCTCAGCCCCTCGAGATCATTGTGGAAGCGAGCAACGGTGCCTCCGACTACGGCAATAAATTCGGTGAACCCGTGGTGTCCGGTTTCGCCAGATCGTTTGGTATGGTAGACGCTGTTGGCCAACGTAGAGAATGGATCAAGCCTATCATGTTCAGCGGTGGCATCGGCTCGATGGAGGCCAACATGACGGAAAAATTGCCCGCCGAACCAGGAATGCAGGTCGTTAAAATCGGTGGTCCCGTTTACAGGATCGGTGTTGGTGGCGGTGCTGCTAGCTCGGTCGAGGTAGGCACTGCGCTTAAACGTTACCAGATCCAATAGAATGCGAACACAAAGGTACAAAATGAAACGAAATGTTCAGGTACAAGGCGACAACGAATCCGAGCTGGACTTCGGAGCCGTGCAGAGAGGAGATGCTGAGATGGAGCAGAAGCTTAACCGAGTGGTCAGAGCTTGCATGGAGATGGGCGACAAAAATCCGATCCTTAGCATTCACGATCAGGGAGCTGGTGGAAACGGTAGGTGACACGCGCGATCAAACGACGAGCGTTATTATTCGAAACTGACTTTCGACGTGTCCGATTTCAGGAAACGTATTGAAAGAGCTGGTGGAACCGGCCGGAGCCGTTATTTTCTCCAAGAAGTTCGACCTTGGCGATCCCAGCATCAGTACCTTGGAACTGTGGGGCGCGGAGTACCAGGAGAACGATGCCATCCTGTGCAAACAAGAGGACACTCCGCTGCTCGAAAAGATTGCTGCTCGCGAGAGGTGCCCGATCAACTTTGTCGGCACCGTCACCGGTAGCGGAAAGATCGTTCTCTCGGAAGAGGACGACTGCGACGCGTCTAAATACACGAACAAAAGCTACGCGTCCAAGCGACGACACCCCGTTGATCTGGAGTTGGAACTGGTTCTTGGCAAAATGCCGCGGAAGGTGAACTTGCGATATCGAAAAATCTCGCACCACCTTTGTACCGAGTACAGCGCGTAACGATTGATATTCTTCGCAGACGTTCAATTTGGAAAGAACAAAAGTCAGTCTTCGTTCCATCAAGCTCGACAGCATCCCGTCAATCGAGGCAGCGCTAGATCGCGTCTTGAGATTGCCTTCGGTCGCTAGCAAGCGATACTTGACCAGCAAAGTCGATCGCTGCGTCACGGGTCTGATCGGCCAACAGCAATGCGTGGGTCCATTGCACACACCGCTGGCTGACGTTGCTGTTGTCGGGCTCTCTCACTTCTCGACTGTGGGTCTATTTTTCTCATGGCCACTGATCATACCGAGCTACAATCAAGATACTCAAACGCTTCTCATCTTTTTTACAACAGGTCGGTATCGCGAGCTCGATCGGAGAACAGCCGATCAAGGGTCTCGTCAGCGCGGCTGCCGGTGCAAGGATGACGGTGGCCGAGGCCTTGTCGAATCTCGTTTTCGCTCGCATCTCCGAGCTCGAGGATGTCAAGTGCAGCGGCAACTGGATGTGGGCTGCGAAATTGCCAGGCGAAGGTGCCGCTCTGTACGACGCGTGTACCGCCATGTGCGACGTCATGAAGGAGTTCGGTATCGCCATCGACGGAGGCAAGGATTCCCTGAGTATGGCCGCTCGCGTTGGCAAGGGCGAGGTAGTCAAGGCTCCGGGAACTCTGGTTGTCTCTTGCTACGCTCCCTGTCCCGATATTCGTCAAGTAAGTTTATCTTAATAAACATGCCTTATCGCAATCGTGTCGTGTGAAAAGTGTAGAATATTTCATAATGTCGCTTTCGATCTTTAGGTTGTCACTCCGGATCTCAAAGCTCCATCTCTGAAACAAACTGGAGCCCTGGTCTTTGTCGACTTGTCCGCTGGTAAAAGCCGTCTCGGAGGTACAGCCTTTGCCCAGGTTTACAATCAGTTGGGTGACGTTTCTCCTGACGTAGAAAGCGCCTCCGCTATCAAGCATGCTTTCAAGGCTACCCAGAGCTTGATCAAAGGTAAAACAAAAAAAAAAATTAAGTTATGAGCCTCCTTGTGATACACTACAACTATACGTAAATATTATTACGATAGACGACAAGATACTGTCCGGTCACGATGTAAGTGATGGCGGACTTATCACCTGCGTCTTGGAAATGGGCTTCGGAGGAATCTCTGGATTCGACGTAAACATTTCCCACAAGTCGGGCTCTCCTGTGGAGATTCTGTTTGCCGAGGAAGTCGGTTGGGTCTTGGAAGTCCGCGAGAGCGACGTTCCTGCTGTTCTCAATTCTTTCAACAAGAATCAAGCAGCGCCTCTTGCTCACGTTATTGGCAAATCTGTTGGATTCGGAGTGAACTCAAAGGTAAAGTATCTAATTTGTCGTGTGTTATATTTTAGCTATCAACATGATTGCGATAAAAAAATTTTAGATCAGCGTATCAGTCAACAATAAGAAAGTACTCGAGTCCACTGTCTTGACTTTATTCAACACTTGGGAAGAGACCAGCTACCACTTGGAGCTTCGCCAGACCAATGCCGATTGCGCAGCACAGGAATACAAAAACTTCAAAGACAGAACGAGTCCTGCATTCAAGCTCACTTTCAATCCCGATGTACCACTTCCAGTAAAACCAAACTGTAACTATCTACCCTCATATCTATTTGTTCATCTGTTTATAGTTGCCCATAATTAAAATGAATTTGCCTGCAGTAAACATCCCAGTTGCCGTTCTTCGGGAGGAAGGATCAAACGGAGACAGAGAAATGGCTGCATCTTTGGTTCAAGCTGGCTTCCAAGTTTGGGACGTGACTATGCAAGATCTCCTCAACAACCAAGTTTCCCTCGATAAATTCAGAGGAATCATATTCCCCGGTGGTTTCAGTTATGCTGGTACGTGAATTCATATTTTTTACGCTTTTAAACAAACATATTGAGAATAACAGCCTCGAACGTCAATTTTCCAGACGTGCTCGGCTCAGCTAAGGGTTGGGCAGCCAGTCTCTTGTTCCATCCGACTCTGCAAAAGCAGCTGCAAGACTTTATCGCCCGTCCAGACACCTTCAGTTTGGGAGTTTGCAACGGTTGTCAGCTCATGAGTCTTCTGGGATGGATCGGCAACTCCGACGACGGAAGGCCGGACATTCTCCTGGACCACAACGATTCCGAGCGTTTCGAGTGCCGCTGGAGCACCGTCAAGATCGAAAAATCTCCTGCCATCATGCTCCAGGGAATGGAAGGAAGCGTATTCGGTGTTTGGGTCGCTCATGGCGAAGGTAAATTTACTTTCCGCAACAAGGACGTTCTCGCCAAGTTGAAGCAGCAGAACTGCTTGGCCATCAAGTACACGGATGATAACGGTGTTCCAACCGAGAAGTACCCGATGAACCCTAACGGCAGTATTGGTATGATTTCGTAATTTCTAGACTGCATTAGTTAAAGCGATCTGTAAGTGAAGAGTTGATTTGATTCTTTTTCCAACAGAGGGAATTGCTGGAGTCTGCTCAGCCGATGGTCGCCACTTAGCGATGATGCCTCACCCCGAGAGATGTACCCAGGCCTGGCAATTACCGTGGGTACCAGCTGACTGGCAGCACAAGGCTACACCCTGGCAGAGGATCTTCCAGAACGCCTACGCCTGGTGTACATCGTCCGTTTAAATACTTACATCGCACTCGCGTACTTTCTCGCATAATCACTAATTCATCAATAAGCATTTTGTTATTTCTACCTAAGAAAACGAGAACGTAAATGAATCTAACGTATGTTACGTAAAAAATCATTTTTATTTGTTATTTTTACACGTGTGCCTTAAAAATGTACAATAATTACATTCCATGTCCGAGTCGACATTGGCAAGTAACGTTTATTTTTTAAATCGTAAAATTTAAAAAATATTGTATATACATATATTTTCTCAATAAAAATAAAATTATAAAGAACAATGGATTCATGATTTTATCTATGTATTTTATTTACTCCAAACCTTTTAATTCTGCCAAAGTCGCAGAACTTTATCCTTTCCTCCTGAGGCGACTCGAATGCCATCGGGAGCCCAGTCGACGGCGTAGACTTCGTCTCCATGCCCTGGTAAATCTTGACTCAACTGTTTCGTCTTCATACTCCAAACTAAAATAAACGCGTGGTGTAAAGCTCTCTCTTTTCTAGATAAACGAGATAAATATCTAAATAATTAATACCTTTCAAAGTGGAATCGGCACTGCCGCTCACAAGAAGTCGCGAATCTGCACTCCAAGCCACGGAATAAACTGCCTGCACGTGACCTCTCAGAGAAGTTATGTATTTCCCAGTATTGGAGTCCCACAGTTTTACAGATTTGTCGAAAGACGCAGAAGCGATTAATCGACCATCTGGCGAGAATTTGACGTCATTGATGAGTTGTTGATGCCCCGTCATTCTTGCTGCAAAACAGCGATAATATTAGAACCTTATGGTGATGGTTTTAATAAGCAAATGCTTTTAGCAAATTAAATACCGAGTGGTTTTTTTTCTTTCTCAGGCTTCCATAAAAATAACGTGAAGTCGTCTGAGCCAGACACAAGCTTTTCTTCACCGACATTTTCATATTCTTTTAATGCATATGCCTGAGGAGTGATCTCTTCCTTGTTTTTATCAGGCACAATACAAAAAGGTCCAACTCTGAGAACATAATCAACATTTAAAGCCAAGGTATTAACCCAGTGTCCGTGACCTTCTAGTGTTCTACAGAGCACTCCCTAAAATAAGAATATTAATATTAGGAAATAATAATGAACCACTGCTTGGCTTGGGAATAAAATGTGAATAAACTTACATCCTCTGCTCTCCACACTTTAATAGTCCTATCTTGAGAGGCTGAATAAATTAATCCCCTACCACCCCACTTGACACAAGTTACACTTTTTGTATGACCAGCCAACACCAATAATGTTTGGCCAAGTTTTGTGTCCCATATCCTCAAATCGCTGTCTTTAGAGGCACTGATAAGTCTTCTACATTCTGGATTTTGATGATATGGTTCCCAAGATAGAGATGTCACCCACATTTTGTGGCCTACCATGTCTTTGCCCAACTGTTTGCCTGTTTCTGGATCCCAGAGGATGATTCTGCCATTTTTACAAGCAGAAGCTACCTTTGTCCCGCAAGGAGACCAGGCCAAACAGAGAACCCAGTGCTTGTGACCTGTACACGTGAAGGTCGGAGTCTGTGTGTATACATCCCATAATCTCACTGTGGTATCACCCGAGCCACTAGCCAGCGTCTGTCCATTGGGTGAAAATGCAACTGAGACCACTGCTTCTTTGTGACCTAAGAAATTATGAAAGAGTTTGTAAAATAGCCCATTCATTTATGCTACTAGTAATTTTATAAAAAAATTGCTACGTACCCTCCAGAGTGCCAGTGCACCGTGTGACAGCCCTAACTTGGAAAATAGCCTGAGGCTGATAAACGATTTCGACCACATCTTCGCTAGTGTTAAACTCTTTGATATTTTCCTCCAAGGACTCTGTGATTTGCACATCATTGATAAAAAAAGCAAGCGGCACAGGATCTTCCTGTTGGAGCAACGCGTTGACAATCAGCTGCAGCTTGTCCACGGTGACATTAACGGGCAGATCGAGTAGACCACCAGGTAGAACTTCTCCAGTGTCCGATTTGAAGCGCGTCAAAACCCTCTTGATTTCCTCCGCATTTTCGGAATCGCCGTCTACCTGCATCGTTGGTTTACTTTATTTCTCGAAAGCCGACAGGGTATAAACACGCTGTCACGTGGACCGAAAACGAACGTAACCTAAAAGAAGTCACATCAACACAACACGCGCGGAATTGGCGCTAGCGCTGTCTCTTCGTCTTTTCATCTTTTTATCTGCAATAAGTTTACATTTTTGCTGTCACAGCTGTTTCAACTAATGGTCATCTTTCAATCTTTTATCTAAAAGAAGGTCAGATGCGACGGGGTTGATTGTAGTAGCGGTTTACCACGCGGATGAATAATCTAACCTGAAATCGTATGTTATTTATACGAATAGTTTAATTTTTGTTATTGTTGGATATATTGTTCATAAAATACAACTGTTTTAAGTTGTGGAAACTTGATAATAGACTGCAGTCATGGCCAAAACAGATAGAGGTATTTATTGTTGTTAAAACTTGCGATTTCTACACGGAAACTAATTTTAAGTCAATCATAAGTTTTGTTGATAAAAACGTTATTTATTCATGTGCAGGTCCGTCAAAGTTCAGGAATAACCTCTCACGATCCTACAAGTATAAAAAGAGGGCTGGAATCGTTAAAAAACGTGTAGAAGACAATAGTCTTGCACAGGCTAAGAAAGCGAGAATTGTTGTTCGCAATCTTTCTTTTAATGTAAGTATTTTAAGAAATTTCAATAATAATGATGAATCTTAGATAGTTCAATAAAATATCTTTGTAAACCTATTTGTTCTTAGGTCACAGAATCAGATTTTCGGCGTCTTTATGAACCATTTGGAGAACTGGAAGAAGTAAAACTTTTAAAGCGTCCTGATGGAAAACTTGTAGGATGTGGATTTGTTCAATTCAAAAATCTAGAAGATGCTTCTAAGGCTATTTTTAAAACTAACAAATCAAATTTTTTAGGTATATTTTTCATCACTAACGATGTTTTTATGTTATTTATATTACAACTTGCACAATATTCAACAGGTCGTACTATAAGCAGTGAATGGGCCATTCCAAAATCACAGTTCTCAGAAAATTTGAGAAAAGAGCAGGGTGAATCAGAAGTAAAGGACGAAGTAAAAGAGGAAGTGGGCGATAATGAAGCAGATGATGAAGAACATACTGCGGAAGCAGCGGAAAGTGATAAATCGCATAAAAAGAGGAAAGAAGCTTTCCCAAACAAAAATGCTCTCTCTAAAGCAGAGCAAAGAAAATTGTACAAATTGAGATTAAGGCAAAAACGATCGCGAATCGTTATAAGGAATTTGCCTTTCACAGTTACTGATGAAATAGTAAAAGAACACTTCTCCAAATACGGAAATATAGAGGAACTTAAAATTTTGAAGAAACCAGATGGAACTCCAACTGGTGTTTGCTTTATACAATTTGATCGCGTTCAATGTGCTGCTCAAGCTATTCACCATGAAAACTTGAAAACACTACTCAACAGGGCAATGGTGGTAGATTGGGCTATCTCAAAAGACAAATTCGTAAAACAGTCCAAAGATCAAGACACGGCTGTAAAAGTAGAAGATGATGATGATATATCAATTGTTAAAGAAGAAATAGGTGAGGGTGTACTTGATGGGGACATCAAAATTAAAGAAGAAAAAGATAGCGATGAAGAAGACGTCAAGGAAGAAAACGAAAGCGATGAAGAAGGGGATTCTGGAGAAGGTAGTGATGTAAATAACGATGACGAAGACGACGACAATGAAGATGAAGAGGCTGATGACAAAAATGATATTAAAAGAGAATTCGATACTGAATCAGAAGCTCCGCATCCCCGACGTATTTCTAACGACGTAAGCGAAGGGCGAACAGTTTTCATCAAGAATGTACCGTTTTCTGCGACAAACGAAGATCTCAAACAATGCATGGAACAGTTTGGTCCAGTCTACTATGCCTTGATTTGTATGGACCGTTTGACCGAGCATTCGAAAGGAACGGCATTTGTTAAATTCAGGGTAAGAATCATATTCACTTTTATATTTATATTCACGCTTAAATCGGAATTACAATTTACTTTCTGTATTTGTAAACATCGTAGAACATAGAAGATGCTGAAAAATGCCTATCTGCAGGAACGGAATTAAGAATACATGATCAAGTACTTGATCCTCACAGAGCACTTCACAGAAATGAAGTGAAAGAAAAGAGCGAGGAAAAGAAGAAAAAAGTTAAAGACTCGAGAAATCTTTATCTCGTAAAAGAAGGAGGTGAGTACGCTCAACGAAAAGTGCTGTTATTACTAATTAGTTACAAGTAGTAATATTCAAATTTTTTAATTTCCTTGCAGTCATTCTCGCCGGTTCGCCCGCCGCGCAGGACATCTCTGCATCTGACATGGCCAAGCGATTGCAGCTCGAGCAGTGGAAGTCGCAGATGTTGCGAAACCTCAACATGTTTGTCTCGCGAGTGCGCCTAGTCATTCACAATCTGCCGCCCAGCGTCGACGACGCTAAACTGCGCCAACTTTTTAAAAATCACAGCAATCACAACGCTGTAATCACCGAGGTAAACACTCGGAGACAAGATTAGCATTCTTTTTTCGGTCAGTTGTGTTTATATTTACACCTCGTTAATTTGAATCTTGCAGGCTCGAGTGATGCGGGATCTGAGAAACGTGGACGGTAATGGAATTGGCAAGTCGAAAGAGCACGGCTTTGTGTCCTTTACCAATCATGAGGATGCTTTGAAGGCACTTAGGAGCATTAATAACAATCCAAATATTTTCACCAAAACCAAGGTCTGCCTCTCCTATGATTTGCAAATATTTTACTATTGACATACCGTCGCCGCAGTCTGATGTTGCCAATATCTTTTTGCCTGGACGTAATTTTTGTGTATTTCGAGTGTTAGCTAATAGAATATGACAAGTATTTAAATTTATAACCGTCCTTTTGTATTTGTTCAGCGTAGTCGCCAGACAGTGTGTCAATATTATGAGAATGAAATTCGTGACAAATTTTCTCATATTTTACTAAACATTGCAGAGACCCATCGTTGCCTTCTCGATAGAAAATAGGATAATGGTAAACGCGAAGCAAAGGCGCGTAGAGAAGAGCCGTCAGCACAACCCTCTGTATGCCGATCGTAAAAGACCAGCCGAAAACAACCAGGAGTCTGAAAGTAAGGAAGCCGAGGGAAGCAGTAAGAAGAGCGCGAAGAGGAAAAGAAAGTCCGCTGCCGCAGCAGCAGAGTCCAAAGCGTCTGTATTCGAGGATGTCGAGTCGTTTGCTGGTACCACAGGTAAACCCGGGGTAATAAAACAGAATAGCAAGTTTTTCCTGAAGAAGCAAGCCGCCATGCATACAGAGAACCTCAAGCAGCAGAAGAAGAAGGCTAAGAGCATGAAACAATTGACCGCGAAGAAGAAGGAACTGGCGTCGAATCGCCGAGAAGCGAAAGTAAGTATACATGGTTTGCTCATGCAAGAGCGTTTTTTTTTTAGCCGCGAGAGATGCGTTGCCGGTAATGACCATTCGTTTTTTCATTACAGCCGAAACAAGGCACGAAGAAACAAGACGCCGACGAGGCCAACTTCAGCAAGCTCGTCAACAGCTACAAGAACAAATTATCCTCCGTCTCGAATTTCAAGTCCAAGTGGTACGAGAGCACTTGAGAGAAAGGAAGACGATCTCAGCGATAATTGCGTTATGCACACACGCGAACACGCAACCACCTTTGTACATTTTATGTAAAAGCCGAAAAGTCGAAACAGCCCCTTCTGTCGAGTCGAGCCGTTGGGAGGGACGTGGAAGGGAGCTGCGAGGATTGCGTAAAAGAATACATACTTTTTAAGAATAAGGTCGAGCGTTTTGAATCCCCGTGTGTACCTATGGAGTTCCTCCTACCGTTCCGATTCTCCCACTTTCCGCGCGCTCTGCTCCTTCCTAAGAGCGCGCGCGAGTAAGAGACGGCTGGCCGAAGCTCGCGGCCACAGGCGAACCTCAGAAGTACATTATGTACTAATCGCGCTGGGTTTGAATAATGCCCAGGTGCCCGCGTGAGCGCGAGTGTTTTCAAGCCGTTTTTTCTCTCGATCGTATTGGTCTGTGGTAACTCGAATTTGTTCAACTTCTGATTCGATTATAGCGTGTGTGTTTGTGTGTGTTTTTTTTTTAATTTTATCATATGGTTTGTGTAAATCACAAGTGTCAGGTAAAGAATACATTTTAATTTACAAACGGGTCTTCTCTTGCTTACATTTTCTTATTGATTTTAAAGAAATTGAAAGTACACAGATGAAATGTTACAGTGGTACACAGCGTCTGCGACTGTTTGCACTTACTTGACAGAGGCAACAGTAGGATGCTGCGCTCCGAGTGATTTTGCAAAAAAAAAAAAAACTGTAAAACAGATTTGTCGAAAAAATAGCCGCTATAGACTTTCGATTTTTTCGACGCTGTGAATTGCGAAAAGAACCGTAAAACCGAAAGCGAAACAGCAGCCTCGGAGGCAGCTGAGCGGAGTGAAGAAAAAATCGCGCTCGAAATCAAGTCATAGCGAGAGATAATCGGCAAAGTCCTAATCGAGCGATTCCAGTGTCCACTCGCGGCTAATACCCCGGAAACCGAGAGCGAAGCCTTTCGCGCGGCTCGGGTATAGCTCCGCGGTACAGCAAAAAGCCGCGCTATCATCCATCACACCCGATCCCATATTCCTATAACCGATACCTGTACCCACGCGCGTTATAAAACCGTGGCAGAAAAAAAAAAAAAAAAACTTTCGCATTTCGTTTATACGGTATAAGTAACTGATACTTGGAGAACGGAATAGCCGGGGGTTTAATTGCAGTTGTTCGTCGCCGTAGCGGAGAGTTTATATAATTGCGCAGCTGAGCGTGGCATCCAACTAGAGCTAGCGCTGTGTATATAGTATATATAGAACCAAAGTGCATCGGCGATTCGTAATCGGCGCTGCAACTCTAACCCGATTACGCTCTCGGTTATTTCATAGGTGGCCGTAACACAAAGCTCGCCGGAGGAAAAATTATAAGAGGGTTGCGCAACGAGTGCAGGCGTATTTTATAATACGAGCAGAGCCGGAGGCTTTGATGCGGCGCTTATACGTGCGCTAATGACGACGACGGCGACGATCGGCCAGTTCGGTAGGATTTTTTTTTACGATACTGCTTTCAACTGGCCTGTTATGTTAGACGTTAGATACGCACAGCTCTTTCCGCATTCGTATCGAAATGCCATTATGCAAGGGTGAGCGCCAACGCGTGTAACAGTTCTTTCGATTACGGCTAATACTTATCTGTCAGTTTGCTTCTCTTTTCCGGAGAAACTTTTCAGCGTAACACTATGTGGGTAGTGCAAAGTTATTATAAACCTGTATTTGAATATAAATTGGATTGTTTTATGCGTTTTTTTTTTTTGTTGTATTATTATAAATATTTTTCTCGACATTAGAGCTCTCGGTACACACACGCAGTCTGACATCAGCGCGGTGTTACATCACCCAGACGGTACATAAACTTTTTTTCGCGATTCCGCAAATCCGGTCTATCCGCAAACAAAGGCGACAGAATGTAATTAGCGTGTCAATTACCGCGAGAAGAGGAACTTTTAGCTCGTAGCGCTCACTCTTTGAGCAAATCGCTCGTCCCGAGGAATTTTCATTCGCGGTCTTTTGCAGCGCGGCTGAGCCGCCGCAGCGAACTGGTGCAGCCAACGGCGAGGCTGCTGCTGTTGCAGCGAGCCATGCAGACGCTGGCCTCCGAGACGGATGTGGCCACCTCCAGGGTGAGACCCTACGCAGAGATGCCCGGGCCTACGCCGATACCCTTTCTAGGAAATACCTGGAGGTTCATACCTTTTATAGGTAAGCTACTGTCGTTACTGGCCGCGCGTGACAAAGAACGAATATTCAAGTCAAGCGGGAATTCATCTCGTTTCCTTGGCTCTCGCGTGGTAATGTCGTAATCGAGAGAGGATTTTATATTGATGTGTGTGTGTGTGTATGTTTCCACGCAAAGTGATGGTAATGTAGCTGTATTTTCCGAACGCGATGATAACAAATTAAAAACTGTTATTGTCGTAGGGAGAGAGAGAGAGATACTTGTGTTATTTGCAATTGAAATAAGGCTCGCGGCGATTATGCGCACGAGTTTCACCTGAATAGATAATCAGGGGTGCGGCGAAAAGGACGATATCGTTTGTGTACGATTTATATAAAAAAACGTTCAGCCATATAATGCTTAAGCGATTTTGCAAAGCGTAGGTCGTTAGGCATGAATTATTATTACTGTGAAAATAATCTCTCGTACGACCTGTGCATATTAATATTAGAAATCTACGCCCTATATTCCATCTCGAATCATAACGCAATCTTTCGTCTGTTATTATTTCTTTTTTTTTTTTTTTATACGGATTTTCCAATAAACTCTAACGACACTTTTGAGATTTCGATTTCTCCGTCCAGTATAAATCTGACCAAATTTAATTTTCAACTCGTGGTCTTGGCTTCGATCGTACGATCGATAAGTTTATAGTGAGCTTGAATTGCGTATACGATTATCTAATGGATATTCGGCGGCAAACTCACGCATCAAAGTATTTTTACTGCCTCGTGGTCCTCCAGCATTTTAAGACATATCTGAGAGATCCACACGTGGCAGCCTCGTTGACATTAGCATAATATCGTTAGATGATTCTTCGTCGAATCGCTGACGGCTCAATATTGTTCGAGCAGTAAATATCGGCGATTGGCCAGAGTCAACTTCCTCAAGCTATTACTCACGTGTTATAATAATATAAATTAATCCTGAACATTCGCGCTGAGCGTAACCGCGGCGTTTCGCTAATCGCGCTAAACGCAAGCAAATGCGCTAATGAATTGCATTTTCTGTTATCGTAACTAAAGCTAAACTTTGCATAACAACGCTTTAGAAGTAGTCTACGTATAGCTACTGCTGCTCCCCCGACTTTCACTTTGTTGTTAACGCTCGCTCGTCATATTGCGCGGACTCGCGATATATATGAAAAATAATCACTGCAGGCCTTTTATCGATCCGATCGCTTAAGCCAGTCCAATTACCCAATAACGCACTGCGCACGTGTCTTTTTTTTTTTTTCGGGTTAACGGTGCTCCTCCGCGGAGATCCACGCACACGAATTCCTCAGTTCGGCTACTCCTTTGCGTATATATATACACATTCTCACGTCCCAGTTGTTCTCGGGTTTATAATATCGGCTGCATGCGTATGACGGCGATTAGCATCTCCGAGAAAGCGAAAACTCTGCGGATAGAGCCGCGTATGCGTATAATCAGTAATTTTACGCATTGTTCGCGGACCTGGTCCAGAGTAGCTGGGATCTCGTTAAATATATCGCCGACCCGATTCCGCGCTTGAGTTTGATCTCGATAAGCGTTTTCGTAGTAATGAGATTTTCGAGCGAGTCGGCGAAAAAAGTCGCTTTACGCGCAAGTCGAGTCACTCGAGGACCATCGAGTATGTATAATTAAATTATTCACATCCAGGTAACTTCAAGATCCACGAAGTCGACAAAGTGTCCCGTCGACTGCACGAGGAGTACGGTGACATAGTGAAGATGGAGGGACTGCTGAATCGGCCGGACATGGTGTTCGTGTACGACGCCGACGAGATCGAGCGAATTTTCCGACAGGAAGAGCGGATGCCGCACAGGCCCAAGATGCCCTCGCTCGACTACTACAAGCACACGCTTCGCAAAGACGTATTCTGCGAGAATCCCGGTGTCATCGCTGTGTGAGTTCGATCACTTCGGATATTTGTAACGCGAATTATAGCTTCTGTCTTCTCTCTTAACGAACTTTCACTCGCGCTCTCGAGACATCATCGTGCTGGATAATTACACGGGGATGAGACGAAATTTTAATTGACTTTTGATCCTAGCTCCATCCGGTCTTATTCCCTGTGCAGTAGGTTGCAATTAGCTTCAGTTAGCAACTTTTTTCTGTGTACTATGATTATACTTGCAGATCAAAGACGAGTGTAAAAAAGCCAGTCGAGCTGCTTGTAAATGGTCATTCCCATAAAATCCGATTAAAACGCGTCCACCCACTAATACATACGCACGCAACGACGTTAATCTAAATATCTGAACGATCGCAGATACTCTACCGATTGAAATAGCTCGATCCTAATCGCTATACACACTCGGTGTACGCTTTCGCAACGCGCACCTCGTCGTATTTTCGATTTTATTTATTTTTGATTAATCTACATTTCGGCAGAGACAATTACATGGTAAAATGTAAACAACGCCTGTGAAAAAAATGAGTACAAATCGCTCTCTTATTACAAAAGCGAATTATCTAACAGCCGCGTTAAAGCTCGAGGTGTTGTGACGCAACCGATGTTCAAGAGAGCTCTTATAGACAATTATGTTTTCACTTCTCGGATTCGAGCACACAGCAACAAATTTGTTCAAATATTTGCACAATTCTCGGGGAAAAAAAAACAGGCTTTTTCCCCCACTTTTTTTTTCTAGCTCGACAATAATGCGGCTATTAGAGAAAGTGTGCGAGTTTTCTAAGAGTTAACCGAGGAACCAATTCAGGGAAGTCAAGAGCGCAGTTTGACGGGATGATACTGAGAGTCATCGTCCATAAAGAAAATTGCCTTCCCGCAGCGGCCGATACATTTCTATTTTCCTTCTTAATTGAGCCAAGATGAAATGAAAGTGATCGCTGACCCGCTTGCTTGCTTTTTCTTTTCACAGACACGGCGAGGGCTGGTACAATTTCCGGAGCAAAGTGCAACAGGTGATGCTGCAGCCTCGGACGGCGCGCATGTACATCGGCACCATCGACGAGGCTAGTCAAGCTTTTCTCGAGAGGTAAGCGCGCGCGTTACGCTCTGCTTCTTTATTGGAAGTATCAATTTTCGAAAAATCTGCCCACATACGCGATCCCGGCAGCACATCGCCGCGTGAGGTTTGCGCAACTGCATACACATTATATCCTAACGCTCGGCGTAAAAATTCAACGAAGCATTGTTCGCGGTCCGCAAATTTGCCTTCGAATCCCCTTCGCCAATCTCTATAGCGTAACGCACACACCTCCGTCACCCTTCCAACTATATACTTACGTCGCCGAGGGCTGAGTCTCGGGCGGAGAAAGTTTTTCTTACACGCAGTCCCATTCGACTGTCGAAGCGCGTTTGAAAGAAAGAAAAAAAAAAAAAAAAAAACGCTAACTCACGTTCGCCAAAGCGACACCTACGACGAGGCCCGCGCGATTTATCGCCGACAGAAGCAGCAGCAGCTCATGATTTGTATAATACGTGTGTTTAGGATAGAGAAGATTAAAGACGAGGCGGACGAGGTGCCTGGGAACTTTCTGAGCGAGATACACAAGTGGTCCCTCGAGTGTAAGTATTGGATGCCCACGTACGCGTGATTACGGGCACGGCAAATTAATTAATTTATCTGAAAACATATATAGCCATTATATTTACGTGTATAATGCGCAGCAATTGCAAGAGTCGCACTGGACGTGAGATTAGGCTGCTTGGACGCGGAGCATGCACCCCGAGAGACCCAAGAGTTGATAAACGCAGTCCTGGTTTTCTTCAAAAACGTCGGCGTGCTCGAGCTCAAGATTCCTTTCTGGAAGTTCTTCAGCACGCCGACCTGGCGCAAGTACATCAACGCACTCGACGTAATCCTGAGGTACGTTATTTTATATTCGCTCTTATATTGATTATCCTTGGTCGTTGTAATAATCTTTCTAATAAACTTGCCAATCACCTTCGCAGCACGACATCAAAATACACAAGAGAGGCTCTCGAGAGGGCGAAACTATGCAACAAGGAGAAGGACGAGCTGTCGCTGTTGGAGCGCGTGCTTGCGATCGAGGGCAACGAGCGGCTCGCGACCACTCTTGCTTTCGATCTCTTCTTGGTCGGCATCGATACGGTAAAAGAAAATTCAAATAGCCTACATTGTACGCAGCGTTGAGATAAAAGCCGAAGCCGAAGCGAGATCGATTTTTTCCACAGACCTCGAATTCCGTGGCATCGGTACTGTACCAGCTGGCTCTGCATCCAGAGAAACAGGACATCCTCTACCAAGAGATAAAAAGAGTCCTGCCAGCCGATGGTCGTTTCGAAGCCGGTCACATCGACCAACTGAAGTACCTGAAAGCGTGCGTAAGAGAAACGCAAAGGTAAAGTATATTCGGCGAATTTCGCTAAAACGTGCCTCGCGCTCGCGAAGCAGACACTGGAACCGCCCGACTCCTTTGTAGAGTAAATAAGCAACGAGCTATAAACAATTCTCACCAATCATCGAGCTCAAGGTCCGGACGATTCAAACGAAGAGTCAATAAATTTCGCGACGCATATTTCTTACAATATATTTATCTCCTACCTCGGGTGCTCGGGCAAGTTTGCATTCTATCGCGCATGACGCGCACGATTACAGCGCGGATCGGTTCCAGTGATGCGCGCGAGCGCGCGGTCCACGCGCAGCTGTTGAGCCTTGTATAGTTGACCGTACAAGGTCGCGATTCTTTTTCTATCTCTCTCTCTATCTCTCTCTCTCTCTGTTGCAACGTACTCGACGTGAAGAATGTACCCGGTGGTAATCGGCAACGGGAGATGCACACAGAGCGACACCGTCATCAGCGGCTACCACGTACCCAAAGGCGTGAGTATATAAATAATACCGCCTATGCGAGTAACTCCATTACGATCGCCTGAGCTCATCCTGCTCTTATACGCTTCCTACGCGATGAATGAAGGTTTAAAAGTGAAAGTGTACTGCGTGTGTGTGTGTGTGTGTGTGTGTGTGTGTGTGATGATTGAAATTGATCTGAATTTAAAAAGATTTGAATTTAAAAAGCCGTCACATCGTTCGAAGTTAATCCAGTCAGTCGCACCTCTCGCCTTCCCAATTTGCATATCTCTAATCCGCTCTGATTTTCTCGCCACAGGTGCACGTGGTCTTCCAGCACTACGTTATCAGCAACACCGAGCGCTACTTCCCGAAGTGCCAGCAGTTCCTGCCAGAGCGCTGGATCGGTTCGGGATCGTTAGAAGCACCGGCGCCGCGTCACGCCTTCGCCTCGCTGCCCTTTGGCTATGGCAGACGCATGTGCCTCGGGCGTAGATTCGCCGAGCTCGAGATTATCGTAGTCCTCAGTAAGGTAAGCGTATCGTCACTTGGTTATGAAATTAAAGAAAGCGGAAACGGATTTTCATGTTCAGCTTTCGGTATTGCGTCGGATTTCAATTTTGACTTTTTCAACCAGAGAGTTTGACGAGACGAGATTTTTTCACTCCGCGTGGATATAATAACGCGATACCATCTACGTAGACCTTGACCAGATCCAATGAATTAGCATACTCGGAAAAAGTAACGTGAATTCCTAAAAAATCGCTAATACACTCTATACAGATCCGAACTTCAAACCGGTACACACGTGAGCCGATTAATTATTTATACAATTTAAAACATTACACTACCGCATAACAGACAAAAGTGCGCATCTGTGAGCGCTCGGCGGCCAATCAAAACAGAAACGGCCTCGCTTCTCCGCCGTATAAATTAGACCTAGTATACTGAAAAAGAAAAAAATGTGCCGCCTCGCCGTCGGCTGATCCTCCAGCCCATTATATTATATAGTACAGGGCGTCGACTCCGCGCGGAAATCCGTGTGAACGTGCGCGGGTATATTATCGGTGAGTGAAAGCGAGACGCCGAAATTATGTTAATGTGCGCGACATCCAAGTTATTTCCTCAATGATATACATCGCCTCGCCGTTGTATTATAGAGACAGGCACGTGGTTGGGATTCTCAAGCCGGAAAAGAGATGCAGGAACAATCGGCAGCGTTCTGGCTTCCGATGAAATTTTATTTTTGTTTTGAGCAAGGAAATGAACTTGATTCTTCGAAAATAGGTCATTTATCGCGCCTTTCAATCACGAATTTCGAATGATTTTTCTGGAATGTTTCCTCGTACTAGAAATCTGAATGATCAAAGATCCAATGCGTTAGATCCTATTGATTTCAAATTCCAGCAAGTTAGCCCGTTCTCCAAATAAATAAGATCCTTATCGTAGTTATACACGCGACCGTCATTGACCGATACCTGCAGATCTGTTTATAAGTTATCAATCCTTTCCAGCCGACGGGACATCAATAAAGCTCTCGTAAAAAATCTCTTCGAGCCATTCGCTTAGCACCGTTTCAAATACCAGCAACGATTTTATCTTCGCGCTCGCAGCCGATTGCGCAAACGCTCGGCAATGAAATAAGTCAACGCTGCGCGCTCAATGAAAGGAAAAGGAGAGCTGGAGGAAAAACGTATCTCCTCACTTTCCACGTATTTCGAGTCCACGCACGTCCTTCGAAAGCAAAAGCCCATTTTTCTCTCGGCTCTTTTAACGGCTTGGGAGTCGTAAAATTTGATTTGCCAAGCCGTTATTGTCCGGCGCGAGAAAAATATGCCGGCACTTTTAAAGAGGAATTTGCTATGTGCACCGGTGCCCATTGTTGGGCGCTGTCGGTGAAGATTTTGAGGAATTCACGCGCAATGCCGCGGGGAGTTCGAAGAGAGCTACGTAGCGGTGTAAAAATATTGCTGCGGTTGTCACTGCGGCGGAAGCTCTACGTTATACGAGTTTTGAGTTATATTCCTTGGGTTTTTCCTTCGTTCGAGTAGCTAATGAAGAATCATTACGCTGTTGTGTGTACGAGAATTTGTGACGTGAGAAAGTGGTCGGACTTGTTTATTTGTTTATTCAGAATATTCAAATCCATCTTTTCTTAGGCTTTAAAACGTACTGTAAAACAAGTCTTGTGCGGATGATTAATTTTTCGTTGCTTTACAGATATTTCGAAGGTACCGAGTGGAGTACCACCACGAAAAACTCGAGTACTACATCGACCCAATGTACACGCCGAAAGGACCGCTGAAATTCAAGTTTGTCAAGAGGTGAAGGCCTATGAAGGCAACTCAAGTGTATAAATTCTTCGCAGTAAGGTGTTTATTACTAGTTTTAATATAATATAAGCATGACCGTTAAATACATTCGTATACACAAAGATCGTGTCTAAAAAATTTGTACAAAAAAAGTCTTGATTCTGTAAGCTTGCAAGCTCCAACCTGCAGGCACTCATAATGTACGCCTGCGGGCTCTTGTGCATATGAATAAATTCGAGCTCCAAGTCATCGTAAGTTGCCAGTCTAGTTGATATTCTTCCGCTGTTGTTGCTGCTGCTGCTGCACTCGATTTCTGTTGATCATGTTGAATTTGAGCTCACCGTCTGGTGCGTACATGAAGGTCACTTTGTACTTGAGTGGCTCGTAGTTGTACTCGATTTTGTATTCTCGAATGAGCTGCAAATGAAAAGCGTGTAATGATTGCATTTCGAATTTCGCCATATAAATTGTATACTTTATATTGTCTCAGAAAAGGTGTACGCGTACCTTGGCGAGGAGAACCTGCATCTCGAGGTCGGCGAATCTTCGTCCAAGGCACATACGGGCTCCGTATCCGTAGGGCAGTGAGGCGAACGGGTGCAGCTTCTGATCGGCTCCTTCTTTGAGCCAGCGCGAGGGTTTGAAGGTGTGTGGGTCGTCAACGTACTGCTCCATGCAGCCGGTTACCAAAGTAGGGAACACCACTTGAACCTGGTAAAAGATGAGGAGATAAAAATCTCGACTTCTAGCGCAAGTTCGAGGTGTTCAATCAGCGCAGTCGTTCTAATAAACGATGTACTTACTCCTTTGGGTACGTGATACCCGCAGATAATCGTGTCGTTCTGAAGCGTCCTTCCGTTCCCAATGACGGTCGAGTACATCCTGCGCGCAGACACATAACGAGAGGTCAATTATAATCATTCTAAATAGCCAAGACTAATCCGCGCGTTGCGCTGACTCGAGAACAATTGCGGCTTTGATAGCACCCAGCGTAAGAATTTATACCTGAAAACTTCCTTGATGAAAGCCTTCATGTAGCTAGCCTGATCGAGGTCTTTGGTCGTCAGTGGTACGCTCGAATCTGGAACGATTCTCATGAGCTCCTCGTAGATTTTCTCCTGCTCTTCGGGCCTCGTGGCCAGTTGGTACATGATCGAGCATACGGCCATGGAAATCTGGAAATGACGATGCACTTTTTTTCATAGCCATAGGATTCTGATTTTCTAGCGGAAATTCTCATACGACATAAAAAAATATGGTCATTACCGTGTCGATTCCGACCAAGATCAGGTCGAGAGCGAGAACGTAGGCCATTTTGGGATTCGATTCCTTTGCCAAAATTCGCTCGACAAGCGACAGCTCTGATTCGTGCATTTGAACGCCGTTTTTCTTCTTCTCCTGCAATCGATCTATCGCTGCGTCGATGTACTTCATGCAAACTCTGAAATTAACGTACGTTCGTCAAACAGTTTGGATTATTCTACACAACTATTGATAATCGTTGTTGTAAAGTACATTGATCTTCGAACTCACTCGACAAAGTAATCCATGTTGCGAACGTAGCGCGTCCAAAGGGGTGTCGGTATGTATCTCCAGTAAGGAGCTTTGAGCTCGAGGGTGGCAACGTTCCTAAGCGCGTACTTAGCAGCGTCTATAATCTTCTGCGGTTCCGAATCCGGCGCCAGTTCGCCGCTGCCCAGGCAGCCTAATCTCACGTCCAGAGCGACGCGGCCGATGCCTGCGAACAGCGAGTGGTCAAGATAGCTGAAGCTCCGTTTTATTTGCATAGAGGATTGTTGAGATTCGAACGATACTAGGCATCTCTAATTTTTTTTTTTTTATTTTTTTTTTTGTACCCCCAAACCGAGAAGGGTATATTTAATTTCGGACCTAGATGCTATTTACGCTCTCTCGATAAGGCAGAGGCTGCTGAAGATTCATACCTCTCGTACGAATCTCGTATGAAATAAAAGTATCATTAAATTACATTCTAGAGCCCACTTGTGAATCTCGTTGTCGAAATCGGCTGGCACCTCGTCGTTCTCGTCTTTGATGTCCTCGATCCTGCAATCATTACACTCGCGTAAACTCAATGCAAACCGTCATCAGAGCAGCTAAATAAGAGCGAGTCGTTGCCGGAGGCGCATTACCTTTTCATGAAGTCGTTGGTGACCACCTCGATCGGCGTGATGTACTTTTTGACTGTCTGCGGCTGGAGAACCGGTTTCTGGACCCGCGTCCGGAATTCCCTCCATGGCTCGCCGTGTCTGGTAGCATAATACGTTTTCATTAATATTGCAGAAATATCGAGCGTGGAGACAGTTACTGTCAGGCTGCATACGGTATTAAAATTTTCGTAATTTCGACTCGGCTGCGATGGCTGCTCGCCTAATTGCTTATGAATACGGCTAATAGGCTTTCGTGGAAAGTTTCGTCATTAGACATTTTCATAATAACGCGAGGAAAGGCAGCAAAGAGTTTTTTATGTGTAGGTATACAGGAGATATCCACACGCACGATAATCGTGATCATTCCGATGGATTGCAAAATTGTACTCCGCAACTTTGTAGCGCCAGTCGTCAAAGGATCATGACTAAGCATGACTCATGCAAAATGCACGTCAACTTTTTCTTTCGGTTTACGACCTTCCTTGCGTTTATGACTCTGCTCTTTAATGCGATGTAATTTAACCTATCGAAACTTACACTCCAACGACGCCGGGCAGTTCGCCGAAGAACTTGCCCCTGACCTCCGACTTGTACTTGACGAGACAGGGCATGGAAGCTCTGAACGGTGTCGGGCCCTCTTGCCTGTACAGCCTCTCGATTTCGTCGGCATCGTAGACGAACAGGAGATCCGGTCTGCCGATCAGCCCCGTCAGTCTCGTGATTTTCCCGTAATGCTCGTAAAACAGTTGCGAGATTCTCGCGACGTCCGAGATCGTGTACTGTCCGACCACGGGGAAGAGCCTCCAGGTGTTGCCGAGAATCGGTATAGGCTTTGGTCCGGGAATCTCCTCGTAAGGCTTGGCCTGGATTTCGTTGGTGGCGGAGGTCGCCGATGCAGGTTCGGCGACGATGCTCTCGCTCGTTATCTCCCGACGACAGAGGCGCGCCAGACGCGCTGCTGCGTTTAATTTTTGCTTCATCTTGGTCGATTTTCAGTGCTGAAAATCAAAGTTTCGATCAATGAATTGTGTAAATCGACGGCCAAGAGGCCCGTTTAAAGTATATAGTGAAATTTTAAATTATACACAGAATTCTGGGCGCCGAGAGGTCTGGCGATACACGGCGACTTGGATCGACTGCGCATAAATTATAAAAGCGCGGAATAAAATTAATCCAAGCCAATGCTATGTTGCATTTTTTTTTCGAGAACTAATGGAGCGGTATTTTTAACAAAAGTGAGAAATTGAACGCCTGCACCGTGGTCATTATACCGTTAATTTAGCAATTTATGAGCAGCGCGTCAATATGCGCATCTAACCGCCGTTTAGAAAACGCTCGTTACAAGGCCGCTGCGTATCCTCGGGTCTTGCGCTCAACTTATTTCGTGGGCGGTGCCGAGTAAGTATTTAACTACGCGGGGGTTTCCCTGAAAACAATGACGAGTCAGTTCCGGCCGGATTAGCACGTCGAACGCAGCGATGAGAGTTCGAGTCATTCGTTTGATACAGCTGCAGTATTATTTATAAACCGTTTGCGAGCCGTTGCAGCCAAGGCCGCGAAAAGTCGACAGTCACGTACAGTGTGTTACAGGCTGTACGCGAGAAAATCTTTTCATTATCGGTATAGGGATTGCGAATTTTCACGGCCGCGCTGTATCGTGTTATCTAATAATCTAATAATCGAGGAGGCGTCTTTCAAAACGTTTCGCTGCGAAATTGAATTAACGATTACTCGCGACAGTCGAGTGCAGAGTAATACATAAATCGCGGAATTGATAGATTTACAGCAAGGATAAAAACGAACGAGATTTGGCGCCAATTTATAACTCGTTAAAACCGGATAAATTCGTTCACGTAAAAGCAAAGACTTAACACACCGAATAATTATAAAATAATACATCATCGGCCGGCGTGTCAAGGCAATTAACAAAAAATCCCCTCTAATTGCTCGGCTGCTCTCGGTAATTGCCTATCCAGTGCATGCAGAATACGCATCCAGCCTCTAATCAATATAGTTTATAAGTGCGCGACTAACGACCAATAGATAAGCGCAGCGTCATTAGAGGCAAACTGCGCTATCGAGTTTGCTCAGGATCAGATTTTGCGAAACGTACATTAGCAAATGTAGAGGACACATTGGGATGCAATGAGCGCGCTCGAGCCGTTCGAGTTTCAGCGCATAAGTCGGCTGTGCGCCTAACAAAGACGTGCGGCGTGTACAGAGAGGCGAAACTGAATCGACGGACGCGCTATAGAGAGAAAGTACAGAGAGCGTGTAGAACGTGTGCAAACGTACGATTGACGTACTAGAGAGCGAAAGAATGTCGGGCTATCTCTCTTCGTCGCAGCTCTACTCAAAGGCTAAAATCGTACGTGGAAAAATTGCGCAAGGACGTATTTCTATGCTGCTCGATGGTTTGTTTGATCGACGGCCGAGCCTCTCGATGAAAGCGTTGCTGGGACTGCCAAAGCGTTCTTGGCGGTCAATCGCGCAAAATTAGAAACTATACGTTATGAGCGATTTCTAAATCTCCGCGGGTCTCGCGCGAAACCAGAGAATCTGATTTCCACGTGCCTTAGCATAAAATTACGCGCGGGACAAAGTTCCGAGAAAGTAAAGGATAATGCCGCGTTGAAAAATGACGCCTCGCCTCGAGTTCCAAGGGATAAAAGTAGCCTCATGCACGCACCGGACTCAACAAAATTTACCGTTAAATCAGCTGTGTCAGCTCACCGATGGCATCTCGATCGGTCCCTTTCTCTCTCTCTCTCTCTCTCAGAAATCTCAGCAGCAGCAGCAATAAGCGGACGCTTCGCACCTGCCGCCGCTTCGCTGGGGATCCACTAACGACGTCTGCTCTTACTCTTCGCAAACAAACCGCCCCCGCGCCAGCATCCGGATCATCAACCGCACTGTGTCTTGTAAAAATCCGGTCTCCCGCACGACGATTCTCCGCAGCGTTGCCCGTTGCGGAGGAATAAGGTCGACGCGTCGTGTCCGAACACACTGCGGCGCGAGTACAGCGCACATCTTTCGTACAGGTGAGCTATAGCAAGCGCTCAGAACGTCGATCCCCACTTCTCGTTCTCTCCGCGAGGCATCAGCGATGGTGAAAGAACCTTGAGCGGGAGATGTACAATGTGTATAGGCGAGGGGTCATTGGGCTGAACTCTCTCCAGCTGGTTCGTCTACTTTTTTTTATATATAGAGGTGGGCGACTTTTTTTCGAGTCTAGCAGGGATCTCGCGGCAACTAGAGTATCGTGAATTTCGCGCGCTGACTCAGAGTGCGGTATAATAACAGAGCGGCGAGATATACCTCAAGGACGATTGCCATTTGTATAATTTATTATGTACCATGCATATATGCGCCGCTGCGTGACTGCATCCCCGGCCATAATAATTATCAACTCGTATACGACTTTTTTCTCGCTGTATATTCCCTGTACAATTTTCCGAGTTTCTCCCTGTATACGCGCGCATAAACAATGTTATCGCGGCTGCGCCAATAAATAATATAGGCAAGCCTCCCCCGAGAGGCAGCTGTCGTCAAAACGCGTCCCGCTGGCTGCCACGTGTGGCGAGACTCGGAGCGAGAAAAATATTTTCATAAATCAGGCAATTGGCTCGAGAGTATATTCAAAACACGAGGCGAATCCTCCGGCTACTCTCACCTCCGCCACTTAACGCTCGGATCGGCTATATACACGGAGTAGAGCGCAGTGTCAAGGGTTGGAGCGGAATATAGTACAATGGAAAGAAAGCTGCAGAGGAGCAAGAGAGGAAGAAAAGCGTCTCTCTCCGCGCGACGTCTCGGCTCTCTCTCTCTCTCTCTCTCTCGGGTATAATTAAGCAGAGAGAAGAGCGGCTCGCGCGCGCGCGCGCGCAGGATCACGTTATTATTGCCCACCTCTAGCTGCAGCTCTCCCAGGTACGTGCGCGGGCGATATTTATTGCCGCCACTGGATTGTAAGCGCAAGAGAAGCGTCGTCGGCTCCTCCGCAGAGCCGCGACCGGAAATTTTGGGGATTGTTTTATTTAGGCAGGCTACGTCGTATATTACCTATATTAGTGGACTAGACGCATCTCTCCCGCAGCCTCTGTGTGCGGATGTGATTTGTCGATCTGCTGATGCGCGAGAAGAGCTGTAAAAGCTCGGATAAAAAAAATATAAATATTTTGAGAAAGGAGCACTGTCGAAAGTGAGCAGCGAGTGTACCGCTGGCTTTTATCGTGCTAATCTTTGCGCCGGAACGGAATTGTCTGAATAATTCGCATATACGGTTAGCTCCGCGAGAGCCGCTTGCGAAACGCAGGCGCTGCTGTATAATTTCTAAAAAAAAAAAAAAAAATACGCGCCTCCATTGCCTAGTGTACTCTCGAAAAGCCCGGTCGAACGGTTCTTTTTAATTGCGGTCGGCTTTTCCGTTTCCGCGCGGAGCCGTGTCGAGGAGAGTGAAAAAAAAACACTAAGTGAGCGAACAATGCACTCGGCTCTTATCGTCCCCTGGCATCGCGTCTTTCGCTCGTCATTATCATTATATTTGCGCCGGACTCGTCCGTGTTTTTTTTTTTTTTCTAGTATAATTATAGTCAAAAGCCAGAATAAGCAGGAATATTCGAGATGGTACTGTTGCCCGAGTGAATTTGCGCAACGCAAAGTCGGGAAAATCCCATTGTCTATCCGCTTCAGGCCCAAGTCCGGGGGGGGGGGGGTGTCGTAAATTTGACAATTTCGTCGATTTTCATCAAGAATAAAACTTTCTCGATCCGAGCCTCGAGCGCCTATACGCATGAATGTGCATCGCGGTACGTTCAACGGCCGCGCAGGTATAATCCTCTTTTCGAGGCCTCTCTATAGTACTTACATTTACAATGCTAAGTCTGTAACGGCCTGGCGAATATCCGTGAAAACGTCCCCACTCCCCGAGAGTACGACAAAAATAATAGCTTACTGGGTGCTCAGGTACGCGAGGCCGCGCGAGTAAATAGGGCCTATAAGGGCCATTCCAAGGGTGGGGACACTCGGCCGAGAGCCGGACAGACTGTTGCGAGAAGCTTTAGTAGCGAGTTCAAGCCCAAACGAGCAACAAGTCCAACGCACGGGACAGCGATGCGAGGACTTTTAGCCAGTTGCGAAATGCAAGCTCAGCGTTGAGCATCCAAAGTGCAGCGGAGAGATGGTAGCGCCCGCAGAGTGGAGCCATCAGAGTAACATGCCGGGAACGTACTCGGAGGCGCTCGTAAGTACAGCCGATATATACCGTATTTCACGTCCTGTTACATTCTCGATTATTATATACGATCGCTGGAAATTCGAAAACAGGGAAGGCCGCTGACCGAGCCCGAGGTGCGCGTGAAACGCTGCTTGGAGCGGATGCCGGTTCCGGACTGGTACCGGAAGTACTCGAGGCCACCCAACATCCTGAAGAACTGCGTACCCTTCGAGTGTCGCCCGGCCTCCTGGAGGACCTACAAGAAGCCCGGCAACTCGCCGAGAAGGTCGACGAAGAAGAGATCGTTCCGGAAGTCACCGGAGCAGTCGGAGTCAGGTGAGCGCTCGGCACCAGTCATTGATATATATATATACATATATATATATACTCGAAGGACGGCTTATCTGACGGTTTTCCTTGCAGAGAGCTCGCGCACCTCGACGGCGGACAGCGGCTACCAGGAGGACAGAATCCACGGGACTCCGAATCAGCCGAGGAACGAGGACTCGAGGACGGAGATCGACGAGGACCTCTCGCTGCTACTCAGCGCGAGCAACTGGAGCTTCCGCAGCCCGCTCAACAACAGCAACAGCTTTCCCCGCGCGAGCCGCTCGCGAAGGATCGAGAACATCAACATCGTGTTCCCGCAGCCGTTGACCGAGACGGCACCCTCGGCCCCCCCCAAGACCGTCTACAGCAAGACCAAGAACTTTGACCTGCAGCAGCGAGACGCCGGGCAGAGCGAGAGCCAGAGCCCGAGTAGCAACAAGTCGCACGCCAGCTTCCTCATAGCCGACCTCGAGCCCAGTGGACTGACCACGCGGATGCAGGTGTTCGCCGGGCCGCTGACCTCCGACTCCGGTTCCTCCGACGAGGAGCAGTCCCGGCGCGGCGCCTCCTCGCCGCACTCCCGCTTCCTCAGCTCCGCGAAGAAGTCGACGGCGCTCGAGAGGATCGTGCAGAGCCGGCGCACCGAGTCCGGCGGCGGCCTCATCCAGAAGATCATCGATGAGCTGAGCCGCAGCAGCGGCCCGGAGGCGCAGGACTTGGTCGCGAGCATGGCCGACTACGCCAGGAGCGAGGAGAAGGAGGAGGAGGAGGAGGAGGACCAGCGGAGCATTGTCAGCAGCGACTCCGAGCTGGCCAAGTCGACGAGCATCTCCTTCAAGTCCTACGACCTGGACAGCGCGGACGAGCACCCCAGCAGTCCGCTGCCGGCCCTGAGCTCGGCCGGCGAGTACTGCTCATCCGGCGAGGAGGAGGAGGAGGAGGAGGAGGAGGATCGGGTCTACTGGATCCCTTGCTACAAGAACTCGGACATGCCGCGCACCAGCTCGCAGATGAGCAACTGCCTGAGCAGGAGCGGCCGTCGCAGCGGACACAGCTCACCGGGGCTCAGTCCCATCAAGCGGGAGGACTGGCTGCAGAAGCATGCCGACATCTGGGCCTCCAGCTGCAACGCGAGGGAGACGACCAAGGCGTCGTGGCGACAGCTCTTCAGAATCGACGAGACCGGCGTCGGGGACTCGGGCTACTCGGACAGGTCGGCCACGCTCGGCTCGGGCCGCAGCAGCAGCGGGAGATCCTCGTCGCCGGCCTACTCCTCCTCGGTATCGTCAACGCCGACCCTGCAGCGCAGCAGCTTGTACGAGTCGGGGCCGTACTGCATGAGGTCCATTTTCGTCTAGATTTCGTCAGGAGGGTTATAATGTTTGCTGAACCACTTTATTTTAACGTAAAAGACAGTTTTTCTTTTGTTGAATTGCTCATTTTTATCATCCGTTTTTGTTAAATTTCTCGACCTTTCTGAAACGACAAAACGCCCAATGCAAATGCGTACAAATACTGCGCGCGTGAGAGTCCATCAAAGGTTCGACGCGCGGGAAAGCAGCTATAGGTATTTTATTTTTTACGAAATCTACAAAAAATAACAATTTAATCGCGAGGAATAAATAATAGTTTTAAAGTTCTTACTGTATAGCACGTAGTCTAGTTGATAATTCACCGCAGTAGGCGCGCGAATAAACATCGCCTTTATTCGCCAGACTCCGCGGCAAAGAAAGCAAACATATGCACACAGTTATTAACGACGCTTGTACGCGCGCGGTTTTGCCCCCGTACGGCGTCCCAGGACATTTCACAAACTAGGATTTAACGTATATCATAACATAGGCTAGAAGTTTCGTCGTAAGCTGTAAATATTATGCGCGTAGTAGTCTATATCTATATAGTTGATAAATTATCTGCAGTAGGAGCGCGAATGAATATAACGCGTTTGTTCGCCAGACTCTGCGATGGAAGGTCTACGAGAACTCAAATTATCATATAAGCACACTTGTACGCGCGTGGTTTTGCCCCCCGTACAGAGTGTTCCGTATATACGGATATCGAAAATACGACACCGGACAAACTCTACAGAAAAATAACCCTACACGCTACACAGTAAATTCCCTGCACAGAATTTCGGTGTTGTTTCACTACGCCGCAAAACTCGACACAATCGTATAACCTATATTGTTATACATCGTTGACAACAATAGGTTATACGAATTTGTAGAGTTTTGCGGTGTAGTAAAATTACCGAAAATGTCTCCAGGGTATTTACGTGCGGTATTTATTTATTGTGTAGAATTATTTTGTGCAGCGTCTAGAGTTTGTCCGCCGTCTCAAATACAATATTCATATGCTATCTATAGTAGAGTAGTTTTATCGGAATAAGCTGTACATACTGCGCGTAGTATATTCGATATTACAATAGCTGATAAGTTATATCTGCAGTAGTGCGCGAATGGGCATCGCGTCTATTCGCCAGACTCTGCTAAAGTGGAAAAAAGATTCGACTGTAACTATAAACACTCGTACGCGTGTGGTTCGTCCCCGTACGCGTGTTCCCGGACACTCACAAAGTAGATTTAAGCTTAGGTCTTTAGCGGCTCATCATATAAAGCTGTATATCGTGGAGATAACCCAGTTGAAAAAAAAAATCACATGTCTTTATCAATATGTTAAAAACATGTACTTTTATCATATGTTTTTGTGGTTTCAATTTAACATATGATAAAATCACACGATAAAAACATGTGACAAAAGCATATACTAATAACTCTCCTGATTGTTAATCAAAAATAAAACTTAAAAGCGAGACATTTATTATATTTGGTGACCGTAAATGGTAGTACCATGCGGATGATAACACCAAAAATAGATCATATGTCTATGTTATACGCAACTTGACTTTGAAAAGTTTAAACACAAAACAAGTAGCTTTTATGGTCACCAAATATAATAAATGTCTCGCTTTTAAGTTTTATTTTTGATTAACAACCAGGAGAGTTATTAGTATATGCTTTTGTCACATGTTTTTATCGTGTGATTTTATCATATGTTAAATTGAAACCACAAAAACATATGATAAAAGTACACGTTTTTAACATATTGATAAAGACATATGATTTTGTTCAACCGGGAAATATATTTTTTTAACTATATTTTATATTACATCAGGATAAGTGTACATACTGCGCGTAGTCTATTCTGTATTACAATAGCTGATAAGTTATATCTGCAGTAGTGCGCGAATAGACATCGCGTCTATTCGCCAGACTCTGCCACAGAAGAAAAAAGTTTCAACAGTAACTAATACAAACACTCGTACGCGTGTGGCTCGTCCCCGTACGCGTGTTCCCGGACACCCCACAAAGTAGATTTAAGCTTAGATCTTTAGCTTTTATACTATTGTATACCGTGGAGATAAATATATTTTTTTACTATATATTTATATTACATTAGGAATAAGTGTACATACTGCGCGTAGCAAATTTCATAGCTGGTAAGCTCTCCGCAGTAGTCGCGTCTATTCGCGAGACTCTGCTAAATCGACAGCTTGAAAAACAGTAATTATAAACGCTCGTGCGCGTGTGGCTCGTCCCCGTACAAGTGTTCCAGGACACATATCAGAAAGTAGATTTAAGCCTAGATCTTTAGTCGCGTCGCGCCATCTTAAATCGCGTGATTAATCGATAAGCTCTCTACATAGTGGATGCGTGTAATCCTTATATGCTTTTATTCGTCAGACTCCGCGGTAACGAATGATCTCTCCAACTTAGATTCAAGCTCTTAGAACTTAAGCGGCGTCATCGTTTATAAGCTGTACTTGTTAAGCTATAGGTGTATACTTGTATAGTCTAGTTGATAATTTGTCTGCGTTAGAGCGCGAATGAACGTCGTTTCGTTCTTCAGACTATGCAGCAGTGACACACAGGAATTTTAAACAGTTATTGTAAACACTCGATACGCGCGTGGTTTTGCCCCCGTACGCAGTGTCCAGGACATTTCACAAAGTAACATTTAAGCTTTTAGAATTTTAGCGGCGACATCGCGTATAAGCTGTACATATTTTACGTTAGGTCTACGGTCTAGTTGATAATTATTCTCCGCGCAGGACACCCATCAGAAACTCTATACAAAATAATAACCCTACACACGCCACAGGAAATAAGAGCTTGTACGGTGTCCTCTATGCAGCACGTGTCAAGAAGAATTTTAAATCAGTTATATTTTCCCGTATACAGTGCATTGCAGGCCATTTCACAAGACTACAATAAGCATTTGTCGGTGCGCAAATAAATAAATCTGTATTCTCTCAAGCTATGCGATAATATTCAAGACATATTCATCGCAGTATATATGTACGTAAGCGCACTTGTACAGGCAGAATGTGTCAGTGCGCCTTAAGAATACACAATAAATTCGAGCTTGAATCGACTATAAACTCTGTTTACATTCGATATACACTCCTAATTCTCATCCCAACATCTGTCATCCTCTCGCGGTCACATCGCCAGTCTGCGCCCAACCGTATACACTGCTCTTACCGAAATATACATATACGGCCTTTTACCAATCAAACCCACAGTGCGCGGACTTTCGTTGAAACGTGCCGCGAGTGACGTACACCTCGTTAATTTCCGTATAAAAAAGAAAAAAAGAAGAAAAAAAAAAAAAAATACACGAACCGCGGCGCGATGTTCACCAACTACTCGAGCCTGGGCTGCCGTTCGCGCTCGACAACGGACATCTTCCGAGCCCAGAGTCTCGAGGACAGGTCGCATCCGCCGATGACCTACGGCATTACGTGGACTCGCAGCACCAGCTTCGTCACGACAGCCGGCTCGTCGAACGTCAACCGACGTCCGGCTCCACCTCGGCGTTCCGACAGTTTCGCCGGCGTCGTTCCGTCGGCCTTGAAGCGCGCCGAAGAGGAGGAAACTCGTCGACTTCTCGGGACGTCCACGCCGGTAGAGCAGGTCGAGCGTCAGGCCGCGCAGACTCCGAGGAGCACGTTCGTGCGGAAGCTCGTGGCGTCGCTCGAGCGCAGACAGAAGGAAATGAACGGCGCCTACGGCAAGGCTGAAAAAAACTTGGAGCCAGTAGAAGAGAGGGAGGAGGAGAAGATCGTTAAGAGACCGGTTGTCATGAATTACGCCTACAATCGGTAATTATCTCGCCTCGACTATACTGTCTCTGATTTTATTAATAAGAGACATATAAGCTGCAGAACGACAATTCCAGTTTACCAAGCAGAGAACTGGAAGACCTGCAGGAACGCGAGCACGAGGAGGAGGAGGAGGACTCGTCGTCGTCGTCGTTGTCGGACGATTTTTCCGAGCTCGGCGGTGAAGCTCCTCCAGCCCGGAAACTCTGGTCGAACAGTCGCGACCCCGTCAACGTCACCAACGACGTCAGCCTCGATCCGGATCCGGCCAGGTCCAGCTTCAAGCGGAGCCTCAAGAACATGCTGTCCTCCATCCTGAACTGGCGCACCGGTTCCGCGAAGAACCTGCCCAAAGGCACCCGCGATTACTACGCCGCGAGGGAGAGTCTCGGCGACGAGATGGGCACTTTCAGGAAGCTCACCGTGCCACGGCTCATCGAGCGCGCGACGAGCAGGGGCAGACTGGACCGCAGTCGAGGGGAGACGTCCCGCAAGAACCTCCAGGAGTTTTCCAACTTCATCGGAGAGCCGAAGCAGGCTCTCGACGAAAGGCTCCCCTCCATCGCGACCATCCACCCGGTTTACGGGAACCTCAAGAGGTCGACGTCGCGAATTCGAGTTATCGAACCGGCAGAAGCCAGGCAACTCGGCTACGGATCCCTCAAGGTCCAGGTAAGTCGATTCGTCATAGCCATACTGGCCACCCATCACGATCGTTTCTATATACCGATTTCAGCTTCCAGCCGTGCCGATACGCTACTCCTCCCTACCGACGGAGCATCAGCTGTCGCAGCTTCCTTCAATGTTAAGAGATTTGCAGAAGCTCAAGAGGCCGTCGGTCGTTTACGACGTGCCGAGATCCGGTCGCCGCCTGATGGCACTGGAGTCGCAATTCTCGCCGCCCGAGTACGAGAATTTCAAGCGGGACCCTAGCCGCGACAAGCGCAACCGCAGCTCGATATTTAAGAAATTTTAGACATTCCGCGCTGCCGCATCGACCGACTATAGTTAAACTTTGAATTTTGACGTAATGTGACTTGTAAATAAATTTCATACCCCGATCGCAGTGAGAAGGAAGCCAACATTTGTTCCTTAAATCCATTCGAGATCCGCGTACGCGTTGAGCATCGCGCGTAATTTTAACATTAAAGTATAAGAAAAAAGCAAACGAATAAATGTAACGACGCGTATACAGAAGCAAGCGGGAGCTATATAGGTAGTCTACGTGCTCTCGAGCGTACCCGCGCAGGTATACAAATTTCCCCCCCCCCCCCCCCCCCCCGTCATAATCCCCTGCAGTTCTTAATATACGCGGCCCAAAATATACGTGCAGTTTTGCGTAGACAGGCGTATCCCCCTCCCCCACCCACCCCCGCAGCCATTATGTCTCAGTCCCTTTAGGCGGGCAGATGCTCCCAGGTACGTCGCCGGCCGGCGAATTGCAGGATCGCTCGAGACGATTTTCCGGCTGCACCGGCGCAGTCGTGTTCGGTATACCGCAGAGGTGAGAACTGTGTACGGAAGCAGCATCGGGCCGACGCTATATTGTGCAAGTGACAAGATGTCGACGACGTCCAGCCAGTGGTTCAGCAAGAGGATCAACGGCTATACCGAGGAGCTGGTGAGTGTTTATTTTTTATCATTCGTTAAAGCGGAATAGTCGCAGTGCCGATTTGACGCAACTTTGCCGGTATCGCTCGCAGGGCAAATCGTTCACGGAAGCCAAAGCACGCGTCCAGCGTGGCCTCGAGCAGCTCAAGCTGAAAAACGCGGAAACGTTGAAGCGCATCCCCTCGTTCCGAGGATCGTTCCGAGGATCGTTCCGTGCGTCGAGCAAGAAGACAAAGTCGGCGAAAAAGGCTAAATCGCCGATGAAAAAGTCAGGTGAGGAAAGAAGCAGGACGTAAATTGTCAAGAGCCGCAAACGAGCGAATTCTCCTATAACGCCTCGTTTTCCTTTCCAGAGCATGACCGATCAAGCTCCGCAGCCAGCGCGAGCAGGAGCGAGGTGAACGCCACGTACCGCATCTCTCGCAAAGCCTACTATCCGAGCACCTTCATCGACCGGAGCTCCAGCAGCTCCTCCGCATCCGAGCAGGACGATCGGCTGAATAACGTCTCAGCCGAGCGCACTCTGCTCCCGAGCACGCTGCGCCGACTGCCTTTGAAACCGAGCCACAGCTTCCCCCGGATCAGCCGGTCCCGCAAGATCGAGAACATCAACATAGTCTTCGCTTCGCCCTTCCCATCGGCCATCCATCGGCCGCGAAATCAGACCTCGACGCCGAAGGAGCAGCTGACTACCCAGGACAAAGCGCGTAAGGACGCGTTCGACATGGAAAAGTTGTGCAGCCTCATGGCCGAAATCCACGCGAAGATGCGACGCCCGTACCCGACGCGCAAGCCTCCTCGCAACATCAGACGATACAGGAAGGACACGAAGCTCGTCCCGAGCCCGGCGAGCAGCCTCGAACGGCACACCTCCAGTGAGGAGGACAGCTGCAGCGACTCCGAACTTGCCATATCGACGGACATCTCGCTCAAGTTCGGCGACAGCGAGGACGACGAGCCGAGGATCGACCGAGCCGACTCGGAACTCGACGATCCCGACGTCTACTGGATACCCAAGAAGATCGTCAACCTGCCGAGGACCAGCTCGAGGCTGAGCATGATGTCGCGCAGCAGCTACAGCCGCGCCTCGCCCGAACTCAGCCCCATCGAGAAGAGCGAGAACAAGCTGCAGACTCATCAGGAACGGGAGAGCCAGCTCAAGAGGGCCTGGGGCATGACCTACAGGCTCAGCAAGGGCAAGGCCGTCGCGAAGCAGCTCTTCAGCATCGACGAGGCGCACGTCCTCGACTCCGGCTACTCCGACAGATCCGGAGCCAACTCGAGAGCCGCCTCGTCCAGGGCAACGATGTACGAGCTGCAGAACAACGGGTGGCGGCTGACGTCCTCGCCGACGATCTCCTCGTCGCCCTCGCCCACTCCGGCCGTGTCTGTACCCGCCTACTCTCAACGATTCGCCCCGACGCATGGGCCGTACGTGCTCAAATCTTTCTACGTCTAAGCGTAGCTGAGTAGCGTACTTTGCTTATATTAAGAGTATCAAATGTTCGATTTTAATGTTGAACGCGTCTTCGAAGCGAAAAGAAACAAATTGTAATTATTACAGAAAAAAATGTAATCTCTTTTAATTATACACATAAGATGGAAAATTTATAAAAGTCAAATCTCGCGCTTATAGCATTAAGACTCTACAATATGTATTTGCGCTTGTATTGGTAAATACAAGCACTGCTGCCGCAAAGAGCGGAATAAAGTTTACACGTTTCATGGAATTTAAAAGTGTTTACTCGATATTATTTGATTTCCTATATCCCTCTCTCTCTCTCTCTCTCTCTCTCCTGCAAATCAGTCGGTCAGCTCGGCGCGAACCCGTCGGATCCGTGACATTTTATCCGGCGATAATCAAAACCGAGAGTTGCTAAAAGTTTCCGAACATGTTCTCGAGTTACGGAGGCATCTCCTCGCGCTCCAAGTCCACGACGGACATCTTCCGAGCGTCCTCGGCGGAGCTGGACGACGCCTCGTATCCGCCGGCCGACCAGAGTTACGCGCGCTACCGCAAAAACACCGACCCCGCCGCGCTCGCGAACGGCCCTCGACGTCGCGTCGTCGCAGCTCCGGTTCCGCCCCGGCGCTCGAGCAGCAGCTTGACCGTCAACCTGGAGCCCGAAGCTGCGGATCTGAGATCGCAGCCGAGCGAGGAGGAGGGCGAGTCCAGCCACGACAGCGTCCTGCCCACTCAGCTGAGCCAGAGCCCGGGCTCGAAGAACTTCGTGAAGAGGCTCGTGGCGACGCTCGAGCGGAGGCAGAGGGAACAGCAGCTGGCCGCGATCGGACCCAGGAGCGACGCGGACGCGACTAACAACGAGCTGCTGTACAGGAAGAGCGCCAGGAAGACGGTGCCCAGCGGCTCGAGGAAGCAGGAGCTGCTCGACCGAGAGCAGGCCTGCGTCGCGACCTGCAGACTCCCGGCGACGACTCAGCTGGAAGACCTGCAGGAGCGCGACGAGGACGCGGACGAGGAGTGGCGCGACTCGGCCGACCTGGCCCCCCAGTTCTGGGAGCAAGAGCTGACGAGCAGCCTCGGCCTGCCCATCCACGTAATCGAGAGGAAGAGCGACGGCAACAACGACAACAACGACCGAAAGTCCAGGACGGTCAAGCGCACGATCAAGAGCGTCTTCTCCTCGATCATCAACTGGAAGAACTCCAAGAGCCTGCCCAAGGGCTCCCGCGAGTACTACGCCGCCAGGGAGAGCCTGGGCGAGGAGATGCGGGCCTTCAGGCGCGACACCATGCCGAGGCTAATCGAGCGCGCGACCGGCAAGGGCAAACTCGATCGGAACTGGCGAGGAACCGCCGCGCCGACGAGGAGGGACGATGATCAGCGCGAGTTCTCCCAGCTCATCGGCTGCAGTCCCGGTAATGAGAGCAGCCCGATAGCAGCCGACGCGGAGCCGCCGAGCACCGCCACCATACACCCGGTCTACGGAAGCTGCAGCGCCGGCCATCAGAGGCGCTCCTGGCACAAGCAGGACCTCCCGTCGGACCATCACTCGGACGCGGAGACGAGCAAGCCCGAGCTCCTCTACGGCTCCATCAAGGTTCAGGTATACTCATGCATACGTACATATACATACATGCGCTAGCCACGCGTACGAGGGGATAAAATCCGAACCGTGTATGTGTGTGTGTGTATCTTGTCGCAGCCTCCGACGCCACCGCCTCGTGCCAGCCAGCAGCTGCTGCGGCCGTCCAAGGTTAGGGACCTGCAGAAGCGCATCTCCCGCGAGTCCTTCTCTCAAGTTCAGCTGCGCCGACCGTCGCCTGCCAGCAGCAGCAGCAGCAGCAGCAGCAGCAGCGACAAGCGCAACTCGATCGTCTACGACGTGCCTCAATCCAACCGCAGAGTCGAGTCGGCCGAGGACTGCACTGTACTGGTGGAACGCGAGCGAGTACCGGGATACATCAGTCGCAGCACGCCCCCCGAGTACGAGAACGTCAGCGGCATTATCGGCGCGCACAATGACGATAAGCGGCTCCACTGCACCGCTTTCACGACCTTTTAGTTTTTAGCCCGCAGTCTGAATCTTTTTGACAAATCGACCAACGACTGCTCTGGATATTATAACCTCTTGTGATTATTTCTGCGTGCTTTGATATGAACTTTTCAAAATAATACACTGCTACTGCGCATATTGACGAAATTCCATTGGATATATACTTAAGCTATCATATATTATTTTGCCTTTCTTGCTTGAATATGTAAATTTTTGCTCATTATTCGCTAGCTTCGGTAGTTTTAATCGATCGTTATTCGACTGTACATAATTACGCAAAGACAACAATAAATAACCTTTCTCATTAAATTTGTCGATTTTTTTTTCGGAGCTGCGTGTAAGACAATACAGTCGCGCGTTTCAATCATAATTCTACATTCTATCAGGTGCGGGGAGCCTCCGAACTCGGCCTCCAGAGGGACTGCCAACTCTACCGCGTAACGTCGTTTGCAAATTTGCAATTCACCTATATAGAGATGCCTACATCGTTCGCGCGATTGCATCCTCAATATATAATGCAACTCCGCGTACTTAACCTAGAATTTCAAATTCTCCTCGCCATTGTTGATCGGTGCAGTAGTCTGCTAAACAAACGTCGCCTCGTCCCTTTGCAACAGTTTAGATAATAGTAGTCCGCCCAACCCACCGTTCGACTGCACAAGATGTATCGATAGGGGAACGCGATAAGACTGACTTGTGTGTAATTTATCATTTCTTTCAAGGCTCAATAATAAGTATACGCATACAAGTGGAATATGCAGGAGATCCCCTTTATACTCACAGAATGGCAAGAGCTCAACTCCTTACTCTACGCGCCTCTCAGTGCAACCAAAAGAATTCAGGTAATTACTCGTGCGATGATCGAATGGATTATTATTTGCTTTTGGATATTCAATAAGATGTATGGAATGCGTAGTACACGTGCATAGCTGTCTCGGAAAACTACATTGTACTTGGAGCCACAAGTGGAAGCATCTACTTGTTCTCAAGAGAGCCGTGCGCTTTCCAACAACTGATTCCACTATCGGTGAGTTCGACTGGCAACCTGAGCCTTGAATTTCTCTTTAAACACTGTATTTTTCATCTGCAGGAAGGAGCTGTATTTCGAGCACAAATATCACCTGATGAGAAAACCATAGCTTTGGCCACTATTAGAGGCTCCATTTGTTTGGTGGCTCTGAAACCAAATGTCAAGCTGATGACAATCTCTACGGAGCACATAGGAGAAAAAGTCACTTGCTTGTGTTGGAATGAAAACAGCACAGAGGTTTACGCAGGAGACGAGACAGGCAAAGTATCTGCTTCTGTCATTTCCAATTTTATGGTACTTTTTATTTTTGAATCTTGCATTGATTGGAATTACAAATTTTGAATAAAAATATAAATCATTTCATTACTGCTCAGGTAAATGGCATGTTCCAGTCTCCATCCTGTGCTTTGATGAGTTTGGATTCAAATATTGTACAAATGAATCACACCTTGTCTTTATTGTTAATATCCACATTGAATCGCTGCTACATTTGTGATACAGTGTCGGAGCAATATAAACAAATTGGCAACAAGCCTAGAGATGGCGAATTCGGAGCTTGCTTTCTCAAAAGTCACAGTAGTGATAAAAATTTTTCAGTGCAGAGAAGAAAAAAAGATGCTATTTCCAATGTTAAACATGTGTTCAGCATGACTGGGGAGGTCATTAATGGAGTTGACCTGGAGGGACTTCCAAAAATTTACTGTGCACGTCCTGGCTCAAGGCTTTGGGAGGTAACGGCCACTGGCGTTGTCATAAAAACTCACCAGTTCAAGGAAGCCTTGGCCATTCACCCCCTTCCTGTTTTTAAGCCATCAATTGGAAAACTTTTTAAATTAAGAAAGCAAGATCAAACGTGGCCAGCGCAATCGATCAATTTTCCTCAACTTTTTGTAATCAATCATAAATATTTATTTTCGTACACAATGAATGGTCTGTACATTTTTGATCCAGAAAATGCTGAAGTCTTACTGTGGAATGACGAATTTCCAGATATATTCATGGCGCACATCATAGGTGATAAAATTTATTTAATGACGTCTTCCGGAGTATTTCACTGCCTCACGCTTGCGTCCGTCGATTCTTTGATTTTGAAGCTTCATGATAAAAAATTATACAAAGAGTGCTTGGAGATGTGCCAAATACTCAGACCAAAACTTGTGAGTTCTGTTATAGAAGAGTCTTGTGATATAGATATTAAGCAAGCTACTGATCCATCAGAGACACTCGTCCCAATCATTTCTCTGATCAAGTCCAATCATAATACTCAGCCAATAAAACTTCAATCTGGCATTGTCATAGTCAATGCTGGCCACAAGAACTCTAATGAGCCAATTGTATATTCTGAAAAAAAACTTGGAAGAACCGAGAACTTGGATGAACTGGAAGACTTATTAATTTCTTTAAATACCAATGGAACTTCCAATTCCGATTTATCACAAAGAAACTCCAATGGAAAAAATCTTGAAACAGGAAATCATATAAACAGAAATGGATTTTCTAATGATGTGGCAGAAGACACCAAATCGGAAGATGTGTCTTCATTACAGAAAATTATATCTGATGTTCAAGCCGATTTAGAATCACTGTATACATCAATCAGTACACAGATGAAACCTAACATAACCGAAGAGGAGTTGAAAGATATTATAAAGTTGTTTGTTGAAACTTTAGATAATGTAAAGAAAAAGTATGAAGTCTCTAGCGAATTACTGAGTTATCTATTTGAAGTGATTCGCTCAGCAGAACTTCATTATGGCGATTGTTTACTAGAAAATTTGCCTATAGAATTACTTAAGAAAAGCGAGAATCAAGAGATGTTAATGCAGTTAGTCAAAATCTTTGTTGACGTTAATTCATCAAAGTTTATTGAATGTTGTTGCGGATTTCCGTATCCAGTTTTCGGCGCAGGTACTAACAAATCGTTGGAACCGAAATTTTACGACATCGGAAAAGTCCTCTTGGATAAACTACAATCTGCAACCGAGTCTGCAGACAATGTATCATTAAAAGTCTGCAACCAAATACCCTTCATGTGGAGAGATTATTTGTCTATAAAAGGATACACGAAGGAGTGCATCTCTGATACTTTGCTAAAGCAGTGCCTTCAAACCAGAGATAATTCAGTCCTCTCTACAATTTTGCCCATGTTGAACGAGCATCAATGGAAAGTGACAGCTCAGTGCTTCGAGAATATTAAAAACGGGCGGTGCGTTGGTTGCGGTAAGGCCTACGACAGCGACCACATTTCTTCTAAAGACTTCGCTATCGATTGGCCTGGTGTTACGCGCTTGGTTATTAAAAAACAAGGACCTAGTAAAGCCATGACATTTTTAGCCACAGTAAATGCAAATTTACCGAATACATCTTTTGAGAAAAGGTAAATTGCGCGCTTTCAGTTGCTTTTTATAACATCTCATATTGCATATTTTTTACAGTGTTTACCAATCAATCATATTTTCAACAATACTAAACCATCACGGTGTCAACCATGCAATTGAGATTGACCAATCGAACGTCGAGCACAACTCTATTTGCTCTCCCAAGGTAAATTTTTATTTCATACTCGTTGAAATTTGACGCACTGACAACTTAATCAACAAATTTCATTTAAGATCCTGCAAGACGTTGAACAGGCAGTTGAGCAAGATTTAGATGAACCAGTCAACAAGGAAATATTTGGTTCAGGACCTCATCATTGGGGAATGCGTTACAATTTGGCCTCGTCCACTTGCCCGTGTTGCACATTATCGTTGCAAACGCCGGTTCTATTAGGGAACAACGGCATAGCTCTCTTTCCTTGCGGCCATGCTTACCATGTCAATTGTATGATCCAAAAAAAGATTTCAAGATGCAATCTCCATATGCAATAACCATCGAAGTGAGTGTCTGTAGAATTATTTATTGGTCTGTTGGACTATACAATATTCAATCATCTAGTCTCGAACCGTATCAAGACTCGCAACCATGGATTCAATCTTTTTTCCATGCAATGCTATTTTGTAAAAATATTTGTAGATAGCTGATAATCTTTTTTTTTTTTTAATTATGTTAATAATAATGTAAAATGTCGTCAAGTTATTTAAAAAAGTATTAAACTTAATTTTATTGATTTGTTTAATACTGACAGTATACATAATGCTCAAAAACGTGGGGCTTGATGTGTCATTTAAAAGTTTTTGGCATAAAATTGAAAATTTGCACAAATTTTAAAAGTGCATTGACTAAAGACTAGATATACTTTCTTTACAATTCTATTTCAGTCTTTTAAATCAGTAAAAATAAATCACTACTAAACGCACTTGTATGTACAAATTTAGAAGTCTAATTTATAATAGTTTGAGGTAGATTTATAATCGCAGTTTCCTCCTTAAAATTTATACATGTATATATGGTTGCAATAATTATAAATTTTAATGCACGCCCTAGACATAATTTACGTCAAAACTTTTTAGAAAAATAATATCGTTAATTTGTACATTATAAACATTAAATCAGTCTGATAGTCAATTTTAGATCCGCAAAAGTGCAATCTATTCTAATTTCGTTTGAATATTCTATAAATTTAAAAAAATACTTGTACTGCTACAAGTTCGCACATAAAACAATCATCGCATTGACAAAAGTTAATAAAAAATTTGTAAAAAAATTCTGAGTGTGAAATACAAAACTAAATTGAGCAGTTATATTGGATTTCTGGTTTGTAAGTTTTTTCGGACCTTCCAAAACTTACCTTATATTTATTAACATATTTTCACGAGTTCACAAATAATCGGCAAATTTGCGGACAATCATATGCCTCATCTTCCAAGCTTTAAGAGACAGCACAACTTTTGGTCAGTTTAAAATCCATAGATTAATCTACAGTAGTATTCGCGTCAGCATTCTTGGAATCCTTGCGTCAACCATACACCAAGGCATAGACGTGGTTTACAACTTTATCTCTTAATTAGGTATTTGATAGATGGATTTCGACAACGACCTTCGTGCCCAATTAAAAAGTAGAAATATCTTCGATTTGATCACAGATTTAAGATGCAAAAATCTGTAAACGCTTCCATATTTTAGGGTTTATGTACATATTCTATAAATCGCTTAGGTATTTCTGTAGTTTATAGGCAGAACGATAAATATATCAAAAGATAGAATAAACGATGTCGCTTTTTTGTCAACGCAAAGTAAGAAAATTATTAAGCCAAGTCGTTAGTCAACAATTGACTACTAACGACTTACGCGCAAATTGTCGCAAAATTAAAAGTGTATCCTATAAGCTTTCAAGTTAAGAACGCACGTGAAACTTCACATTACTAATTTTTTTTTTCGAACGACATCAAAATTATAACAATGTCGTTACAATAGGCACAGATTTTAGAACATCACTTTAGTAAATTGAGTTTTTTTAACTCCATATATTGGTATTTCAATTATTCCTAACGTGTTTATGAGTAGGAGGCACATTTGAGCGTATAAAACTTCGCATAAAAAAGTTAACCAATTTCATCACATTTGTTTAAAAGCCACAAATATCTGTAGTCAAACGATACAGTAAATTTTTGCTAATACTCTTTAGATTTTTTCGAATGTCGATTTCTATAAAAGGAAATATGAAAACCCATAAGAATTTAAATTAGTTATTTATGAATCATTGACCTAACGTATGTTCATGCGTAAGTATCAAGTACAACTTTCGTTCAAAAAAATTTAAAGAGTGCATACTTTGTATTATTTATACAAAAATAGTGTTTGCGAGGCACGGTAATGCAAATATAGTATTTTTGTAAATGTAATCGATAAAGCAAAGTTGAGATTAAAAAATAAGTACCTATAAAAGATGACGGTTAAAATATTTAGAATACAAGTCAAGGCAGGAAGACATCTCGTATAATCACATACGAATGAAAAACGAGAATAGAAACAATAGCGATCTTGGACTTGTGTATAAATAATGAATTTGTCACTATCGCTTTCACTATCGCCTAAAATTCACTTCACATGAGAACAAATGCGTGCTGAAGGAAATAGTATAACAATAATAATTTAGATCACAAACACAAAGACATGCAACTCATACCATGTTTACAATGTATCAGTTTAAAATTAATAATTTACATGTATTGCTGTCAATCAAATCTTGTAAAACAATATAAAATATAAATGAAAGTTTTGTATCGCGCCATGTAATAAATTAAGCTCCATATAGATTGAGCTACAACAACAAACAAAAAATAATTTCGCACAGTTTACAAATCAAGCGGACATAACAGAATTTTTTTAAGACGGTTTTCCGAGTTCTGAAAATGAAACAAACAAGACCCATTCGATTGATCTTTTAAACTTAAAATAAAATCTCTGATCAATCCAATGGTCGATATAATTTCGTATAAAAATAATACATAAAAACTTGATAAAAAAAAATCGATCATGCGACTACATGACAAAGCTGCTTCGTAGTTAGATAAATCGATCTATCATTTATAGACATTTCCTTTTTCATATATACGGAATACGAATTCGAAAAATACGAAATACAGTAAGGAAATCTTGAACGAATAGTATGATAAAGCAATGTATACTATATACGTTAACGCATTTTCGACAGGATTTACGATAAAAAAATCAGATGTAACGACTAGAGAAAAGGCGTCAGTGCTGACTTTGCAGTCGTTAAGAAAATTATTATCCCGATATATAAAGCAACTATTTCAGGTTTAAAATAACAAAACCTTTATTACATCGGTTTATCGCAAATTAAGAAACAGGCCATCTAAACGCAAAGTTATTAAAAAGGATTACAGTCTTGGATTTGAAAACTTAGCCCTTCATAGAAGTTCATTTTTTACAGCAATATTTATCCTAAACTCAGTTAAATAAAAATTAAGTAAGTCAAAATAGTTATCATAGGGAGTTGTACGCCTTAAATGTGTAATATTAATTGATTGAATACATGTAATGAAAAGTTAACATTTTTAAGCTTTATTTTCGCATGTCGCACGTTTATATTTAGGAGTCACTTAAAAGTCGAACTCGCAAAAAATGTCAAACTTTCATTATACGTACGTTAGTGAATCAGATTAGAACGGAAGTGACAGAATATTTTTGAAGATGCCATAATCCCCTAAAATTTACACATCAGCCAAATGTACCAAAGCAATAGATGATACTTAAATTATTATCAATCAATTTTTTTTTTGGTTTCGATGTAGACAGTTCTACAAAAACTATGAAAACGAATGAATGCACAATTATTGTTCCCGCGTTGTGCAAGTAATTGACAATGTCATCGAATGTTCAGAAAACTTATTTCGATTGCAAGCTTCGTTTAGCGTTTCAGAAGAACGAATAATGAAATAAATTTTCCATTTCTTACATGGGTGCTTTCTACATTACAAATATTGTACACTATTTTGGATGGATTAAATAGCACAAACAAGTGTAGTGCAACGGCATGTCAACTTTTCATCTTAACGTCAAATTTCTCGTACTTTTATGTTACAGAATATTTTCGTACAGTATTTTGTCTGTTATTCGGATTGGCAAGAGGATAATAGAGAAGCAACTGTGAAAAACTTGCTATACAGTCCATAGCATGTTGGTATATACAGGATCAAACGTTGTAATATTATCACACTTTGCACATTATCTTTTATTATAGGCTCAATAAAACTATTTCAAAACGGATACAATCTACCGCAATAAACTGCACGCACTAACGCTTCTGTGAATTCGTTTGGCATTTTAATGCATTTTAAAATTTATTGAAAAAACTTCGGTCTCGAAAAGTTGCATTATTGCTCTTTTTGGAGAGTTAAAATGTGTCTTAGGAACTCGATAGGCAATCCTATACATTTCATGTTTCATTCTAAAAAGAAGTGAAGAAAAAAATGAAAAATTTTAAAAGGCAGGCATTTTAAATTGCATCTATACTAAGCGATAAGTTGTTTTCAATTTATATGTGTAAAAATTAACTTGTAAGATGGTATGTATCATAATGAAGAAATATGAGATTTCAGTAAGACTTCTTTATAATCCAATCTCATATTCTTTACTACTTACTACTAAAAATATGGTGCCATCACATCAGAAATTCGCTCACACGCTACTACTTGATAAAATGTACTAGATCTAAAAACGTGAAAATACATTATTTTCTTTTGTTTAAGTAAACCAATTGAAAATCTCTGATTCGATGGCACAACAATCGCACTTTTAATGTGTATTTATAGATGTATATATACACATAGGTATATTAATAATGCATATAGTTATTGGTACAAATAAGGAGACTATAAAATAAACACTCGCATACTCACCCACTGCCGTTGCAGAGACATTCTAGTTAAGTGAATAGGCGAAGGTCATTATTAAATCATGTCCAGAATTAATTTTATCATTTAATTGTATTTCCTTCTCTCTTAACCGAAAAAAGAACTCTACTGAATGGGTTTTAAAATTCGGCAAACATGCCAATGTTAAATTTAATAATGAATATCTCGCATTTGTCCTTACTTCCTTTCAATATTATTCTCGTCCTAGATATACTGAATAAATAATCATACGTTATTCCTTCCTTTGGTTGTTGTATAATAATCTTTAATTGTTTGGAGTACATCGAAAGTCACTTGCTGAGAGCTTTCCGTCATCATTTTTTAATTCATTGTTTTCTCATATTTTAATTGTCAATGTGTCTGAGAGTAAATCTGCTGTTAGTTTCATCATGCCTCGCAGTTGGGCTGGGATGAGCTGTCTGCTGCTGAAGCCGCTGACGATAGTGGTTGGTCGGCAGCAGGCGATGTTCAGTGTCTGGAGCGATGAGACGAGTCGGCCCTTTCATCGCGACGATCCCTCTCACGTTCTCGCTCGCGCTCTGGTTCTCGCTCACGTTCCGCTGGTCTTCGACTCGTTCCATCTCGTTCTCTCTCGCGTTCACGTTCTTTGTAGCGTTCATCATAATACCTACACAGTACATTGTATTCACAATTACCTTAAAATTAACAACCACTACTTAGGGTAGATGATCCAACGTTTTTCTTTCTCTTCTAACTTACTACTATACTAAATTTTTATTTCTCTTTTTTTAGTCATTAATACTACTTTCAGATAGGTGTTAGAAAAATAATATTGTGATTTTAATTTTAATCTGATTGTGCCATATGTAGTTAGTAAAATTATTTAAATTAAATGTTTAGCATTGACAGGTGCATCTACCCAATGTTGTACTTGGACTCATATTTAAATCAAGCCTTCTGTTGAAATATGTAGTAAAATTTTATTTTTTATAAAAAAAATGAATTTAAAAGAATTTTATTAGCAATTGTATTAGTATAAGTATTTTCAAAAAGCTTGAAGCAACATTTTTGAGTTTTTAAAAATTCACGCAAGTTTCATTTGCAAGTACGAATTTTAGAAAACTTGTTTGAAATGCAATTTTTATTAATCAGTCGATATGATAATTACAATGAGTCTAGCTATGCTACGAGTATTAAACAAAGTCGCAAGTACAAATTTCACTTGCTTTAAACTTCTTGTTTATAATGTAACAAATGTTTAAAGTGTCCAAGTACAGATTTACATTTGAAGGACAATTGTTTTATTACTTGGATTATTGTCCCAAGATTTCTAACTACAAGAAACATACGGGACAAAGATCGTGAGAATAGGATTACTATAAATATCAATGAAATTCCTCTTGACCCAGATGTTTTCAAAAATTTGTTCAAGATGGCTCTTTGCAAAAAAATGGAATGTACAGGGGGAATACTGCAGGTATATGTGTGTACTTGAATGAATTATTTTTATAACCTAAATTTAAAATAAAATAATTTATTGTTTTTAAAAGTTATTTATAAAGACAATAATCCAAAGATTAAGGTATCAAAATACATGAGTATTTATTTCTACCTTGATATTCTACTTTTTTCTAATGAGCCACCTTGAGTACAATACCATTCTGGGAGGCATACAAAATTTTAACAGTCACAAGAAAAATTACGGGGCTTAATTTTTACTCTTTAAATACAATTTCTATGAGAAATACTAAATAAAATACTTATATAATTCAATAAACTTTGAATTCTCGTAAAATCATTAAGTACGTTTTTATGCAAATTTCGCAGATTTTCTTCAGACGAGAAAGAGGAGTTTCAAAAAATAAAAGTCAATACGTCTAAAGTAAAATCGAAAAGCTGAAGTTGACAATTTTTTTGTTTCGACGAAAACGAGCTTGAAGAGTGTTAGCGTACAATTTTGGACTAATGCGGCATTCCCGCTATTAACCCTCGCGCAGTTGTAACACTCTGCAAGCTACCGTCGTAACTAGTTAACGACGAGTAGACGTAATTTTTAGATATTTTTACAATTCAGTACAAAACAAGCGAGACGCACATATGATTATAATCATAATTTTTTCAACTATTTACATGCATTCACTTAAGTGTAAAAAAGTATGTTTACCTAGATGTCTTGGAAGATGAGACAGGTGCCGCTTCGGGCGGCTCTTCCTTTACTCTTGGCCTGGTGGACTGACGTGTTGTACTAATCAAAAATTGATATTGTTATGATTACATACTGAAGAACCAGGCTAAGATGCTTCTGGTTTATAATTATAGAATATACAATTTGATAATTAACATTGTTGCAGTTTTGTTATAATACATTAGCGCAAATTCGTAAATAACACAATGTATCTACTTTTGAAATATGTTCACAATGATCAGAACTTTTTTTTCGTTGATTACAGTGGCGGGACATTTATACCGGTCATACGATTAAATTCCAGTAAACCTTTTGCTAGACGACATGTCGAACGCTTAACAGATTTCCTAACTTATCTTACAATGGCAATGATGATAGAAGTAATATAAATCTGTTTAACCCTTTCAGTTAACCTGTTAAATCAGTACTCATTTAAAATACATGATAAAGACTAACTTCATATACACCTTGAGGTTCTAGAAATACTTCAAATAATCGTTTTACCAAAAAGTAACTATGCATGTAAAAAAATGAACAGTCTGAAAGGATTAAATATAGCATTCGCGTAAGAGATTAGCATTAATCGATCAGAAATAATAATTATTCAATATCAAAAATGCCGTAGAACAATGATTCTTGATGAATATCACAGTATTTCCATTGATCGACAACTGACTGATGACCGCAGGGACTTTAACAAGCGTGTATTATAAGTACAATATAATGCATGTATAAAAGAAAGAGCTTTAAAGCACAACCTGCTTTGAGTGAAGTTTAAAAAATTAGCCATACAAAAAGTTTTGTATAAAAGTTCCGTTCCAAATAATTGCGTATAAAAATATAATACAAATGGATATATATTATAGGGATTATTATAAAGAGTAGAAAAGCAGCTCTATAAATAATAGAGCCTTAGTTAACTTTAAATCGTTGTCAGCGCTTCAGAGTCTTAAGCTTTAACATGCAACTTGTTGGAGTTTGCCACTACAAAAGAAACAAAAAAAGAAGGTCCAGAAAAAGAAGATCAAGTTTTGACAGAATGAAATTTCTCGTTCGTTATGTGGGCATGTAAAACTCGCAACGACGCGACGTTGAACATTAATATTCTTGTTTCAACGCACACACGCGCTCATACATACGCCGTGAAACTAGGGATGAGCGACATTATTCACATTGTATAATATCGTAAAATGCTATTTAAAGGCATGTTTCATATCATTCTTACACTCTACTAACACAGATAATCGATTATTTATACAATATGAATACTATTCTCCATCCAAAATTTTACTCATCATCTCTCTTTCATATTGACTCACTCACGGAATCATCATAAATATTGCAGTCTCTTACCTCTCTTCTCTGCTTCTCTCCCTGTACTCCCGATCACGTTCCCTGTCGCGTTCTCTGCTGCGTGATCTTTCTCTTGCATAGGGCTCGCTGTAGTAGCGTTCACGCTCACGGTCACGATCACGGTCGCGTTCGCGGTCACGGTCCCTGTCGCGTTCACGATCGCGCTCACGACTTCTTTCGCGGTACTCGCGATCACGACTTCTTGATCGCTCACGTCGCCTTCTGTGGCTGCGATCTCTGTCACGAGATCGGGATCGTTCTACAAAACAAAAAAATCAGTAATTGTTAATGAATTAATGATAACAAAATCAACTGTTATTTTCGAGTATGGATGGGATATTACCTCTGCGCGCAGAACCATAACTCTTGGTCTCGACGCCCCTAAGGGTGTCTTGAAGCGAACTTATCAGGATTTTGCAGCGATCGTCGGCCGCTACTTTGGACTGTTTGATAAGCGATATCGCAGTCACCAAGGTCTCAATGGCGCTCGCGTACTCTCCTGCCGCTGCATCCGATACGGCGCGGGCGATGGCTGAAGAAGACACTTTTCTATTGCGGCCCATTATCTCTTCAATTTCTTGTTCAGATAGTGGCGGTGGTGGCCCGTCAGCGCGATGATCAGGTCCTGGTGCACCGTATGGTGGCTGTAAGAAAGGCGGAGGTTTTTGTTATTAATGATTTATATAAGCTGATTACAAGCAGATATTACTGAAATTTCAATCGATTATTCTCACCTGTGCGGCTGGTGGCCCGTAAGCATGAGGAGGAGCATGAGGCGGCCCATGTGGTGGCCCATGAGGCTGTCCGTGAGGGGGTCCGTGAGGTGGACCATGAGGGCCGTGAGGTGGTCCATGAGGTGGTCCCGGTGGTCCTGGTGGTGGTCCACCTGGATGCTGTCCCGGATGCTGGTGCGGGGGACCTTGTGGAAAGAATGCGGGGTTCACGTGAGGAGCTGGTCCGCCAGGAGGTCCCTGAGGCGGTCCTTGCGGAGGACCTCCGTGACCCGGCGGTGGTCCTCCAGGGCCTGGCAACATTCCTAATGTTTGTCCCAATTTTTCCGGTTACAGTGCGGCGCACCCGCATGTATCTCATTATTAATGACACACACGTGGCGTCGATCGACGGGGTTACAATATACATACACTTGCGGACTACTTTACTTTAGATACATCGAGCTACATTTTTATTTTACTTTGTGTCTGCGTGTAACGAAAAATAGTGGCAAAAAATAAAAAGGAGCAAATTGTTTTGTGAAAATCGTCTAATTGCTTGACTACGATAATTATTGCTGATCCATTGAGAGATTATGCACAGTAGAACTAGTCAAGCAAATTGGTTAGCCGACTATATCTATTTTGTATTAAAAATAACGTTCATTCGAAAAATTCTCAATTACGTGGGACACAACGATTAACGACTAAAAGATAAAAAAAAAAGTAAAAGAAATAAATGTAAAGCAAAAGAACGAACGCAAGCATTAATATTCCTCGAAACATGCAGTAACTTGTGTATAACTTTTTATAATTAGAAAGCGCGTGTGCGTCTATGAAATGCCGCAAGCGCTCGTTGCCAGTAGCAGTCGTGATTAAAACCATTGCTTCCGACTACAAGACAGCAAGAATGAGAGAATAATACATTGCCAGCGTTCCCCTTTAGTCTTTTTTTTTGCATTCCTCAAAACATCGTGTATGCATATATCGAGTAATCCGTGAGTACGCAAACTGCGACCGGAAAGCAACTACTACTTCGGTTTTTTTTTATTTTTTATTTTCTTTTACGACATATAGGCATAATAAATGAACAGATACGTATGTCCTATTTGTAGATACGCAAGCACTACCACGTTAGATAAATAACAACGAAAAATAAACAGTGAAAATAATTAAGGGTTGCGGGTCAACTCAGGGTTTCAAGGGAGCCTCCTTGGCGTGCTCGGATTATCAAAGATACCATAGTGACATAGCGACTAATTTTATCAGTTTGAATACGGTACCTGGTGGTCGATTCCATTCCGGACGCGGTGGTGCTGCTCTTGGATCACCGCCCGGCGGTCCGCCGGGGTGTCCTGGAGGTCCACGAGGTATACTCTGACCTGGTGGACCAGGTGGTCCTCCGTGAGGACCGTACTGCTAGAAAAAAATAGCAAAACACATCATTAAAGTTTCCTATTCCTTAATTTAAAAAGTCTTACTTTAAACGTAAAAAGCAAATTACCATGCCAGGTGGTCGGCCTTGGCCTGGACCAGGTCCGGGAGGACCTTGCTGTGGTGGTGGAGGTCCCCCAGGTCCAGCAGGTCCTCGAGGCGGCCCTGGTGGCCCGTTGGGTCTGGGTCCATTCCAGGGGCCTTGCTGACCATAGCCAGGGGGAGGAGGACCCTGATTTGGATGTCCTTGGAGTGGATGATGGGAGCCAGGGCCTGGACCCATAGGCGAGCCGTGCATACGTGGCGGCCCCTGCTGAGGTGGGCCACCAGGTCCTGGTCCCATGCCAGGTGGTCCTCCGCCAGGAGGAAGTCTCTGGCCAGGCCGCATTTGTCCCTGAGGGGGCCCCATCATCATTCTCGGGCCGTGATTTTGTTGCGAATGCGGCGGATGTTGAGAATGTGGAGGATGCTGATGCGGCGGCATCGACTGTTGATGTTGGTGAGAATTGTGAGGCCGCTGATTTTGACTCTGTTGAGGTGATGAAGTTGGCCGAGATTTGCATTGCGACTCAAACTGTAACATTTGATTTAGTTATTCATTATTTTTGTTTTTTCTGGAGTTAATGGGAGAATGGCGTTAGCGATGCCTACCTGATTTAGGGCCTGTTTACTGGGGTATGTGACTTGAGGGTGTTGTCCATGAAGTTCTTTCTTGGGTAATCTTTCCATGCACATTCGCATGCTCTGCTCCGAACCCAGCGAAATCACACAAAAACCTTTCGATCTGCCATTGGCACGGTTTTCAAAAAACTTGACTTCAATGAAGTCTGGTACTCCTATATTAGCAACTGCATCTGCTATATCCTGATCACTTGTCCACTATAAGGCAAAAAAGAAAGATTAGCATCAACGCTTTAAAGACTACATTTACGTAAGAATAGTAAGGCAGATGAATTACCCAAGTTAAATTTCCAACGTAAAGCTGGTGTCTTCTGCCAATCTGGTTTGGCTGAATATTATTTCCAAGTTGATGGTAAGGTGCATTACCATTGGTTTCTTCATTCGAGGTTTCCCTGTCCCTATCACCCCGTTCACTGCTCTCCGAGGTACCTCGCTCATTATTGCCAGGTGCCGCAGCAATCACATCATCGTAGAGATCGACGCCGTCGCCGGTAAATTCACCTTGCACCTAAAGAAAATCAGATATCCGTGTAGATAAGCTCAAAGATGCATCAATCATGGAGCCCAAAAGCTCGATGAAAATCGGACGCTAGTCAGCAAACGAGCTGCTACACCGAAACAAAAATAAAACCTATGCTTCGAGTGCAGTAAATTCGGTCGCCGTTTCAACGCCGTTTGCATTTGAACATTCCCAAAACACACCATATAATCGGATATCAGCAAAATCCTGTCGCGTCGCCTCGCCGTTCACAGTCCGACGAGTACGTGAGCAATCAGCGCGTGAGAGACAGAGACAGCAACAGAACCTCTCGGCTGGTCATAAGCTCACTTCTATCCACACAGTGCATTTTCCGCATCTCGTACTCGTAGTTGCAAAAATCGGGTTAGCCAATTAACAAAAAAGAATCGTCCGAATGGAACCGCGCAGCCCCCGCGTGAATAGACAAGCATCGATAAGCTGACGAATAACTCGCGGCTGATCGAAGCTCAAAACGACGACGACGACGACGGCGGCCGCCGCCGCCGCCGCCTCCATGACGCCAAGTTTCAACCGACATACTCGGCGTTTTTTCCAACTGCGGATCACACGCTGAGCGTTCGACGCCGCGTTCAAACATCAGCCTCAATCCTTTCGTTCGAAAAACATAGTAACTACGGTATTTACCTGCGCAAAGTCCTGTTCTAGATCGTCAGCGTAGAGATCAATGTCACCGTCCGCCATTTTACACCCACCGACGCTGCTCTCGTGCAGAGACGACCAGCAGCAGCACAGCGGTATAAAGACACAAGTACGTGTGTTGTGTATAGGTATTACTACTGCCCGGCGTGCAGCGTGCTCGTTCCACGCTCCGGGAATAACTGAGGGGGAATACGGGCGGCCGCCTTATGCTGGTGTGTATAACGACAAGTAGCGCCGTCCTTGTCGGCCGCTATTGCGCGCGCCTGCGCGCCAAAATTAGGTATGTGCGGCAGACAATATAATAGATTAATAGGTATAGGTATACGCTGTGGGCGTTTGTTTTGAGCAGGGTTTAGCTGCTTTTTAAACTTTTTACGGGTGGCTTCGACAAGTTCTTTTTTACGATTGTTGCGGCTGTGATTTATACTAGTTACGTGCACGAGACGTTGCACTTGCAGCACGGCCGCTCGAGATAATAATGTTGCAGCGCCATATATATATTTGCTGCAGGCTTTGGCGCTAGATTCGAAATTTATCATTTTGGTTTAGTACCGTGAATCTTCGTAGAAAATAAATGCAGTACAGTCTTTTTTTTAATGTTTTTTTATAATAGCTTATCCATACGTTAGCATTGCATTATTCAATTAAAATTTTTCTTAAATATTCTTTAGAATATTAAAACATAAATTTATTTTGCTAAGTATTGCGTTAGTTTATTGCATATATACTAAGAATTCGATCTGCGCAACTCGGCATCGCGCATTTCGCGCATGTGATCTTGCGGCAGCCGAAAGAGCAAGAATATCACTCAAAAACCGTCTATCTCTATATGTATACCTATACTTATAGACATCGTCGATGTCAAGACTTGAGACGGCCTTCGCCGTTGTTGTAGTGCACTACTCCGTGATCTCGAATTTGCAACCAATTTACCGATGACTTGGACGACGTTATAGTTTCATCGGCTTTAAAGACTGCACTCGTAGCAGAAGAGATTCACAGTGCGCGAAATATATAAGTACAACGAGGGGGGAAGAGTGCACTTTCTGCTACGAACGACGATACCACGACGTGCAGCCAGTTGGTAGTGGGTACCTATCCAGACATCTGAACAACGTAAGTTCCTAGAGGCATTGCTTAGGTATATACGATGCTTATTTATTTTCCCGGTTATAAATAGTCCAAGCGTTTATGAAATATCTCTGAGGTATGTACGAGTTCGAATTGATCGCGGTTTACAATTACAACGCAGTTGTCTCTTCTCGGGCGAGGATTGCGTGATTCTCTGTTGATGATTAACTTTAAGGTTAGAGTTTTGTTGGAGTCTAGAATCGTGTCAGTATTATTGCGATACACAATTGTTAAACTATAGATCTGTAGAAAAATACACTGAATTTTTTGCGATAGGACCGCATAATTAGATTCGTTAGCAAAGCGGGGAGTGGTTTGGTCAGAAGCACATTTTGTGTCTTACATCACTTAAATGGAATTTCAATCTATAGTATGTTTTTGTTGAACATGTTACAGATTTGAGACACCAGCAATATAACTGACAACATGCCAGTGTAGTTAACTTATTGCTCATCACATGGGATATAACTTCAATGTCTGACGAGAAACAGGTTTACAACTGTTGATTGTTGAGTGTTAAACTTTGGTGTTAACTTGATCAGTTAATTACCTTTCATTATGGTTCTTCTATATTGTCACTATCCTAGATTCACAAATCTCATTTCAGTTGGCTCAACCATTATTCTAATGTATAGCATTGATAAATGTAATACTGACTTTACACTCAGTTTTTGAAATGTTTGTAAGAACATATGATTCACAAAACTGTTTTTAAAGAAGGGGTACACTGTACATGTATATGTAATTTTATATTGTATGTATATATATATATATACATATATATATATATATAATTGTATTCACTAGATGTTATTGTTTGACACTGTACACAAACACCATGAGTATATAGCTTGAATGACGCTTGGTTTTTATTATTTTTTGATTCCAGTTGCAATCCTGCATGCTTCGCATCCACCAACAAACATCACCAGCAGAGCACCCCATTTCAATTAATTTGCCAAATATTTCGACAAAGTAGATCAAGTAATGGCTGCATATATCAATCGCACAATGTCTATGATTGCTGGAGAGAATCAATTTCGCACAAATGATATTAGAACTGAAAATTCTCCTCTGCAGATATTTGTCAAAGCCAAGAAAAAGATCAATGACATCTTTCTTGAAATTGATGATTATGTGGATGACACAGTACGGTTTATTGGATGTGAGTAGATTTTTTAGTAAAATAGATATTCAATTTGTTGATAGTTTAATAATAAATGTTATTATTGCATGTGAAGCACTGCGAGATGATCACAATATCATTAGCCCTCCAGAGGTGAAAAAGGTTGAAAGCTATACAGATAAAGTACAAGGGATCAGAGATGTTCTCAAGAGGGATCACATGAAAGTGGCCTTCTTTGGAAGGTTTGTATACATATATATTTATACAAAAAACACTTCTTGAAATTATATTTTCAACTTTTTTACAACTTATGAATTTGCAGAACAAGCAATGGAAAGAGTACTGTTATCAATGCTATGTTAAGAGACAAAATATTACCCAGTGGTATAGGTCACACAACTAACTGTTTTCTACAAGTTGAGGGATCTGAAGGGGGAGAAGCATATCTAGTTACTGAAGCTTCTGATGCAAAGCAGCCAGTCCAATCAGTTGGACAACTTGGTCATGCTTTATGCAAAGAAAAATTATGCGAAAGCAACTTAGTAAGAATATTCTGGCCAAAAGACAAGTGCCTACTTTTAAGAGATGATGTAGTCTTTGTGGATAGTCCTGGTGTTGATGTCACACCAAATCTTGATGATTGGATTGACAAACATTGCCTGGATGCTGATGTTTTTGTTTTGGTTGCTAATGCGGAATCTACATTGATGATTGCGGTTCGTATTTTATTATTTACTTATGACTAAAAATCTTTGAGAATAATAATAAAAATATTTTCTTTAAAACAGGAGAAAAACTTTTTCCACAAAGTTTCAACAAAATTGTCAAAACCAAATATTTTCATACTCAACAATAGATGGGATGCATCTGCATCAGAGCCAGAGTTCCTCGATGAGGTAGGTACAATAGAATGGCCGGATTTTCTTATTTTCAAATAATGTGGGTAATTTTTTTGATACATTTAAAAGTTCTTGATATCAACAAATTTATTGTCTAGCTGGTCGATGAGCAAAAGGAGGTAAGATGCCCTTACGAACTGCATAGTGAAAAAATAAAAATTTTTTGGATAAATATTGTTTGCAAGCTTCATGTTGATTTTTTAAGGGGCTAAATCACTCTTGCAAGTTACATTCCCAATTCTATTAGACTTTATATTATAACAATCACATTAATACTATTGTTTCTCTTGAAAATCAGACTAGACTTTAAAATATCAATTTTCTATACGACATACATTTTTTTTAATTTCAACCCCTAAGTGATTAAATCCCTCATATATTTTTTTCTACAAACACTTATTTGTTACAGCACAAAAACTGCTATTTGGCACACTTATATTTTTAATGCCCTTTTATTTTCGATGTGCTTGTTATGCACATGCTTGTTAATGCGGACTTTTAAACGCATTGTTTGTTTAGGTGAGAGCGCAACATCAGGAGCGTGCCGTAGATTTTCTAGCAAAGGAATTAAAGGTGTGCAATCCTAAGGATGCGGAGGAGCGTGTTTTTTTCATTTCGGCTAAGGAAACGTTGCAAGCGCGACTTCAGGAGGCACGTGGCCAACCAGCTCACAGTAGGTTTTCACAGCTTCATTCATGAAAATTTACTTTTTCAGATACTAAGAAGTTGTGAACAGTTATAAAAGAACATCATGATTTTTAGATGGTGCACTCGCTGAAGGATTCCAAAACCGGTACTTCGAGTTCCAAGATTTCGAGCGTAAATTTGAAGAATGTATCTCTAAATCAGCCGTCAAAACTAAATTCGAACAGCATTCCCAGCGAGGCAAACACATCGCTACGTAAGTATATTATGCCAATCGTTAAATAAAGTATATCTTTTCTTCGATTTAAACCAATATTATGATAGGGAAATACGTCAAACTCTGGACGAGATTCTGGAACGAACGCAAAAGATGAAATCCGAGCAAGTAAACGTGAAAAAAGAAGTGCATGATAAGCTGAATTTTACCGAACAACAGCTCATGATCCTTACGCAAGAGATGAAGGATAAAATCCACCGCATGGTTGAAGATGTAGAGCAGCGAGTCTCCAAAGCTCTGAACGAAGAAATTCGTCGCCTCGCCGTTCTCGTAGACGAATTCAGCGTCCCCTTTCACCCGGAGCCCCTAGTACTCAACGTTTACAAACGCGAACTCCATGTTCATGTGGAGAACGGTCTTGGCTCGAATTTGAGAGCACGTTTGAGTACTGCTCTTGCGTTGAACATCGAGAACTCGCAGAGGGAGATGACCGAGAGGATGTCCTGTCTGCTACCTGAGAACAAGCGGCAGATGTCGTTGAACGTGATGCCGAGAAGGGAACCGTTTGAAATTCTTTATAGGCTTAACTGCGATAATCTGTGCGCAGATTTCCACGAGGACTTGGAATTCCGGTTCTCTTGGGGTATCACTGCGCTTATCAACAGGTTCGCTGGAAAACAAAGTCAGAGGCTTGCTATCACGAATTTACCGCAGGAGGTTGGTTAGCCTTCTTTCATTCTACGAGGAATAGATGGACGTTATTGCATAATATGAAAAATTCATGTTTCACAGATTCCACAGTCTCTTGTTTCACCTGCAGATAGCATAGACTCTTCTAAATTCGTTTCTACCGCGAATTGTTTTGCACCAAGGCAGGATGATTGGTCACTGGCTACCAGAGTAGCAATAGCGTCGATAACTTCTCAGGGAACGATGGGAGGTCTTATAGTAGCAGGATTTGTGAGTTTCTTTCAACACAATGAGTATAGTCGATTTGTGATACTAACAATAAACGAGTTATTTACAATTTTAGATGTTAAAAACTGTTGGTTGGAGACTCATAGCAGTAACTGGAGCGATTTATGGAGCTTTATACATGTACGAACGTTTAACGTGGACGAATAAAGCAAAGGAACGTGAATTTAAGAGGCAATATGTTTCACATGCTACAAAGAAGCTGAAACTTATTGTTGATCTTACTTCGGCCAATTGCAGTCACCAAGTTCAACAGTAAGTTTAACCATGCTTTTTAAATGATTTAGAGAATTAATTAAGCGGTGCTAATGAATATGACGATTGCAGAGAATTGTCGAGCACATTCGCACGATTATGCCACTTGGTAGACGAAACCACGTCTGAAATGGATAGTGAATTGAAGACGATCGCTACGACACTTCGTACTTTGGAGGAGGCAGCCACCAACGCTAAAGTACTCAGAAACAAAGCGAATTATTTAGCAAATGAACTCGATCTATTTGATGCAGCTTACTTGAAATCTTTACATTAAAATTTTTGTTTTATAAAAGCGCATCCTTTCCACAGTAGTACATCGTGGAAAAACGATAAGTGCTCTGTTAATGTACATATACATAGACGAATTCTCTCTTATCACAGAGAACAACTTGTCACATGTCAGAGGAATGTTTCTAAACTTTAAATTCTAGTCTCAGTTTCTCTGATCCTTCTTTCTTATAATTGCATAGCAGCAAATGTTGATTTTTTTAATTCTATCCTGATTGAATTTCATTGAACAAAAGAAAAATTTTCTAGCATTGATTTATTTGTATGATTGGATCAACAATGGTGTTTTAAACCAATTTTTGAATTAAGTTACATCTAGATCTATTATCTTTTTATTTGTATGATTATGAGCTGCGCTTGATAGATATTAGATAAACTTGATATACACATGATTATAAAATTTAGCATAATAAACGATTTATTGTTAATAAAAAACTGCCTTGGTTTTTATTTAATACCTATTTATTTAAATTGCCTTTACATCGCGGTGACATTCGACTAACGCCATAAACAAATTGAAAGTTTAACTTTAAACAGCGGCGTTAATAATATCGGTGTATTTCTTGATTTTGCTGGATACACTCATATCTACATATTTATCGCCAATGGACACAACCATACCACCAATGATGCTTGGGTCAACCTTTGTTGTCAACAAAATGGTTTGACCTTGCTTCAAGAATGCCTTGAGGGCGGATTCCAATTTGCCCTTGTTGTCAGCATCCAGGGGTTTGGCAGTGATGACTTCGCATACTACCTCTCCTCTGTTGGCTGCCATGATGAGTTTGAAGGCATTAATGACTTGATTCAGTTTTCCTAGTCTTCCATTTTCGGCAAGAAGGCTCAGGAGGTTGGAGGTGGCAGGGTTGAGGCTGGCACCAATCTTCTTGAAAGCCTCAGCCTTCAATTTGCGCTTAATGGAAGGGTCCTTGATGAATTCGGCCAATTTCAGATCAGTTTTCATTTGACCCTATTAAAATTTAAAACAGTGTAATTGACCAAGCTAATTTTCTTATAATTACTTGAATTCGGTAAAATATCATGTGCTTACTTGGAATTTGACCAAGTCCTTTTCAACAGCATCCAAGGACTTTTGTTTACTTGCGGCAGAGAACAGAGCTGTGGCATAGCGACCTTCCAAACCAAAAACTTGGACTGGGGGCTACAATAGAACAATGTTATTACTTTTTGAAAACAGTGTGCGGTGCCAATTGTGAATTCAAGTGCATTACCTTGACCATCTGCTGGGCCACAGATGAGGAGGAGAAAGTCCTTGCCTGAAAATATATCATGTTAGAACTACCATAAAAATTCTTTTTATTTTCATTCGTTCATATTCGAATTTTTGAAACGCCATTTTTACTAATTATTATATAAGGTTAATTTGATATTTCATTATTTTGTAAATAAGTCATTGCATCTATGAAGCTATAAAATAAGAGTTCATTATTAAATCGGTTTTATTCCAACATCGTTGACCTTTGCAAAAAGAAATATCCGTGCAAACGAGTAAATCGTCGAACTGTGACAGTCATAAAAGGTAGGTTAGGTCTCGAATTCCAAAATTATCCCCGTAAATCAATAGCGAAATGAAAGAAGCGCTGCATACGTATAATATGGAGAAATGCAAAATCAAAAATTTTATCATTGCAATAAGAAACTTACGATAATGTTGATCCTGCTCGCAGCCATTTCGAAGAAAATTTTAATCGTCGAAACGGGGATGTGCCGAATTCACATTACAAGAACACCACCACCGATTGCATAACTACACAGACGCAGACGAGAAATCTATCGCGGAAACTGACGGAAATGACGACGTTTTGGGTACCGCGAACTGCTTTACCGTCCGAATAAAATATCGATTGGCGCAAAAAGTATAATAAAAATACTTTTAAAAATGTTCTTTTCGGGTACCTAATACTGTGATTAAAAAAATGGGTGACCAAAACACTTTGCTGATGTTGAATGGAATTAAAATTTATTTTTCGGAGTTTTATTTTTTTCAAAAATTCAAGCTCTTTATAGGATCATTTTGTTTGGCGTTAATATATTACTAGATTTATACAGTCAAATTCTTTAATTACCTATTTACATTGATAAATTTACAGACTTTAATTGTCAAATTCATAAACAGGTATATAAACCCTCGTCGTGCGCAAGTGCGCACTGTTGATATATATAAGAACGTCTCCGAGCGTCGTCTGCATTTTTTTTTTTTTGCTTTGATATAAGTTTATTACCGTTGTTCCAACAATTTCATTTTTATTTTCAGTTACATACTCTACATTTTCACGGCTATGATTATCCGAATTCACGAAGTTTTTCTTCGCGACAGCTCGTTTTTCGTAGCTTATATCAGCAGAACGTCAGAAACGCTTTCTTCGATCTTTGCGTGGCAGCGTGTGATGCCATCCCGAATGCTTAGCTGAATGTAAACATAACCTTGCTGGTTGTTTTGGTTTCAAAGTAGTAGCAAAAAGGGAAAGTTTATAGATAAATCTTTGCTTGCTGAGGGATGTTATCATGACCTCGAAGACCTCGTTTGTTACACAGGAGGGTCCGGCCAACGCGCTGGCCCTCAACAAAGATAATTCCCAGGTGGTGATAGCTGGACGAAATGGTAATCTTGTTTTGGTTTTAATGAATATTCAATGATTCGGCGAATTTTTGTCATTGTTGATGTATTTTTTTAGTCTTCAAAATTTTCACGTTGCTGGAGGACAGATTCGAAGAATTTTGCAATTTGAGGGTGGGAAAAAATTTGAATTTGAACTTTTCATGCAATGATGTAGCCTGGAATCTTATTGAAGGTAATGAAAACAATCTCTGTCTTGGAAGTATGGTTTGTTATAGTACTGATTGCATATTGTTGATGTAGATCACATGTTGGCCACTGCTGCCACAAATGGAGCAGTGGTGGTGTGGAACCTGAATCGCCCATCTAGATCCAAACAGGAACACGTGTTTGTGGATCACAAGCGCACTGTAAATAAAGTTAGTTTTCATATGTCAGAGCCTATGTGGCTTATTTCGGGCTCCCAAGATGGAACTATGAAATGCTTTGATCTAAGAATTAAGGAGGCAACTAGGACTTTTTATAGGTAAACTATTTTTTGGTACTTTTTCCTTTTTTGTATTTTAAATTTTTTAACTAGTTTGTTTTTATCACAGCAATACAGAGTCTGTTCGAGATGTTCAATTCTCTCCACACCAAGCGCACACTTTTGCAGCTGTATCAGAAAATGGACATGTGCAATTATGGGATCTGCGGCGCCCTGATAAATATTTTCAACACTTTACTGCTCACAGCGGGCCTATTTTTGCTTGTGATTGGCATCCGGAAACCACATGGTTGGCAACAGCCTCTAGGGATAAAACAATAAAAGTATGGGACTTGACTGCAAAGCCTAGTTGTGATTATACAATAAACACAATAGCATCAGTTGGTGGAATAAAATGGAGACCACAAAGAAAGTATCATATAGCAAGTTGTGCTCTAGTAGTAGATTTCAGTATTAATGTATGGGATATTAGAAGACCATACATTCCATTTGCTAGTTTTAATGAGCACAAAGATGTTCCAACTGGAATTGCCTGGAGAGGGGATCCTCAGTCATTTTTATCCACAAGTAGAGTGAGTGACAATTCATGTTTTTCTTCTTTTACTTTTTTTTTGCCCAAGAATAATTTACAGGTTTAATATTATTAATTTTGTTCAGGACTGCACATTATATCATCACGTTTTCCAAGATGCCACAAGACCAGCTAGTAAAGCCAATCCTCAAGGTATTGCTCTCAGTACAAAAGGAGATATAGCTTATGCTTGCAAGGCAAGTGTCAGTACACCAACTGGTGTAGAGCAGCTTACTAATAGAATAATGAGAAAAACTCCAGTGAGCAATGACACATTTTGTCAGGCCTCAAGTTGGATGCACACCTTTACTGCACAAACTCCCAACACTAATCGCGAGCCTAAATGGTTCAAACTTTGCGCAGAAAATTACGTGCTAAGCGGCAGACTGAATGAAATTTGTGATCATAATTCCCTAGTTGCCAGCAACGCCGGTAGAAATGACGTGAGTTTTTGAAAAAATGATGTGAGATTTTTTTTTTTTCGAACGATAAGCTAAAAGTTATATTTTTTTAGGTCAGTACAATTTGGAGTATAATCAAAACGTGCTTCGAGAATCCATTAGGAAATAGCAACAACAATGCCCAACGTCGTCCAGTATCTGAACAAGATGTTGTAAATACTTTAAACTTACCTTGTATAGGCACAAACAACGACCAATCTACCGCTGGTAAAGTTCCATTAATATTCTAGTACCGAAGTCTTCGATCTATTTTTCCATCTGTCAATGATGACAGTTTCAGGATTCGAAAACGATGTGAAGTCACTACAAGGGGAAACTGTGCCTGGTATAGTAAGCGGTGGAGACGATGAGACTGAAACGGACGAACCTCCGGAGAATCAGAACTTTACTGGTCCCTTCTTATCCAGCTATCGCAGATCGTTGCCCTCCTATAAGCGTCAGCCCAAGGGTGACTTTTCCTTTGGCGAAGGCGAATTAGAACCTCTAACCATCGATTACAACAGCAGCGGCTACATCGAGAATATGATCAACAACGACAACGACTGGTCCTTGCCCAAAGAAGCCTTTCCTTTGCGTCACGAAATCCAAAACCGATCCCCGCCACCCGAACAATTTCCCAATCACTCGCCAGACTTAAATGACGATTCGGTCTCAATTATGGTCGAGGACCAGCCTTGCCAACTTATCGTCACTTCGGTACCGAAGCCCACGTTCTGGGATCCGACGAGTCTTGTCGAGGACGCCTTGAGACATCATGCGAACATTAAGGATATTCAAACTGCGGCTTGCGTATTAGTCGCTCTGGGTAACAGGCGAAAGGATCTCAATATCGAAATGGCGTTGCAAGAACACTGGCTGTTGGAGTACTTAGATATGCTTGGAAGGTTTAAGCTATGGGAAGTGTCTACGAGGGTAAGTGCTCGTCTTGTAGCGTGTGAACACGCGCTTATTATCAAGGACGGCGATCGAGTTTCTATTAGCGGCCGGTTATGTAAACCATTTCTGCGAGCTACCATTAAATAGTTCAAGGACTATTTCAATTTTTTTCTACCATGTATTAATACTGTATGAATTCCACGTCGTTCAGTCATCATTATTATAATTATTATTGTTATTTTCATTCTTTTGATTAGATCAGGCCTACTGGCATCAACGAAATTACGACTCATAAATTATATTTCCAGATAATTCAGTTAGCGTGGATCCCGTCGGTGTCCCAACTCAATCAACAATCCACAACTATACACGCGTGTTGCAGTTCGTGTACAAAGCCTCTACAGAGATCGGCATGGCTGTGCGATCGATGTCACTCCTCTAAGCACGCTCTATGTTCAATTTGCCATCAGGTAAGCTGAAAATGTGTTCAATATGAATATTAAAAAAACGTTGCCCATGAAAAAATGTTTTAAGGTCGTACGAGGGATTTATGCATGGTGTCAAGGTTGCACGCACGGAGGCCACGTGAACCATATGAGCGAGTGGTTCAACAGCAATAAACAGTGCCCAACTGGTTGCGGTCATATGTGCGAATACATCTGAGATATTTGCCTTCTTCCCAATACTGAGACTTTGTTTGTATTTTAAAATGCGACAAGCGTACTTGCGAGTATCCATTGGATACCTAGTTAAATCAGGGATCCAAATGACAAGGATTCACTGAATTTGTTGTATATTTTCTTGTGTTTTATTTCTGTGATGAAGTTATGTAATACATTGTACATAAACCACTGAAGAAATTATGATGGTACTTGCCAATTCTCACTTTTGTGTCATAAATAATAAGGTAGAATTTTGTATAATATTATTTATTTTACTAAATATTATATATAGGATAGTTGTGGATTAACATCGAGCTAATAAAATAATGCATTCCAAAGCAATGAGAAGTATAAAAGTTATTTTTTATACCTTGTATAATGAAGAAGTTTTATACAAAATCTTTTATAGTATAAGTAAACATTTTATAAGTAAACCACTTATTGTTATAATTTTTAGTACTAGGTATGTGCTTGACAAAGCTGATTTATCTAACCGATTTGATTACACTCATAAAAAATTAACTTGAGAGAAATCTATTTCGTTTTTTTTGTTTTTGTATTATATATGCAATTCACAAAATATTCAAAAAGGCACAATCTGCAAGATTACAAAAATATAAAACACAATTGTATGGCGAGATCTGTTCTATGCAATTGGCAGCTCAGCTACTACAACATAGCTTTGCATCTTCAAAAACGTTAACTCGAATATTTTCTTTTGATAGCAATAGTTCAATAATAATAGTTACAGTAATAAATAACCACACCACTTTAAGAATCATCAATCAATTAATAGTAAATAAAAAATAAAAAACTCGCATAAGATACATCAGTTTTAACATTACAATGATTTTACATAAGACCTCACAGAGGCGCGTCTACATAAATTTATTTTCATATAAGAGAATATAATTTTTAATTTTCAGTCTGTATGCATATATCTAGTCTCACGCACCCAACTTTGCGAAATAATGTGATTAATTTTTTTAATGATTAGTTTTATTATTTGTATGAATTAGGAATGCGTACAAAAATAAAAAAGCTATTTTTCGAATTAAAAAAAAAATAGTTTTTAATACAATTACGTATAAACGTATGAAATTTGACTTTTAATCACTAATCTTGCAAACAGATCTCATGCCTTTTTTCCTTTACATCACTAGGAACTTGTGAATAATATAGACAATTATTGTTAATACTTGTGAATCTAAAAGTTGTGTATGATTGTTAAATAAAAAGATTTTCATATTTAATGTACACAGACAGGTGAAATTTACTAACACTAACATAAAATAATAATATTTGTTCTTGAATTTGATTATTTTATTAGCTTATATATTATTAACTTAAACATTAATCTTAATAACAAGTAAGCATAAGTATTTTACAAGTAACAAAATGAGGTAAATATTAAATTAAATATTTAAAATTAGAGGCGATAATGTGTATTACGAAAAGAAAATTTGCAATATTAAATACGCTTTGTTTTTGTAGTCTCTTCTAAGAGCAATAAATAATTTTGATCACTGACAACGAATACAACAAACTAAACATTGTGACAAACTAGGATTTTTCTGCAACATAATAATAAAGGATGTGGGCGATAGTCATTAATGTGTCTCAAACGAAAATCATGTGTCAGACTTAAACGGGATGAAGTAAACATAAAATAAAGTTATTAACAGTAAAGAAAAGAATATCAAGTTTGCTCAGTTTCTAAAGACTTTCTCAATATCATGATTTCACTTGTCTGTGTGTGAGCTGAGATTGGTGAAAAACATTGTAGGCGCAATGAATGAGGAAACGCGTGGGCGCGAGGAAACTCCTCAAGCCGCATTATACGAGAGCAGTGAGAAAGAGCTGCCTTGATGACGAAATGATAATTTGAATGTCGAATCGTGCGTCAGATGTCACAGCGGTCCCGTCGATTAAGTGGATGAGAGCTTTTTTGTGCCTCGAAATGGACACCAACGCTGGTTTAAGCAAGTCGCATTGCATTTTCGTTAAAGAACGGTGCAACAGCTTGCTTTCTTTTTGCGCTCCCCTGCCTCTCCTTGATTCTCTTGAGCCTTACGGGCGGCGATTGCGCGCATCAGATCGAAGAACACCTGCAATTAATTGACACATTGTTTTTCTACTAACATGAATTATTAAATGCGAAAGTTAATTTTTGTGAATGATCATTATCATTGATTTTGTGGATTTTACAGTTAAGACAGATCTCCCAACAGATAAACACTAAAATCAAACAGCAAACAGCGATCAACCCTTCAAACCATGATGTAATAAACATACAAATAGAAAGTAAAACTGTATATAGAAAGTAACGTTCTAATGAGTATAAGCAATCGATTCAAGCAATATGAAAAATCTCCGTGACTGTCATAAAAAGAAGACGTTAAAGCTTTTCATTCTTAAACACGGCATTGTCTCGCGTAATTAAAGCATGCATATTTTAGCTGTTGTAAAAGCTGCGTGTAGTGTGAATACAAAACCTAGAATAACGTCTGTTGTTTTATTTTGTGTTAAAAAAAAGTGCGAAATATCCAACCTATAGAATAATACACTTCTTTTTCTTCCTCTTCGCTCGGTCCTTGCCTCGGCCATTACTCGCTGACTTATCTTCGATTTTGCGAGACCGTATTTCACGCATCAAGTCGAAAAATACCTGTAAATGTGCAAGTGTTGCTTTCAAGCATAATAATCAAGATGCCATGGCAATGACGAAGTAGCATACATATAATAGTAAAAAGTAAAAAAATAGTGCACTAATAAGTACGTAGAGAAAAAAAGACGGAAAATTATGAAAGAAAGCTATTAATAACAATAATAATAAAGTCACTACTTGGTTGAACGAACACTACAGGTGTGAATTTCTCAGCCATTGTATATGAAAAGGAACGTGAGCGACAATCAGGCAGAATACCTTACGTTGACAAAACAAAAATATGAAATATTTAATAGGAGTTATGTACCTTATCGACGTTTTCTCGAGTTTTAGCACTAGTTTCTACATAAGGAACACCCCATTGTTGCGACCTACTTTGTGCTTCGGCCAGACTGACTTTTCTTTTTTCTTGAAGATCACTTTTGTTTCCCACCAACAAAAAGGGAATGTTCTCATCATTTTTCACTCGGAGAATTTGTTCCCTGTGCAGAGAAAAAACAATAAATTTTATTAATGAGAAAATGATTTTTTGTTCAAGCACGCATTGTGTAAATTTTGAGAATTTCAGACTATCTGATGGTTATAAAAATTATTCTTAGAATTGCAAATAAGAATGTCAACAATCTGCTTATTATTTAAAAATCGTTTACAGTATAATTACATGATAAGAAAACTCGTTTTATTATCTCAATGTCTGTCTATACCTAGTGTGTACAATTCTTTTATGCTACATTTGTACTTTTACATCAGCAGTTTTTTGCTTTAAAATAAAAATTAATCCAATTTTATAGTGAAACTCATACTCTATTACAACACTATAGGATTGAGATAATGAAAAGCCTTGTACTAAAAGAAAGAGTATCTACTTCCTGAGTTTAATTTCTGCATTAATTTGAATCTATTTTAGAGTACAATCATATAATGATAAGATTCACAATTAGACTTATAGCAAAATCGAGTTGTTTACCTGAACTCTTGCGTAGCTTGAAAACTGTCATCTTCTGTGATAGAAAACACACAGAGAAAGCCTTCTCCACTCCTGAAATAATTATCCCTAATGGCTGCATAATCTTCCTGACCAGCAGTATCTAATATATCTATCTGCACTTCCTCCCCATCAAGGACTACTTTTTTTCTGTATGAATCAGCCTTGGTAGGTTCGTAATCTTCTACAAACTACAATAGAAATGAAACTATGTTACTTGACTCACACCAAATGTGATAAAGAAATATTGATAGTCTGTCACAAACCTCGTCATACATAAACTGCAGTGTCAATGCTGATTTTCCAACACCCCCACTCCCTACCATAATCACTTTGTGCAGAGCTTGGGTGGCTCCTGGTTTTTTGGACATCTTGGCAACTGTCCTGCAACAGACAAAAAAGTTATAACTCTCTACTCGCAAAACCAGGACAAGTTATCAAGTGGAAAATCCTCTGAGGCAATGCAGTGGGAACAGAACACAACACAGGATATGAACTTGCACAGGATACGCTAACCATGTTGTCAGCGTGGGAAATCTCTACAGTGGAGTGAGCATACTAGAGTTCTTCTCTATAGACACTCACTTTAGAAAGAGGGAGAGAGAGAGGGGGGTCTCAGCAACGAAGGGAACGATATAGAAAGAGATTAAACAGAGAACTGTACTTGTCAAAACTGACAACCGTTACGGCGCTCTTATCTCTGAGCAATCAATCGTGCATCGGCATTAGTCATTAGCGCGTGAACTCTTATCACACCAGATCCGGGTTCTAAGTTTACTCGCGATACACAGACAGCTAGGTATAAGCAAATAAAATCAGCAGCAAGAGCAGCACGGCGACTCATAGGCGACTCACAGGTGTCTTCTCTCGGCGAAGTTTTTAATACGCGCATCAAGGGCGTGTACGACTTGGGCTGCGCACGTACATAAGCAATGCAATGTGTATGTAGGAACCTACATGAAATGGTGAAAAGGCGGTGCCGCCGCCGCCGCCGCCGCCGCGGCTAGGCTATACCGGACACCGAAGCGAAAATACAGCCGAGGTGGATGTCGCGGCTCGCGGAATGTAGGGTGTTACCTATCGTACACTTTGTTTTGGAGCAACAAACCAAACCAACACACACTTTTCACACTCGTACGTCTATAGGGAGTCGATGCGGTACCTCTCTCGTTGACTCGGAGCAGTAGAGGTCTAGTTGGTGGAGGCTATAGTATATAGGCGTAACAGTCAGTCGCGGATGAGCGTACAGTGCGTCACTGGCGCGAGGCGAAGAGAAGAGAATGCCTTGCATGCGTGTACGCGGCTGTACACGTACTAATACCGCCGCCGCCCCAGTTGCGAGTTGAAACCACTGAAACCGACTGCGCTTGAGAAAAGACTGCTGCGCGATGAAACACGAGTGGCGCCAGTTGTCAATGTTTTCTAGCAGTGTATATGCGGCAGCAGAGATGAGAAAATAAATTGATGAAATCTATAACAGCAGCTTATATTGTTTATTAAATTTCCCATCCTGTCACTGCCGTTACGATGCTATTTGATTGTTTAAAGAATTTTTTTTTTTTGTTTTTCAAAAAAGCACACTATTGCACGTTTTCGAGCATGTACCCATTAGTTCATGAAACTCGAATTATTAAAAGATCTGATGGATTTTAAAATCAATGGTCAAATAATTTGTATTTCGGCGCATAACTGAATTATAACAATATGGCAGACTATTCCCATAATCCCACGTCCCATCGACCGGTATAGCAGATCCCGACCTATATCAATGATTACACTTCGTTCAACAATAATATATGACGCATGTATACCTATGCATCTGCAGGCAGCGGCGAGGGGAAATCGGGAGGCGCGCTGCACGTACGCGGGTGCACTGCAGTGCTTCCGCTATTATACAAATCGCGCGCGTATTTATCGCATTGCATACGCAATATCCTCGCGCGCCTATTACATTACGGATTAGTGCTGCCAGTGCTGGCACACTGTGTAGTGCGCGACACAGTTGATCCGGTTGGTCGTACATATACATACTTAAGTACCTACTTACTTTCGTGCTCACGCACCCGTGCACTGATGTGCAGTCGTCGTCGCCGTCTTCCCTCGCGTCTTCTCTCGCAGTTCGCCGTCTCCAAATTCGCTTGTTTGCCCAGTGACCGTCTCTAGCGCGCTGTCGGCGGCTGCTGTGTGCTTGCTGACCTCCATCTCTGCTGATTTGCACTTTTCGAATTTGCACATTGAACTGTCATCGATCGTCGTTGCATAATCATGCGGCTTTTCTTCACGTGAACCAGGGCGCCGTGTCTGCCTGGATCATCGTCTCCTGGGTGCGAGAGAGCGAGCAGCGCAGCGGATTCCGGCCGAGCGATGGAGGAGCAAGGCGCGACCAGTGCTCACATTCCGCTACGAGAAAATCTCGTGAGTGACCCAAGTATATGCATTATAATATCAAGTATTACGACTTTCGCTGGCTCTGCGTATATTTTTTGCACGAAAGACCGAGTGATAAGATATTGGAAGCCAGGGCAGCTGTGAAGGCATAATTGAGCGGCTATTTTTGTTTGCAGGTAAGCACAGCTGTCAAGTTCCTGCAAAATCCAAAGGTCTCCGCTAGTCCTATCAACCAAAAGCAGGAATTTCTCAGGAGAAAGGGACTGACCGAGAGGGAGGTTCAGAGAGCGTGCGAGTTAGCCTTGGTTGGTACAACTCCTGCTGTCCCCAGCAAGGCTGACTACAGCGTCGTGACGATACCACAGGGCCAGGTGTACTCGCAGTACCCGCAGCATGTACTACAACCCAGTTTGTACTACAAGATCAAGGAGTTGCTGAATGGAGTTGTTCTGTTTGCTGCTAGTTGCTACTGTGTCTACTGGGTCTACAAAGTATGTCATTATCTTATCAGTATTTTTTCTGCTTTTTCCAAGAAGAGGCTTCATTTTTAGAACTGTATTCAATGAAGTTTTTTGTTTGTAGAAAATTATAAGTCCACTGCTATTTGGACGCAAGAAAAAAGACCCACCCAAGGATCCAGTTGTAGAGTTGGATAAGAATATTCAGCAAGTGAAAGATTCCATTAATCAAGTCAAGAACGATGTTCAGCAGCTGACGCAGAACCAAATGCTTGACCCATCTGTACCTCAGCTCGTGCAAGAGCTCAAGTCGGATTTAGCTAGCTTGAAGTCTCTTCTCTTGTCCAGGTAAATATCTTTCAGTTTAAAAAATTCACAAATATTTGATTAAACCGTGCTTATAAAATTTGCAGAAAACAATTCCCCAGTGCACCAGCTTCCATACCATCTTGGCAATTGGAAGCTTCCAGTCAAGGCCAAGAAAAAGTCAATGAGCATGAAGATGACGCTGGCAGTGGAAGTAGCACCAATAATTCTGACAGTTCCCTTGAAATGATTCGAGAAGATCCCCCCAAAGAATGAATTTTTCCAGACGCGTAAATTTGGATTATTCTTCTTCACGTTTAGCATTTATATTACGTGATAATTACTATTGCCAGAGTAATACACAAGTTTGTATGATAAAGGAGGGTGAAGAAGCGACTTGTTTTCTAGTTTTGAAATGTTTTATATGTGTGAATTGGGTGTGTTGACAATGTATGTTATGAGAAAAATGAATACAATTTAAATGTTGGGCAATATTTTTTTTTATTTCTTTATATTCTAAAGGTACATACATTTGGAAACATTGAAATAAAAAAAAATAAATAAATCTCTGGATTATCATTTATTTTGAGCTAATATCGCAATCTGCGCTTGCTCGCCGATTCTCATCGATGCTGGTGCTGATATCGACAATCAGAACAGAATCGACGCCGTCTTGTGCTGCGACGAGAAAATGGTCCTTTTGCACTTGAACTGCGGCGCCAACCTGATGGTGATCGATGAACAACCGGAAATCAAGAGCTACTATACCAGACGTGTCAAACCGATATCACAGCCATGAGGACTGCCAAGATCGGGAGTATAACAATCGCTTACTATTCCGTATTGACGGGGCCGCTGTACGTGGTGACTCGGTACGCGAGAACGAGGATTTTGTAAAGACTTTTGAGACTGGCGTTTATCCATCTAGCTAAATGTTTTCCAAGTCATTTATGAATACATCAAATATTAATTTGGCTTAACTGGCAGCCGCTGGAAGCTCTCAGACAAAGCCAAGAAAAAAGTCTGACTAAAGCGAGGTAAATTTGGAAAAATAAAAAAAATTAAAATAAAATAAAACCCTCTTTTATTCTAAATGAACAATACAATATAAAGTGGGTACATATTGTATTTTATACAAGTTAACTTGATGTTATATATAGCTCATAGCCATGATAAAATAAAATTTTTTTGTACATATTTGTATCAAAATATTTCTTTTATCTTTGGAAAGATTACACTTGACTTTTTTATGTCTTTGTCTCATGTATAAATCAATACTGCAGAAATAAAAATCTGATAAAGATTATCGCGATCTTGTAGATATACTGGTAATGAAAACTTGTATTTTCTTGCAATAAATTTTTTTAATGCTTGTATATTAAATTGATTATTTAATCTTATATAATCAACTATTACAAATAAACAATAGTTATTTTTGTACAAATGACATACACGCTGGGTATTTTGCAACAGAAGTAGATCTTGCGTTAAATTTTCTCCCCAATGTTCACACTAATCTGGTACGTGTATAGATTGTACTGAAGCGCGGAGTTATGCGCATACATATTATTCATCACATATACATTGCATTATTCGATCATGTAAGATCCCAATTATTCATTAATCTCAGTTCGTGATGACTGATGAAAAAACCATTCATTCCCTACAGCTTAAATCCTAGTATGTACACGCCATGCAGTAATTGCTATCATAATATTGGAGTATATAAGTATGTACATGTGTATCTGCCACATGAACAAGGTGCCTGTCAATCATCATAATTAATATTCAACTGAATCAAAGTTTTTGTTTTCATAGATTAAATCATTATTTTTATTAGATTTATCAATATTTTGTTTAGATTACAATATAATCAAAATAGCTGCCTCACTGATACAGTGAGTTACAGCAAATTATTTAGCCATCCTAGATCAAACAATGTACAATCGTAATAAAAGCATTGTACTTGGAGATTACAGTCTCTCTCTTGTGTGCTACATTATTCTACCTAGTAAAAATGAGACAAACGGAAATCATACTTGGCGGGGAAAGAGGATCAAAACCATACACAAAAATATACATTTGGCAAGTCACGATAAAAGAAATAGAAGTAAAGATTCACAATTTTTAAAAAATTGGGGTAAAAATTAAAAAAAAACTCGAATCTTTGGCTAGAATGCATGATTGAGCAAAGAGTTAACACGTTTTCCTGTCGAAGAACTTTGCATGTATGCGTATATCGTGACCGAAAAAAAGAGGGAGGGTATTGTTTCGAGAGACGAAAGATCATTTACTAGGATGTTTTGTGCTGAGGCGCGTCTGTTGACGGAGGAAAGCTCTTCTTTCACGCATTATAGTAGAGTGTGTGAATTGGCATAGCTGTCAACAAACGGGTCCATCTATTGTGATTCAGATGGGGCGAACATTCGGATGATTCGGTGAGACATGCGCGCTCCGATAGCTTCTTCTTGGGCCAGATTGGCTAACAGCGTTTTTTAGGGTAATCTTTTTATTGCCCCTCGCTTACTCTTCAAAACGTTGTACTAGGACTATGCTACCAAGTGTGATGCAAGTGTAGATTTCTCGATAGTACCGAGCGCACATCCTGCGTAAAACGAAGCGCATCTAACACTGGAAGCAAGCTCAAAAGTGCGGTGTCTCCTGCATCGCTGAACCACGATTTGATAGGTATAGCGTTATCTGTCAAGGAAACAATCGTCGTTTTAGTATGCCATCATACTGTGAACAAATGTGAAAAAATGTAAGAAACTTCACTCACGAGGATAAGCTCTGTAAGCACCAGGACTGTTGTCGAGTATAAAGACCGATGCCAAGTCCGAACAAATGGCAGCCAAATCCTTAGTATAGGAACCCATTTCAGGCGTGCAGTGTTGCCTGTAGTATCTGCGACTCAGTATGCCCCTGTTGTTGTCCAATTTGTCAGCAACAGCAGCACCGTAAATTTCCATCGAAGCAGTGAATACCACCAGCTCGTACCTGCAAGAAATCACAAGTCATTCTAATTAATTCACCAATCAAGTAATGAGAAACAAAGTGTGAGTTCAGTTAGACTACTACTTACCATTGACTAACAATATCCAAAAAAAAGTCTACGTGGGGTCTTTTATGAACAAAAAATCTAACCGGATGCCGGTCTATCGTCACTTTAAGAACAAAGTCAGGGGGAGTACCCGGCCTGACAGTCGGCCTGGCCACTCCATCATGATGGGAATGGATCAGGGTTTCGTCCAGATCTAACACAAGTACTTTTCTTTTTACAATACCTGCATCATTCAAAAACAAGCATTAGTAGGAGTAAGCTCAAAATTCGAAATATTCAAGGGAAAAAGTTAGGCAATAGATACTCACTAAGCCTGTGCCTGGATAACGGTGAGAGAGGGAAGATCTCGTATTTTACAGGTTGCATCTGCGAGATCTGCAAGAGAAAAGGTAATTAACGACCATACCGGAATGGTGAGACTGGAGAGGTGCATCGCACCTACTTACGGCTCTAACCTGCTTCTTGAGTAGAAAGCAAATGCAGGTCCACACTCGGGAGGCCATCAAGAGAAAAGCTCTCATCCCCATCTGCAATTGCTTCAGCATTTTCTAGCAGTCTTGTGTGCCTGCGCCGGGCACCAAAGTCCGGCTCCTCGGCGCTCTCTCCTGCACACCAGCAGCAGTTCTCTTGTCAGTCGGTCACACGCACTTCTCTTCTATAGTTATACTTATGCGTCTCTTATCTCTACCAGTCAAGTATTTCAGTGTCCGCGAATCTCTGTATAAAATGTCCTCGTCCTCCGCGCGCGCACATCCAAGCTATATACGAGCCACTAGCAGAAAACAGCCGCGACGGCGGCGGCAAGTGGGTAGCAAGTGTCGTCTCTCTCCGTTTCTCGGTCCCTCGGCAGCTATCTTCGTCGACGGCGTAGTCGACCGCGGCGCGTTACACAAGCATGCTGCGCTGTCGTAAACAAACTCACTCGCGACCGACGAAGCTCTATAGGTACAGAGCGAGTTTATATCGGGACGCGACTGAGAGTTCGGAGCAGAAGGGACTGCTGCTGTTATAATACCCCCACGCGCGGTGTCTCGCGGATCGGACGATGTATTCAGGCGGCGAACCGCTGACGCGTGCTGCTGACGATGACGGGGCACCTCTTCTGCTGCTGTTGCTGCTGCTGCTCCGATGAGTCCCGCTGCGGCGACCCGGGGACGCGGCGCGACAGCTTCGTCTTCATCTCTTTCGTCTTTTTCCCTCTCCCTCTTGCTCCCTCTCACTATACACTATGCTGCTGCTGCTGCTTCTTCTTCTTCTTCCCCGTCAGCTACAAAACTGGCGATTTTCGCTGCGAGCCTGGTGCGCAACACAGCGACTGGACTAGCGGCTGACTGGAGCCGAGCTCCGGAAGACGACGGAGGCTGTGGCACCGAGTCTAGCTTTTCTACGTCGACACGCTAGGTTGTCCTCGTCGTCCCTCACTACTACTGCAGCAGTGCACGCGACGAGTATAGTCGGGCAGCAGCCGCCATATTCCGCTGATCGACCCGAGCGAGTTCCGCGCAGCCTCTGCCGCGCATACCGCCAGATGGGGGAGGATGTGTATTATATAGTTTGGTTATAGTTATACATTCGCTCTCCTCGCGCTTCGGCCGCTTTGGCTTTGCTCGAGTAGCCGAGTTGTTGTTGGCACTTGGCACTGTACACTCGCTGCGCGGTACGATCGGTACGCTGCAGCTGTCAAAATTGCGCAGATTCGTTGCAGTCTATCGATTTCTGGTGTGTGTCTGATGCAGTGATTGTTGTGACATGCTGCTGCCGCTGCTGCTGCTGCTGCTGCAGAGGACCTGGCCTTGAACGCAAGCTGGAGCTTGACGAGTGATCTCGTAAGAGTCCTTTAAATCACGCACGCGCTCCTATACACGCATATGCACTGCACTCGCTCCGCTTTTTCGATTTCGGCGCAGAGCGTGCCCGAGGATTGTTTACAATAACAAGCGTGCCTCTGCAGTTATAACACGGAGGCTACTACGGTCGATCGTGTTCAACATATCCGCGCGCGCTCGGCGATGATCGATCGAGCGGTCTACACAATTCCAGCGAAAAGAGCACGAGCTCTCGCGGATATTGCATTAATAAACGTCGCGGCACGCGTCCGTCTCGAGCCCATTGATCTAATTGACTTGACTACTCCGAACTAAACGACGGGCGACGGCCACGACGACGACACTGGCTCCCGTCTGTCGGCTGCTCTCTCATGCATAATACATCCATCTCTGCACGTATAACGCTCGCATATAAGTAGGTCCTACACAGCGCTGCTCTTGCCCCCCGCGCGCTCACTCGCATATCAATATAAATAAATATATAAAAACAGCAGCGCGCTGCGACGCGCGATCGTAAAGTGCGCGTACACACATGTTTAGGCTGCAGTAGTCCATGTGTCGGTAATTGTAACATCGGCTAACCAGTCCCGTATACCTACAGCCGTGTGCGCAGACGTGTCGTCGCCGCTTACTCCTTTGCATTATCATTCTAAATATATACCCTCTACTGCACTGTGGGCGGGTAATTAGTCGCGAAGAGGGAGGAGAGAGAGGGCGAATTATAGGGTACGGGACGGACTTGCAGCGACGTGCTGGAAACCTCTATAAATCTCGGGGGGGGGGGGGGGGCAAATCGAATTTGCGTTCGGCCGCAGTGTCATTAGCGGCCAAAGTGCTGCCGCGCTCTATGAGGAATATTTAGGGTGTAGAGTTGGCGCGTGGCGGCTCTCAGCTGTTTTATCTCGAGTCTGCAGCACACTGTATCCGAGCACGACGTTCTGCTACTCGATCGCTGCTGCTGCTGCAGCTGAGCTCTTGACGCGTATATTTAGGATACATGCACAGCTTTTCTCGAGAGCGCATTATATGTAGAAGCTAGGCGGAATACAGGCCGCCGGGCGTGCGCGCTCGCGTGGAAAAGGAGCATCGCAGTCCGCCGCGCCGCGAGATGTTATCACGATAGCCGTATACTATAGCGCACACGTACGATAGAGATATATATATATATATATATATATATATATATATACACGCATACCTGCAGTGTCGCTTCGTTTTTCTCTCTTTTTCTCTCTCGCGCTTTTCTGCATACGTATATGTATATATCCATGTACATCAAGTGGCGGATAATATACACGGCGATGCTTCGTGCAGCGCTAGGCGAACAATCTGCAATTCATCAGCGGTGCCGCGCTAATCACACACATTAAAGCCGCCGACTACGATCATTATACCAACATTACCCACCGCTGCCACGTCTTCTTCGTTGCCCTGGGTGCTTATAGCAGTGATAAGCGAACAGTCATCCTGCCTTCGTAACGTTTCAGAGGGAACTGGGCCGACGCTGCTTTAAGATGATTTTCCTGCGCTAGCGGCGGCTTTTTTTCGCGCATCGTGTTTTTGCGCGACTGCAAAGAATCAGTTGATCGGTAATTGATGGCTGTAGAGATTGATACCCGACTATACTGCAAGTGCTTTTAGTCTTTGTTTTTTAAGAAGAGTGACTTTGCTTGCAGAGCAGCGGAGGCTCTGTTCTGCTCTCATCAGATCTGTACAAGTAGCCTGTCGAGGTATGAGCAATTCCCAACCGATCATGGTGCCTGGAGGAGACCACAGCAGAAGGACCCAGTCAGAGTCGCACTCCACGAGTGTGCCTGGGGAGCACACGAAAACCATGACGCCACCTGGAACTGTCAGATCTGTCTCTGGTTAGTTTTAACCTCCTGACTTTGTTTACTTTGCGTAAGTACACCTAGCTTGTTGACTAATCTGTGGATTAATTGATTCAGCTACTGAAGAGAGACGTTCTCGACGAGGCAGCAGCATGGTACAGCCCATCCTGGCCAAGCCACCTTCCTCTGAGTCACTTGTGACAAACAGTAGCACGTGGGTTGATGCACCAGGCCCACCGCTCTCTCCAGGTAATTTAATAACGAGATAAAATGTTTGTCTGAGCCCACCCAGTTTGTCAAATCCACTCCAAGGCCACTCTGATAAGATAGTGTCGTTAAGTGGAGTAGGTGAGAGAGTTGCCTATTCAGTATTGGGATAAAAATCATGTCGGCATTTCGTATGTTCCAAAGTGAACCTAATTTAAGTATTAATAGAAGACTGCCAAGTGAGGGATAATTATAGACTACTGTATAGCATTCTTCGTAATGTTGAGTCTGATCATTTCTGCTGCATTGCAGGACTGACTGGGTCTGTGACATCCACAACAGGGGAGAATAGTCCCAAAGTTGATGCCTCCCAGGAAAAGCTTGGAGAGTCAGGATGCAAACTCACCAGGAAGGAGTCGTACAAGGCACAACGCAAGACCTACAGAATGGAGAAGAAAAGAGTAGCCGACGAGCTGCTCAATTCATTGAAAGATCCTACAGTGGTTGTTATGAGTGACTGGTTGAAAGTCAGGGGCACGCTTAAAAGTTGGACTAAGCTGTGGTGTATTCTCAAGCCTGGATTGCTGCTTCTTTATAAAAGTCCCAAGATTAAGGTGTGTGATTCATCTTGTTTATTGATCTTTGCACAGATTACATGATTGTCCATACTTTCAGAGTAATCACTGGGTTGGCACAGTTTTACTGAACACCTGTCAGGTCATAGAGAGGCCCAGCAAGAAGGATGGATTTTGCTTCAAACTGTTTCACCCACTAGAACAATCAATCTGGGCACCTAGAGGACCTGAAAAGGAAGCCATTGGTACAGTGAAATATCTTTGATAAATATTTTTCCCACATTGGAGTCTTATCAAATTCTCCATTTCTAGGTGCTGTTGTCCAGCCACTGCCAACGTCCTACCTTATATTTAGAGCTCCGTCCCAAGCCGCGGGCAAGTGCTGGCTGGATGCCCTGGAATTATCCCTTCGTTGCTCATCTCTCATAGTCAGATCGGCCAGTGTCATACCCAGATCACCGCAGCACGACACCACCACTACTCACGAGACGCAGTGGAGCGAGGCCGACTACGAGAAACATTTCGACGATCATGGTATGGGCCAGCTTTCACATTCTTATTATTGTAAATCGCTTTAGTTCGGGCAAGAGGATGGCTACGTGAATCGATATTGACATCGACATTCTTTTTTTGGAGCGATTATGCCAAAGTTCTAGAAAGACTAAGCGTTTGGATTTATAATATAATAGCAGCAATCGTGCTGCAATAGTAACAGGTAGTCGATTTGTGTAGTCTAGCTATTATCACTGAATAATGTACGAACATGGATGCTCCTATTGATCGCGTTTCGCGTGACTGTAGTTTTGCCAACCACTCTCAGTGCTGTAAGAGGTTCCAGTTTGATTTACACGTCGTGGAGCTTAATCGGCCTTTTCGCACCTTGTTAACGCAGGCTCGTTCGGATCTATCAAGTGCCTCGTCAAAGTACATTAGGCTTTTTTTTTAATCTGGATAACTAACTGTTGTCAGTATTTATGCGCATGGTCATCCTCCTGTAATGCACATGATTCAAGGATGGCTATCTTTGTTTAAAACGGCATATCCAAAACAGATCCAAGTGAACGCACGACAATATAACTCCACACTAAAAAAAAAGAATGAGTCGATTAATTCAGCTTGACACGAATTCACAATGCCATCACGATATAGCTCACAAATGACTCAGCAACAGTCGACGCAGAGAACCTATACACAACTCCCACTGTCATACTCGCCGATCGAACAATCAAAACAAAGATAGCGCCAAAAAGTAAAAAAGTTAGAGATGCTCCAAGCCCCCGCTAGTTCCATCCCCTGCACCGTCCTCCCCTAGTGGTCAGACCGCACAAATCAGCTAGCGAAGAAGAAAAACGCCCCAACAAGCATCCAGCAGCTCACGCAGGTCTGTCAAATGTCTCCGTCGCTCGTCGCTGCACCCCGAAACACCGGCAGCGCCCAGCCTCGGCGACGTCTCTGCTGGAACCGCCGTCGATCTACCTCAGTCGCTACGCCCCAGCTTCCCCGGCTACACCTCAACGACGCCTGCTCTCCTGTCCGGGCCCGAACTCGCCGTCGGCGCTGAGAAGCCTGTGCCCCTCACCTACCCCAGTCTTTCAGCAGCTCTGCCACGCGGTCAGCTACTGGGAGCGGTTCCTCGGTGCCTCGCCGGCCAGACCTTCCGCCTCCGAGTCCTCCCCCGCATTCCGCTCCTTCGCCCACGCCAATAACAACAACGACGACGACGACGACGAGGACGATATCGACGACGACGACGACGACGACGACGACGGCGACGACGAAAGTCCCGACAAGGACGAGGAGAACGAGGAGGAGGATAATGAGGTCGATAACGATAATAAATTCAACAGTCCGACTCGTTCTGCTCGTCGCATGTGCGCGCCTCCCGTCTCACGACGAGACAAGCTTCAGTCCCGCCAGCAGCAGCACCACGTAGTTATGCTAGACCCTAATCTGTCCCGCACGCCGCTGCCCTGCCGCCACCGCCGCCGCCGCCGACAACGACGACAACAACCTGCAGACCTCGACGACTGCATCAGTCAACCGGAGAACGGACTGACCGCCGACGCCGAGATCAGCGCTACCGACAGCGAGTCCGAGGAGGAGAACAAGGAGGAGGAACCCGAGCAGATCAAGGAGACTCCTTATGTCGCCAACGAGAACGAAGTTCTAGGCACCGTGAGTTTACCGCTATTTTTTATTCAGCAACATTGTGTTATACCTTTTGAGAAAAATTTACTAGCTCGAGAAAGTATAATTGTTATGGCCTGCCTAATGCCGCTTATTATCGTCATCGATATCGAACGAGTATGCATTCACTTTTTCTGTTATTATCGATTAACGGATTGCGTATACTGTGTACATCGATAAGAACGCTGTTTGTAAACACAAAGCCCGTGCGAAGGTGTAATTTTATTAATAAGACAGCGCAGATGCAGCCTTGTCCGGCTCAGCAAGCATCAAGGTTCTCTCTGGCTTCTGCCCTCTCAAAATAAACTTCATCATAACAATGTATTTACGTGAACCTGAACTTCCCGTTCCCGCACGAGTGTCAGTATCACCGGAATAATAATCCCCGTCGTTTCTTCTGTAAAAAGGCCGGAGAGGTGGTGACGGAGCTGCAGGAGGAGCAAAAGTCCCTCATCTGGTTCCTCATGAAGCAGGTGCGTCCTGGCATGGATCTCTCCAAAGTTGTCCTGCCGACCTTCATCCTCGAGCCACGCTCCTTCCTCGAGAAGCTCGCCGACTCGTATTACCACGCAGACCTCCTGTCGCAGTGCGTATATAGCATTGTTTAATCCGACCCGAGCAATTTCGAATTGATTAATGGTCTTTCGTTTGTTGCCAGAGCCGTGCAGGAAGACGACGCGTTCACGCGCATGAAGGGGGTGGTCAAGTGGTACCTCTCGGGATTCTACAAGAAGCCGCAGGGCTTGAAGAAACCCTACAACCCACTGCTGGGCGAGACCTTCCGTTGCTACTGGCAGCATCCCAATGGCTCGCGCACTTTCTACTTGGCAGAACAGGTGATTTTTCGCCAGTGTAATCTTAACGCTCTCTATCGGACGTATAGACTTATAGTAAATATGGCTTTTGCCACAGTTGTCGCACCATCCACCGATATCAGGCTTCTACGTGACCAATCGCCAGGACGGCTTCACCATCAGCGCGACGATCATCGCCAAATCTAAATTCTACGGTAAATTTAGACAAATGTTCCCAAAACCGACCAGCTCTGCCAAGTCGAATTTTGCAACAATGCGAATTTATTATTAACGTAGAATAGGCATTGGCAAAGTCTTGGACCCGAGCCCATACGTACTATCGATCCTTCTCCGATTTTCATTGAAATATATTTTACGCGCTTGTCTGAAGGTAACTCCACATCTGCGGTTCTGGACGGAGCTGCGATATTAACGATGCTACCGCGTGGGGAGGATTACACGATGACGATTCCCTACGCGCACTGTAAAGGGATTCTGATGGGCACACTGTCTATGGAACTTGGTGGTAAAGTTAACATCGCTTGCGAGAAGACTGGCTATCACACAGAGCTCGAATTTAAATTAAAGGTGATCAACGTTTTTGATCATAATGCTCTTCGCGCATGGCGATAAACGACTTTACTAATGAAAATTGCTTACAGCCTTTCCTGGGAGGGGCAGATCAATTGAATATGGTAGTAGGAAGAATAAAGCTTGGAAAAGAGACTCTGGCAATGATCAACGGTTACTGGGATGGTCAGATTACAATCACAGATAAAAGAACTGGGGTAACTATGACAACTGCCAAAAATACATGAAAAATTTTAACATCTCAATAACGCATCTTTCATTGCTTTCGCAGCAAGAGAGTCCTTTCTTTAATCCAACATCAGAGGTCCGAAAGAGTCGGCTAAAGAAGTACACAGTGCCGTTGGAAAATCAGGGCGACTGGGAAAGCGAAAAGCTGTGGCTGGCAGTGACCAACGCGATAAACAAAGATGACCAGCAAGCAGCAACTGAGGCCAAAACTGTACTAGAGGAGGCACAGCGCGAACGTGCCAAGGAGAGGAAGACTTTGGGTCAGGAGTGGGTACCCAAGTACTTTGTTCAAGTTAGTATTCATTTTTTTATTCTCTTTGATATTCATAATGTACCGAGATCATTTTCATTCATCTTATTTTCTAATTAGGATATAATTACGGGCAATTGGATGTATCGCCATGCCGACATCCGTCCATGGGATCCTAGAAATGACGTTGTGCAGTACGAACACGACTACATTGTAAGCACAAAAACTCGACACAAAACACCAATAATGCGCACTGGCAGTATTGTTTCTATGGAACCTCAGTCTCAGGTAAGAATAGCGCGCGTAATTTTAACTTTGCTCATATTATTCGTAAATTCAGTCGTAGTTGACCTCATCGATCCTCAACTTATTTTAGACACATCCGTTGTATCATTTCTGCCCAACCACCGCTGTTTGTGCTATTTCAGGTTCCGTTATTGATTGCCGAATCCCGTTCTTCGCTCTCGGTTCTAAAATCCTCGAAACGACAACTCACGAACAACCACCCTATCACCGACGCGGCGCACGACTCGGCCAGCTCCTCCGAGGGAGTGCATTCCGATTCGAGCGGTTCAGTTGGAAAACGGCGACGATCCACGGCCAGGTAAGAATATCATCAGAAAGTCGCTGCTTTCAACGTCGCGCGTATCCTAAATTCATATCGAAGCATAATTTTACAATATTTCTTCCACAGAATCGTAAGTATGGTGAAGAGCGTAGAAGACCGGATGCACGAGCACACTGAGAAGTTGGACCAGATCCAGCGATTGATTGAGCAAATGGCCATACGTCAAAGGGCAGGCCGAGATCGGCAGAACGGCTCGCGTCTCGGCAAGCATGTCGTCGACACGCTGATCATCGTATTCGTTGTGTTTATGGCTCAGTTCATCATGAGGATCTGGAGTGGGGCTTCGTCCCTCAAAGCCAAAGAGTTGTAGTAAATTTTCACCCTCCTATCACCTTCGGGTGCAATCAATAATCGATTCTGCGCGCCTGCTTCACTGATCTCGCTCGCGCGCACCAGTCAATCATGTTCGTAATCTCATGGCCGAGATATACCCTAGTCGCTGGCCAAATTCGTTATCGAAGCGTTCTACCAGTATAATTCGCGCCGCCATTCCCCTTCCCTATACGGCGCGAAATGCCTCGAGAATTAGTCGTTTGCAAGATATATATATATATATATATATATATATATATATATATATATATATATATATATATATAAATATTATACGTTAAAGTGATGCTTATAGTGGGTTTTCGAGAATTTCTACTTTTTCGTCATGAAAGCTTTGTATTTTAGATAACTCTTAATGTTGTCATACTTTTATCAATGCACCTTACTCTGTTTTTCATGATATTTCTCAAACCTTTACTACCTTTACTACTTTTTAATATAGTCACCATTCTTCTTAAAATGTTCATTTGTCGAAATACTTTCGGTTGAGCTGTAAGACAGTAAAATTTAAATACTTGATAACCCAATATAAAAATTACTATAATATACATATGGAAATGCCTGAATCGGCGCTACACCTGCTGCAGATAATGTGATCCAGCTCGACCTGAGTCGTAAATATTCCTTTTCTATAGTTTGTAAACTAAACAATAAATATTGCGACCATGCGTCTGTAGGCGAATCATAGTATAGGACGTGATGAATATTCCAGTGTTCCGCGACCCTTGAGCGACGGCTTACTATAAAAATCGCTCGCGTCCTAATATGCATCAATCGAGAGTTTCTCAAGTCGCGTGTTTGATAGCAAGCTTATAAGAATATATTACGAAAATTTTCTAGAATACTGTGAATGCGCGGTCAACTTTTTCCATTTTTTCTTTTTTCGATAACTTTGTACGATTTTCAATGGATGTATCTAATACGGTAAGGAATCACGGAAAAAGGAAGTGCGACCATGAACTTAGCTTCAAAACAATCAGATTTTTCTCGTCTTTGTCGTTCTGTATATTATCTCTGTTTTCTATATTCTCGATCATGCTTATCTTTGTTTTTTTTTTATTTATAAAACACTGAGCTTATGTGACTAGCGTACACGATTTTGTTACGCTTGCTCATTAAATTGTACATTCTCCAATTGTAAATAACTAGTTTATTTCGTGATAATATGTAAATGTGTGTGAAATGGGTGCTTATATTTGGTTTAATGTTATTGAGTTGTCACAGAAACTCGCGTAGTAATAGTTAGCAATGAGGGAGGCATTTATACACACGCGAAGCTGTTTGTGTTTTTATTATTCCGTTGAAAGATGAACGTGTTATTCAAGCTCTAATGTATAAAATACTACTATTTATCATCCAGGGATTTTCAATCCGATTATATTGTTTTCTTCTTTTTTTTTTTGTTGCAACTATTTAATAGTCCTGTTGCGTTATTACCACAATTATTGTCACTTGGATGGGATTTCTCAGGGTTCGTAAGCAATTAGATGAAAGTATATCTGTATAGAGATTTTAAAACGTTATATTGCTCGATTAAGAAAAAAAAATGTTGAAAGATATGATGACGAAGTACAAGAGTTGGAACAGAGCGGAAAGAGCGTTTGAAAGATAGAATCAGTGTACCCGTGTTTATCTATTGATTTATTTACATATTTACGTATGCACACAATTTTATGTTAATTTATTCATGTTGTCTTATGCGAGAGAGCAGTTGTTTTTAATTTTTAAATCAACTTTTATTTATGTTCTCAAGTTCTCTTCAATTAAACGAGCAACTTGACTGTACGTGGTGGTGTATGCATTTGCGACTAGAAAATTCGATTTTGGATTAACAATCTTATCAAATTTTTCGCGCTGTCTCACTGTGAAGCAGACGCTACATTACTCGGTAACGATTAGTCAAACGCCTTTTCAGCGAAATTCTAACAAAAAAATATACAAGCGTACCTAACTTCGTTTAATATACATACTTAAAAGATGCGTTATTATATGAGGGAGAGCCCCAACGTGTTGTTTAAACAGAATAAAAAATTGTTCAGCATGTTTGATGAGAGTGCTAAACGTGAATCTATTAAGAATCTTGAAAAGAATCATAAGAGATGTGTACAGACCCATATTCTATTGCTACTTATATGAGGTCAGCAAGTACTGCGAATTGACAAAACTTTGAAAAACAAAAGCTAAAACAAGTAAATAATTGGTGGGTTTACAATAACTTTCGCAAGCACGCTACATCGCCTTTTTTATACGTACATTATACATTTAAATTGATAAGTATTTAGAGAAAGGGGGTGGAAAAAATAAAGGAAAGGCAAAAAAATATAAACATACATGCATATTCACCTCACACTATTCCCAAATGATGAGAAAGATAGAGAGGGAGAGAAAAGCGCTTGTCGCTTGTTTCTTCATGTGTCAAGCCTCGTATATGTTTATTCTCACTGTTTTCCTCAATTATGTCTGTTCCAGATCAAGTCTGATTTGTCAATAAAGAGTAAGTAAGGAAATAAATACAAGCAAAAATTGTCAAATGAAATGAAGCTGTCTTCTATAATTCTCGTAAGCTCCTAAAACTTCCGTTGAAATTTGGTTAGCCCGTTTTCGTAAAATTTTTCCCAGTTAACAACCAAATCAATGGGAAACCACAAAAAGCTCCAAAAGCTTTATAGTCATCATCGTCATCGACGATGTCAGTCAGAAGCAACAGAACGTCAAGAGCGTCATCAGGCCACTGCAGCCTGACAGCGAAGCTGGTGCGCGATGCCGTGAAGGAATTGGAGAAGAGGCGACAGCGTGTGCCACTCTCGCTGCTCTTGACTCACTTCCAGCAACGGCTGCCAGTACAGCGCAACGTCGAGCTGCTTAAGCACGAGATTATCGAACAGGCCACCAAAGCCGTCAAGCTCGGCTATCTCAGGCAATTCGCCGACGGCAGCTACTGCCTGTCCACCCTCAGGTGGCAGGCGACCGCCGAGGAGTTTGGATGGGATTAAATCGAAGAGCTTCTGCGAATACACTGGACTTGACTTTTTCTACGGGTTATTGAATTTGAACGAAATTGAAATGAAGAGGAAAAGTAAAGAAAAATCAACTGATAGCTAATTATTTTACAAGTAAAGTGTACAATTTCGTCAAAGCTCTACTTTGTAATTAAATTGCAATAAAATACATTTCTACAAAAACATTCGTTTTTACAGTTTTCTCAAATTGTATTTAAAAATCAAATAACGCGCGGTCTTGAGATCTAGTGGTTTTAGAATTTTAGGGATATTTAAAAGACATTGTTTACTGTTCGTGTACTATATGTATATAAACACACGGCGACCTTCGAGAGTCGGTTAGAGCTCACCGTGCGTTCCAGCTTGTGTTTTGTACACGGCTTCGTGGTAGGTAGAAAGAGTCTTAGTTAAGGACAATTATCGTTATAAAGAGCTGCGAAGATGGCGGATCCGCAAAGAAATCGACTGAACAGCATCGTTATCACCGGCAGTGACATGAACCACAGGACGTTCGGTGAAGAGGAGTTGTGGAACTCCTTGCAGTCGACAGTTTTAGCAGGAAATCTGACTATGAACGACGCTTTGGACGTTAAAAACGTTGAACAAATAAAAGATCTGACCACTGTAGACGAGGAAAGCCTGTCGGAGGATAAGGGAGATCGTACGCAATACGAAGATATCCTGAATATGAACATCTGTGCAATAGGATCTGATGATGAGGCATTTTTTGACTGCCCAAGCTATTCTCCGAGATACTCTCCCAGAAAGTAAGTCAAAATTAATAATCTTCCATTCGTTTTACTATCTTTATTCGAATACATTCTGCAACGAGTATGACACGAGTATGATTTTCAGATTGAAATCGCCTACTCTCGGTGCTAGCTTCAAATATTCTCCAAAGTACTCTCCGATGAAGTGAGTCAGAATTCGAATCTTTGACACGTTCAACAATCTTATTTTGCCACGTGTCACATAAACTTCAAACCATTTCAGATCCAAGCTCTCGCCTTCTAGCGCTAATTACGGAAACTTTTTAACGACCGATTCGGCGAGCGAGATAAAGGAAACTTCAACGTCTGACGGTGGATTGGACGAGCGCACTGGTTTCTTGCTGGCTCAGATAGTGGACGATTTTAACAATATAAGAAGCGAGGCTCAATCGACTCCGAATTTGGATCAGGACATCAGTGAAGATTTCAGTGTTTTCAAAAGAAATATTTCGAAAAATAGTGAACACTGCAAGGACAGTAAAAGAAAGCTCAGCTTTGCCAGCGAAGAACCTGCGGCGAGAGAGAAAGCAGCCAAGGCTAAGAGCAAGAAAGGGGTTAATTCGCCGGTCGAATGGAAGCCCGCCAGACGGGTAGCGAGAATGAAGGAGTTTTTCGAGAACAAGAGCAGAAGCGCCGAAGAATCCCGGAACAATCAAACGTCGAGAACATCCAGTTGCGCGAAAAAGTCATTCATACCGAAGTTGTCGAGTTCCTCGTCAAGAGTCTGCAGCAGCAGCACCAGGATCGCACCAAAGTTGATGAAAACTCGGTTTCATTCGAGAAGCCCAAGCTACAAGATTATCTCCGTGCCGAAGTTGGTCATCACGCCGGTCCGAAGGTCGATCGCTTCGCCTGCGAGCAAAAACGGCAGCCGCTCGTTGAGAGCGTCGTCGTGCTCCGAGTACCCGCCCGAGTCCTCGGAAACTAACTATTCCCAGCGCTCGAGAAGTCATTCGGCTAGCGAAATCGAGTCTAATGCGTCGGCAGGTGCCAATAACTCTACCAAGCTGATCAACTCGAGCAGACTTCGAAATACGACGAGGGCCTACTATTTCATCACCAACCGAAAGTCTACTCTTCACAGGAATTCCCCCAAAGGACAGTCGGCGATTTCCAAAAGAAGATCGGTTGGCGTAGCGGCTAAATCGAAATCGCCAATAAAGCCGGTGCGCGAGTTGCGGAAAGTCTTCAGTCCATCGTCCAAGCCCACTGGTCAGTACAGATCTTCCCTATAATCTCACTGTGTTGTTCGAATTGGCGATTTCACCTTGTTTATTTTTCAGTTATCAATCAAACGAAGTCTATAAGAAGCAAACTAATTTAAGAAAGCACGAGTACTTTGAATATATAGTTTATTAGTGTAAGAAAGTGTGTACCGTTTCGACTTTTGTGATTTTTTGAGAATATAAATAAGCACGACTATAAAAAGTCTTTATTGAAAATTGTTACTCTTTAGCCGTGTTCAAATTGAAAAAAGTTTCGTTGTTTCGCTTGAAACGTCATTTATTTTTTCTTATATACGCGCGTCGCTACATAATACAAAAGGCTGCGCAGTTCTGACCTCGTCGGGCCTTTGATGCGAGCTGAAAGAAAGCTGGCGCGGCTGAGAGCTGCAACAGGTCATGAAAATTTCAAACTCGACACACACACACACACTGTGAAACTTTATAAAGAAGTTATGCGAGGTGGAAATTTAAGCGCAGAAGGGGGAGATGCAAGTGCAGGGCATGCATCAATTACGCTCGCACGCGAGCGGCGCGCCATACGTTTTTCACCGCTCTCGGCCGTAATCAAAGCAATTAAAATTCATAATGATACAGCGCTGCTCGTATCGATCCAGCCTCGAGAGCGTGAACAACTTTTTAAAAAGCGCGCCAAGCTTTTCTCGACATACGAAAGACGCTCTTGAAGAAAAGGAGCCAGCCTCCGAATCTCAAAAAACTTATCCAGCAGCAGCAGCAGCAGCCGAAAGCGCAGTGGGTATAAGCAGAGCTGGAGCAGTGAAAAAAAGGCCACCTGCACATCCTCTCGCTCTCTCCCTCAGCGACAAAGTCGATCGAGCTCGAGCCACTCAGCGCAACCCCCCACGGCTGCACGTGTTATATATACGCGCGAGGACGGAATAAGATCAGCCGCGCAGCCGCACAGGGAGTTTGGTGGATTTCGCGCGAGGCACCCCCCGAGACCGTAGTGCGCGTAGTGTCGCCCGAGAACTCATACCTCGCTGCTGCTGCTGCTGCGCTTTGCTGTAGTGGATAGTGCCAGTGTAGCAGTAGCGGAGCTGTCCGAGTGCACACGCATAAACAAGCGCACGTAAGCTAGATCGGAGCTGCAGCTTGAGCACACAGGCGAGAATATCGCGAGGCGCAGAAGAAAGCTCGAGCTCGAGTTTACGGAGGGCTCGGGCGAGTAAAGTTGGCCGCTGCAGCCTTGACCCAGTGAGCCGAGGGGGCCGCGAGCTTTTCTACACAGTACATGCACAGTGGCGCGCATCATCCCTCGCTCCCTCTGGCCGTGCAGCCAACTCGCGCGAGCGAGCCGTCTCGTCGCGACTAGCTCTGTCTGTCGAGCGACGCCGAGATAATGAGGGAAGGCACGAAGAGCCTGGCTGCGATGACGACGACGACAACTACGGCGGCGACGAGCTAAATAACGGAGTCGCGCCAGCGAGAGGTGAGGATCTCAGTAGAGATCGGTCATGGTAACGGCGATGAGCGGCGAGAAGTCGAGCCAGGCGCCTGCGGCAGCCGGGGCCTCGAGCAGCGATAGGGACCGCCAGCAGGATGACGGGGACATCCAGAAGCTCGCCACCTGCAACAACAATGGAGACAATCAGACTGAGAAGAAGCAGCAGCTGCCGGCCTCGCTTGCCTTCACCGCACAGGCCCACCCGGCGACCCTCACGGCGCCGGTCGCCCAGGATTCGCCCAACTATCTCACCTACAAGAAGGTACGTATACCGGGGGAGCCGAGCGAGCGTTGGCTTTGTTGATGTTTACCGGGGTGAAAGTCCCTGAAAGTTCGAACAAAGCGCGCATTCAGCGTGGGTTATTCGACTCTTCCGCGAGCGCACGTGCAGTTTACATTTATAGATTTTTCAAACTCGCGCGCTCGCGGAGATCGACTTTCCGGAGTTCTCGCATTCATGCATTATCGAGTCTACTCAACTCGCGTGCACGCCTGCTTTATTGCCCAGATGGAATCGATAATCGAGAGAATGCTGGACGAGGAGTCGGGGGTGCCAGTCAAGACGGTCAAGACCTTCATGACCAAGATCCCGTCCATTTTCACCGGCACGGACCTCATCACGTGGATGATGAGGAACATGGACGTCGACGATCAAGGTACGCGCGTCGATCTCCGCTTCGAAGGTACCCAATTTTCATAGCCGATCGACTCTCGTTTTCTTCTCCGCAGAGGCGCTACACGTCGCACAGCTGATGGCGGCGCACGGCTACTTCTTCCCGATCGACGATCACAGTCTCGCCGTGAAGAACGACAATACCTTCTATCGCTTCCAGACGCCGTACTTCTGGCCGTCGAACTGCTGGGAACCCGAGAATACCGATTACGGTTCGTGTCTCCTCGCATGACAAATCGGGAAAAGTTCTGGAGCGCAAGTAGAAACGGCTCGGCTGCAGTCAGCCGCGCGAGCTAAACCGCTTTTTCTTTTTCCCCGTAAACGCGTCAAATCGCTTCCGCCTCCCCTACGCGTGCACGCATATACATTCGACTTTGAAAATCCTCGCCCCCCCCCCCCACACACACAAACACACACAGAACAGCTGAAAAATGCACCCTTGACACCCTTTACGTGGGTCTATATCTCTGTTTGTCGGTTCCGCAGCGGTCTACCTGTGCAAGCGCACGATGCAGCACAAGACGCGGCTCGAGCTTGCGGACTACGAGTCGGACTACCTGGCCCGGCTGCAGAAGCTCTTCTCGAGAAAGTGGGAGTTCATCTTCATGCAGGCCGAGGCGCAGAACAAGGTCGACAAGAAGAGGGACAAACTCGAGCGCAAGGTCCTCGACAGCCAGGAACGAGCTTTCTGGGATGTTCACCGTCCGATGGTCAGTCTCCGCTGTTTTTACACCGACGAGCTCGAGGGGAAATTTTTAGCCTCGCGGATCTAGTATCTATAATTAGGCTTCGCGCGCGCGTCAATTTTTTATCGGAAAACGCGTGATCCGCCGTAGCCTTGCATAATGGTATAGACTGCGTAATGTGCAATCGCTGTTGTTATCCGCAGCCCGGCTGCGTCAATACCACGGAACTGGACATCAAGAAGGTATGCCGCAACGCGGGCAAGTCGATACCGGCGTTCGCGGCGACGCAGCCATCGGCTAATCGCCGACCCAACCAGCAGATCCACCGCAGCGCAGGCGAGCTCAAACGGGAGATCGAACTGCTCAAACAGAGATTGGATAGGCGCATCATCAAGGTCTCCAAAGTCGCCGACGCGTGAGTCCTGCAATCAAATGTCGACATTGAATCGCGCGAATCGAGATAAAATACGAATCTGCGTTTACGCAGGTTGATCGGCTACTTTGAGCAGTACGCGGAGTACGACCCGTTTTTCACGCTGCCCGAGTATCCGAATCCCTGGGTGTCGGATAATCTCGAGATGTGGGAGCAGGACAAATTACCGTGAGTTCCGTTTCTCTCGATTAACCGTTGATTACGCTTCATCGTCATTTTGTATAAGCTTCGATTCTGTTCAATGCTGCGCAGGAGAGAGGTCTCGGCGAGGCGGGTGAAGAGATGGGCTTTCAGTCTCCAGGAACTCTTGGCGGATCCCGTTGGCAGGGATCAGTTCATTCGTTTTCTCGACAAGGAGTTCAGCGGGGAAAACCTCAAGTAAGCTCTCGCTGAAAAGACAAATAAATTATACATAATTATACAACGCGTGTTCCGTCTAGATTCTGGGAAGCGGTGCACCATCTCAAAACGTTACCTCAGAAGGAAGTGCGCGAGCAGGTGACGGAGATCTGGAACGAATTCCTGAGTCCCGACGCCAGCTGTCCCATCAACGTCGACTCGCGCTCCTACGAGGCGACCAAGAAGAATCTCGAGAAGCCCGATCAATGGTCCTACGACGTCGCAGCGGTTCGTTCTCCCATTATATAACAACATCGGGAACGTTATGTCTCGATTGTCTCGTAAAACAGAGGCGGGCTTTTCCAATAGTCGCGTGACACTCGACAGTCGTTTACTAACTCGGCGAACTTTTCCACAGGCGCACGTGTATCACCTGATGAAGAGCGACTCGTACTCGCGCTACCTGCGCTCCGACCTGTACAAAGACTTCCTCAACGTCTCGAAAAAGAAGGTACCTATACATCTATTTAGAAGTTGATTGATACCCTGGCGGGTCACGGGTCTCGCTCGCGAGGATTAATCCAACATTTATCGCTTTCGCGTGTATTTTTAGACCTCCGTCAAAGGGATCCGATCGATCGTCTCGTTCACAGCCCGCAAAGACACGCAGGCTGTCTAGGGGGAAGGACGATCACGGAAAGGACGACGAAAGAGGCCGGAAGTCGATGAAGAAGAAGAAATTCGAGGAACCAAGCGCTGTGGCTCGTTTGCCGAAACAAGGAACTTCAAGGGGCGACATTTCTTTCTCATTTCCGACACGCACATCAGGCATCCCCAGTCCACACACACACACACACGCCCGCTGGAATTTCGCATTACCTATAATTACTATCGTATTATTATATGACATATAAAAACTGCCAACTGTACCGTGCAGCAGCATATCGCAACAATATAGAAAAACAAACAAACAAACAAAGAGAATAACAGTAAGAACAACAAACAAGAGGAACAGCAGCAAGAGCACTTGCGAACGAACGAGTATCGAGTTTGATGTCAATTTATGAGAACAACTTTTTGCGCCACAATACAAGGCACAATCGTATATACATACATATATTTTCCCTAGCATGTACAACTGGAAAGGAAGAACAGATAAGAGAACGGATCTATATAGATGCGGCGACGCGAGTCATCGCCGCGTACGCCCTTATTTTTTCAGTGTCCCTTTGTTTCGAAGGAATTGACGTTTCCAGGGGGAGAAACGATTGACGAGCACAATACGATGTTCTATTAGAGATCTCAACTTATTCAATTAACTATAAATATATATGCTATATTGTTTGCGGAAACTTAGATCAGAGTGTGTAGATCGTCGAATTGGAATTTCTGTATTCGGATCGTGTATATTAGCAATATTAATTTTAACTCATTAGCGGTGATACTGTTAAAAATTGTTGATTTTATTTGTTTTATGAAAGGAAAAAAAACGTAATGGTGAAAATAAAAATGAACTTATATTTTCCTCGTAGCGTTGTACCTCTTTGGTTGTTTCACACACTAACACACGATCGCGCGCGACGCGTCCATCCTCGCACTTATTGAGCATTGCCAGACAGTGCCATTTGTGCCTTCTCCTGGACTATCTGCTCTGCGCGGTAAACTTTCCAACACACCAAATAGTCCCTGGTCAGCCTGAAGAGCGTATAGTAATTCGTCACGATCAACAGACTCATCGACAGTACCCTATACCACTCTGTTGTTCGGACGAGTATCATCATTTGTACGGCGACAAGAGTCAGTTCTAATCCTAGCAAAGAACACTGCAAAATCGTGGGATTGCCAAACAGCGCCTGAATGAGAAAAAAAAAGAGTCATGTAGTATTGATGGGGAGCGTAGCAGGTATTAGTAGTAGTAGCTTTGTCAAATCAGACGCACGTAAAATCGATAGTGACTCGAGTTTCCTGGTTCAGCAGCGGTACAGAGACCCTCGGAACGATAGAGCTCTTTGTTGTGCCTTACTAAAGAACCATGAGGCCATAAAACAGCGTCGTTCCACGATTGTGCCGGTAAGTGATTACTCTTACCGTCGACTTTTGACCATTTCCCCAAGTGTAGTGCTGCTCTGTGCAGAACGTCGCAGTACCTAAAGCAAAAAACGTTGAAGATGAGTTGTTCTAATGAAATTCAAGTAAAGGAGTAGGAATCGTTATTTTTTCAATCTTACCTAACGGGATACGCCTGTGTGAAGTGAGCGCCTAATCTACCAAGCCAAATCAGAACAATATGCTGTACAACCCATGTTATGTCAAAGTGCAAATGTGGAGGAACAAATATCACAGGTGCAATGCCGCACAAATATGCACTTCCAGATGACGCAAACAGAGCTCTCTTTAAGCGCCGATTAAAGTCCGACTTTAGACTTGCTACCTCTGCCCTAATAGCAGTAGCGTTGAGTGAACAATTATGCAGTGGTTTATCTGTAGAAATTAATTAATTGCTCATTTTTTTTCTCCATATCTTATGTTTTGAATATCTCACCTAGTAAAAATTTCGTTTTCCTATCCTCTTTGACATAAAGAGGCGCAGTGGATATATCAAAAAAGGGTCCTATGCTTGCTCCAAACATGAGGAAGTATACAGATATAATACTGTAAAAAATTCTTTGTTAATGATGAAACCGACGTCGATTACTTTTACAAGGGAGCATTGAAAAAACTTACGGATAACAAAGGTAAAAAACCTTGATTGAATTGTGTCTCTCAGTCATGTAATACAGGCACCAGAAAAGAATGCCCAAGATAACAATTAGAAGCAGTATCCTCATTACTCTTTGAGCAAATGGCAACCAACGAGGAGGCGTAGTAACATCCATAGATTTACAGAGTAGTGCGTAAACAAATTGCCTTGCAACCATTGTTATGATGAATATTAGTAGGTAAGGGTCCATCAAGTAGAAGTTCTAAAAATAATCGCAGTCGTGTCAGATCACTCTTATGGACTAGCTAGGTTCAGCAGGTCGTCGATACGTACCATGCTGTACTCGTTGTAAGATTGAGGTAGCCACCAGACGGTTTTGTACAAGTTGAGTAATTGCAGAGATGCGGCGACCAGGGATGTGGCCAGGGACATGGCTTCGAAAAGCAGCTGCCCATCCACAGGGATCGTGGGAATGGGAACATGTTTGGGGGCCAGTGTGCGACCTATGGACATGTGCTCTCCAAAATGTTTCTTCTCCTCGACATTGCAGACTCCGGAATTAATGTAATTTGTCCCGGAGACGGAATGATTAGCAGTGCCCACTTGTATGCGAGTACTCGCTGCGCTCCGTCCTCCAGGACACCTACGTCCTCCAGCCATCTCTGTCCGTTATTCTCATTACATTTCCCTCCGGATAAAAGTGAAACTCTGATGGCGAATGGGCGCAAGAAAAGAGGAAGAAAACGAAACGACGGTTAGGTTATAAGGAAGCGTGATTTATGAAAAATTTGTTTACTCACGATCGAAATTCTTGAAAGCGTTATAAGTAAGTAGTCGCGACTCGCTCTTGTTTGCAGAAAATTTCTTGACAGTGAATCAGCGAAATATTTGACAGCTCAGCGGGAGAATTTTCTCCTTTTCATATTGCAAAGAGCTCTAGAGTACGCGCGAGTATCGACGTTTAAATAAACATACACTTATCATTTCAATGTTTCAATTCGACATTTCTAACCTATCGCGTTGTGTGTATACATACACACTATACAGGCATACAGCAGATAATATATATGCGTTGTGTGCGTGCTGCGTGCATAGCTGCAGCCGCGATATAACTCATACATATAGGTATATATGTAACGAGCTGCATGCGAGGAGTGAGTGCGCGTGCGCTGAAGCGAAGCGCGCGAAATTCGAAAAGGATTTAGGTTTTCAGGTTGGCTCAAAAGGGTTTTTAGGTTTTATGCGCCTTTCTGCGTTTTTATTAGAAAAAGAGAACGTGTATAAGAAGAGTCATGTTTCTGTTTAAATTACTTAAGGTAATAAAAGTGTGTGTATATTTACAATGTCGACATATTAGCGTTAGGATAGCGCATATGTAAAAAATTAAATTAAAATCTAAATAAAAATGCGAAAGAGCGGTCAAGCCGTTGCTGCAGGCTCAGCTCGAGCGGTCTTCTCGAGCTCCTGCTTGGCGTTCCGCCTGATGATCGGCAGGACAGCCCAGAGCGCGGTCCCGCAGACGAGGATCATTCCCAGAGTCATGAAGATCGGCTTGAACGAACCGATCATCTCGTAGGCGAGATTGCAGAGCGGAGGTCCGACCAGCTGAAGGAGGCCGTTGACGAAGAGCGAAATGCCGTAGGAGGAGGAGAGCCTCTCCGGTCCCAGCATGTCGGCCAGCACGACGGCGGTCGTGCCTATGTAGAGGCCCGAGGAGAGGCCGAAGAGCGCGCAGAAGCTCGCCAGGTAGACGTATCCCTCGGCCATGGGCAGGAGCGCCAAGGCGACTCCGCTGAGTCCGAGGCCGCCGACGAAGTAGTAGTGCTTGGGCACGAGGTCGATGTCGGAGAGCGAGGCGCCGCCGATCCTGCCGATCAGGTCGAGCAGCGAGACGATCGAGAGCAGGAGAGCCGAGGTCTCCTTGTCGTAGCCCTGGGAGACGGCGTAGATCGGCAGGAGGATCATGAAGTTGGTGTTGCTGATGGCCGAGGTCGAGTTCGAGATGAGGATCACCAGGTAGAGCGGGTCCCTCAGGATGCGCAGGTCGAAGAGGCTCTGCTGGGGGTCGGCTGCATCGTCCGCCGGATCGGTTTGCTCCGCGATCTCCGATCGAGCAGAGTCTACCTTGTGCTGCTGCTGCTGCTGCTGCTGCTGCTTGGCGGCGAGTCTGCGGGACAGGCTGATCCTGGAGAGACGTCGCGGATCGAGGGTGACGGGCCCGACGCTGCTGACGATGCTGCTGCGGTGGGACGAGGGCAGCTCGCCGGCTATGATCCTCTCGACGCGCGGTTCCTTCTCCTGCTTCGTCTCCTTGCGCGGCCTGTCCTCCTCGACGGGCACCAGCCTGCTGTGCCTCTCCACCGGGTGGAACACGCACGCGCAGACGAGCGTGTTCAGCAGGATCGCTCCTATTATCAGGACGGCGAATCTGCGGAACGTAGCGCAAAGTAGCACGGCCGATCGGCACGTCCGCGGCGCATTCCCCGCGATTTATCCGAGCTCGCCTCATTGTCAAGAATGCAGCTGTGAAAGTTGCCAAGAAGAATGTTAAATACCTGTAGCCCACGTGATCGAGGAGGTACTGCATGAAGGGCGGCAGGACGATGGTGCCGATCGCGCTGCCGGATATGCAGAGTCCCGTGGCCATGCCCCGCAGTCGGTCAAAGTACTCGCTGACAATGTAGATCGTCACGGGGAAGGTCAGTCCGGCGCCGATGCCCATCATTATCCCGTAGCTGCGGATCACAGACAGGCAGCTATATGTATACATAGGCTCTTTGTTCGGCGATCGGTATATACTTATAACGAACGCGTCGCGCGCTCGCACCTGAAGTAGAGGTACGTGACGGACTCGGCGAAGTAGCTGATCATCAGGCCCGTCGAGCCGAACAAGCCGCCCACCAGGGCGACCGTCCTGTACGAGTACTTGATCGCCAGGATGCTCGTCAGCGGTCCTGTTACGGGAGATGGCGCGAGTTATTGCCTACGTTGCTTCAGGGCCCATAAATATATATATATATGTACATGTATATCTGATCGGACTCACCGAGGGAACTGTAGAGAAAGTAGCAGAGCGCGGGCATCCAGCTGGCCTGGCTCGGCGAGGCCTCGAACACCCTGAGGAACTCGACGTAGAGGACCCCGAAGCTCTTGATGGTCCCGGGGATGAGGAAGTTGATGCCGATCGCCGCGGCGAGCACTGCCCAACCCCAGCCGCCGTCGGGGGCGGCCAGCCTCATGGGCCTCAGCTCCCGCATCTTTTATGCGTATCCCCGCAGAAGCGTCAGAGCAGCTCGACTCCCCGGCGGGATCTCGGACGCGGCGCTCGGCGACGGCTCAATTTGTATTGTCGAAAATCGCCGCGGAAAAATTCCCGCGCCCGACTCCCAGCTATATCGCACGTACAACGCTCGCGCGCTCGCGCTCTCGTGTCTCTGTCTGTGTGTGTGCAGCTGCTGCACTCTCGGCAGCGGCGGCGGCGGCGGCGGCGGCTCTTGACGAATTAATTACGAGTATATATAGATACGATTAATCGCGCTGCTGCAGAGTCTGACGCGCGCGTATTGATTCTGCGGAGACTTATCTGCTGATGCCGCGGCGGTTTCGTAATAAGCGTATTGTTGACTTATGGGCGAGCTCTGCCATTCAAGCGGATGCGCGACACTTATAGCTTCCCGATCGAGTCACGCGGCTGCGAATTAATGCGTCGCGATTGAATTATTGCCCAAGTAAGTTCAATTTTAATAAGGTCGGATAAAGTTTTATACGGTAAGCGATGCTTCTGCTCTGTCTAAAGCGGTTATATTCGCTTTTAGCCGGAATCGTGCAGGCACTTTGATGAAATCCTCTCATTATAGACTCGAATTCAGTATAGGGGTAGTATACAGTGTCGCGGTAATTTTCCCACAAGCCTCTCTGACGTCGTGGGTAAACAGATATCGCACGCATCCTCGTTCTTCTCGTCAGATCGAGAGCGAGGAATCGGCGCACGTCAGGTGCGCGACGGCTCGTAAATCGGCTATTTGCCGAACTCGTTTTAAAAAGGAGCCCTGTGTTTGCATTGGATAATCAAACAGCGTTCGTCTCGCTTTTTCTGCCCCGCGTGACGTGGAGTTTATTACAAGCAGTATATAGGAGCTACTGTATCCGTAACGAGGCCGATGGAAAAAAAAAAAATTGATTCTGATTTATGAGACCGTTCGCGCGATGCGGCTTTGTTGTGGGGCAATGTTTGGACGAGCTTTTTCTTTTTATGGGCTGCAAATACAAGTGAATTTGCCTTCTGGATATAATGGCCGACTCGACTTATAACGTATAAAAGCGGCTTTAGCATATTCAAACAATAATACACGATAAGCGCGGAGCGATTTCCTCATAACATTGATAGCCCAATAGCGTCTCAATTTTACATCAGTCGCCGCAGCTGCGCCTAATCACCGGCGCACACGTAAATGCAAATTGACTGTATTAATAATGTCAAAAGCATTCACAGGCCGAGTAGGTGTTTGAGGAGTTATTAATAAAAATCCGAGCGCAAACACGAGCTCTATTATACTCGATAAGCGGCGCACTTGTATGCGCGCTGCGAATAAATTCGGAGATGATATTTCACGGCCGATCTAACCTGCGCGTGTTTGTTAAATCGGGAAAAATCGTCGCCGCTGGGTTTTTTCCTCGTCTTTTTTGGGGAATATCCGCGCGCGGGGGTAGAACGCCGCGAAAGGATTACGCTAAATCACAGGCTGTCGTATACGCGTCGACGATACTTTTTTCCGCTAATCGCCGAAACGCATCGATTCTTTTCGAGTCGGAGAAGTAGAAAGCTCTAAAAATAGAGAGAGAGAGAGAGAGAGAGCGAGCGTCTATTTGAAACATTGTTGCTCGCGGTGACGTAGTCGCGATGCGAAATACGTGTCCGCGTGACGTCGCTACGCGCGCGCGCGCGCGCGTTAAGGCCTGCACACGACGTAACGTGTCTTCCGTGCGCGGAGCAGCTGCGGCGTTTCGAAAAAAAAAAAACCCCGAGTTTTTACTCTACTCTATTTCAGGAAAGTCAGATCGATACGCTTATACGTATATAGATGGTAACGCAGTTATCATGTCGCACGGTTGTTAATCGGGTAATGGAAAATATCACCCACGCGCGCCCCTCAGCGAAACCCCGGACTCGTAGTAGACTATACCCACTATAACAAGAGGAAAAGTCGCGCACCCCACCCACGCGCGTCAGAGCTGAAAAAGGGCACTAGCTGCGGAGGGTGGGATGGGGGTGGGGGGGAGAGTCGACGGCTTAATCGAAATCGACGCGAGTGTGTACAACACGTATAGTACATAACGCACGCGGATGATCGATCAGAGGGGCGAGAGCTGATGACACACTGCGCGTCGCACTCATCCGGGGTCTTTGGCACGAGTGTCACGCAGAGTGCGTGCCGTTGAGCGCCAGAGAGAGAGAGAGAGAGAGAGAGAGACGCAACATCGCAGCGCGCGCCAACCGGAGGCTCGCTCTCGGCTGCGAAATCGATAAAGGAAGCCAGTCGGCGGTGGCGCGCGACACGGCCTGTACATACGCCGGCCTCATATACATCTCTTCTCTCTCGGTCTCGGCGGAGAGATGTACGACTGCCGCGGGATGCTGCGCCGCGGAGCACAAAGAGCCGCAGTCGCGAGAGGTCGAGCGCTGCAGCGCAGGATTAATCGGCGGACATGTCCACGAGTCGCCGGATAAGTTTGCGGAAGAGGAGGAGGCGCGGGAGGAGCAACCGCTGAAGGTGAGTTTATACGCATCCCTACTCTTGGTGCGCGAGAAGAGACGTACGCCTGCGCGCTCGCGCGCGCGCGCGTTATATTATATACGCGCACTTGTTGATCGCTGCATATAGCGGCCGAGTCGGTATTTTCGGTTGGCAGTTATTTCCGAAAGTTGAGCAACCGGATGGTTGGCTAATTACGCTGACTTTCCTCCTATGCATCGCTCCGCGTAAAAATAAGCTATCGATTTTCTTGTTTGCCCTCGGCGAGTCCTCGTCTCCGATATTCATCCGGAATATATGTGGGTCGGAGCTTTTAATTCGCGCGAAAACGCCCGGACTCACGCGACGCCGCTTAAAGAGAAAAGAAGCTCAACAACGAATCGGAGCAAACAGCTCGCTCACGCTGATTAAACTCGATCGGCTAAAAGCTGACCACCCGATAAACTCCCGCCTAACGAGACCTATAGGAGATATAGCTCGCCGAAAAATGCAAGTGCTCTCGGTCAGGCGATCCCGTCGCGGGCCCGCTATAAAAATCTCGAGCCTCGTATTTTCCGCGCACGTAATAATAACTCGGGCACGTGTACGCGATCATGCTGGCGATAAAAAAAAGGAGCCATAGCCGCGCTATTTCTCAACCGAGCGTCGCGCTAGTTTTTCCGGTTGACTATATACCTACTTGGAGTAATCTCGCCGGGCCATCTGAGAAGAATAAGCGCTCGCTCGCTTGCCGGGGCGATAATGTCCGGGAGAGACACGCGCGCGACCTCCGACGGACCTTATTAGTTAACTGCAGCGGTTAACGATTCCGCGCACGACGATCGCCCCGGATTATTCTAGCCGGCGGCTATATATAGGGGAGAATAAGAAGCCGAGTGAGAGAGAGAGAGAGAGAGAGAGCGACTGCGGCGGCAAAATCAATAGCGCCGCGAGAAATCGGTTGGCCGCTTATTTCAGGATATTTTTCTAGCGACTCTCGCCGAAATAGATCCGCATCCGCAGATGCTCGCTCGGGCGCGCGCGCACGCACACACTCGTCCACTTATATACTCTCCATTGCGTATTCAAGGGGCGAGTCGGCTACCTGACCAAAATTTCCGAGCAGGCTAATAATAGCGCGGATCGGTCGCGTATGAAATATTACGAGCGCGAGCGCGCGTGGCCGATTTGAATATAAAAGTCGGGTTGTGCTTCGAAGCGCAGCCCAGACAGGACAGGGGGCAAGACAGCGAGGAAGGGGAGAGAGAGAGAGAGAGAGAGAGAGAGGTCACTGGTCAGAGAGCGCGTTTAGACCGCTGCGGACTCGCGCGACCGCGCGATCGCTCAAGGATTGTGTTGTTGTTGCGTGCGCGTGTGTGTGTGTGAGTGCGCGCGCGCGCGCGCCTGCCCCGTTCGATTATTTGGATTAATCCCGCGCCTGCAGCGCTGGAGCAGCTCCTATACTGGTCAGTCGTCCTCTGCTCGCGATAAGCCGCGCCGGCAACATGTACGGCCTCATCCTGGAGAACATGGCCGAGTACATCCGGCAGGTGTACGGCGAGGACCGCTGGGAGGAGATCCGCCGACAGGCCGCGGTCGAGCAGCCCAGCTTCAGCGTGCACCAGGTCTACCCGGAGAACCTCATTCCCCGGCTCGCCAAGAAGGCCATTCAGGTGAGGATGTGCGAGAGACAGCCTGGCGGTAGTATTCCGCTGCGAGGCTCTCGTTGTTTTTTCTCCCCGGGAAACCCGGCGATATAAATGTTGTTATTGCGCGTCGGCCCACTAGGAAACTCGTTTTTTCTCTCTGTCTCTCTCTGTCTGTCTGTCTTGCGTATTGCGAAAAACGCAGGTCCTGGGCATCACGGAGCGCGAGTTCTTCGACCAGATGGGCGTGCACTTTGTCAGCTTCGTCGGGCAGTACGGCTACGACCGGGTGCTCTCGGTGCTGGGCCGGCACGTGCGCGACTTCCTCAACGGGCTGGACAACCTGCACGAGTACCTCAAGTTCTCCTACCCGCGCATGAGGGCGCCCTCGTTCATCTGCGAGAACGAGACTAGGCAAGGTCGGTGACGCGCAGCATTAATCCCGAGCGCGGCGCAGCTCTCGAGCGGCAGATACAGCTGAAAAACAGGCTCGCTCAAACGCGCTCTCGATATTCTCGTAGGACTGACTCTGCATTACAGAAGCAAACGCCGGGGCTTCGTCTACTACACGATGGGCCAGATCCGGGAGGTGGCCCGGCACTTTTACCACAAGGAGCTCAAGATCGAGCTCGTCCGCGAGGAGATACTCTTCGACACGGTCCACGTGACCTTCCAGCTGACCTTCGACAACCGGGCGTTCACCCTCGCCTCGCTGGCCATGACGCGCGAGGAGAAGCACCTGCCGATCGGCGCCTCGGTCCTCTTCGAGATCTTTCCGTTCTGCATCGTCTTCGGGTAAGCGCGCGACTATCGCTGCAGTACAAGCATAACAACTCATCACTTGGCATCGGCTCGCGCAGCTCCGACATGATCGTCAGGAGCATCGGCAACTCGCTCATGGTCATCCTGCCGGACCTCATCGGCAAGAAGATCACCCACCGGTTCGACCTCGTCAGGCCGCTCATAGCGTTCAAGTTCCAGTCGGTAAGTGGACCCGGCCGGGCCTATATCAGATCGGTTAATCGGGCTGCCTGCTACTGACCCACTGACGAACCTCGATCGCGATCCGCTCGCAGATCCTCAACCGGACCAACAACATCTTCGAGCTGGTCTCCGTGGAGCCGGTGCTCGCCGAGCGGCCGAGCGAGCGGCGCAAGAACGACCTGCTGCTCAGCCACGAGATCGACTCGCAGGAGGACCGCACCCTCCGGCTCAAGGGCCAGATGATCTACATGGACAACTGGAAGATGATGATGTACCTCGGCACGCCGGTCATGCCCGACCTGCACGCCCTCGTCGGCGCCGGGCTCTACATCAACGACCTCTCGCTCCACGACTTCAGCAGGGACCTCATGCTCGCCGGGACGCAGCAGTCGGTCGAGCTGAAGCTGGCCCTCGACCAGGAGCAGCTCAAGAGCAAGAAGCTCGAGGAGTCGATGCGCAAGCTCGACGAGGAGATGAAGCGCACCGACGAGCTGCTCTACCAGATGATACCGAAGCAGGTGGCCGACCGGCTCCGGAACGGCGAGAGCCCGATCGACACGTGCGAGGTAGGCTGCGCTACGCCACGCTACGCCACGCTACGCCACGCTAAGACACGGCTCTTACGTCCGCTCAGTCGCGCCTATAACGACATAACGACGCTCCCCAGATGTTCGACAGCGTCTCGATCCTCTTCTCCGACGTGGTCACCTTCACCGAGATCTGCAGTCGCATCACCCCCATGGAGGTCGTCTCGATGCTCAACGGAATGTACTCGCTCTTCGACACTCTCACGGAGCGAAACCACGTGTACAAGGTAGGATCTAAGCCAATTCGCTACAGTGTAGGTAAATTTTAGAATTTTATTCCCGTTCGGAGCTTAACTGCGCTTCCTTCGGTTTTCCCCGTTCGGTTTTACCTTGGCCGGGCCACCGCAGCTCTCTTCCCATCTATTTTCTTCAGCATTACTTTCCTTTTCACCTGCAGGTCGAGACGATCGGCGACGCGTACATGGTGGTGTCGGGGGCGCCGGTCAAGCAGAACGACCACGCCGAGCGGGTCTGCGACATGGCGCTGGACATGCTCGAGGCCATAACCGACCTGACGGACCGCTCGACCGGCCAGCACCTGCAGATCCGCATCGGCATCCACAGCGGGGCCGTGGTCGCCGGGATCGTCGGCCTCAAGATGCCCCGCTACTGCCTCTTCGGCGACTCGGTCAACACGGCCTCGCGCATGGAGGCGACCAGCGGGGCCATGCAGATCCACATCTCCCAGTCGACCAAGGAGCTGCTCTCGGCCGCCTACAAGGTCACCGAGCGCGGCGAGATACAGGTCAAGGGCAAGGGTCAGTCTCTCCTCTAGCTACTACCTCCGTACACATATCACGCTCGTGCACGCTCTAGCCTAGCTCCGATATAGTCTAACCGAGAGTCGATCGCGCAGGCACCATGAAGACCTACTGGCTGGAGAAGCGCGAGTACCGCTCGCTCCAGTCGACCAAGAACATCTCGATCCAGGAGCCGCACCAGTGGCACAGCTCGCCCGGCCAGCAGCTATCATCCTCGCCGAGCGGCGCCGCGGCGCGACTCGTCGCCAGGATGCCCTCCTCGCCGAGCCTGCCCTACCCGGGCCAGCAGCAGCCCATACCGATCGGCCCGCCGACCGGCGTCTCGGCATCCAGCTCCGGCCTCCTCTACGCCGAGGAGCGACCCATCTACTCGCCCATCACCTTCCAGGACGTCGCCCGGCGCTCGGTCGCCAACTCGCCCACCAAGAGTCTGCCCGTGAAAGGTGGGTGCTAAACAGCGCGCGCCCTACTCGGCTCTTTATTTTCGGACGGAAAATAAATATACAATTTTTGCAGAGCTGCGCTCCAACTCGCTGGGCGCCGTCTCGACGAGCTCCTTCCAGAACCCGACGGCCGACCTGCTGGGCTCGCTCATCTCCGACACGGAGCAGCACTTTCGGCTGCACCGGGACAGCGGTTCCTCGCCCCGGCACTCGAAGCCGCAGCAGCAGCAGCACCAGCAGCAGCAGCAGTCCGCCGCGGTGCACACCTCCTCCATCCATCCCGACCCGCACAACCACCACCACCACCACGGCTACCACCACCAGCTGCTCCTGACGACGACGACCACGACCACGACCACGACCACGACCACGACCTCCTCCGGCAACTGCTCCGCCAGCAGCAGCGCCGAGGGGGAGGACAAGCACTTCCTCGGCAGCGGCAGCGACAGCAGCCACTCGCAGCTCCAGCGGATGCGCGCCGAGCAGCCCTGCTGTCCGGGCTTCGCCATCCCCAAGGCCGGCGGCCCCGGCGGCAAGTCCAAGAGCCAGAACGCCGGCTGCACCATCAACTGAATGTACTCTCGTTATGCATAGACCGCGCCTCGAGGGTTCTAGTAAGAAAACTATTTCGACTTGCTACACACACAGCAATGAAGATGCAGCTTGTACGGTCATAAAATTATGTAATAATAATAACGAGTGAGCTTACACGTACAATGATTAGAAAGCGTGAATTGTCGAATCGTCTATATTGACCTTGATATCGTAGGATAAGTTTGCATAGGTAAATATAGTTTGTCAAAGTGTTAGGTATACGCGTTAGAGGTCTATCTAGAGTCTACGTGAAAGTTGGAGAAACTCGAAAACTGCGCGCCTCGACGAGTCACATCTCTAAGCGTCCTTTATCCTTCTATGCAGCGGCATGAAAAAAGCTCTCGTTTAGATTAACGAGCTGCATGTATGTGAAAACAGTTTGATATTAAAGCGGAAGATATGTATCCGCGTTACGCACACACGACATCGAAGCTCGTCTCTCATTCATTTCGTCCCGCACATCAGCCTTATCCAAATAACGACGCTCAGCTCCCGCGCTTCTGGGGCGCGTCCACGATACACGTTATATACATAGAGAGAGAGAGAGAGAGTCGAGAAGAAATCAAAACCTTTTAGCCGAGGCACAATCCAACTTCATTAATATATCCAGCGGGAAAAGTGGCCGCGACAATGCGCGCTAGCTGGCCCGCCGACGAGGACACGGGGAAGAAAGGGAGGCGTGGACGACGATTTTTCAAGCTAAAAGTCCGCGCCGCATTGTGTCCTCGCTGATGCTGATCCGCAACGCTATGGGCGTAGTTTTCTCCTATAGCTTCTCTGCGGCGTCATCGGGGGAGTTGCTTGCGCGCTCGCTTGCTCGAGAAGCAAGTCGACACGACTCGGGGGTGGGGTATACACACCTACGAGGCTGGATCGGTTGCATCGTTAGTTTTTGAGACTGCTGCACTTATTGAAATTTCAGCCGGTCGGCCCCGATTATTTTTACTGCTGAACAATTTTCCTTTTAATCCAGCTCGCGCACCAAAACTGTACTGTTTTGATTTTTCCACAATCCTTTCAGGCGTCATTCTTTTCGAAAATCACACGAAAATAAGACGAATCGCCAGCAATCGTTAACGCGGCTAATTAGACGCGTGTCCGGCAACAAAGCTTCGTTACGAACCTTATAAGCCCTTATAACCACAGAGAGAGAGAGAGAGAGGGAGAGAGAGCATATCGCCGGCCATAAAAAATCATCGGCGATGCATCACATCGGTAGAGCTGCTGTATAGCCTCGACGCGCGACGTCCACATATCACGGCCCGTCTCACCTTTCCTCAAAGCGTATATATTCCTACGCAAGCGCGTCCTTCGCAGCTGCAACCCTCGCGCGAGCTTTATAATAATTCTCGCCTATCGAATTGCAGCCTGTATTACATAGGCTGGTCTCGTTGAAAAGTTGACGGAAAAATCGGAGCCTCGACGGCCATAATCGCCCGATGATCAGTGCTTTTCGGGCAGCTCGTAAACAAGGGATAATTGAATCAGAATAACGCGCTGCCGAGCCATAAGTCAGCCCCCGCGCGCGCGTGTGTGTGCGTGCGCGCGCGCGCGCGCCGGGATGGGGATGTCGCAGCTAGAGCGAGAGGAGGATGCGCGCGGGGATGAGTCTCGTGAGAGAGCCGTATATAAGCATGGGGTGGCTGCCGGAGACGCTCATTTTCGACGCACCGGTCAGCCGAACAGCACAGCGTAAGGCTCTTTTATCTCAGGCTTCGGAGTGGACTCGACAGACCAGCTACTGTGAAGCGAGGAGACATCGGAAATCCGACTAGACTCGTCTGCCTCTCGCACCTGTCCGCTGATCGCGAATACTGTTGCGGTAAGGGATTTCGTTATAATTAAAAATTCCGCTCGAATCGCGGCTTTAAAAATAAGCCTCGTTTGCATGCCACAGTACAAACTTTTATTCTCCTCCTATCTCGAGCTTCAACTAGTTTCGTATTCAGCTGGAACTAGAGATCGCGCATCTATTTATTTGTTCGTTCACTGTACGTAATTCGTTCTCCGAAGCGCACAAGACACGCGCAAATCCAACTTTGCTAGTTCGAAAACTTGTAATAACTCGCGACTCGCTGCGAATCCCGTATACCGATCACGTTTCCAGATTTTCTTCTCACTTTGAGCCGGGCCATCAATATCAATGCTCGTATAACGCCGCCGCTAATGACCGACATCAATTCAATTCCCGTCCCCCGTCCGCAGGAAGATGTCCCGTCTGGCGCTGCTGCTGGGAGTGCTGCTCGGGCTGCAGTACTACGGCCTCGTTGCGGGCTCGCCCGTCTCCTCGGCGGACTACCCGGAGCAGCAGCAGCAGCAGCAGCAGCAGCAGCAGGAACGCGGCCTGGAGTACGTCCAGCTGAAGCGCGGACTGCTGGCTCTGAGCGCCGCGGAGCTGCTCGACTCCCGGGAGCGGCGCTCCAGCTCCTCCGGCGGCAACCTGGGCAGCTCGTTCATCCGGTACGGGCGCAACGGCGACGACCTGGGGCTCAGCCAGCCTCACACCCGCTCGGACGTGATCATCCGGTACGGCCGGGACGGGCTGAACGGCCGACTGAACCGGCTGCGGCAGGAGCGCATGCGGCGACTCGCCAGACTGGCCCTCATCTGCGCGGCCAAGAGCCAGGAGGAGGGCCCGGCGAACAGCGCCGAGGAGAAGATCCTGCGCGAGATCTGCAAGGACGCGCCTCTGCATCCGACCGTGCCGGACTTTGTCTAGGCGAGAGAGAGAGCGAGCGAGAGAGAGAGAGAGATTGCGACGCGACGAGTGTGATTATTGCAAAAAGACTGATATGTTACTATATCCTATTTATCGGCGAGTACTAATTTCTCTCTGTGTGTATAACAATTACTGCAGATGTGTACATGAAACAACGAAATAAAGCCTGTTTCGTATACGTCGGATACAGTTCTTTGCATTTACGTAGGTCATCCCCGCAGCACAATGAGCCCTCTCCGTCTTCCATTACCATCATTTTTCCGCAGAGAGAGAGAGAGAGAGAGAGACGACACCTGAGAAGCCGCTCTCAGGCATTGTCTCGCTGTCCTACCGAAATAAGGAAACACCGCGCGCGACAAAGAAAAGCGTCCATCACGCCAGAATAATGATATATCCGCGCACGTGCCCCGCCGCGCGACAAATCCGTCGAGTAATCCCCTACTGGCAGGCGACTATTCCGAACTGGAGCAGTGCATCGCGCGCTCTGTACCTAATCCAGCGGTGACAGCCTCGGTGGGTCTTCCCCTGGCTCTTTAACGGCAGTCGATCGGCGCATGCAGGCCAGTCTCCTCGCGGCCCTGATGCGCCGGTGCAGGCGCACCTAGTCTACGAACTCGTCGGGATGAACGCGTCCGAGTCGCAGCAGAACCTGCTGACGAACGAGGCCAAACCGGCCTCGACGTCCCAGCAGTGGTTGAGTCCGCCGGCCGACTACGTCCTCGGACCCGTCGAGAAGCACTTCCTGCTGAGCGCCGAGAGGGGCGACTGCGCGACCGTCCGCCGTCTGCTCGAGGAGAACAAGGATCACCCGGAGATTCTGAACATCGACTGCGTCGACCCGCTCAACCGCTCGGCCCTCATCGCCGCGATCGAGAACGAGAACATCGACCTCATACTCCTGCTGCTCGAGCTCGGAATCTCGGTGAAGGTGCGTTTTCTCCTCGATTCTACCCTCGATTTCTCCCTTCTTCTTTTCTCGCTGACAGGATGCCCTGCTGCACGCCATCAAGGAGGAGTACGTCGAGGCGGTGGAGATCCTGCTGGAGCACGAGGAGAAGATCCACCAGCCCGGCCAGCCATACGTGAGTGAATCGATAGGTAGTTCACCTCCCCCCGTCCCCCATCCCCCTGTACTGTAACGCTATGCGATCTCAGCAGCAGTATCCCCGTAACGCGATAGCCGCGCCTGCCTCGACTCGTGTTCGCCTTTACGCTAGCTCTACGCTAGTTCTGCTTAAATGCATTAGCGGCATCAAACAAGGCTGCAACAGTTAGCGCGCGCTTGCCGAGCCAGATATTATTCCGATAGCTTTTCTTATTTCGACCCCTCATTCGGAGTAATGAGCGAGCAGAGCTGGGAGGCCGTCGACCGCTCGGCGTCAAACTTCACGCCGGACATAACGCCGCTGATCCTGGCGGCGCACAAGAACAACTACGAGATCCTGAAGATCCTGCTGGACCGGGGAGCCACGCTGCCGACGCCCCACGACGTGCGCTGCGGCTGCGACGAGTGCGTCAGCTCGAGCGAGCAGGACTCGCTGCGGCACTCGCAGTCGAGGATCAACGCCTACCGGGCGCTCACCTCCTCATCGCTGATCGCCCTCTCCTCCCGGGATCCCCTGCTGACCGCCTTCGAGCTCAGCTGGGAGCTGCGCCGGCTCAGCCGCATGGAGCAGGAGTTCCGCTCCGAGTACAACGTCGGTTGAACAAAACACATACCTGCTATAGAGAATTCACTCCGATCGAATACAACTCGAATCTATCCCACGCAGGAGATGCGCGAGAACGTGCAGGTGTTCGCGACCTCGCTGCTCGACCACGCGCGCACCTCGCACGAGCTCGAGGTCATGCTGAACTACAACCCGAGCGGCGAGAACTGGGAGCCCGGCGAGCGGCAGACCCTCGAGCGTCTCAAGCTCGCCATCAAGTACAAGCAGAAGCAGTTCGTCGCCCACCCGAACGTCCAGCAGCTGCTCGCGGCCATCTGGTACGACGGCCTGCCCGGCTTCCGCAGGCTCAGCATGATGGGCCAGCTCCTCGAGGTCGGCAAGCTCGGGGCCCAGTTCCCCGTCTACAGCACCATCTACATGCTCTCGCCCAACTCGCCCAAGGCCCTCTTCATGAAGAAGCCCTTCGTCAAGTTCATCTGCCACTCCTCCTCCTACGCCGTCTTTCTCAGTGAGTCTCTCGCCCCCCCCCCCGCCTCTACCCATACATGAGCGAAATATCGAAAGGTGCCTGTTCGCGCAGTGCTGCTGGGCGCCGCCTCGCAGCGCATCGAGTACCTGGCCATCGAGCTCTTCGGCAACGCCTGGATGCGGCAGATACTCGCGGGCTGGAAGCGCCGGGAGCGCGGCTCGATCCCCGGCTTCGTCGAGTCCGGCGTCATCATCTACGTCTTCAGTGCGTATTCGACTTGGACCTGTCTCTAAGCTCTGCCTATTGCCTTGCTATATTGCCCGCGTACAAGCGACGACTCTCTCGCAGGCCTGGTCGTCGGGGAGATTCGCTCGCTCTGGGCGGACGGGCTGCTCGAGTACGTCTCCGACCTGTGGAACATCGTCGACTTCGTCCAGAACGTCTTCTACGTCATCTGGATCACCATGCGGGCGACCTCCTGGCTAGTGGTGATGCGCGAGTACTGGGCGGGCGAGGACCCCTGGTACCCGCGGGACCACTGGGACGACTTCGAGCCGATGCTGCTCTCGGAGGGGGCCTTCGCCGCGGGCATGATCTTCAGCTTCCTCAAGCTCGTGCACATATTCAGCGTGAACCCCCACCTCGGCCCGCTGCAGATCTCCCTCGGCCGCATGATCATCGACATCATCAAGTTCTTCTTCATCTACACCCTCGTGCTCTTCGCCTTCGGCTGCGGCATGAACCAGCTGCTCTGGTACTACGCCGACCTCGAGAAGAACAAGTGCTACCACCTGCCCAACGGGCTGCCGGACTTTGACAACAACGAGAAGGCCTGCGCGACTTGGCGCCGCTTCGCCAAGTCAGTATGGCTCTTTCTTTCTTCCAGCTTTACCGCCTCCCTCTCATTTGGTGCCTCCTTTCGCGCAGCCTCTTCGAGACGTCGCAGTCGCTCTTCTGGGCGAGCTTCGGCATGGTCGACCTCATGTCCTTCGACCTCACGGGCATCAAGAGCTTCACGCGCTTCTGGGCCCTCCTCATGTTCGGCTCCTACTCGGTCATCAACATCATCGTCCTCCTCAACATGCTCATCGCCATGATGTCCAACTCGTACCAGATCATCTCGGTAAGTCTCGCCAGCCCCATGCTCTAATGCTAGATTGCTAGATCGCTAGATTAGCCGGTATCTAATGGGCCAGCGCAGGAGAGAGCCGACACCGAGTGGAAGTTCGCGCGGAGCCACCTGTGGATGAGCTACTTCGAGGACGGCGACACGGTGCCGCCGCCCTTCAACATGATCCCGACGGCCAAGACCTTCGACCGGATCGTCAAGTGCGGCAAGTCCGGCAGGCCGACGCGCTCCGTCATAGTGAGTACGATTGCCGATACGGCAGATGCTCGGAGAGAAGCCTTCGCTTGACCACCTTCCTTCAACCGGTTTGCGCAGAAAAAGTCGCGCGAGAAGGCGAAGGAGCGCCACGACACGGTCATGCGGCTGCTGATCCGGCGCTACGTCACCGCCGAGCAGAGCAAGACCGACGACTTCGGCATCACCGAGGACGACGTCATGGAGATCCGGCAGGACATATCGACCCTCCGCTACGAGCTCATCGACATCCTCAGGACCAACGGCATGCAGACGCCCAACGTCGACAAGGGCGACACGTCGCGTAAGCACCCTGTCTCCTTGCAGCAAACTAAAGTCGATGCTAAAATCGACTCATCGACTCGTCGACTCATCGACTCTCATGATCGCAGTCTCCGGCAAGAAGGGCCGGGTCATGGAGCGCCGGCTGCAGAAGGACTTCCAGATCGGCATAGTCGAGGGCATCGTCAACTCGGTCATCCAGAACGAGAAGGAGTCGAAGGACGTGTTCAGCCAGATCGCCAAGGCGATCGGCCGCAAGAGCAGCGGCGGCAGCAAGAAGAAGGACTGGAACGCGGTCGTGAGGCAGAACACCGTCGCCAGGGACCCCATCGGCAGCTCGAACGAGGCCGTGGACAAGCAGCACAGGAGGAGCTTGAGGCGGCACCTGCAGCACGGCAACTCGCTCCTCGAGTCCCTCGACCCGCAGCGGCTGCTCGAGTACAATCCGAACCTCGTCGAAGTCTCGGCCACCACGAGGGTCGCTTACGCCAAGTTCATGCTCAGGAGGCCCGCCGCCGTGAAGGAGGCCGCCGAGGGAGGTGGGTATATAACAACTCCAAACTCGGAGGGAAAATCATTTATTCGTAGAGAACTCATAAAGGCAGCTTAAATTACGAAAACGCACGCGCGCGCACCAACCGTTCGCAGAAGAGGCTCCGGCGGACGGCGAGGGCAAGACCTCCAAGCGCTCGAGCCAGCGCGTGGCCATCATCGACCCGGCCAAGCCCGGGGAGAAGCCCCCCGACAGGCCTCCTCCGGCGACCCGGGCTCTCGGCACTCTGAGCAAGAAGAGCCTGATCAAGGCGGCGAGCAGCGACAAGCCCGAGGCCGGCAAGTCGAGCCTCGAGGCCAAGCCGTCCCAGGAGCAGCGCGGCGGACCCTCGCCCATCCCGGAGGAGCCGCACGAGGAGTCCAAGGCCCCGATCGGCTCGAGGGCGGCCTCGCTGAAGAAGCAGCCCTCGGCGGCAGCCTCCGAGCCGAAGAAACCGACGGCCGACGAGGGACCGACCACCAAGGCCCGGGGCAGGTCCAAGGCCACCGGCCAGATCGTCGGCGGCTGGATCTGAGCGCGCCGCTCTGCTACTTGCGCTACTATTATACTCTGTTTCTTGTACATGATTCTCAACTTTTACTCTTGGCGAATAAAATGTGTGCCACTTTTTCCAACGAGCCGCAGCAGCTGGTCATTATGCTTATTACGCACACGCGCGCGCGCGCGCGCGCGCACATCCCGTCATCGGGCGGGGCGCCGGCGGCGATCACGCGGAGGCGCAGGGGCCGAGGATGATGCTCAGGAATTTCCTGAAAGCGAGTGATTAATTAGCGGGGCTCCGCTTCCCAATCTCCTGAATTATGCATACCTCCGCTGCTTGGTGTTTTCGCGACTCATCCGATCGGCCTTGCCGTCGCTCGTCTCCGTCTGCGCAGGAAATAGAAAACGATATTTTATACGCCCGCGCGGCATCTTTTTTCTCGAGCAGTGACGTACCTTCGCCACGACGCCGATCTCGTACTTTTTGAGCATCTTCTTAGCGTCGCTGGAATGACCAAAGTCGTCGAAGCCCTTGCTCGCGTCCATGCCGGCAAACTCGCCGATTAGCTCGCCGCCGCCCGGGTGCTGCTCCAGGTAGTCCGTCACGTCGTAGACGCTACCCCAGAGGATGATCCAGCAGCGGCTGCCGTTCTCCCCCGTGCACTTGGCCACCTCTTCCATCGTGTACCGCTTGCGCTCCATCATCGTTTACGCACTACTATACATCACTGAGCTTCCGAGCGCGCTCTCCGATACTTATACCCTTGCCAGCGGCTGATCGCGCGACTTTTTCCCGAGTAGCGTAAACGCTCGCGATAAGCCCAACCGACTCGAGTCTCACGTAGACGGCTCTTCTTTTCTCCGGGCTCCGCGATCGGAATCACGTTTCGCGCTATCGGCGCTTCCCCCGATAACATCGATCTATATAGGAACGTACAGCTGCCTCATACTGGAGTAGCCGAGACGAGATGCACGTATGCGGATACGGCTGAGCCCGGGATTAGCGGCTCTCGAGTGATGCAGGCTCTCCCTGATTGATCGATCGCGGCGAATAATTATATAACGTTTCTTTCGCGGAAAATGACGAGCCGTCGCGCGCCCCGGAATCGAGGCAGAATGGAAAGCCTGCAACGAGCGCCCGTAATGAGGACATAACGAGCTAGAAATGATCGAGTAAGTATATTCCCTCGCGAGCGCGCGCGCGCACGAGTCGAGAAAAGTCCGAGCGACGACGCGGGGGTACGCCTGTCATTATCCACTCCGGCGAAGCGTCTCGCGCTGCGCATCACCCCGGCCGCGACACAGTTCCCCATATCCGAAGCCCATAAATACTTCGGGACGGCTCACGCTCGAGCGCATAGACTAGTGCAGCCGACCGGCCCGTCATGTCGACTCTCCTGTTTCTCGCGATCCTCTGCGGACTCGTCGCCAGGTCGCCCTCGGTTCTCGCCGGCAGCCAGTGGCTCGCGGGCCTGAAGACGCTGCTCGAGGACTGCCCCGTCAAGACGGCCCGACTGGAGAACAAGGGCCTCGCGTTCGTCGAGTCGCTGGCCGACTGCGCGAGGAAGCGGGCCCTCATGGCCATCGACGACATCCTCGAGGACGACGTCATCCCGCTGGTGAGCGGATTCGAGCTGGTCAAGTTCCGGCCCGAGGCCAATGCCACTGTCACGTTCAACGTCAGGTACTGTTTGTTTTTCATGCGATTCGGAAAATCCACTCGACGCCGAGGAAAGTTATCGGCGATAAGTGCGCACTGGCCGGATTCACGGAAGCGATCTTATCTTTCCTCTCCGCGAAAACTCGCTAATAATCTGAACGAACGCACGCAATCGTAAATCATCGCGCCGAGATAAGCCGCGGTTGTGCAGCAACCGATTGCGCAGATGGAAACAATAGCGACTCGTTCAAATTCTACAGAAACCTGCTGAATCGTATTCGCGAGAAGGCCTATCCGGAGGACAAGGAGATCAGCTGGCGCGAGAGACTGACCAGCCGCCTGTCCCGAGTACTGCGCACCCACGTCATCAAGCTCGACTTTGAGCGGCTGATGCGACGTTCACCAGCAGCGAACGTTGTCACCGCTGCCAGCAGTGCCAGAGCCGTCGATGGACGGATCGAGCCCAGAGGTATGTAATAAGCTCCTTTTTCTCCACGAGTCGGGCTTGGAAAACATTTGTCATTTTTCAATTAGCTCCAACTACCGGAGTATATACAGCTAAACTCGTTTAAAGTTTCGAGATTACGATAAGACGCGGCTGCTTAATTAAAGTAGCTGCCGCGTCTTTAATTAAAAGTCTCGCGGTTTCGTTCCGCGAGTACTCGTGAGTAGCGAATTGAATAGAGGCGACTTGGTGGAAGCAACGTATAAATCACAAGCTTTCCTCTTGCAGGCCGTCGCCGTCGCCGCCGCCAGATGCAGATGATGCCGATTATAATGATGGGCGTCCTGCTGATGGGCTCGGTCCTCATCCCCATGGGCTTCCAGTTCCTCGCGGTCCTCGGCGGCAAGGCACTCATCCTCGCGAAGATGGCCCTGATGCTGTCCTCGATCCAGGGTTTAAAAAAAATCGCCACCAACGGGGTTAATTACGGCTTGTACCACACGCCCGTTCCGGAAGCCTGGCACGAGCGCAGCACCGGTTACCACGAGATACCGTACAGCTACGAGAACGTCCACGACAGCACAGCAGGACACACGCAGGGCGGATACATCGACAGTCTCGGGACGGTGTTTGCGCGCCGTTCGGCCGTGCAGCCCACTTAACGTCACGCGATCGATCGGCCATATACCTACTGCCGTATGCTACGACGGCCGCAGCTTTGTTGTGTTTCCGCCACTTGTACAGAGAGAAAGAGAGGCTTTCGCGCGTCAGTCGCGCGTACGACTGCTGTGCGGTTATAATATACATATAGCGCGGACGCTCCGATTCGACCGAGTTATTTCGATGCGTGCCTGAATAAGTATTTGCTGCTGCGCTCGTTCCTGCCAGCAGTATAGAGAGAGAGAGAGAGAGAGAGAGAGAGCGTTAGTCCGCGTATAGTAGTACTTGTAAGTTATAACGCTACACGACTGAGGAAGGCGACGAGGAGATACGTATTTACAATGACTCAAGAGACACACGCTTTTCGTGTTCATGATTTTTTCGTCGCTTTTTTAATAATAAATTCCTTAATCTATACATTATATGGCATTTCATCTACAATTTCCAAAGTTTACGTAATACTTTTGTTCCTTGTATACCCCCGAAAAATCCGATTCGTAATTTCTTTCCGCCAGTGCGCGCAAATTTACAAAAAACCTATTCGTCGCTGCTCGCACTGCGCACAGTTCGCTCGGCCGCGGTAGGCAGTGTCGAATTACATTATAGTTATTCGTTTACTTATTTAATCGTCCGCCTCGATCGTTATCGTCCTCGGGGATATATATATATATATATATATATATATATATATATTTATTTAATTGTTGTAAAGACGTGGGAAGGATGGTCGATTGCTCGATTACAAATTTTTTGCTTTTAGAATAAATCATACGCAATTTTGAAAGGTTATAAAAATATCGAAATTTACAAAAGTCGTTGCTGTAAAGAGTCTCGAAAAAAGTCGTCGATACAAACTTTCGAAGATCACCGAAATTTCAGAAACAACTCCGCGATAAATCCTCAAATTTAACGAGATAATATATGCACCCTCTCGTGTGTGTACAAACACCTCGTCTTCGCGCGAATAAAAAAAATTATAATCCATAACTCAACGCTTAAGTGATACATCAGTCATACAATATGGACGAAATTGAAAACCAATTCGCTTATTACAATACGCTCTCTTCCCATCCCGCAACATCGGCGCTATCTACACGGATACATATTACATATATCCCGGATATCTGTCGCGTCTCTTTCCTCGAGAGACAAAGTACTTATACGCAGGGCTGAACAATGATATAATGCACAAGGAAGAGTGGGGACGAAAAACGCATCGGCAGCTCTCGTTTTCTTTTTTTTTTTTTATTCTTTATTGCATCGCCCGGTCGTGGCGAGATAATCTCGTGGAGCGTTTTTGGAAGATAAAATTTCGTTGGAAAGAGAGAGAGAGAGAGAGAGGGAGAGCACGGCGAGACATTTTTTAATATTGGCATTAGTTTCTTCTTCTTCCTCGACATATTCGTAAGTATACACAACACGGTAAGAAGAATTTCTCTCTCGCGCGCGCGTCTTCCCTCTCTCGGCGTCACGCGATTTATATAGACTAGAATTACTTCGTTTATCCGTACTACATGCCTTGATATTCGTTTTTATTTTGCTCTCTCTCTCTCTCTCTCTCTCTGTCGCCTATTACCTGGCGCAAACGCAAGGGATGTATATTCATATTTATATTTATATATTTATATATATATATATATATATATACCGAAAAATTCGACGCGTTCGACGCGCGTTACGCCTTCGTGTGTGGATTCTCTTGCATCCGTTATTCCGTTTTACGTATATATAAAGAGGGGAAAAAAGAGAACGACGGAGATGACACTTGTTTTCCTCGCGGCATTATACAAAAAGTGTATAGACGTACAAAAAAGTGTCAGTTTTCAAGGTGTAATGTTCGACAATTTCTCGGAATGCATGGAGTAACGTGTGTGTGTGTGTGTGTGAAAAAAGTCCACTTAATTTGCATAGTAATACTCGGTCGGTTATACAATTCTTAATACGTCTCGATCCGATTTCATATGTATATGTATAATATATAAACGGCTTCGTGTGAATAATGACGAACCGGACGGCGGTCCGCGCGCTCGTGTGTTTCCTTTTTTTATTTTAAATATATATATATATATAAAACGGCGCGTCACGTGTACTCTGCGCGCGGCTTCTTTGTTCTTTTATACGTAATGTATATATAATAATATAATTCTCCGCTCGTATGTACTTTCCCTCAATATATATCATATTCCCTTTTTTACTATACAACGAGAGCAAAGTGCGCAGAATCATCGTCTGTCCCCTCATATAATTCGTAATGTCGTGTGTATGTATATAATAATATATACTCGTAATGCGTAAATACAGTAAAAATTTCTTTTCTATATCACGACGCAAAGATTGACTGGTGGCATAATTGTTCGATTGTGATATACCAAGAGTGGGGGCAGTCTGTAAAAGAAGGCGGGAAGACAGCTGGCTCTACCGTTTTTAAAACTATATATTATGCGCGCGCATGTATGCGTGTATAATATTGTGTATAAAGCGCGAGCCGCTACAGCGATTCTTCGTCGAGAATTGAACACACGATACATAGGCCCGTCGTATATTATAGAAAAATATGCGATGCTGACGCGCGCGAACTCAACCGAGGGGAGAAAAATTTTTACTGCGTGTATACATCGTGTCCTGCATATAGCCATCATCATCAATCGAGTCATCCGATCAGACGGTCGTCTCCATGACGTCGCTGTAGTAGTTGGCGTACTGTCAACAGATGCTGTCCTTGGCGTACTTATCCGTCGAGAAGTCGTCCTCCTCGTCCTCGAGGTCGTCTCGCAGTTGCGGGGGTGCAGGTTGATGCCGATGCAGTTGCTGCTGGTGCCTCGTCAGAGTGTTCGTGTCGTAGCGACCGATTCGAGCGAAAGCCGCGTTGGCGTAACGCGGCTGCTGCTGCTGCTGCTGCTGTTGTTGGGGCTGATGGTGGTGGTGGTGGTGGTGTTGCTGGTGGTGGATCGAAGAGTCAAGGCTGCCGTTGTTGCGGCTCGCCGTCGAGTGATTCGACGGGCTGTTCAGGTGGTTGACGCTCAGCACCTGTACCTTCTTCTTCTGCAGACGCTGCTGCTCGTCCGCGCTGCTCCCCTGATGAGGAAAGTTTCGATCGTGTTTATTTCGGTTCGTACTCATCGCGATAACGATCGTTTATTTACACTCGTGCCAGTTACTCAAACGCTCGAAAATCCATGCAGTCATAATTTTCGAAACGTCCGCGATCGATCGTTATCGCGCGTACGATGATACGCGTCGGGACGACACGTCCGATTACGAGCTCGCGTAGGCCTTATCGTCGCAATCGATTACCTGAGGCGGGAGCTTCTTTTGCAGCCGACGCCTCTGTAGTTTGCGTCGCCGGTAGAGACAGTACTTGAGGCAGCCGGTGGCCAGAAGGAGTATGAGGAATATCCCCAGAGCACCTGCGCCTATGGCCACGTAGAGCAGCGTCACGCCGAAGCGATACGAGCAGTTCTCCTCGCGTTCGTCGAAGCCCGAGGGACAGTGGCGTACACCGTCGCACCAGAGCACCGAGCTTATGCAGGCTTCCAGCTCCGGACACCTGCGATTCATTTTGTTAATTAGACACAGGATCTTATATAATGAACTGTCGAAATAAAATCACGTAGATGGAACGCGTCGATAAAATCCGTATCATGTCGTCGGATGATGCGACTTCCTCGCACGTTATCGAGTGTCAAAGTGTGATCCGATAACGTGGCGTCGTAGCATAATTATCCAAATTTGTTGCTTGTTAAAAAACAAATCCACGCGCTTATCGACCGTCACGACGAGCGCGCGTGAGGAGTATAAACAGAAAGAGCGATAACCCAGGGTAATTCGATCGATTAGTCAAGACTGACCTATAAGGACACTCGGCGCTGGACGGCGCGAGAGCTCCGCCGAAAAAGTTGTCCCCAGGTCCACCTAGCAGCCTCTTGGATATGGCCATCCACGTGACGACGTAGTATCCCGGCTCCTGTTGGAGGAACTCGACGACGAAACTCCTGGCGTGTTGCTGCTGTTGTTGGCTCTGAGGTCCGGCCCCCATGGCCACGACGCTGCCGCTCCGGTTCCAGCCGCCGGATATGAGATCGACGATCCTCTGGCTCTCGTGGTTGTGATGACCGGAGCCTCTGCCCCGACCACCGGTACCGTTGCCCTCGGCCGGACAGACGACGGTGCGGTCCATGGTGTTGGCCGCGGGGTAGACGATGATGCGGTTCCGGGTCGGGCAGTCGTCGACGTTGTGTCGGTCCAGCCGGAAGCCCGGTGTCTTGAGATAGAGGAAGTGCAGCCGCGAATCTTCGGGCTCGATCAGCCAGGGCTCGTTCACGCAGTGGGTCACCTCGGCGGCGCTGCTGGCACCACCCGAGCGTTGGGAGGACTTGCCCGAGGGATCCTGGGAGGAACCACTGGGCGGAAGGAGACCCAGACTCTCGTCGACCGTGGCCAGGCTGCCCATGCGGTCCTTGCGCGAGAGACCGTCGCTCGCCGAGGACACCGATGAGGAGACCTGCGCATGCGGGCGGAATTTTCGAATTATTTCGCATGTCACCAGTAGAGGAGCTCAGCCTACTATCGGACGGGCTCGATTTTCGAAAAAACTTGTTTTCGAAATTGTTTTGAATTGAAGTGCGAAGAATGAGAAGACTTGGTAATTTTCAGGAAATTGCAATCTTCTCTTCTATTATAGAACGTTACTCGTCCCTCGTACAAGAATAGTATTTTAATACTTTAATTCAATTAAGAAGACTTGCAGGAGGATCGATAGCTGGGACGTGATGACCTACTAGTGCTGTTTTAGAAAATTGATTTAAGTATTTTGGCATCGAAGAAACCACTATTGCGGGGTTATTTGTAAATATCATTATTCTCGATGCTTTACCTCGAACGGGACTCGCAGCCAAATTGGTATCAAATTGTAGAGGCAACTAAGCGCCGTTTTCGATAATTGCTTTAAGCATTCGGCAAACGAGAAACTCTGGCTGTCCAACAATAGAACGATAGTACAATATCCTACCGTATTCTGGGGTATCGCCGACGAGGCGGGCGGTAACGGCGGACTTCTGAGGGAGATCTCCCCGCTGGTGCCCCTCAACCTCCTCTCCTCGAGTCTGCTGAGCCTGGGCGAGTCCGAGAGCGAGTGAGAGGAGCCATGGCAGGCCTGAGCAGCGGCTGCGGCAGCCGCAGCCGAGCCTGGTCCCTGCTGCTGATCCCCTGCCCCGGCCAATGAATCTCCGGCTGCGCCTCCGGGCGCGAGGAGCGAGGCAGCGGTCACGAATCGGAACTCGCCCTCGAAGAAGAAGTCCAGGTAGTCCTGGGTCACGTTCATCCGGCTCACCTGGAAGGTCAGCTCTAGCTTGCTCGACGACAGCGACTGGAAGACCAGCCGCTCGCTCAGGTTCGAGCAGAGACAGTCGCGGGGCAGCTGGACCCCCTGCCAGGGGTACTCGGCCAGCCGCAGCTCCGCCACGCCCTCGGCTGCGAAAAGGTTAGAACGTTGCGTTACGCGGGCCAAGACAGCGATGAAGACTCGCGCTCGCGCTCCTCGTGCGCTCACCAGGATCGTGCTGCCTCTCGCAGGACCACCTATTGACCAGCGGGTCGATCCTGGCCCAGCAGTCCCTGCCCCCGAAGGAGGCCCTGTTGATCGCCAGCTCGAGTCGCTTGTCCGGCCCGGTCTCGAACCTGTAGACGCAGGTCAAGTTGGCCGCGCCTCCCCTCCCGTAGAAGAAGACGCTCCTGGGCGAGCCGAAGGTCTGGAGCTCGGAGCCGCTGCCGAAAGCCGCGGCGCTGAAGAGCCGGTTGCAGGAGCCGGCCTCGTGGACGAACTCGTACCGCACGACGAAGCTCACCGGGTAGAGAGCGCTGCCCTGGCGCAGCACGTGCTCGAGGGTGAGGTAGCGGCCGGTGGACACGTAGCTCTCGGAGAGGCTGCAGGGCCGGGCGTGACGGCTGCCGTTGCGCAGGAGGCTGTGGTCGCAGAGCCTCGGGATCTCGTCCTTGCAGAACTCGCCCATCAGCGTCGCGTTCTGAAAGCAGATCGATCGGGGCCGGAGCGGCGTGTTTTAAAAGCGAAACGAAACGAAGTCGGTGCGTTGAATATTCAAAGAGTCAACGGTCTCCCTCTTTCTCTCTCTCTCACCTCCTTGGCAGCGCCGAGCTCGCCTTTGGCCGAGCCCCCGGCGGGCTGGGCCGCGCTCCTCTTCCCGTTCCAGATCATGAGCTTGACGTTGCACTCGGAGTTGGAGGCGTCGCCCCCGGCGGACACGGCCCCCGCGACGACCGGGTCGCCGGTGGCCGCGTAGTACTTGACGAAGGCCAGCCAGACGATCTCGTTGGGCTTGGCCTGGAAGTGGTAGCGGCAGGTCGTGTTGGGCGGCAGCGAGTGCTTCGGGTTCTCCAGCATGCCCCAGCTGCTCTCGTAGCTCGATATGTGGAAGTCGCACTTGTCGTTGTCCTTCACCACGAACGAGCCGGCCGAGCGCTCGTCCACCAGGATCACCTGCGCCCATCGATATAGTTACGTTAGTTGTGTATACGGGTTCCGTGAGGGACAAGATGACGATCGTGCTCCTGCTCACCTGGACTTCGAGCTCGAAGCCCGGGAGGAAGGACAGCGGCACCGGGTGGAAGGGGTTATCGTAAGGCGAGGTGTGAAACTCGAGCAGCATGGTGTCGCGGCTGCCGACGATGTCGGGCACGGCGTCGCCCCCGCAGAGCCTAACCAGCACTCGGTCGGAGGTCGAGCCGCCGTCGTAGACCGTGAGGTAGTCCTGCACCACGTTGCACTGGTCCCAGACTCTGCGACGCAGAAGAACCGTACACGGTTATAGGCTCGTTAATCCAGAGTTAATCCACAGAGAGTTAGAGCGTTACCTCAGGCTCCTCAGGCTGGTGTCGTACTTGTTGACTTGGTCCTTGATGTGTATCTTGTGGCTGTTGCGCTGGCTGACCGCGAGCAGGGCGCGGTGACCCGGCGGCGCGCGCTTCTGCTCGATCCGGTAGTAGCAGGTGACGTTCCTTGGGTAGACGCCCGGGTAGTTGGGCGATTGCAGTCGGCAGGCCCGCACGTCGCACCTGTGTGAATTTTTCGCGTTCCAGCTCAGTCTCTCTCGGGTCGAGTATAGTATCTGGGCGCGAGCGGGACTCGGGACTTTTCTCTCACCTTGTGAAAACGCGATCGCAGTAAGTGGCATTGACCAGCTCGCCCCGCCATGTGCTCAGGCTGCTGTTGCCGTACCTGAGGTGCGCCTCGCTGCGCTTGAGAAACTTGTACGACAGCTTGAAGTCGAAGTTGTAGTCGTTGCCCTGCGAAAGCGCATTGGCTATACTTTGCGTATATTCGAATAACTGTTGATCGCGGCAATAAGTGCAAGACGATTAATGGCTAATCTGGATAATCGAAGCGATCAGTCGTGATTTTCGCAATTAGGCTGTGCTCGTCTTTTCCTCCGCGGCTTCAGCAGAGCGGAAGCTACGAAAGCAATTACGCGCGCCGGAGTCCGATATAAAATAATGCCCGCCGTGGAAATTTTAATTGCCTTACTTGCGAGGAGGGAGAGATGGACAAATCGCGTATTCAACGCGATCTCGGGGGCCGTCTCGATCCGCCGCAGCCAGCGTACGGCTGGGAGAGCGCCGAATCGTCCTACTTCCATCCCTACCACCCCCTTATATATAGTATATATCGAGGGGCTGTGTCTGCAACGTACCTGGCCGGATAGCCGGGACAGATAGAGAGTCAGGTTGATGGAGCGGGTCTCGCTGTAGTAGACGGTGTAACCCCAGGCGCTGCCGCACCACTGGCCTCCGGTCGCCGGGCGCATCTCCTCGGCGATCGACATGTAGCCGTCGGGACAGCCGTCCGAGGTGAAGCTCAGGAAGCGGCCCACGTTGAACGTGTCGAAGGTTAGCTGCGGACGTTTCCAAACTTTCACATACGAGTTTGTCACATAATAGATGTAATAAACACGTTCATCTCCATAATTCCAGGTACGTATGCGAATATAAAGCATTGAGTATATATTATGCGCGCAGATCTTTTACATAGGTACCTGGACGAGATCGCCAAAGTCCCGGCCGGCCGCGGTGAAGTTGAGGTGACAGAGAAAGGGCAGCCTCTCCTCGCGCGGCCTCCGCACCTGGAGCTCGTACGTCCGGCCCACATCGCCGTAGAGCGTGCGGTTGCAGGCTGCAGGAAAAGAACAAGACTCGCATACAATGTGCCGCTGCTGCACTACTGCGCCGGGGGGATTCTCATCGCTCTAATGGACTCGGGTCGAGCTCTCCTCGCTCTCTCTCTCTCTCTCTCTCGCGATTCCGAGGATTTTTGAGGGACGAGAGCTGCTCTCCATTGTGCCCCGCGCGAGCGGGGTGTGGTTTGAGACGACGAGAGAGATATTTGCAAATGTGCAGGGCCACTTTTGCATGTGGGCAAAACCGATAATAATCCCGAGCCCGAGCGTGTAACGTCGTTAGGCGAGTTATTCAATACAGCCGAAACTTTCTTAGCCAATTCAAGTTATGCACTACATATTTTATGCAAATGGATCAAACTCCCGTCTCTCTCTCTCTCTCTCTCTCTCGCTCGGGCATTCATCGGTGATTCGATTAGCGCCGGCGCGCGAGAGAGCAGAGCGCATAAACTATACTCGAATAACAAACAACAATTAAGCTCGCTCCGCTCGTGTGATCAAGCAAACTTTTTCGTCGGAGAGAAAAATAAAGAAAAAAAAAAGCGAATTCTATTTATACAGAGACGTTGGAACTCTCGAGCGCGTCGTGAAATTCAAAGAACACCGCCGTCAAAGTTCAACTCGCTGTATGTGTGTATGCGCGCGCTGCGGCTAAATTTAAAAAGCATCGGTCGCGCGCCCGCTTAATTATCGGAAAACGATGCAGCGCGAGGCATAAAGTATATACGTCGACTGCTACGCTCTCTCGCGCGGAATATTAAAACGACGCATTCGTTCTCCCTGTGTCGTAGCGTAGGGCTCGCGGGGGGGGGGGGGCGCAATTAACGTCGCTAATATTGGTCAATTAATTTTCGATATCTCGGAAAGCGTGTCGAACTGTACGCCCGAATCGCGATTGGGGAGCGAAATTACGAAATTACGCGCTGTGTCCCGGATATTGCGCTCTGCCGAAAAAACGAGTAGCAAGCATCCAATATTCTCCGCTCCAGAAAGCCGCGCTCGAAAAAACGCCGCCGCGATAACGCATCCTTTTCCCTTTGAACTCAGCGGCGCGATTACGCTACTGCTGCTGCTTCCTCCCCCCCCCCCCGAAACCCTCGTCCTCCATCATCCTCCTCCTCCTCCTCCTCCTTCTCCTATGGCGCACTGCATTTCCAGGTCCCTCTCTCTACTCATCCACTTACGCTCCTCGTCTCCCGCGAAGCTCGTTTTTGTTTTTTATCGCAGTTTTAGGATATTTTAGAGGCGATTTCACTCACGCGTGCAGTAGACCGGCTCGTCGCTCTTGTCCTCGCAGTCGTTCTCGCCGTCGCAGAACTTGTCCTGAGCGATGCAGATCCCGCTGCTGGCGCACCTGTGCTCGCTGAGCTTGCAGCCCGCTGCTGCTGCAACGGCGGCCCCGCCGCGCCCGGCGACGCTCAGCAGCAGCGGCAGCCACAGCCAGAGCGGCTGCAGGACGAGCTGCATCCCGCGACGAGTCCGCGGCCCCGCCGGCGACTAGAGCAGCAGCTTCAGCCTGCTCATCGCCGTCGTCGTCGTCGCCGCTGGCTGCAGTCTCCTCCGCATCTGGTCACAACAACGCCGGCACTCGCTCTCGCGCGCTTCAACGGCTCGGAGAGGCTCGGAGAGACGGCATCGATCGACCGCAAGACTCGGCGCACTCGGAATCGATGCAGGTACGCGCTGCTACTTACGGCACTACGCGAGCAGGAGCATCCTCCCGCAGAGACGCACTCTCGTGACTCGTCCGCGTCTCTCCGCAGCAGAGCAGGGAGGCTTGAGTCGCGCGCGAGAGAGAGAGCACTAGCGCCGCGCAGAGTCTGTCTCTCAGTCTCCGCAGCGCATGTATGGGGGTAGGTGTGCGCTGGAACTGGCGCAGGCCGGGCGCTCGCTCGGCCGGGCTGCTCTGCGCTGCCTGCCTGCCGCCGTGTCTAGGGAGTACGAGCGGCGCGCGCAGCTCCCCCACCCCACCCCTATCGGTGCGAGCGGCTCGCGCCCCGGACATACGCAAGCGCGCCGACCAGACCCGCCGCGACTCGTCAGCTCTCTCGCTCCGCTCCCTCCGGCCATGGCTGCTGCCCGCTCCTCACCCCACTGTCTTACGTGCTCTCTCTCTCTTTCTCTCTCTGTGTCTCCTCCTCGCGATGCGGCATGTGTCCCCTTTGTTAATTCCTCTAGCCGATTTTACACAACCCCGTCGAATATTCACGAGTCCCCACCTATGGCGGCAGCTGCAACTTTCACGCTCGTCCTCGCGGGTCGATACGTTTTCTAAAAATCAGCCCACAACTCGTGCAATCGAACTTTAACCGCAGCGCGTGTAATGAAGAATTTGCGCGCAATCAAACTGCAGCGGCCGCCGCGAGGCGAAAAAAATCAGCTGCATATTTATGAGCAGACCGACCGAGCGAGAGTTTAATCCATTAGCTCCACAGCGAGCGGGAGGGCAATTATATAGAAAAATTACCGTTCCAGAGCTTTTTTCGATCAATTAGCCGAATAAGGTTACTTCGTAAAGTCGGGCGATGAATAAAGAGCGCCGGCGAGTACACGTCGGATATTTACGCGATCGACCATTCACGGGCACACACAGGGCGTTTTGAAAAATTGGCCGAGGAATCTTCTGAGTGCAGCCCCGCGCGCGCGCGTTTATCTCGGCGATTTGACCCTTTTTAACAGCAGCCCTCTCTCGCGCACATATGCTCACTACTAGAATTGTATGCCCCCCCCCCCCCCGTCGAGGATTTATTCGCTCCTGCGCGCATAGCGAGCCGATAAAATTTTCGCCGAGACTCGAGCGACGTAAAGAGGCTGCGATTTTTTAGAGTCGGCGAGGGATAAACCCCGCCTTTTATATTTTCTCCCTTCCAACGGATCTCGATTTATAAACTCGTTCGGCTGCGAGGTCTAGAAAAACAAACAAAGCCGCGCCGGTAATCCACTTTGAAGAGTTTTAAAGGATTTGAGCCGAAGTTCTGATTCCTCAAAGAGAAAGAGCTTTTATCTGTTTTTCCCGAGCAGCTGACCGAGCCAAATGGAATAATACTCCGTCAATTACGGCGAACGCTTCACTTCGCGAGAGAGCAGACGAGCACGCAATGCTGCAAAGTCGTAAAAGTATTACACGGGGCGCATTTTTTCGCAGAGCGAAAAAAGAAAAGAAATTCTCGGCCGCAGCAGGCAATCCGGTAAACCGCGCTCGCGCGTACGTTAGGCCGCGGCGAACGGCGGGAGAGAGATCAAAAGCCGGCGATAAAATCGAAAAGAAAAAGCTGCGTCTATATAGGTATGCATGATTAACCGAGAGGAGCGCCTGAACGACGGCAATCCCGCGTAGCGCCACGCGTGCCTCGTCGCCATCTTTAAATCGCCCGGGCAGCAACAACACCGCGAGCGAATACACTCTGCAGTATACGCTGCAGTGTGTACGCTAGTTCGCGCTCCGAGTATTCAGGTGTACAAGTCCTTTCTCTTTGCGAACCAACCGCGCAGACAGTCGGACACTCGATCGAGCGGAGCAGCGAACGTCGCTTTCTACTCGCCGCCGCAGAGAGCAGCGAGTGAGGTTATGTGCCCCCACCGATGAGGAGTCCTCCTGCAGCAGGCAGAGCTCGCAGAAGTGGTAGGAGGAGGCGCTGCTGCCGTCGCCACGGCTCTCCTT